>NW_026096513.1:6099149-6741417 GCF_023614345.1 Adelges cooleyi
TAATATTATCACATAGTTCACATGTATTTTATTGTTACTACTCGCTCATAATTTTAAACATTCATTTTTTTCTTGTGTGTTTATCTCTGACTAAAATCTTGTGTACATCATAGTTACTCGATTTTAATGCTAGAACATAAATGAAATGGTTGACATAACATATACACAGATGTGTACGGACTCTTCGTTATTTGTGTCACCTAACATTTCCAAAATAGATCTCCAGAAGAATAAAGTGAATTGATGTTACTTGGCAACTTGTCAAATAAAAAAACAAGAGAAAAAATAAATTATTGTTCAAGTTAAATTAACTATTTCTTACAAATAGAAAAAGATCTTAAATGAAGGAAATTAAATGAACGGCTTTTTATACTTTTTCAAGGAAATTAAATTATGAAATAAGATATTTTATTTGAATTTTATTCTGCATCACCTTTTCTCTCAACTATATAACTCAACTATAGCCTGTTGAAATTAATTATGAAAAGTATGAAAGAATATTAAAAACAAAAATAATAATACTTAATATTAACATACTATGTGTTTGATGTCCCTAAATATTGTTGACACAGTTCTTTGAAATACATCTTGGACTAACTAGTGGTTTTCCAGCTCCTAGGTTAGGTTAAATTGAGCAAATAGCTTGTATAATTTTTGGGCTATAAGTCTTTTAAAATGCAGGGTGCAGTGTGGAAATACACCTTACTTATCTGACATGCATAATGTTGAGTTTGTAGGATTGGTAGGAAGTTTGGTGAGGATAATTTTACTCTCCACCCACGATATGTAATTTTATAATTAGTAGCCATCACGCCTTTGTGAACTTTGGATCACCGTGCTTATGTGTACGATATATACACACAAGTTCGATTGTGAACACAGCGGCAATTTCGACATCATTTTAATATTGGTCAACATTTTATTGCAGCATGGCAGAACCGACTCGTACAGGGTTGCTACAGTTCCATCTCAATTTGATGACAACAAAACTGTCGATGGAAAACCAAAAGTATATTAAAATGAAATTTTCATTTCTAGAATAATTATATATAAAAGTAATATAATTGGTATTAAAAAATAATAACATTTTCATTTTTAGACAAGACGAAAAGCTCCATCTTCAGTAAGCACAAAATACAGCCGTGCCGAAAATCTGGATGAACTGAAACAAGATCCAAATTTGGATTACCACAAAATAACGCTGGATGAGCTCTATCAAAGATTTGGAACTCATCCTGAAGCTGTAATTATTAATTAATTATTTCATATTTGATAACATTTAAGCAGTTATGTACAGCTGCTGATTTTGTGTCTCCTTCACAACAGGGATTAACTCACGCCAAAGCTCGTGAAAACTTGGAAAGAGACGGTCCAAACACTTTGACGCCGCCGAAGACAACTCCTGAATGGATTAAGTTTTCAAAACAAATTTTTGGTGGATTCTCGGCGTTATTGTGGGTTGGAGCATTTTTGTGTTTCTTAGCTCACAAAGCGGAAACCAGCACTACTAACGATGCAAATGACGATTACGTATGTTCTTGTTATGTGTATTCATATTTGTTTACCTATTCAGAATACCTACAACCATGCGAGACTTTAAATTATAAAATATTTGTATATATATATATTAGGGTGGCTCATATTTAGGGGATTATCTAATTTTGATGAGTGCACCCCTGAAAAATCCTCCTGAAGCTATACTATTTATGACCTTTGCTACATAATTATGAAGAAAAGTCAATATTAAGATCCCCATGTTAATCAAATGGAAAAAAGTATTTGGCTTGAGGCATGTGTTAAAATTACTTCAGGAGAATTTTTTTGATTTATCAACTATATACAGGTGCACTTATCAAAACTAGAAAAAAACACCTAAATAAGATCCACCCAGATATTTATACATACATCTATGATATATAATAATATGTATTTCATTTGAATGTAACTAATTTGAAAATTAACAATTTTTCCCTGTACAATACGAACCAGTTTTATTTGGGAATAATATTAGTAGCAGTTGTCGTGATCACAGGCATTTTTTCATACTACCAACAAGCTAAATCTTCGGCGATTGTCGATTCGTTTAGGAATTTAGTTCCACAGGTAAGGCAACAGGATATAGCCATTTTATTTTTTTTATCGGTGTGGTTCAGCTTAAATTGTATAATTTAGTGTGCCCTTTTTAACAGCATGATTGTGGGTTTACGCTGAGGTGAGACGTTTACTTCTTTTGCTTGCTTATATACATTTACATGTGTTACATATGCTTAATTGTTTTTACTGCAGATGTATTTAGGTTGCAGTTTAATTGCTGTAATTGTAGTCACTGGTTTTCTGTCTTATTGTCGACAACTTAATCAAGGTGCAGTCATCCGATCGTTTTATGAAACCACTTCACAGGTCTGTCTGTGGTGTTTTTGGCACCTTGTTATTTGTTTTATTAAAGTTAACTTAAATTTCAGTGGCGCTAAGTGAGGACACTTTGAGGCCCGTCATATTATGTGTATATCAGGGTGTCCTAAATGTACTATTGACTATTTAAAATTTACAAAGTTTGTTAAAATCCTGAAAATCAGAAAACCTAAAAACTATTTTGTTTTAAAAATACCTTAAAAAAACTTTTTAAATTTTAATAGGATTAAAAAACGATCAAAATGTTTGATGTCATTAATCTTTGAATATGATAAACATGATCAAAAAAATGTATTACAAACAATTATTTTATACTTTGATTTAATTCTGAAAACTGAAAAAACAAGGTGTAATAAATTCTTTAAAATTTTAAACAATTTATACGTAAAAACTAATATTTTTATTGTTTTCTGATTTTCCAGTGAGTTTTACGCAATTGGAAAAAATATTAATAAAGTTTTCTTAAATTATTAACAAAAAAAACTTAATGTAATGTAAATTGTTTTAAAATATCATTTAATATATTGCAAAGGAAGCGGTGCGCCTCATATTGCTTATATCTTTTAAATGAGGGGGGGAATTTGTAGATAACCGGGACCCCAAGTGTCTAGTTGCGCCACTGTTAGATTTCATTTAGTTCTACTGCATTGAAGATGTGTTAACTTAAACTATTGTATTATTTATATGATGATGTGGTCTAATTATTGTTGGAGAAACTCAAGCAGGGGATGATACTGAAAGTCTTGATTATTTAAATTTCAAATTCAAATAAAATGTAGTTGAATTTCTTTCATATTGCTTTTTATTTATTAAAATCTTTACACCATAATATTGCTTGAAAAAAATAATCAAAATAAATATAAGCTATTTTTTGGAAGGTGCTATATTTTTTGAATCAAAGTGTTTTTGCAGCTTTTGTTGGAAAAGGAAAGGACTTAATATTTATGACGGTGGAAGGTTAATGATATTTTATATTATTAGATTATGATAAATTGCTTAACTTACAGCCAATATTCATTGGATTAGTAACGCTTCTATTTATTAATTATATTTTAGACATATTATGTTTGTAAATTATATTATTTAAAAAAAAAAATTATTAGAAGTAGTATTTATTTTAATTTAAATTGTATTAAAATACTTAATATTGCCTAAGCTACTAATTTATGTAGGTGATTTTTTTTTTTGGTGGTGAGCTTTATAACATAGTTTTTCTTATACTTATTCGGCTTTTTGTAATTATTAAATACCGTTTATCTTTTGAGTAATATAAATTTAATAAACAATGATATTTACCGTAATTAGTGTAAAGAGTCTCGGCACTCGTAGTTTTGATTCGCTTAGTAGATTTAATAAAATATATTATTCGAGTTTATCATTGGATTTTTTTTTTTTTTAGTAAAATCATAAATCATGTTATCATCTATTTTTTTAGTTTGCCGTTGTTATCCGTCAAGGTGAAGCTTTGACATTACGGGCCGAAGACATCACACTTGGTGATTTAGTTGAATTGAAATTTGGTGATCGGGTTCCAGCTGATTTGCGTATCATTGAAAGTCACTCGCTTAAGGTTGATAACTCATCGTTGACTGGTGAATCTGAACCCCAAAGTCGTACTCCAGAATATACTCATGACGATCCGTTGGAAACTAAAAATCTTGTATTTTCCACTACGCATGCTGTCGAAGGTTTGATTATAATTTATTGATATATATATATTTTGTGTGATAATATTTAAGAAAAGTGTTTAATTTTTTTTTAATTTGATATTTAGGTACGGGCAAAGGTGTTGTTATAGCATGTGGAGACAACACTGTTATGGGAAGAATCGCAGAGCTTGCGTCTAGCTTAGAAAGTCGCCCAACACCGATTGCTCGAGAGATTATTCGCTTTGTCAATTTTGTCAATTTAACAGCCATAGTTATAGGCTTACTGCTGTTTATTATAGCACTAATGATGGGTTGCTACTGGTTGGATGCAATTGTTTTCTTGATAGGTTTGTTTTTGTTTTAATCCAAATATGATGGATACACTTGCTAAATTACGAATCATTTTTTGTTATTAGGTTTCCTTGTCGCCGCCGTCCCAGAAGGCCTTCTGGCAACAGTAACTGTTTGCTTAACACTGACTGCTAAGCGCATGGCGTCCAAAAACTGTTTAGTCAAAAATTTAGAGGCAGTGGAAACGCTCGGCTCGACTTCCACAATTTGTTCAGACAAAACTGGCACTTTAACTCAAAATCGTATGACTGTCGCTCATATGTGGTTCGATAATCAAATTATTGAAGCCGATACTACTGAAGATCAATCTGGTGTGCAATATGACCGTTCTAGTCCGGGTTTTAGAGCCCTAGCGAGAATAGCGACTCTCTGTAGCCGCGCAGAATTTAAGGCTGGACAAGACGGCGTTCCGATTCTAAAGAAGTTAGTTTTTTATATTTGGTCATAAAAAAAACACTAATAGTTGATTATCTTAAATTTTACAAATTTACATTTAATTAGGGAAGTCAATGGAGATGCATCAGAGGCTGCACTGTTAAAATGTATGACACTTGCTTTAGGCGATGTAATGACAATAAGAAGGAGAAACCGTAAGGTCTGTGAGATTCCGTTCAATTCCACAAATAAATATCAGGTAAAAAATACAGGAGTATATATTTTGTTTAAAATGTTTGAAATTAATTATGTTTTTCTTTTTTTAGGTTTCTATTCACGAAACTGAAGACCCCACGGATTCCAGACATTTGTTAGTTATGAAGGGTGCTCCAGAACGTGTACTCGATCGTTGTTCGACTATATTCATTGGCGGCAAAGAGAAAGTTCTTGACGAAGACATGCGTGAAGCGTTCAACAACGCTTACTTGGAACTCGGCGGTCTTGGTGAACGAGTTTTTGGTTTCTGCGACATGTTGCTGCCGGCCGATCGTTTTCCCAAAAATTTTATGTTCGATGTCGATGAGCCAAATTTCCCACTCAGCGGCATGCGTTTCGTCGGCCTGATGTCCATGATTGATCCTCCGAGAGCAGCAGTTCCCGATGCCATTGCCAAGTGTCGCTCGGCGGGCATCAAGGTCATTATGATTACTGGTGACCATCCAATTACATCGAAAGCAATAGCCAAATCCGTGGGAATCATATCTGAGGGCAATGAAACTGTTGAAGATATCGCTCAACGATTGAATATTCCTGTATCCGAAGTCAATCCGAGGGACGCCAGTGCGGCCGTTGTACATGGTTCTGAATTATTAGACTTGCCGCCCGAAGTTTTGGACGAAATACTGAGGTAACGATAAAGCTCTCTAGTGTTTTCAGGCCCTTTTAAGAAATTAATTTTTTAATTAAAAGTTTTTTAAGAGACTTTTTATGCATGGTCATCTATTAAACTTTCTTACTAATTATCAGGATAATATTTACCTAATTTTAAATTTATAACTACTTCTAATAAGACAATTTTTAACCCATTTTTGTTAAACCATAACTTTTTGCGTAGACTATAATTTTATCCTACAAAAGAATTAACTTCCAATTAATAAAATATAAAATGTTTTTCACAATATACGTAACAGTCGATTTTCTTCAACATTTTCATTGGCACACGCTTGCAATTTGAATACTTAAAGAATAGACCAAATATGGGAAATCAAAAAATTTGCCTTAGTTTAAAAACTGAATTATATAATTACATACATCTATTAAGTTACAAAATAAAAATAAAGTTTTAAAATTAAGATTGCCTTACATGGAAAAACTTAAAAAAAACTTGCTTTTATTATTCTTACCTAAGGAATACAAATAAAATAGTTTTTTTTATAAAAATTATTATATACAAACATACATGTTAAAACAAAAATAATTTTTCAGTAAATAAATTAGGTTTTTTCAAAAATTCACATTTTGTTAATTTAAATTTAACAATTTTTATAACATTTAAAAAAAAAATGTAAGAATTATTATAAAAATATATATTTTTTCTGAGTGGATTTAATAATTTAATATTTATTCCCAACATTGTTTTTGTGGCCAGAATAAGATTTTAAGGCATGAGTTTCTATTTTTGGCAAATTATTTAAAATGTTAGAAATCCTGATATTTAATAAAATAAAAAAACATTCATAGCTTTTATTTAAAGTTTTTATTAATAATTATAAAATCAACATGAGATTAGGCCATTATTTGGTCGCTTAATTTATCAATGTTAATTATAGTTTTCCGTGTTACAAAAGTTATCCATGTTGGAGGAGAATGGTGGTAAATAGTAGTAATACTTACATTTTTTTTTTTTATACTTAACATTTTAGATATCACAAAGAAATTGTGTTTGCAAGAACGTCGCCTCAACAGAAATTAGCTATTGTCGAAGGTTGTCAACGGATCGGCGGAGTAGTGGCCGTTACCGGCGATGGTGTAAACGACTCGCCGGCTCTTAAGAAAGCTGACATAGGTAAGTACTGTTTTTGAAAAATGCATAAATGATTATGCACTTTTCAGTAACAAGTACATGTTTTTAACGTGTATATTTTATCTTCCGTAGGTATAGCAATGGGTATTTGTGGATCGGACGTTTCAAAGGAAGCGGCCGACATGATCCTCTTGGACGACAATTTCGCCAGCATTGTTACTGGCATTGAAGAGGGACGTTTGGTTTTCGACAATTTGAAAAAATCTATCACGTACACATTAACGTCCAACGTACCTCAGCTGTTGCCTTTCATTGCTTTCATCATGCTCAGCATACCTTTGCCTATTGGTGCGATCGCTATACTGTGTATTGATCTTGGTACAGATATGGTAAGCATACGAGAGTTCAATTTTTATTGTCAAGTTGATAAACACTTTTTTTTTTAAGCAGAAGTTTTTAGTTTGATGTTTTTTTGTTTACTTCGAATTAGATTTTGTGTAAGATGATCAGTTGAGGTAAATTATTAAGGTTAAATAAATAAACTTTTAAAAATATTAGAGCAAATAACGAGGTAATATTTTGGGGACAGTGAACACGAATTGAGATCATCGATCTTGAATATATTTGTATTATAATTACAATTTAGTAAATAAGTTGTTGTGTGTTAATATGTTGGAAAAACATATCACTTTAGACTAATAAAGTAAGAGGTAATAATATAATATTATCTAATCCCAATTATTAATCGGAATACTTTATAGAGCACATAATTTAAAAATGAAAACTTAAATATTATTATTTGCTTGTATTTTATTTAAAAAAATTATATTATCGATCATTCTAATTTACAATTTTCCGATCACTATTCTTTCCAAGCAAATTCGTTCCAAAGTATTGTGAATTTTTTTTGTTTAGCAGAATGGCCGTTAACAATATTAGAACAACCCCAAAAATGTATTTAGAATCTAAATAGTGTATTAGATTATAATGATTTTTTTTTTTTAATTAATTATAATCTTTAATATTATCATCAGAAAAGTAGTGGAATAGCCTTAATTGCTGCTTTTATTCACTGTAATTGTTTTGTCAGTTTGTCGAGTTGTCTTAAAAAAATAAAAAAATAATGGTTAAATGGTTTGTGACGTCAGTAGTTTTGTGTATTCGATTAGAACCAGCTTTTTATACTTAGGTTCCAGCAATATCATTGGGATATGAACATCCGGAATCGAATATTATGAAGCGTCCGCCTAGAAATTTAGTCAAAGACAAACTTGTGAATAACAGGTGAACCCATGCGTTTTACATATTACATGTTTTTCGGCTTTTGCTTTACAATAGCTTTTCGCTTTCTCAATGTTATCGTCGGTTTCATAGAATAAAATGCATGCGTGTTCTTCTAGAAAGCTTAACACGTAACACAACTACTAATATAAGTACATGCATGTTTACATTATTTATTCTCGTTAAATTTAATATGACTGTTGTTTAATCTTAACCCTTAACTCGGCGAGGAGATTTTTTTTTTTTAAATAACACTTATCTGGTGTTGGTAATAAAAAATTAACACGGTGTAAACTAACGTTAACCTCTCTTAACGATAAAAATGCTGCTAAGTTAAGGGTTGTGCTGGTGTGTTAAAAAACAAAAACCAGTAAAAAGGTATTTGTGGTTGATTTTGTTGTTATTTTTGGGGGCTGATAGCTTCCTGGCATTTCACTGGCATTTGAAACCGGAGAGTCGAATCTGATGAAAAAATGTCCTCCAGTGAAATCTATTTTTAATGCCAGGTAAATCAATAATAATCTTTTTTAATATTCTTCATTAGAGAGCTCGCTTGGCAAGTAGTGTTGTGTTTGGTGTACGATCATTTTGTGAACTATAGTTAATTATTAATTGCGATTTCGACTATGTAAAAATTGACTCTTAATGTTTTTATGCACCTTTCAAGATTGATGTCCTTGGCGTTTGGTCAGCTGGGAGTGATCGAAGCGTTTGCAGGATTTTTCACTTACTTTGTCATCATGGCCGAGAACGGATTCATGCCTTATAAATTAATAGGAATACGCCGCGAATGGGATTCCAGGGCTGTCAACGATTTACCCGATTCCTACAACCAAGAATGGGTGAGAATAGTTATCCATAATCCGAGGAGTTACAGATAAAACTTGACTCCCAAAACAAAAAAATTTAATTTTATATTTTGTAGACGTATCAAGATCGTAAATCTCTGGAATATACCTGTCATACGGGCTTCTTCATAGCCATTGTGGTCGTACAATGGGCCAATCTTATTGTATGTAAGACGCGAAGAAATTCTATCGCGCACCAAGGAATGAGGTATTTTCAACTATTAAATCATAAGCATATCGATAATGCTGTTTATGACTTTTCTCTTGTTTTATTATAATAATAATTTTTTTGTTCCATTTTCAGAAACATGGCTTTAAATTTCAGTATTATATTTACAACCATTTTGGCTTTGTTCCTGTGTTATCTACCGGGAATGGACGAAGCTCTGCGCATGCACCCGTTGAAGTAAGTCACTTGTGATGAAATATCAATTTTTGTAATATAGCTATTCATTAAAGTAACAATTAACTTAAGTTCAATCTAGCTTGCATTAAATGGTGTTAATTTATAATTTTGGATACGTTTTTTTTAAATAAGCTCTATGTAAATGATATAGATGATTTTTAAGCGACCAAACATACTAAAATACTTATTTCCAGGTGGACTTGGTGGATTCCTCCCATACCGTTTATGTTAGCTCTGTTTGTCTACGACGAAGTAAGGAAGTTTTACATCAGACGCAATCCAGGCGGATGGTTAGAGAGAGAAACATACTATTGAACGACGATGAACAATTTTTTTTTTTTTTTGACTACACGCTTTGATCAACACAGAATCGACTATAGCCATATAGTGAAACCATTAGAATCTTAGCTTCTTTTTTTTTAATCTATGAATTCACCATTTTTTTTTTTTAGCCCAATTACACCCTTAGGAATTATGGGCTTTAGTTTGATAGTTTGAAAACAATTATTGATGTAGGTTTAAGGTAGGTTTCAGACAAAACGTTTTCACATAATATGTATACTTTTTAAACTAATTCGGTGATCAATATTAACGAACAAAAGAAACTTCATAATATACAGGGTTACTCATAGTAACGAGAGTAAAGTTTGTTCGCTTTGTTTAATAATCGCTTGAACCCTAGATATATATATTTTTTTTTGAATTTTATTTTTATTGTCTACTTCCAAACAAGTACAAATTTTCTTACATATTTTACTCGAAAACCAACAATAATATACTATATCGGTCCTTAATTAATAATTGTGCTAACGTTTTACTATTCAGTATTTATATATCTATATATTTTTTTTTTTTGACATATTATACCTATATAATAATCTACAAAATACTAATATATATATATATTTTATTTTTTATCGTAATTGTTAATTTTTTTTATTCAGTACACACATTCATTTTCATGTTATGTCTATTTTGTGTGTGACTAATTTGATTGAATTTTGCAAAAACTTCCATCCGTCCTTGCTCGAAGCCCTACGTATGCTCAGCTTAACTGAAACATTGATCTTTATTGAAATTATTTCATGTTTATATATTATGTTTGTATAACCCCTTTATGATTTATTGAACAGACCATTGATTGTATTTTTTTTGACAAAGGATGAAAACGATGAATTTTATTTGTTATTTAAATTTCGAAATAACTATTACTATAGGTTCATATATTATATACTATATAAATGTTAAGTATTTAATTATGTTTTTATTTATAGTAAAAAAGAAAAAACCTATTATAATAATATTTATAAAAGACATTACGACGTAATATAATATCGTTTTTATTTTTATTTTATTTGTAACTTTAAAAATAATTTAATCATATTATACCTCATTATTGTACACCTTAATTGGATTTTTCTCATCTGAATTTAACAACAACGCTATTGTAATTATATCATACTTTTTTATTTTATTTTATCATTATTATACAAAAAAAAACAGTACAGTTAAACATAATTTATACAATGAAATATTTTTTTTTCTCATAAAAGCTGAGAATTATTATTGAAATTTTAATGTTTATACAAGTAAAAAAAATATATTATATTATATCTATAGCTTTTTGCAAATATTCTAAAAACAAATTTACAACTTTTGTCCTGTCATACGTTTTTGTTTAATTTTTTTTTTTTTTAATGAGATGACTTTTTAGATGTATAATGTGCGTTAATTTTTCAGTATTAATCGTATTGTGTGTATTTTTTTTTTTTTTTTAAATTATACAATACACTATTGTGTATACGCAAGTGTTCAGTAGCAAATCAGACTGTTTGTTTATCTATTTTTAAATTAATATATATATATATATAAATAATTAATCTAATCGGTGATTTTTGCTGGTACTTCAAAACAAGCGACGATCTTCTTTGTCGTAGGATCCTTTAAACTATAGTGTACATTTATCTTGAGCTAAATATAACAAATCAATAATTATTATTGAATACGTTCACACGGGAAGAACAATAATTATAACGATACAAATGTGATTTTTTAGGGACGTTATCGATATTGAAATTTAATTAATACATTTTACTTACCTTTGGGTACACTTCCAGTATTCTGACAATGTCTTTGTAAACATAATCATTTCCTTTGAGCAGAGGACACGTTGTCTTAGCACCGTCCGCCGTGAATATATTATTGCATACGCTTTTGTTGTCCACTCCTAACAAAGGAACCGGTATGTTGAACACGTGTCCGTACACTTCTGTGATTATGTCCTTTATGTTGAATTCTATATGTATATATATATAAAAAGCATAAAGGACATTAAATGAGTGTTGTATAACAAAATCATTTTGTCCTAACTGTTGCGGTTTTAAGTTACGATGGTTATATTAATCGAGGTAAATATATAGTGTATTGGATACATTTTTCTAGCGTTTGTCGTCTGCCCAATAGCTGTTGTAATGTAATGTCCTTCGGTTCTACTATACCATCTACCAACTGTGTTTCAGCAGCAATGCAAGTATTACTTACCCGACTTGAATTTGATTTCAACGTGCATCGTGGTGTTTCGTTTTAACGGACATCTGGGCACCGAACAGTTTTCCAACGTCACGCCGTCCATTGCTTGGGTGTTATCTGTGTTATTGTTAAATATAATAATTAGACGGGCACCTACGTAATATAATATCATAATCAGTGGCTCAAATAGATCTTAAAATCTCTGGGGGGGGGGGATTTTAAGCAGTAAGTATACAGATTTTTTTTAAATATAAAACCTCCCCCCCTGGCAGTGGTGTATTTGTAGGGGGGGATATGGTGGATAGATCCCCCCGTGACATTTTTTAGAATAGTTAGAAAACTGATATACTCAAGGGGATTGCATATGCGGTCTGTTTTAAAGGAGTTTTGTAAAGGCAATATTTATAAAAAAAAAAAGAGGACTTAATAAATTTCCACCAAATCAATTAATTTACCGGTTAAATTGTATAAGTTATTATTTTTAATTTAAATAATTTTTTCTACCGGTAAAAGACCGACTACATAAGATGGTCCAATTTCAGTTTTGTAAAGAGATTCGAGTGGTTTGGCTACTTTACAATGTAGGATTTTCATTTAAAAATTTCAGTTTCTTGTAATTAAATTTGAAATTTTATCAATATTAAAACCCATGTTTTCTTTTTTTACATTAAAAAATCTAAAATCGTTGTTTCCCACGTGACCTAGTAAAGTTGCCAATAAGAACCTGTATGTATATGTTAGTCGAAATTTTGTACTTTAACAACCCCAAACTCAAAATTACTCCCCTCCAAAAATTCAAACTCCAATCCTTGATTTGTACGCGTGGGTAGGTACAGTAGGTAATAATAATGCAGGTATACACGGTCTGTTCAAATTTTGTTATTTTACAATATTTTCGTTTTCAAACATATTATTTTATAATATTTACCCGTATGTATACCTAGTACCTACTTGTCGGTATTATACTCACTGGAATCACATTTATAAACCGTCGTTGTGGCTGCACATTCCCACGGGATAAGCGACACTGCCACAGAGCAAAGGAGGAGTATTTTTGTTAAAGCTTTGCTCGACATTTTGAGACGAACAGACTACATAACACGGCGGAAGTTGCACACGTTCATAATAAGATACAACAGCGGTTGGATGATATTATACTTATTATAGTCTCGGATCAAAAAACACTTATAGTTGCGTTTTTTTTTTTATTTATACTAGCTGGCCTTCGGGTGTATACACATTATAGCTGTTGCTGCTGCTGAATTGTATTAAATTAAAAATTACCTTTATACATGTATACCTACATAAATTGTTTTTTCTTCTTCTCAAAGTCACTATATATAGATAGACACAGGTACCTACGTGAAAACCAGCTCGTTACTCGTTTTCATTTGAAATAGAAAAATAATTATTTACTCTAATATTCGCCACGCGGTTAATACTTATAAGTCATTATCTCAAACAAATCTTTTTACAAGGCAATAATAAAAAATAATGTATACAGCTGTATGTAATTAATTAATATAATTATTATACTCGTGTAGTTTGTGTGGAAATTAGTAGGTGCCTAAAATATATGTTTAGTTTTTTCCACTCGGTATATATGTTATATGATTATACATATAGACAGGAAGAAGGTCAGTTTTTTTAATTATCTCTCCAATTGACAACAATTATTATTATTATGTTAAAAACCGTGCGCAATTTTTTTTTTTAATTTAATCAATTCGGTAAAAATCGTGTCCAACTCGTTTGGCTGAAGACAAAATGTCCGATTAGTTTATAATTATTATAAATGTTATTCGTATTTATGGAAATTTAATTATTCCACGTTACAACACTCTGTATAATATAGTTTACATAGTATATCATTGTAAGCAGATAATACAAATACAAGACTAATTGTGTGCATTAAAAAAACATAAATAAAAGTAATCCGCGTCAAACCACTTTGTACCTATTCACATTATTTTGCTATCAAAAATTGTTTTTTTTTCAAAAGCAGAATCAACCAATTAAATACAATAATTATCCATAGTATTTTTTATTATTTTTTTTTTATTTGTCTTACTGTTGTACTCGTTTACCTGAGGAAAATTCTACGTTTCAACAATTATTATATTTTTCTTAAATAATAATAACTCAACACGAGGTGACGGTATATTATAGGCATACCTATATATATATATAATGCGCCTAGTTCAACATAGATAATGAATATCTAATTAGTAGTTATTACCTGCGGGTTTATTAGCAAAAATAACTCTTGGCGAAACTGACCAATTAAGTTCTGTAAGATTTTTTTACACGGTAAGACAATAATATTGCAAGGACAAATTTATGAAACGTCTTTGTGAACAATCATTCTAATTAAGTGCACTACTTTAATCGTAATATGGTAATGGAAAAATATAAGGAGATGTCATCGTTGGCTTTGGTCTCTTGAAATTACCATTATACAAAGTATGAATTGGAATGATGGGGCGTTATTAAAGATTTTGCAGCACAGAAAGTCAGAAATAAAAATCTAAATTAGTACTACCTCAACTTGTATTGTAAATTTTAATATTTAGTTCCAAGTTGAAGTAATTAAAATTCTAACATTGAGTGTACATAACAGTGTACACTGTTATGTATATGTATTGATGAAAATATATATCTTCTTCTCTTCCCAATTCTATCAAAAGTCTATCCACTTCCTGGCTCGTGCCAAGTCATGGGATTCAACAGTTTGTTCAAGACTAATTAATGCACATTTTTTTTCTTTTTCAAACATGTCGACTTGTTGATATTGCAAGGTTAAATAAATAAACTTTCTGGGAATATATACCAATTTTTGGGCTGTTTTGTAAAAAAACAACATAGGTACAAGTTCATTTTTGTACCAGCGACGCTGTCGATTCGGCAGAACTCGTTACTTTAGCATTGAGATCTTAGTGATATAACTAGACAGATATAGGTCTAAAAAAAAAAATGCATTAAAATTTTTTTAAAAAATTATGCATACGTTGACAATATTTACTAATGGCTAAACATCTTATGACTTCACACTCACATGCATCATCATGTTGTAAACAAACTTAAAGTTGGTCTTAAAACTCATGCTACGTTAGTGCTGCTTTATTACTCAGCAAAACAGTCGTCTGAAGTAAAAATTTATAAATAAAAACATATTGTCGTAAAACCAAGAGGTATTGTCTCGGCTTTGCTTCAAGCTAAAAGTGGTCGATTAACAAATTGGATATAAAGTAATATATTTGCATATTTAATTTATACAATATGTTTTCTCTTTAAATTTAGTTGCCGATTAAATTACGCGACATTGAAATGTAATCAAACGTTATTTTGTAGCCTTGATAGGTTAATAATATTTAAGGCTTTTTTTTAAACGGATAACCTGTTTGAGTAACAATGTTGTGCAATCTAAAGAGTTAAAAAAATTTTGTTCAATTGAGTCACTCAATTTAAAAAAAGAAATATTTATATATTTATATAATACAATGGTTTGTTTACATAAGTTTGCAGATATTATAAAGAGCAATCTACTAATACAATTACATTTACTATCATTATTATGATAATAATATGTTTTATTTAACATAAAACAAAATATATACACCATATTATAACATATAAATCTATACATCTTGCGCTAAGGTGTACCCAAACTCGTCAAGTACAAGTACACTGCGTACATAGTTTTTATAGTAAAGCGTAATTATTATTACATGGGATAATTGAGAGATACGTCTTGCCTGGCCAGTTCTAACAACATAGGGTCGTCAAAGAACTTATTGATTGAAACGTCCTCGCTAAGACCTTTTCGTCTGCGAGTTTTCACCATAAATTCACGAGCTAAATGAGTAGCCGGTTGCGGTTCCAATGGTTTGATAACAATGCTTTTGTCTAATGGATCGCCAGGCACAATCTGAAAAAAAAAAAAAAAACAATATCAATGTATGATATTTCAGTCAAAGCAGAAAAAGTGTAGAACTTGTTAATGCACATACCTGCCAATGGTGGAAAACGGACAAACAAAATGCTTGTCCTTGAGTGTGTGTACGTAAATCGGTTTCAAAGCCAAACGAATCGATTGCCGGAATAAAAGCCTTAATAGTGTAAAGTGGCGATCCGGGAACAGGTGCGTCTTGAGTAACGTGCCCTCTACGTTTGGCCAACACGGTGTACACAGCAGACACGCAATCAGCGGGCGCTTGAACCTCGACGTACAAGTATGGTTCCATTAGTCGAGGTGTCGCCATAAGGAATGCCGAATAAGCGACGCGACGAGCAGTTGGTATTATTTGACCACCTCCTCTGTGTAAAGGCTCAGGAGCGATGACTGCGTCTAATATTTTAAATTTAACGTTTCGAATAGGTTCTTCACATAGCGGTCCTTCTCGAGTACCCCATTGGAAACCCTAAAAAAAAAAAAATAGTAATAATTATAATACAAATAGTGTTTTTCCAACTGCAAATGAAAAACTTACCTGAACAATAGAATCTCTTATGGACCTAAGTACATTCTTGTCGACCTCAGAAGGTAATGTGTCATCGACTAGAATGTTAGGGCCCGTAGTGTCTGGGCCGAATGCCCAAATAGAACGAGCAGCTAATAAATCCCAATCGTATTTCGATTGGAAAAATTCTCCTAATCGTTTCCTAAAACAATACATGTTTTTTTCTCAGTTTAACATTCAGTTTGCAAGTAGCTTATAGGCTATAGAAATGTAATTTATGTAAATATTTTTTAACTAATAGTTAACATTGAACAGGAAGTAGCAAGTACATGGTGGAACGGTGTAGATTTAGAAATATGTATAAGCCCGTTAATTATTAACATTAAAACATTACTTGTCCCATGAAATATCGACAATTTGATTTTCAATATCTTCAGCGAGACCTTTCTCTAACGGTTCCGCAATCATTGTGATTTTATTACGTTTGTTGGGAGTCTCAGCAAAACATTTCAACGACGATGTATCGACAACAGTTTCACAAAAAGCAACAACTGGATCGGCAACCTTTATGTCTGTTGAAAAAATATAATATATATATTGAATGAATATATATATATATTCATTGCCATATTTAACAGCAGAATTATTTCAATCTTACCTATTTCTGAGTACATTTTTCGCAGGTCGTGCATAACACAATCCAAATATAGTTCACCAGTACCGAGAATAACGTGTTCGCCAGATTCTTCGACGCGAGTCACAAGCAACGGATAAGACTTGTTGACTTTTCGCAATCCGTCTAACATTTTTGGTAATTCCGATGGGTTTACAGGCTCGACTAAAAATTATTAAACAATAATTAATAATTAACACATACATATTAACCGGGGATCACCAGGTTCATAATAATAATAAAAAAAAAAAAAATATATATATATGTTTTAAGATTAAAATGACAACATAATATTATAAATCAATTTTACCAGCAATTTTTATAACCGATTGTGTGTTGAATTTTAATGGTCTGAATATATACAAGTCGTCAGTCGTTATCAGATCAGTAATAGTCGCCGTTTTAACAATCGGCTGATCGATACCTTCAATCAGTACCCAATTTCCAGCCGGCACTCGGTTTACTTCGACTTTGTACCTGGCCTCGTGTACCCACAGTCTTCCAATTGTCATCACTCGAGAATCTTCTTCATCGACTAACGAGTAGTTTTCTCCCAAGACTTTCACTTCTTGGCCAGCGTGCAGAGTACCACTCATTACTCGCGCCATCACTTGAAAGAATGTACAGTCATCGGTGGGATACATTTTGGTACTGTGCACCATCAGACGACCCTAAAACAACAGCACAAACATTTTCAAAACAACTATATTGGACGTAAATTTATATCTAAATAATTTACGTCTGGGTTACAATCGAGCATGTCTCTTGCGAGCTGCGTGTCTTGCGGTCCTGTGTAGATTGTGTCGATTTTGTTTTTGGCATTGTCGGCCGGCGAAGGAATATGATTGACGCACATGTCCACAAAGCCACTGAGGTCGTTCAAGAATCGTCCACAAACAAGTCTCAACAGCGGTCGGATATTAATATTCATTTCACGTTTGGTCAGCTTAATCCCGAGCTCGTCCAGAACGTCGGGTAGAGTAGTGTCTACGTCGCCTATTACTTGGGCAAACAATTTGTACATTGGTTCCAACACGAATTCCACAAAACTTCTTTGAGCGCTGTTGTGTGGAGACTTCTTGGTGAATTTCCTAGTTTTGGGATTGAAGTACACATCTCCCCACAAAACTTTAGCGAAACTATCAACCTTAACGCCTGGATAATGATTGGCATACAGTTTAGCAAATGATTTTAATGTAAAACAAACAGCATACTGCGATGAAGCAAAACAAACATTTCCTATTACCGGAGAAACCACCCGAGAAGGATCGTTTTGAGAATGCAAGCTGAAAATAAAATGAGATACATTTTTCACATAAATCATAAAATATATACATTAAATTGCAATTTTTTTGCATAGATTTACTACACTTCTTAAACCAGGTTAAAAAAACTGTACAAGTTAATTGAGTTAATATTTTTGTACTGATATTGTAAAATGCCTATTTGTGTAATTTGTTTTTTTGTTATAACTACTATCGCCATTTTGTTGTTATGTAATGTATTTTACTGTACTCTTTGGGCGTTAATTATTTTAAATAAATAAAAAATTACAGTATTTTTTACCTTAGCAAAGAATTGACTTCATCGATTATGTGTTTAATTTTGAAATAAGCATCTTGCGGCGGAAGTTTCAATTCTAACATTAGCCTGTCAATTTTGTTTACACATATTGTAATCGCTACTTTTTCCTAAATTAATGAATACATAACATAATTTTAGTATAAATGACATTTAAAAATATATATATTGACGGCCGCAGGTGTGAGTGAAATAATAGTGCGTCGATTACACCAATTTTTGTACCACCAATATTTTTCCTTTCATGTTAAATAATAATATTAAATCTTTGCGACGGGACTAAATTTTGGCAAGTACTAAAAGTCGCAATTGATCAACGAATTACTAAACTAAAGTTTGTAAGCGACATTTACATTTGTTAGTTACCATTAACATTATTGTTTATTAATGTATAGTTTGAACAAATTAGCATATTATTAAAAATGTAATTTGCAATCTTATTTTAAAAAGATGGTTATGGCGCTTTTGACACTTTTAAATTTATAGTCGTGTTCTATAAATTAAATTAACTCATTTAATTGAACAAATTTTACAGCTTAAAGCATATTACTATGTTTATACTTATAACTTAAGACAGTTATTTTCAAAGAAATTGGGAAAAAATTTGTTTTAAAATCATATTTTGTTTGGGTTACTTGCACAATAAGTAAAATATTGCTTACATCCTTTGACGTCCTGCGGTCTTCAATAATAAATATATATATAAATATAAAAAAAAAAAAAAAATGGCACTAACTTGAATAGCGTGCTTAATTAATCTTTCAGTGTTCAACATAACACCTTCAGCTGCGTCAACAAATATAACAGCTCCGTCACAAATTCTAAGTGCTGCCGTAACTTCATCGGAAAAGTTTACATGTCCTAAGTTATTAATGTTAATTATAGTTGTTTCAAACATGTTTGCATAAGTATAACAACATTTAAGTGTGAATTCGCTATGGTTTACCTGGCGTATCGAAAATATTCATTAAATACGATTTTGAGTTGACGTCAGGTAATACTAACGTCACAGGAGTTGCTTTAATGCTGACACCTCTTTGACGTTCAGTCAACAATGTATCTGTATACCGCATTAAATCGGCATCGGCCGCATCCATGTGAAGTTGTCCCAAATCTGGATGGGTTTGTCGAATCAAACAATCTACTAAACTCGTTTTACCATGGTGAAGATGGCCAAGTAGGGCAACATTTCGAACTAACCCGGCAATGTCCATTAAGTCGGCCAAGTACCTAAATGACAATAACAACACACATTAATAATTTTATACACAGAAAATGTATGCAATCATCACGAATTACTCCATGTTATAAGTTGTGTTTGGCAGATGCTGTTCTTTGATTTGAAAATTATGCTGTTTAACCGGCGTTATCAGTGGAACAGTCAGTGGCAGTTCATCTTCTTCTTGAACTAGCGTCTCCACTTCGGGACCGTAAACTTCGACTGCAGACGGATAGTACCGTTTGTCTTCGTGTAACACTACACTCATACCGGGTTCTTCGGGTCCGTCGTCACCGTCTTCGATCATCTACAACAAATGATTACAACGTCAATACCACAGTTCAGTTTTACACCGAATTTCCTTGTTTTCTCCAACGCTATTTACATCAATGTCCTGCGGTTCGGGCTCGGGAGACGGCGGTTGTTCTTCTTCCTCTTCGTCGGACTCCAGTTCGGGGCCAATATAGTTGCCGAATTCGTCGTAAAGGTCGGAATCCATATTGTTCAATAAGTACGTAGGGAAAACAAAACTAGAAAATTTATATTCGAAATATTATGCGCTATTGGAGTAAGTTTCACGGACTCGCAGACGAGTTGCAATTTTTCTTTTATATATCTAAACAATTGTTAAACTGCTATAAATTATTATAAAATAGTAAACACAAAACGTTGAACGACGGTCGTATCGCTTTTTACGTTTAAAAACGAATAACTTTTAACATAACCTCAATGTTAACGAGGAATGTAAACAAATACGTACGGTAGCCGTGCGGTTACCGAGTGGTCTAAACCGTGGTATACAGATTTCTAGGTTATGTACGTACGACGGTTGATTTTATTATTTTAATATGATTTCGCACCATCGAGAACAAATAAAACCTGTTGTTATTGTTATTTAATATTAATCGCGCGTGTAATTTGTATTGAGACATCTTGCACTTGACGATGGGCGTACGTCGTTATACGTTTGTTGACGTTAGACTTGAAATTTGAGAACTCGGATCGTCAACCTCTTATTCGTATAGTGTTTATGTATCATATCGAAAGTGCCGACTGACCAGTTTTTCAAACATAATCGTTTTCGCAGATATCACAGATAGTAATAAAGCGATTCGATTGACGCCGTTCCGGCACGACGGTGAGTTACCAAAAAGACTTTAATGCTAGTTGTGATTTTTGGTTTTTGGTTTATTTTTTCACCTACAATTTATTACTCTTGCAAAATGCCTACCTCACGCCCTTGACGGCAAAACGTTTTACACTCGAAGCACTCTATGCACCTGTTGCACCTCGTTTGATAATATTAATTATTGTTATTTAAACTGTTTCAATCTGGCCGCAATAGTGTAGCCTTTATAATGTATAAATCTCGGTTGTCATCAGAATGATGCTTTGATTTTTTGCAATTTATGTTGCGTTAATTATTTTTGTTTTTACGTTGTTTAAATGGTAACTAGATAAACACGGGCGCAATTTCTCTTAAGCACTGGAAATATTACTGCCATCACTTTACTACTGTAATGGTCTGTAACTATTCTGGGGTTGCTTAGTTCTAAACTCTGGGTGCTTATAAGCATACCCAAGTTCCCTCTCGAATTGTGCTTATGTCGATAAACACTGTGGCGTGTCCAATAGACAACTGGTTATAGGTATTATGTATGCTAAGTGATAACATTCAAATTCTAGTTACTTTTTTTATGGTTTTCACTCGATTCATCATATAGTTTGATAACATATTTCTGTTGTATTAGCTATTTCCCAAGCCTGTAAACGCTATTAAATTTTTTATTATCACTTTCATAAACCATAACCCCATTTGTAGTTTTGGGTAGTAACATAATAAATAAAATACTTACTTTTTTGATAACAAATTACGTAATATCATTAAATTCAGTGTATAGTATTGTAGAAGTAATTTCGACTAAAATAACATGTTAGGGAATGTTTGAAAATAATTCTTATTTTGAATTGAAGTAAGGTAAATATTTTATAGTTCTTTACTAAGTACTCAAGGCATTAAATTTTAAAATATCAGCTTTAACTATTTAGTGTTTACCACTTGCCTAATGAAAATGTTTCCGTCGTAACTTTAAAAAAACAAATTGTATAACTTTGAATTTCTTTAAAAAGTACCATCAATAATAGAAAAATACATTTTTCCATAACTGTGCCAAAAAAAAAAAATAACAAATTTTTCTTGCCGATTAATTTTTACCATTCTGTTTTCAACACCCCTTCTGTAGAGTACTCGGTGAATTCATTTTAAGAGCATTTCTCAAAATGTCAATAGGGTAATTAATAAATAAGTTTTATGATTCATCAATTAAATAAAAACATCTGTATTCATCAATTATAAGTAAAATTAGAATACATTTTCATCGAAATAGTTGATAGTGTGCACAAATCGCCCTAGGGTATTGTTATTAACTTTTATTTAATTATACTTTTTCTAAGCTTGTAGTTAATTATTTTATGTACTTGGTGGTTTATTGTAATCAGATGGACGACACAAAACTTTTACCAAGTTTTACGGAAGTTCAACAGTCTTGCGGTAATCAAGGAATTTACAATTTTAACATGTACGTATTCGCATGTATTGCTTTGTATATCAATATTATATTTAATCTATGAAATTTATTCTTTAGATCAAATAAAATGTAATTTTTTTTATTATGTAACAAAGGTTTTATTAAAATTGGTATTTATCAATGTGATTTTTTTAGGAACGAGGATCAGATTTTAAATGAACTTATCAATGACAATATCCACGACATGTTGATAAACAAAAATGATATCGGTGAATATGCTTTTACTATGCCGACAGAGAATGGGACAATTGTAGATTTGAATCTTCCTCCAACAGTAATGTGTTAAATTCAAATTTGATCTTTGTCGTATGCTCTTTCAAATTGTCTTAATTTTAGCCAGAAAAAGATCAAGAAAATCGTGAGACGTGCACGGCTGGTTCGGTGAAGTCCTCGCCGACTGGTATTATACCATGCCAGGATGAATTCGGCGGAAGTTTTAATTTCGAAGTGTTGTTAGATTCGAGTTCTCAATCCTACAGACAAAAATGGAGTGTAAGTAATATTCTTATAATATAGTATAATTATTATTATTATTTTTTTTTTTTAGTACTCTGTAAAACTCCAGAAAATATTCATAGACATAAACAAGGTGTTATTGCTAAATTTTAAATATGACTCGAAATTAAATGATAACACTAATGTTTTTGTTCGTGCCATGCCCATGTATAGTGCGGCGGACTACTTAAAAGAACCAGTGGGACGTTGTTTGCAACATTTGAGTCCGATTGACCAGATAAATAAAGGTGTGTATAAAATGTTTAACTGTTGAATTCAAAATGAAAGGCAAGCTGTTCTAAACTTTTTTTTTTTGATTTACAAAAAAACAAGTTATTGAGTTTCGGCCGACAAATTATTTCTTATTGAATTTTGCTGTGCAATTTGATACATTTTTTTTTTTTTTTTTACCTTGTAATATGTTATATTGTTTTCTAGGCTTTGGGACTTGGGAATTGGGACACGTGATACGATGTGATAACGAAAATACCTCTTATCACACAGATGCCATAAGTAAACGTAAAAGCGTGATCACTTTGTTACAAAGACCGGACATGGGATCGGACACTTCTAAATTGTCCTACAGATTTGTCTGCAAAACTTCATGTGCTGGTGGAATGCAACGCCGACCAATCATTGTTATTTTCACATTGGAAGACGAAATGTTTGTACAGTATATTACATATCAAGTCTGTGCACCTAAATAGAAAAAATCCTGAATAAATGGGCCAAACCAAAACCCATGTAACCCGAAAGAATTTTATTACTTAAACCCGATACACCCTAGACCCAAATTAATTTCGGTTTACACCCTTAATCCGTGGTCAAAAAAAAAATGTTCATTTTTCGACCGACATAAATGTTTGTGTATTAATTAAGGAGAATTATATTTTTTTCTTTGAACACTGTTCATCGTTAGGTTACATAATGAGTGGTTATAACATCAATTACGTCAGATCTACCATAATATTATGTTTAACCCCTCGGATTTTAATCATAAAAAATTATTGTACTTATTTAAAAGCGTAAAGCGTAACTGTTTGAATTTTGAAATGCATCTAAAATTATAAGTTGTTCATTTTATTTTATTTTTAAATGATTAAATTTATTTTGTTTAAATAATGTTTTGTTGTCACGTCATATTATATTATAGGCAATATTATATTACTTAATTAGTACTAAGAAATTTGATTTATCACTCCATTAAAAATAAAAAAAATTACCCAATTAAATATTTCTGGTACAAAGACTTGTTATATATATATTTATAATAAGTAAAAAAAAAACGTTTATAATAAAATGCAACATTAAATATATTTCAAATACCAATGTCTTTTGCGCAGGGGCCAAGTCCATGGGCGTCGAGTGCTTCCGGTAAAAATATGTTCCTGTCCTAAACGGGACATGGAACGAGAGGAAAGCGAAAAAAAAATGAAGCCGAATACTCAATTTCGCCGAAACAAAAGATGTATCAACCAGCCGACGGAACGACATCACCACCATCATAATCACGATCATGGACATCATGATCATCCTCCTAACAAAGTGATAAAATTGGAGTCTTCGCAGAGTACAGACTGTGAATCGGACAATGCTCAAGATAAATGTTACACTATACCGGTATGTATATATATATATTTTTTCCAGTTATATTAAAATGTACCGTAGTTTTAAATTTATTTAACACTTGCAGATAAATTACACTACAAACAGCAAAAAAAATTACAAGGCCATGTTGCAAGGATTGTACGCAACGTTTGCCGGGTTATCGTCTTTGCACAACATCGACGATACACAAAATGTGCTCAAAGACTTAAAATCTAAGTTAAACGACCTAAAATAACTTGATACTAAACTAAAAATGATTTTCTTTGTTATTAACTTGTACTGCCTATTATAGTAAGGGTAAATTATATTTAATTCATTATTTGTGTTTATTGTTTCCTGACGATTATTTTGTAAGTTATCATTTGACTGCAATCGATTATTATTACGTTAGCGTTGGTCACTATGTATTAAATTCATTGATTTTTTTTCCATTACTCGTATTGATTAAAAAACGTCAACGTACTATTTTTGTGTTCTAACTTTTAATCTTTTCTATGTTAAGTTTGGTCAAAATGTTACTACTTATGTTTTTGTTTAGTGTTGTTGAAATTTTTTTAAAAACTTACTTATTTAATACATATATGCGCTCAACACAATTATTTAGATAATTAAGTTTTATTTTTATTTTTCGAGTTATTAAGTTGTTCGTATTTTAGTTTTATCCAGTTCATTTATGGATAGAACAAAAAAAAAATACTTGGTTGAAAAATATTTTATAAACATATGTTAATATAGAAATAAATTTAACTTTATGTATAAAGAGAAAAAAAATGACTTTAATAGTAGTTCACGAAATAAATGTTTTCGAGAATTTATTTATTTCAATAAAAAAAAACATACAACAAAACGATGACGTAATATGTTTGAAATATTATTTTTAAACATTGCTCATTCTACTTTTCTTCTTCGAAAGTGATAGTTTGGTCGGTAAATTTGTACATATCATCTCTGTAGGCATCTACGATTTGATCGTCTTCTTCAGATTTACTCGACGTCGGAAACGGCGGTTCGGTTTTGTGTTTTTTCAGCGGTAATTTTGTATCGTACAAGTATACTATTGAATTGGTTTCGCCGGCAGATGCAACGCCTTTAACCCAAATGACGTTGTACTTGTGATTGATTCTCAAGATCTCTGCGCCTCTGTGCATTCTGAACCTGTTGCCCATGTGACCAGGCATTTTCGTACCCGGAAAGACTCTTCCTTTTTCACCTCCGTGACCGATGTTGCCGCCTCTCCGGTGAGACTTTGTTACACCGTGAGTAGCGGGCATACCGTGAAAACCCCAACGCTTCATCACGCCTTGGAAACCTCTGTTGATAGTTTTTCCACGAATGTCTATAAAATCTCCAGGACGAAAATGTGACGCTAAAAGCGGAGTGCCCGTTTGCAAAGCGGCTTCTGGAGATATTAGAAATCTGCCTAGATATTTCTTTGGCATCATTCCTTCCCTGTAGAACAGGCCGCAGTATTCTTTTGTAAAATACTGTGGATCCGCACTCTCGGCGCCGACCAGAAGGCATCCCAGTTTCTTCTTGTAATTCGGACAGCTGTACGGTTTTCGAGGCGGGTCGAATTCTCCAGGGGGTATGTACTTGACGACGTGGTTATCGATAACTTGGAAAAGCGTTGTCAGCACACTTTTACCGTTGTTTAACCACATGGGGTAATTGCCAAGCTTTCGGGCGATCACACCCGTACGATCTAATTTTGGATGCCATTTTATGTTGTCCGTGACAATTGGATTCTCAACGAGTGGCGAACGCAGTTCGTATGTGGATATCCCGTGAACTACGGCCGGCATACCAAACTTGTCGTGAACGGCTTCTTTGACAAACGCACGATTGTCGTCGGTCAAAAACTGTTCGTCTTTGGCACGTTCTCGTTGTAAATACCACATGGGGTATTTAATACGAGGCGGTCGGATGTTGTGAGCACATCGAGACTGAATAAATAATGCCGGCTCGTTTAATTTTAAATTCAACGACTTGGGTATCTTGAGAATTGTATGTTTCACAATATCGTACATATTGTTTGCTTCTTGTAGTTTTTATCGTTACACTGTATTTTTTTTTAATTTCAAAACTATATAGTTTTAAGAAAATCGTATCGAATTTACTCAAAACATTTCACTTTTTAAGAAACCAAAAACTTGTGTTCTTACAAATTGCTTAATGTTTATCACTAATTTACGCCGAACACCGAAAATATGATAACAGAGATGTGATAAGAGAAAACATTGGGAATTTGGATACATCTTCCAAAGACTTTGTAAGCTCAAGTGGCCACAGCAACAGCTGATTTATTTACCGGGCCGTTTGAATTGGAACTTCTTATACTTGTAAAAGGCTCTCTTTGAGTTCTCTGCGTTTATGTATTTAAATTTCTTCTTTTTTTCGTTCAATTCAATGTTAAATAATAATTACAAGATAAACATTAATGTTATTAGCACAGTCGATTTGATATTATGATAAATAATACAAATATTATGATGTTTTACTTGTTTATCATCTTTTGTTTTTAACTAATGACGTCGAATAACACAAATATTTTTAAATTAAAAGTATAAGAGTACAAGGCTAACGATTTTATAAAAATTAACTTTTAAAAAGGGCAATTAACAAAAGAAAAACGTTTCCGCAGAAAAAAGATATTAGGTATCGTTGCGTATAAGTATATTATTACTTAATGAATTATTATTGTTATTTATTAGGAGTTTTTGTATTTCTTTATTCAAACTATGTGAATTTACATTTTCATTTCAACGCTTAAAATTTACTTCTACGTACAGCATTGCTGTTGCCTCACTACAATTTTTTTTATTCAAATAAAATAAAAAAAATTCAAATAAAAAAACGCGATTTTTCCATTGAAAAAAAAATACACTTATTCAATAAAAAGAAAGGTTAGATTATAAATGTTTTGTTAAATTCATATTTTCCACGAAGAGTGCTCATCAAAACATGGATAAACTTTTTTTCAATAACAATTGAATTATTCTGGTTATTATATTAAAATAAAACGTATTTTAAATTGTTATATATGTCTACTCAAAGAAATACAATTATTATTTCAAATACTTCAAGGATGTTTTGAATATGTATATTTTTCATATATTTAATGGTAATGACTGTGGTTGTTCTAACATAATATACAATATAATAATTATAATTAATAATTATATTTAGTTATAAGTTAAAGATAAAATAAAAATAAAAAATACCTATATTAAACCTCGCAATCAACTAATAGTTTAGTTCGACTTTATAAATAAAACTTTATAACCTTTTACATTTTTAAAACATGAAAATATATTATATTTTGAACTTGAAGTGTATACTGTATACAAAATACATAATTTAAGTAATAACAGTAGTTTTAAGTGACGTTTTCTTTAAATAATTCTTTAAGTATCTAATAGAGACCTAACATTTGTTAGAAAATTTGTTTTATAGCTTGTGTAGGTACCTAATTATAGTGAATTGGTAATCGCAATGGATTTTTTTGAACATTTTGGAAAACTTGTGACAACTATAATAATAAGCGCCAAACCTAAACAAAAAAAAAGGTTGTACGGGTGTATTGTAATTATTCGGATAAAGTAAAATCGACATAGTTGTAATTAATAACTAGACTAGTATGATTTATAAATTAAGGAAGTAAAAAAATACATAATTTGTATACTTTTAAATATACATTTAAATAAATCAATACTAATTGTTGCAAATTTAATGACACTGCAAGGTTAGCCTGTTACAACAACCCTTCGGCATACGTAGTGATTAGGGGAGGGGTAAAGCAGTTAAACGCGTTTAATTCACTTTTCGAGCAAAATAGAATATTATCAATATTGTTCTACATTTGATCAAAAACCATTCAATGCAACCGAAATGTATTGAAACCTATTGGCCAATGTTTGACCTCGGCGGTGGTCGAGGGTTTTTTTATTACAAAAAAAAATTTTCTACAGCTACATGTTAAATGTTGTATCTGTCCAAGAACGACACGTTGATTGACCTTAAGTATTCGTTAAGATTTGACAGCATCGACAGTTATATCCGGTCCGTTATTGAATATATTATATTATATTGTTTACATATTGTTATTAATGTGTGTGCAATAGACACTTACCAATTATTGAGCAATGCTAAGGCCAACGAAGGCAATGCGGACAAATGCAAATGGAATGTAAATAATGCGTGAATCACGTTGTTTAGGTATATCCACTACCACGTTACCACTAACACACTCTACCGCGACTTACCGCGTCCAAAATGGCGGCCAGCAAGCGGATGCGGCCGTGGGTTTAATAAACAGAGCAAGGTGAGAATGTTTTTCGTGTGATTTGTGTACGTATTTAAGGAAGTGTTTGACCGCCAGCCGAAATCCTTGAAACCGACGTAGGTACAGCTAGCAGTGTATGTATTGGTCATAATCATTTTGTAAATACAAATAGTGTATTTACACACTAGCCGCGGGTAAGTCGACAAACTTTACAGGAAGTTTGCAAGCGTCATGGGAAAACCGACATCAGCCACGACACTGGATACGGGATTCGGTACAACTGAAAGTGATTGAATCACTTTCAAACAAAAGCTTCGACGGACAGTAGGTTCAAACACCAGTACCTACAGTCCAAACCAAGCGCAGTAAAAAAAAAATATTATACTTAAGAGAGCAAGTAAGATAGGTCCAGTGTTTACAGTTAAAAATAAAGATATCCATAAAAGCATTGCACCTAATGGTGTGCTTAAAAATGATAAGGGTTGATCGTATGTCTATAAAAATGTATAGCCATAGTCACACCCAAATGCCTTACACTTTGCATGAAAAAGCGAAGTATTCCACCCCTTCTAGGATAAAGGTTATATTAAGTACTATGTCTTGAGAATATTCTAAACAAATTTGGAACTAATTGGACAATTAAAAAAAAAAATGATATGGAGTGCCGTAATGTAAGTTGAAAAATATGTAAATTTGTTGGAGCTTTTTCACCATTTTGAAGGGAAAGAGTTATTTAAAAAAAAAATGTTAGCTCCATGTTAGATCAGTGTAATTTTCAGATTTTAAATCGGCAATTGCGCTAAAACAATTGAAATAAAGAAAACGTATCCAACCCATTTAGAAGAAAGGGTTTATGTTATGTTTTTGGTACATCTAAAGAATATTTCATTCAAAATCTTAACCCTTCGAGTCACACTTAATTATTTTTATAATTTTTTTGACAGTGGATTCAATAAGATATCACTACAACTCAAAACCTTGAGATCTAAAACTAAACTACACCAGAAAAATATTTTTCTCCTTCTGGGGACAGGGATTAGTGATATTTTCTCGGGTTTCAAATATTTAAACTTAAAAGAATATCTATGACCATTACACGTTGTAAATTATTAAATATAACGTGTTATACATTTATTTTAATTTGAAAAACTTTTAGCATTTTCATACATTATATTTATAATTGTGTATCTTAAATTATGTATGTTACTTTTTTGGTCTTGAGGAGTAATATTTTTCACTGAATCCCCCTTTCTCTAAAAGTAAACAAACAACTGTCAATACCTAATTTGAGAATATTCCAATCTAATTTGGAAATAACTCGCCTCGGGCAAGGTTCTATTTTGAAATAGGTACAACGACATCAAAGCAATAATTGCCATTTGCCAGAAATCATTTCTATCCGCCGTTCTTGACAAGGTATAATATTATATAATATATGAAATAAAACCGCATAAATCCATATGGGTATTTATTCAACAATCGAAATCGTGACTTTACGCTGACATGTTGTTATTCCCCATTGTCCGTTTCACAAGAGACTGCGTTTACGAATAGTGACTTAAATATGTTGATTTAGAGGTCAAAACGATAAAGCAAATAGGAAAAGGTCCGTCCGAACAAATATTCAACCATTACCTAATATCTTAGGTTCAGAGCCAATACCGAAAGAAAACAATGAAACATGACCACACCTTTGTCGTAGGACTTTGTCATAGCAATCAAGGTTGAAATATTTATTAAAAAAAAAAAATAATAATAATACATTTATAATGACCTGATTTGCAATACAAAGGTATTACTTAATTGGTTATAATTATTTTCGTTTGCCCGTGTCGTTATATGGTGGTATGTAAGTCAATTTTTTACTTTGCTTTAATGGTAAAAAGACGTTTTTTTCCCAAAAAAATCAACGCCCTCTCCTAACTACTTAAACAAGAGGTTAATCACTTTAAAATTGATATCGAATTTGAGTTCTGCGTTCCCGCAAATTATATAAACATGAGCGTTTGTACAAAAACAACACCTAACCGCCAACGAGCCCTTTCCAAGTCTAAAGGTTAGGGGTTAATAAAAAATAATTTGATATCGTTTTTTAATAAGCGGCGTAGCTCTTTAAATATTATAGCTAAATTTGGTTATTTTAAAACTGTTGTTACAAAAACCTAATACAGTTTTAAAATGATAGACAACTTTTTTCCCACAAAAAACAAAAAAAAATATATATCAATTTTGTTATGACTTGTTGTAATATTTTTCCAAAATAAAACTTATCTCCATGTAAGAATCGAGGTGGATTTATTAGTTCACTTTAATAAGTGTGGTTAATTTTTTGCCACGTTGACTTGTTTCGTTTGTATAAATAAAACTGACAATGATTGCAGTTATATGAGCTCATAATCTACCTAGATATTATAGTTTTTAAGTAAATACGTGTATTAGAAAAAGAGTTTTGATAGGGTTAATAACGGTCTATAATCTTGTACGCTCTATTAAAGTTATATCAAAAAATAAAAAAAGCTAGTACAGTGGGGTCGGGGTATAGTGGGGATGGAGTCACAGGTCTACAGGAATTATTATAACTGAATCAGGGGTAGTATGAATAAACCACACATAGAAACCTAAAAACCGACTACGGTCAAAGTGTGATAATTTTCCCCAATTTTTTGGGGTTTTCCTTAATAAAAAAAATGTTTGATTACAGATTTTTTATTTCGAGGAAATTGTATATAGCTATAGCCCCATTTTAGATTTATTTTTGGTCTAATTTTCCCACCTAAACCCCTAAAACTTTGCGTGAAAATGCAAAAGAAACAAAAAAAATACCACCCCTTCTAGGAGAAAGGGTGTACCATAATTGTTTAGATTGTCAACGTTTGTCGGTAGTACTATGCATTAAGAATATTCTATATAAATTTGGAACTAATTGGACTGTTTTGAAAAAAGATATGGAGCGCCGTAATTGTAAGTTGAAAAAACCAGTACAGTGGGGTCGGGACATAGTGGTGGGGACGGGGAGGTCACAGGTTTACAGGAATTTTTAAATCTGAAAGTGATAAAAACACTTTCGAAAAAACGCTTCGATGCAAATCGGTAGTTAGTATTTTCAAGCCAGTACAGTCCAAATCAAGCACAGTATAAACCAGCAAAGTTAGAAAGTTTTAAATTAAGGTTCTGTATTTACAAATGAGCATCAGAGCGTTTATTTGAAAGTGGTTTTATTCAATTTTATCACTTTTGTTTATAATAATTCCTGTAGACCTGTGACTTCTCCGTTTCCTCATTGCTTGGATTACATTATGCCTATAATCTACTGTACTAGTCCTCTCGGATAAAATCACTTTCAAATATAATCGATGATATACGATTAACATTTATGGGTGCTTGCAATAATAATTGTAACATCAAGGTATAACTATTTCGTATGCAAGTTAGGAAGTATTAATTCAGTATATATTTGTGTGTATTGTTATTCCTCCAGTAAAGCAATACATTTCACCAAATCCAAACAAATCCGAAAAAAGCTTTTATTTTAAAATTATTATTAATAGCCGCAGCATCAAAGGCTATTGGATGAATTTTAGCAAACACATTTTTCTATACTATTTAGTATTTATAAAGCTTATTCATTTCCTCAAATTATTTAATGACATGGAAATAGGACGAATTTTGGAGAAAATCCAATTACCATGTTAGTTTTTAAAAATATAGATTAGGGATCAAGTTATAATGGTAGGAAAGATAAAAAAACCTATGTTTTTTAATATTTTTCCTTATTGCTGAATTTATAAAATATAATTACTGATAAAGTTAGTATGTATGAACTTAATAGGCAATTCAACACGATATGTTATTTCTTTAAAATTAGGTCAATTGCAATACAATTTTAAAACATATTTTTTCTTGGTGCTCACATGCATAGCTTTTGTAGGTAGTCTATGCGGTACCGTGTTTTTTGTTTCTTTATTTGTTCTTGACAATTGAGTACATAATAATACTTTGTTATAATATACATAGTTAAAAACACCTTTACATACGCAGACTAGTGTAAAATATGGTGTCAACTTGTATGTTACTATAAACCACAATAGATTTACAAGACAAACATGACTAAACTTTTTGTAGACAATATCAACATTATATTATTATCGAAAATTATAGGCTTAAAATGTATAGACAATAGCGGATACACTAACTGACTTATGAAATAAATAAATAGTTCCAATTACTGTGATCTGTAATGGTTTATAATATAATTAATAGTATAAAAGATACTAACTCGAGGTCAATGTTTCAACTAACAGACAAAAAAAAATATTTAAATGTCAATTAAATGATTAGTGTAATTTTAACTCCACGTGTAATGTATGCATTTAGAAAATCCACTCGCACACACTTTAGGTGATTAGGCATGAAATGACACAATAAACAATTTTTCTATGGAGTATAGATATTAAATAATCAAAATGAATTAAATATTTATAATTGTAAATTTGTTATAACTTATAAAGTTAAACAATTGACACTGCTTACCGCATCTTTATAGACATTTTATAATAAAGAACAAAAAAATAAGGAGGATTCGGCAGTAAAAGCAAATAGTTTGAATAGATTAGATAATAAAATATAATTTTACTTGTTTAGTGAATATTATTTTTATTGAGAATATGTTATGGACATAGGTATTTTAATATGTTTGATGGATAACAAAATGTGTTTTTTGGAATATATTGTTGTAACAAAAAGCTAAAGGTTCAAACACAGTTATAATAAACAAATGAAATGATAATTGTATAACATACATCCAAATATAACAAATTAGTTAGCATCTTTATACGATTTATATGATATAGAATACTAAGAATTGTTTATATTTTATGAATTTAAACAATAAACCCTATAAAATATATATATATGGTAATCAGCTAATATCATTAAAATATTATTCAGATAAACGATGAATGTGGAATTTATTCACACATAGCAACCTGGAAATTTAATTAAAAGTGTAAATTTCCCCAATTTATTTGTGGTTTTCCCTTAGTATAAAAAAATTTGACTAGAGATTATTAAGGCGATTATATGTGTGATATGGCTACAATGAACTACCTTATCGTCTAATTTTCTGACCTTAAGTTTCTAATTATCCTATAAAAAGTTGTACACAGAGCTTTTGAATCGCCAGACAAATTTTTTCGAGTAACATATTATATCTATAGATCACACATCATCATACCGTGCCCTTTCGACAGTAGCCTTAATTTTAAAATTTCCTTTTCCCTCTTCCCCCATAAATTGTCTTTTTTTGTTTTATAGACGTAATTTTAAGACCTTATATTTGATAATTAGTCAGAAGGTAGAGCTCGTGTTTATCTATACCATATTGAACAAGGGAAAAAATCAGCACTAGAAATATTTTTTTAATTGCCAAAAAAAATTTGTTTTTTGCAGATGTGAATTTAATACAAGCGCGTTATAGCTTTGAAAACATTTAACAATTCAAGTCAATATTTTCATATATACCTATTTAAAGTACTCTTATTTAGTTTTTTTAATAATATTTTTTTTGGCCGGTTAATCCGCTGATCCGATTTTTTCATGTAGAATGTTTAGAAATCAGATCGTACCCGAAAAAAAACTTCATAAGTCAAAAATGTAAAAATTTCACCCTTAACTTTAGTTTTTAAACTGTGCTTAATAAATACAATGGGTAAATGGTTTTTTTCTGGGTTCAAGACTGTGTAAATCTGTATTTAAAAGTGTTATTTTTCACAACATTATTGCAAGCTGTATTCAATAATTGTAAAATTGTTATTCTTAAAAAGTTGTGGTTATGTATGGACTAAGAAAAAGTGTTTGGTGTAAATAAAGAAAATGCCTAAATTGATTAAATTGTTTTAAAAATGTATAAGAAACCTTAGTCATTAGTGCATTATGATAAAATAGACTCGCATTGTTAAACAATATGTTAAAACAACACGGCAATATCAATAAATTTAATTATTTCGGACATTGAACAGATTTTGTTAATAATTTTCTAGTCCTTTATGTTTATAATACTAACTTAACTGTAGGTCTTTAAATTTAACTGTTTCAGTGTAACCTATACATGTTACACTACAAGTGTGAACAAAATTACTTATATGTCACAAGTCACTTTGCTGCAAAACTAAATAAATAAGTTGCTAAAACAGTACAAAATGTTTGGCTGTATTTTAAACTAGGTTCTAGAACCAAAAACCATAAATTTTGTGTGTTGTTTACACGTTTTATTCGTAACAATAGTATTCAATATGTACTTCAAACGGCCAAACATATTTAACAAACAATGAACACATACACAATAACGATACATAAAATATTTAAATATGTACACTCCGTTCGTCTACAAAATAAGACAAACATATCTCTCTATATAATGTAAGTAGCAAACCTAATGTTGCTCCATTATAGTATTCTACATTCTTGGAGTTAATAATAATAACTACTGAATAAAAATGAATTTTAAAAGCTTAACTTTTATGTTAGCCACCATATTTTGCATAATGGTGTCCGTGTATGCGGGTAAAGATGATCCTCCACCTACAGATCCAGGTTCAGCAGGTATAAAAAAACATTTTTAGTGTATCATTTTGTATAAATTTTTTTTTTTTTATAGCATCTTCGGCCAACAAAAATATTTCACTTATTTCGAATACTGTTGTTGTTTTTACCAGATTTTTCGACTTATTAATGAAATTTTACCTTTTTTATACCTCTTTTCATTTTGTTTTCTCTGCGTTTTTATGGAGATCCCAATTTAAAAACATGTACAAATTATGTAATATTTTGTCAGCTTGCTGATGAAAATATTAGAATAATTCTCAACCTAACCATACATTTGTATTTAAAAAAATGTCAAATTCTGATTTGTAATAACCTTTGGATTTTTTTATTAAGAAAATGTACATCGATTATATCAAACAAAAAATTACAATTTTCTGCATTTTTTGTAGTTGAGTTCACGTGTTTTTTGCAAAATTAATATTTTTTTTATAAATGTAGAAAACTTTCGACCTAAAAATCCATTTAAAACGAATATATATTAAAACAACTGTGTATAAATAAAATATTAAAGTAATTTTTTTTTATTTTTCAGCTAATCCTAGACGTAACCCACCAGGTGGTCTCTATGTTTCTACACAAATACCACTACAAGCAACTCCATCATTACCAAGACCACCACCACTACAAAATCCAAATCCACCTGGTAAGTTTTGAGACTTTAATAAAACTTATATAGGTTATAAATGTGTAATTCAATATGCAATTTTATCATTCGTTTTTCGAATGACTGTAAGTTGATTAATAATATATGTTTTTGTGCATTACAAACTAGTTGCTAGATACTAGCTGTTTTTTTAATTATTTTCAATTAAGCTGAAAATTTAAAACTATTCTATATAAAAAAAATGTATAAACATTTTTTTTATACATTATAGTCTGATAGTTTAAAATCACATTTTTTCGAAATTAAAACAATGGATAATAGTAAATCCTAAGATTTTTATTTAAAATGGAAACACCTTGTACTTATTACCTTTATAGAGGAGTCTTACTTAAATAAATAATTTGTTTAAACAATATTTTAATATTTTATTTAGCTAATTAACAACAGTTAAATTTACCGACAAAGCTGCAGTATCCAAGATCTGTGTCACAATTTCAAAATACATATTGTAAATTGTTCATCTTTGTTTATCATAATTATGATGTTTCAACCTTCAGATTTTTCTAATAACAATGTATTCTAAATAACATATTCTGTTACCTATCATATAAATTATATTATGTCTATTACATATAACAATAAAAATAATGTTCACCGAATAAGTAAATTTGTATTTTATTATCTAGTCTAATACAACTATTTGTTTTTTACATAAAAGTATTTATTACTTTTGCTCCGGTCTAGTATTTCTATTTTATTTTAATGGTCACCCTAAAGAAAGAGGTCAAACAAATGTAACAATGTAATAAAATGTATCGTTAGCTTTTGTGTTAGCAGAAGATTTGAATCGAATTGAAAGAATCAAAATGTCTATTTGAAACATGAAAACATGAACCGCTATGACGCATATTATGTGTACGTGATATGTACTTTTTGTACCTCGTCTCAGTATGGATAAATCATTTTATTACATTTATGTAATATTACAATTATTAGTATAAATGATTTATATATAATATTATTTTGTGCGTAACATTTTGTATAGCACATATTATATGGTGAATATAGTTTTTATGACTATCGATAAGTTTTGTATCGTTTGATAATTTAGACAAAAGGCAAACAACTGTTTTTAACACACATTTTTCAAATTTTTACCTTAAGAGAACTGTTGTATTTGCGCCATACCTTGAAGTATTATTTCTGTTTGCGTGCAAGGTGGTACTATATTATTACGAATATTATAGCGGATACAAATTTTGTATAAAAACCTATAATAATAATCAAACAAATTTTTTTTATACTTACGTATATCTGTATTCTAGTTAGCACTATTTTCCAAAATCTTAAAATAGTAATTAAATTTGTCATCATTCTTTAATTTGTCGAAATGGGGGGCATAGAAGGAGCCTCCTCGTTGAATGTACACTTAGTCTGGCAACAGAATATCAAAGTACATTCTTGGCGCCCTCTGGAAACAACGGCAGTGCCCCTAAGCATACCGTTGGCTATAATCCTTTTAACCTCATACCCACTAAACTTTTAAATATATATATATAAATCATACAAAAAGTCCTTTTTCAGAGCCCACTCAGACGATTGCCTTGTTGCAATATTGAAGGCATACATTTAAATAAAGAACAACTTCTTTCGCAATTATATAAAGAGACTAAATGTAACGTTCTGTGTATTCAAGAAATACATAGAAGCGAGGATATGAACACGCCTAAGATCGAAGGAATAAAACTCAGTGCTATAAGACCATATAGGCAGCATGAAAGCGCAATATTTTTAAACAGCATATTATTTATATAAATTCACCCAAATCTCATGTACGATTTTTCACACTTTATTTTAACTAAGAAATATTTTCTCAACAGCATAATTATTTAACCTTTCACCCAAATCTTATGTGTACAAAATCGTTTTTTTCTATAATTATTGAACCATGGGGGTTCTACTATTCTAGGTACCTATACAAATAAGGAAAAAAAGTACGCTATAAAACACTTGATTTTGAGAAACAACGAGCCGTCAAGTTTTGTATGGTATTATTTGTGAGTTTAGATATGTACAGACATATCGTTTTGTATGTACCATTTTATAAAACATGGATATTAGAAAAAAATATATTATACACAGGTGTATTTTTTTTTTTTTTTTAAATGGTTACTTCGTAAAATTTTAAAAATTAGAAGACCTTAGAACCAATATTCATAGATAACAAATTTATTACTACTGTAAAACTAAGTAGAGAACCAATTTTTGATTTGCTAAAATTAAAAAAATTACATATGCCACTATAATTAATTTATATAAGTGTGAAAATATAATTTTTGTGAAGGGTAAGCTCAGGAACCACTTATAAAATCGAACCTATCTGTGTTGTGAATGAATTGTCGACCAATGTTAAACAAATTTAATATATAGGTATATTAGGTACTACATGGAATCACTATAGCAGTAAGTAGCAATTTAAAATAATACGAAGCGATGAAGTTTTAAATTCGTGTAAATTTGTGTAAACTTAAAGTCAAAAGTGGTACTTGAGCACAAAACTTAATAGTATCATTTGATAAATTTTTTTTAAAGATTTTAGGTGTTTTTGTTAAAATATACGCAATCTGCGAAAACACAGTTTTCCGGCAATTTAAAAAAAAACTGTAGTGCCGAAATTTTTTCCCGTTTAATATGTTATGGATACATATGAGTTCCAACTATGTGTATACAGATAAAAAAAAGCCCACATAAGAGTAAAACTAATACCTTCTCGCTTCGCACCGAAGCTGAAAAATGTAAATTTTTCGGGTGTTTTTCTAGATTTTGAAAGAGAAGGGATGAACTTTTAAAATTTTTAGTCTAACAAAGTACCTTACAGGTACGATTTCTGATCTTAAGAACTGCCCCACACGAAGAAGTCGGTCAGTGGCTTAAAAGATATCGTGGGTAGACACCAAAAAAAAAAAAATAATAATAAAAACACATCATTGTAAATACAATACCATCTCAGCTATCGCATCGAAGCTAAAATTTCGTATAAACTTTTACGGTTTTTGCTAAAAATTCGTACAATATCAGCTTTGTATTGATAATATGGTACTTTTATATCATAATTTGTATGATTTTTTCGGTACCTCAATTTTTTATGTATTGTATTTTTCGGTGAGTGGTATTGCTATATGGGAAATGACGGCTATTTTCAATTGACAAAAGAATCACATTTAACTTAATTTTAAAAATCCAAAACTTATATACATTATATTATAATACCTATCGAGTTTACAGTTGGATTTCAAGAAATAACGAAATTTCTGGACTTTTATTTCAATTTTCCTTTTGCTAAATTCACTTTCAGACCATTGTGACGCCGCCGCCGCAGGAGCTGCGCCGGTCCCCCCTACGCGGTCCAGCCGGGCGCGCGTCATAAGTTGCGCAACGGCGCCCCGTGGTCGCAAAACAAGCGACGACACTGGTCCGTCGGCCGTGTGCCGCGTACCGTCATTCGTTCGGCGTGGCACGCGGCGCGCACAACGACTGTTGAACAGTGTGGACGACGGCGAGAGACGTGTATCCGTGGGCCGTTGCCGTAGGTACGCGAAAACCGTTTTGCACACAACCGTGCGTGCGACCAACCGTCTCGATCTTCGCCCGGCCGATCCGCGCGTGAGACATGTGACCGCGGCCCACACATGATTGGCGGCGAGTTTCAGAACTTTAGCACCGCAGCCGCCGCCGCGGTGCATTACGCGGCCGGTCCACCGTTGTACGACGGACAGCCGCGGTACAACGGTCCGCCGCTCGCGTACGACTTTGCCGGGCAGCAACCGGCGTACGATTCGGCGGCGGGCCTGGCGTACGGCACCGGTCAGCGGGCCGCGCCGTACCAACCGGCTTACCGGTCGCCTTACGCGCCGCCGCCGCCGACGCCGCAGCGGCTGCCCGACAGATACAGGGAGGCGCCGCCGGTGCCCGACCGCGACAAGCCGCCTCCGTTGCAGTACGCCAGAGTGCTGGGCGGCGCGTACGGAGGTGAGTGGATTCGTGTATTTGTTGTTGCCTATTCGCGACGCCTTGTTGCTATAAAAAAAATATATATATAATATGGTTCTCTTGACGTTTTTTTTGTTTGTACCTAAGTACGGAGGAATTAAAATCTCAAAACTCACAAGATCCAAAAGCGGCATTTTTCCGGGAAACGTTACTACTTTATTCAGCAGGGATGTACCTGTCTAAAATACAAGCGTTACAAATGTTTTTTGTATTTTCTATCTAAATTTCAATATAGTATAAAATGCATTGCACATTGTCTCGGCTCCGGTCGAAAGACTTTTGAACAATATAACTAATTGTTTTATTGTTTATTGCTGTCGACTTTGTTGGAGATTTATACTTTTATTACCTAATGACTTTACACTCAATAATATTAAGACTTCAATATTTTTTTCTTCTTAAAACTAAGGCTTTGACAATATTATTTGAATTTTTATCTTATTTTTCAGTATTTGCTTTGTTGACTTTTCAAATTTAAATGGTAACATATACGAATGAATTTTTAAATTAAGAAAACAATTATTTGAAGGGATGAGTGGATAAAGGTGTTAAACTGACAATTTCAAAACTGTCCGGGGGGCAACATTTTAGTCGATATATTCTCAAATGCTTGGAACTTTTGCAGTTTTCGAGCTCAACAAAATTGTGTAATCAATCCTAAAACTGTTCAAACTCCACAACTGTCACTCATATGTTCATTCGACAACACCTTTGCTTGAATATTTTCGTCTCAATCCAATCGTTTTGCTGATTTTATCATTTTTATTAATTGCTCAAGTTGCTAAGAAACGTCAAGGAGATAAAATATATTATATTAACAAGTTTTAAGGTTTTTTTTTTTTTAGGTATATTATGTTTTTTTTTTTTTTTTTTTATGTATTTAAACTAGTTGTACAATATTATGAGTTGTGCACGTCACAACCGGTTTTCGTTTCACTAAATAGGCAAAAAATAGATAAAATATATAGTTTTAAGAAAACGTTAGAAATGTGTCGTGACCTATTGAACATTTCTTTCAATGTTTTCGACGAATAAAAAATAAACCGTAACAGTCTGAAACCATAAGGCGAGGGTGGGCGGTCGCCCCCTCATAATAAATTCTTGCCCTTCTCTCGCCCCCCCCAGATATTTTGCTAAATAGTATAATTTTAAATATTTGATTATTATTCCTAAAACCCACATTTTGAATAACTGTATTTTTATATACAAATTTAGTTATTACGGAAATTGTGAAAACAATTGTTGTTTTGATTTAAACCTGTTTATCTATACAAATTTAGTTATTAGTTATGACATTGCCACCAAATGTGGCCTTTTTTTATCAATATATTTTGAGTGTTTTTGCAATCGGTTATCAATAATCCGTCGCCCATATAATTATGTGTTTTGGTGTATATATATATATATATATATAATTATAATATTTACGTTTGTGTGTGTGTTTTCCATAAATTCAGTGTTTATTGATGGATTGTTTTGGTTTAATAGAATGTAGGTATAACACGATAACTGTAATCTCCACTGACTGGTCGTTGGTCGTTTTATAAGCCTTCATTTTTACTTGGACTTTCATAGAGTACAATAAGAGCTATATGATGGCCGACAGGTAAAAATAACGCTTATTTTAAAAAGTCGCCTTACTTAAATTGTACACTAGTATATATTGTCCCTTAATCTGTAACAAATTCATATTTCATACTATTTCACTGATAAATATTAAAGTCGTTCACTGATAAATCATTATAATTGTTTTTTATCGACAGAAGTAGGTAAAATTATTGTGGTTGCCCCTCCAAAAAATTCACTTGACCTTGTCCGCCCCCCTAGGAAAAAAGTTTTTCAGCCGAGTCTACAACCACGAAAGAGCATTTTCATGTCTCGTTGAAGTACCGAATAAATTTAGATTAGTTGTGGAATTATAATTTAAAAAAAAAAATTACATGGAGCTTCCAGTTACAGCATAAGCCAAGGAGATTAAAAAATTATGTACAATCAAGTTTCTGGCTAAAATTGTATTGTTTATTATCTGGCCAAAAGTAACTTGACATAGTTTAATATATAGACTATTTTTTTATAATTAGACTATTTTGAATTTATTATTTAGTTCTAATTTGAACGTTGAACGTACAACATATCACTTATCTTCTATATCTTACCCCTATCCCCTACCCACTATCTCCCGTCCCTATCACTCACCCCTATCTCCCACCCCTATCTCCTGTCCCCAACCCCAACCCTATCCCACCCCCACCCCTTATCTTCTACCCCTATTTCCACATCCAACCCATCTCCGTGTGGTAACGCTTTTTTCGTTACGCTTTTTTTCGGTTATTTGCCATAGCTAATTCCACCTCTTTTCCATGCCCACCTCATCTTCAACCCCATTTCTTTTTTGGTAACGCTTTTTTGGTAACGCTTTTTTCGGTTATGTGCCAGAGCTAAGACATGAAAATGTCAAAAATTCTGGCGCCGTGCCTGTCCTTTATCGACCCACACGCGCACCTAATCGATGGCGACGGAGTGTCTTTTTGCAATTATTGTAGTCTGGCCATTGTCGATATTGTTCTGCACCACACCCGTGTGTCTATGGAACGTCAACCGTGTTAAAACTTGTGCAATTATTTGTCTACAGGTAAAACGTCGGTGCACGCGGTGTTGGACTACGACGAAGAGGAGCAGCCTTTGGACTACTACGCGGACGGGTCGTGGTACGATCACGGCAACAAAGTCACCCCGATCCAAGGGCCGATATTGTTGAGAAACGGCACCGTGCCGGTTGTGCCGCTGTACGGGTACCAAAAGGTCAGCAACGGGTCTCTGCTTCAAATACCCGTGAGTGAATTCAATTAATGCATTATTATTATTGTTACATTTTTACCGGCCGCGTCGATGATGCCGCACAACGTTTATGGCGCAGTTGAAACGTTTTATTCGTTTGTCAAATAAATATTGGCTCGACACTCGTGATGTGCACGTGTAGAGGAACCTCGTACACTCAACCGGAGAGCCAGCGAGCAGTGGCGGTCACGGCGACTGTCGACCGCGCAGGCCTCGCATAAAAACCCGGATTTTTGCTATTTGGCCCAGAATAGTCTGGGCTGTTCGGCAAAACAAAGTTTTTCAGCCGAGTCTGCAACCGCGAAACAGCATTTTTATGTCGCGTTGAACATAACGGATATAGTACGTACGTTAAGAAGCAGTAACAAGCTGGTATGTTAAAACATCATGTCTCTGGCTAATATTGTATGCCCTTAAACTATTGTGCATTTATCATTTAGTTGTAATTTGAACGTTGAACGTACAACACATCTCTTATCTCCTATATCTTACCCCTATCCCCTACTGACTCTCTATCTTCTACCCCTATCTCCAACCTCCTATCTCCGACCCCCAACCCCATCTCCGTGTGGTAACGCTTTTCGTTAGGCTTTTTGACATTTTCATGTCTTAGCTCTGGCACATAACCGAAAAAAGCGTTACCAAAAAAGAAATGGGGTGGGAATGGGGTTGGGGTTGGGGGTGAGAATTAGCTGTGGCAAATAACCGAAAAAAAGCGTAACGAAAAAAGCGTTACCACACGGAGATGGGTTGGATGTGGAAATAGGGGTAGAAGATAAGGGGTGGGGGTGGGGTTGAGAATTAGCCGGTACATAACCGAAAAAAGCGTTATTTACTTAGTGTTACTAAGTAAATAACGGTTACCTGATATGAGATAAGAGATATGTTGTACGTTCAATGTTCAAAATAGAAATGAATAATAAATTCAAAATAGTTTAATTCTTTCTCTATGTTAATTTACTTTTGGCCAGATAATAAACATTACAATTTTAGCCAAAAACTTGATTGTACATAATTTTTTAATCAAGGAGATAAGCCAAGGAGGCCTTATGCTGTAACTGGAAGCTCCATGTAATTTTTTTTTTTTTTTAATTATAATTCCACAATTAATCTAAATTTATTCGGTACTTCGACGAGACATGAAAATGTTCTATCGCGGTTGCAGACTCGGCTGAAAAATGGCTGATTATTTTTCGGTTATGTGCCAGAGCAAAGAGCTAAAAAATGTCAAAACCTTGTCCAAAAAGAGGTAACTTTGGATTTGCACAAAGACGGTTGTCGGAAATCGACCTAGGCCTCTCATCCGTCTACCCCCAAAGCGTCACGCACACACACACAGGACGGGCGAGAAGCTGTATAAACACGTTTGTAAGACCGCATGTATGTATGTTATGTTGTGTGTGCTGTTGCTATGATGTTTGACGTGACCTAGTTCTAGACCAACAGCGTTTGACCGCTACCGGGCAACCCGAAAAAGTGACGGCAACAGAAATCATAATATGTGTACACACACATTGTATATTATTATGTGTACATAACGCCGTAGAGTAACACGGAGAAGCCGTTCCCTGTATCGCGTGCCAGATAGACGGATCACACGAACAGTAGCGCCTCCAACAGAGCCGTGCAAAAGTGCAACTCTGGTCGCCGCGACAATGTGGGGCCGCACTGGTGATCTATTCCGTTTCGAAAATTCGAGAAATATAATAAATTACTCTACGGTACCAAACAATTATGATGATAAGTATGACAATAATTTGAATAACTGTACTGTACACAGGAAGGTGTCCTACAGCGACGCCGGTAAACGCGCGCGAAACGTTCGCCCGGTGAAAGTGGTCTAAAGGCGAATTATAAAATATAATGACTTATAAATACACACAAATTACGTGTATTTATATAATATAACGCTGGCGAGTTGTGTTATGCGTACAAAAACCGTACATACATTCGATACTTGTGTGTAAAAAATACATGTAAATATTCGTCGGTTGATTTTTCACTTTAAACCCTATTCGGTAATACATATCAGTGCTTAATAGTTAAATACTATATTGTGTCTAACAATGTTTATTTTTACCCCCAACCCCTTCCCCTCAATGGATAGTGGCCATAGGCGCTAATTGGTCGGGCTAGCATATGCTGAGCACCCCCAAATTATATTCGGTTGATTTTATTTTATACTTGCGCGTTAATTTCTTTTTTTTGTGGTTTGTGCTAAACCGTTTATAAAAATATGAACGAATGAAAACCTATACTTGAACATAGCATTGTGTGATTATTTGTCCACCCTTGGACCTGTAAACCTTGAACTAAAGTTACTAGCGAAGGGTGATGGTGATAACATTACAGCTGATGCTTGATGAAGAAATTGATGCTTTGATCGCATTGCAAAACAGAAGGAATATAGGTATTTCTATGTAACATAGTCTATGTTGTTTAAAAGGTTGAATATCTGTGCTTCTAGATTTTATCGTTCACGATTGTTACTTGTATGAACGAGAAACATACATAGCTGGAAGGGAACTATGTAGTAGTTTTGGTTGTTTTTGTCGGTTTTTAACATTAGAAGGTGGTTTTATATTTTGGATAGATCCTGCCCCGACCCGTTTGTCAACCTGATTGTACCGCCGGAGGATAAGACTTCCGCCACAGTTGTGGATACAAAATTTTGGACTGTTCGAAAAGAGAAACCTCTCGTTTCCATAGAAGGCAAAAAAAAAAGAAAAATGCTCTCCCGATGACAACGTTAAAAAACAATCGTTACACATTACCTGAATATATATGAGACACCCGACGACAAGTCACTTGCAAATAATTAATGCCACTCTGATTTCGATTTGCCCACGGTTAGCAATCCGGTTATGTTGATTATTAAATGCTGGATTTTTTGTTTTTTTTTTGAAGAATAATTCACCAGAGATTAACGAAAATTATTTCCACATAGCCGGAAGGGTGGAGTGTGGTGTTGTTTATATCTGTGCGCATTTCACCTATTGTGCTAAATTTTAAACTTAAACGACCTTAACAGTAACCCTCCAAAATTGTGCAAAATACTTGTCGCTTCAAATATTCAGTTTCATTACAATAATGTTTATTGTTTAAACATAATATTATTGATTATATTTGTTACATATTTTTCTGCCGCAACGTCATTTGTATCTTTTTTTACGGCCACTTGATTCGAGTGGTTTTTTTTTTTGCTATTTATTTTTGTTTACCACATCTAATCCGACAACCACCTTCGAAACACAACAATATACAACGTGCAAATGGCCGCCAGCTTATTATAATTTCCGCTAAAAAAAAATTACTCGCTCGTTTAACAACTTTGTTGTTATTATAATTTTTTTTTTTAACGCATTCCTTTATGACGATAAAGTTTTTTGAATAAAAAATACATGAAAAAAAAATGATCAATGCCAAGTTTTGATCTTGTTGGTCATCGTGGACTTATATAGTTACTGTAGAATAAAGTTTGCACATTTAACTGAGATTTGTTGGTCGCCAATCTGGGAAAAAAATAATTAATAAAACGAATAATGAGGACTGAAAAAAACAAAATAATTCACCAATGAACCCAAATGGGTATTAAATAAATATTTAATTTATATTAGGTAGTTTTTTTGACCATGTATTATTATGAGATATCCCCCGGACGTTTTGAGTACATTTTTAGGTCATATTTTATTTATAAAAAAAAAATCTCAAAAAATAAGTAGAAAAATAAATGTTATAAGTTACCTGAAGGAGTTACAACTGATTAACGATTGAGAAATAATTTGATTTCTCCGTGGCTATTAAATTAGCTGTCTAATAAAGTTTGTATGTGATGAAATGTCAAACAGTGTTACACCTACTTGTGAATTTGATTTTGAACATATATGACTATCGTATGAAGTGTACTATGAAAACCACCCGAGATATATTAGGAGTCAGTTGCAATTCAATAGCATAATATCTTTGATAGCCAATTCAACGGTCGCCAAGAGAAAATCCTCGAAGACTGAGCTAATCGGAGAATAAATGAAACTTAAACATAAAACGTCTATCGAACCGCGACTAATTGGCATTGGTTTTGCTTAGAAATGTGACCAAAAACACACTAATTGATTGAAGTGTTAATCGACACGTTAAACACAGTACGTGCACGTTTTAATTGTTTTGTAACGAAATTGCCGGAATCGAATTTGAAAGTTGACTTATTATCATCTTACGGCATAATAATATAATGTATATAGATATAAAATATAGTGTTCTATAATATTATTTATAAAGCGGTTGGCAAATACGGCAAATACAAGGCGTGCATAATAATGCGACGATATTATTGTAGTCACCGCACAAAACCGGTTCTCGTTCAGATTAGCAGCTTTGAATAAATTACCCTCAAGGAAATAATGAATGAAATAACAGTTAAACGAATATAAGTGGCCTGAAAACGACATTCGCTTTCATAAAATATAATATTATGTACGAACTCGAAGCGTACCTGTTATGTTGCTGCGCGCTTTAGGTGCAGGTGATTCGAATTTAGTGTAGGGCACAACAATTTGTGTGGAAAGTAAATTTGTTTATGTACATAACACGTGTGCAGATAAATTGCACTTATTATCCAAATATTAAATGGGTATAAACAAAGGAATTTGTTTTTCACGTTCGAGTTGAAAGCATCCCTTCAGGTTAGGGGTTAGTCTTTTTTAAGGGGTAACTTGTTTTTAACACCGTATATTATTATCATGCTGTTTTAAACGGTTACTATTTGACTGTTAAAACTAAAAAATAAAAATAAAGTTTTTTAGTTAAATATTAAGTATAGTTTCCTTTGGTCTCAACTCTCTTTGTAAACGGGCAAGACGATATTTTTTTTTTTGTTCAAGTAAAGTTAAACATCTTAACGACTATCGTTCGTAGTTAGTGCTCTAAATATTTTTTGTCTCAAAGTTCTATGTAAGCAAAACAGTTAAATAATTTTTCATTGAATGAAATATTTTTACAGGAAATAAAAATATATTATATTAGCAACACTATTGTTTTTTTGAATATTTAAAATTAATCAATCAGAGTGATTTAAAAAACCTGGACTGTGCATTTACTTAATAGGAAACATATAATTTTTACTTATGAAACGAAGATAAATATAGAAATAAATTATAGTTCTTAACTACTTATTTCTACAACAACTTTTAGTGTTAAATTAATAAATACATAAACCGGATTAACATGTGTATGGGTCTTATATTTAATAGACTTATTCGAAACACATTCGGTTAGGTTAGGTTAGGTTGGAATCGCATACTTTGTCTATAACATTTTTTTTTTTTTTATGTGAATAATTTCGAAAATTTCGAGAAAACGATTGAAAAGACTGTACACATACCAAGTCAAAAGGTATTTGTTGATAATTGAAAAATTGCAACGTTAAAATTTAAAATTTTGACCACAAAAAAAATGTTTCCCTTAAAAAATTTTTATAATTATATTAGTATTTTTTTTTTACAGTAAATTTTAACTAAAACAAATCAAATAACTTGTAAAGTTAAGATTTACTAGGGTTCCCTGTCCCTTCTTATACATTTAAGTTTGGAAGCAGTCGAGAAAAACATTTAAATATCACATGATAATTTAAAAAGTATTTGTTTTTAATTAAAATTCCACGTGCACGTTGTGTCGACGCTCACGTCACGATGTACTAATGTCACCGTTTTGCATATTATATTTTATAATATCAAATACATAATATTATGAACACACATTGTGTGTTATTATAATGAGTTTTTTTTTCTTAATATGGCATTTTTTTTTTTTTTGGCACGGTAAATCGTGTTGGGATATAACCTTGGCCCAAAAACTGACGGTCGCATTAAAAAAATTGGCATATCAAGCGCGCATTTTTTTTTTGTTGTATTAATTGTATTGTTGTCGCTTATTTAAAAATATTTAAAAAAAAAAAAAAAAATTTACATTGCAAAGGAGGTGTGAAAATGATTTTTTTTGGAAGGCAGGGGGGGTGTATCATATAAAACAAATTATGTATTATATATATATTTTTCAAAGAGCTGCACATTTTTTATATCAATGTGTTTTAATTATAAGCTCCAAATTTAATAGTAATATATGTTCTATTATTATAATGATAATTAAAAAAAAAAAAAAAAACAATCACAAGCGTCGCACCGCCCATTTTTAAGGAGTAAAGTGTAGGCAATTTTTTACAAAATCTTAATTTGAAAGTTAAACTGTGATGTGTAATTATTAGTTCAGTATCTAAGACTCTATTTTGGTAGTTAATTTATTTTTTGGACTATCACAGCATCCTTGAAAGCGATTTAAAAATGTTCTTTCATCTCTACTTGTTTAAGTAGACTGAAAATAACTCGCTTAATTTTGGATTTAGAGTAAAAGCACCCATTATAAAATTAAAAGAGAACAATATTTCGGTGCGTTTTTTTCATTATTCTAAGTATAGCGCTCAATACATAGTTTAGAAATAACGACTATTTTAACATTTTTAAATGACTGTAACTTTTCAAAAAATGTTTTTTTTTTTTAACGCACCGTCTTGCCCTCCGGAATATTGTTTTCTTTTAATTTTGATAATGGGTGCTTTTGCTCTAAAACCAAAATCAAGCGAGTTATTTGCAGTCTGCTTAAACATGTTTTTACCACTGAGTTAAATTCACTGGCAAGTACCATACAATGTACTATTAGTCGCACATATATAATATGTGCTAAAAACCAGTTAAGTACAAACGTGATCGTAATACGATAGACAATTGTGTACTTTTTATTTATTGCTAGGCGAGTGTGTTTTTATATTTTATCGCTGCGGTCCTACTCGGTTGTTCGTCGAATTGTAAACGACGGCTTAGTGTTAATATTAATAGAGTTTTTGACGTTTTCGGCGTCAAACGAAAATATTCAATTAAACAAAATAGCGTTGTACACACAAGAAACCATAAACAATCAATGTGGGTTAATGTATGACGTCAGTGTAGTGCGGTTGCAGCACACGGACCTCGCCGCGGGTCGTGCCGTACAACATTATGTTTCCCAAGTGATAATATATTTTATTATTAATTATAATATTATTGTGTACGTATATACTGTTGCTAGTTAATTTTACATTTACACGTGTCGGGAGGAGATAATTTAAACAACACTAAGTTTTTTTTAAATATATATATAGCCTTTATTATATAACATTTAGCTCGACAATTATGGAGTACATAATAATAATATAAATAACGCTAGGTTACCGGTCGATTATATGTCTACAATAATAATAGGTATTATATTAAGACTATCTGGGTGACTTCAACACACTACAGCCGACCGGGCGTTAAAGTCTCCACCTAGCAAACGTCTACGCTGTCAGACCACAGTGATTTCCTTAAACGTTTAATAATTTCTATAATAAAGTCGTTCACCGCTTGTGTACCGGTTTCTTGCTTTGGTCATTAGTCGAATAATAATTATGGGCCACGATGAGACCGGACAATAGCAGCTAGTTAAAACTGTTAAAATGTATTATGTTTTTGGGCTTGCTAAACGCGTGTACCATCTTCATTTGTCCGATGTTTTGTATAACAATGTGAATGTGTTTGGAAAAATAAATTTAACTTTTAAAGAAAAAGTCGATAATTGCCAAGATTTTTTTATAATAAAAAAAAAAAGAAATATGGCAGGCAATATTGTGTAGAAAAATCATAATGATAAATTTTGATAAGCGATTGAGTTGAAAAACTAAGTTTGAGAATATTTTATTTTTAAAAACCAATCTTAAATTATAACAGTTATCAAACACAGTGCGTATAGTAACGTTCACTGTTCAATTTGTTTTCACTATTCTAAAGGTCATCAACAAAACAAAGGGTTGACGTTGGTTTCTCGGGTTTTCGCTGTGTACTGATCAAGTCAAATAGGATTAAGCGTTCCGAATTTTAACTTGAGAAGTCATTTTTCGTTTTACATTATCCAAAAGTACAGCTACTGTGTGAGTCGATAAATAGAATGCTAATGAGCATCGAGTGGATATTTTTTAATCATATTAAACATGTTTCCGAAATGTAAATCATAAATAGTCTAACTGTGTAAAAAAAAAAAATGTATTACATTATTTTCATTGTTATTCTTTTTTTCTCTCTAGCGGAGAGTGTGTTATTTTATGGTTGAGGGTGTTTTATCTGTTATTTTATTCTTACTTTCTTTGATTATTTTTGTTCTTTTTTGTATGTATATATTTTTTTGTAAAAAAATTATTATTTCTGTACTTTCTGCCTTTCGGTCTTCAATAAATACATCATTATCGGTAGTAGTATATCTAAAGAGTAGACGTCTCAAACATTTTTATGGAAGTAAATAGACTATTTTTAGAGAAGCTAAATCGATACTTTATTTTAATCTTTTTTTTCGTTTTAAACGAAAGTCGTGTCATTAACTCGACGTTTTCGGTCTGCCAAACACATCCGGCAACTCACTTCGTTTGCCCAGTGGTTATTATACGGCCGTTTAAGAATTTTGATTAATAGCTTTACTCATCTACACGGACCACATTATCGCTACCGTAATGGCTTATTTGTTATGCCCGACGGTTAGTTTTGAACTCTTAAATTTACATTTAAATTACTAGCTTTTTGTGTTACTATTATTATTATTACTATTCCTTCGTCTTGCCTACGATGTGGCCAGGCCAAGTTACATAAAAATCAAACGCACACATTAAACGGCCCTCGTTTTGCGCAACGTTCACAAGCTGTTCAAACTGGTTTGATTTTTTTTTATTTATCATACACATGTCCGGGTTGATACATTGTGTACTATCAATTTACTTCGGCTATATTATGTCATTATCTAACGCTTTTACGTTTAACATACTTTTGTAACCATCCGAAACGGTTAGAGAAACATTTCCAATGCACTTCAAATGCTTAATAGCTATTACTTTTATGTGTATACAATATGTTATAAACTACATTTACCGAATACCCGCTACTACTTTGTTGCCTAATGTTATGTAAAAACCTACCGACGTCGGTTTGACACCGGTCGGTTAACGACAAATCCTTGTTATTATTAAAATGATATTGTTAATTCAAAAATATACTCGAATGCCTTAATTTACATGTCAAGTTGTAACGTATACCAAATTGCTTTGCCAAATTGACCGAAATTTAAAATTAATTTTATGTAAAAAACCAAACTGTATAAATTACCGAACCAAGTATTGGCAAGTGTAGTTACTCTAAGTAAATAAAAAAAATACCTACTGCTATTTAAATTCTAGTCGTTCAGATAGAAACTACCGGGAATATAATATATTAAGCATAATATTAGTTTGTAATCAAGGACCCAAAGAGTAATAAACTTTTTGGAATACATTTAATTTTAACAGTTTTAAATAAGATCTAAAAAAAAAAAATCAGAAATTAAAATTGTTTAAAAAAAAATGTATTATAAACAAAGAGAGTCTTGTATTAACTATTGTCATTTAAATAAATATAAATTTAGCGTTTTTTAACATTTTTATAATTGATATTATTGGTAACATGGTTTGCCTTTTATAACCTTGTTCTAAAACCTTTTTTTAACGTTAAAATTGTGTGATGACAAATTCTTTAGTCGTAAATAAAATGAATCCAGAATAATAGTTTTTCAAGCAACAACTTTTATTTGTATTTCTAATTATCATAGTATTGATATTTTCACATTTTCAGTGATAACTCTGGAACGAGCTCAGATCTTTTGATTTTTTACTGTAATAATATAAACATCAATAAAAGATTACCTTTTGTTTGTTCGGTATGCAACACCTACGAGAGAGTTATCTTTGAATTTTTAATCTTTTTTTCGCCAAAAATAAATGTAGAATATAATCAGTGATTATATTCATATACACTTTCGAGCATTGCACAACTGATGAATATATTCATTATATGAGGCGTTTAGAAGCCAAACTGTTTAACTCCATAAAATACAATTTTTCCGGACAGGCAGTTAAAGTTATTTGAAACGATGTATGTAAGAACAATTGCCAATGTACTTAGCGCACTCTAGTGGTGAACAATTCACCTATGGAGTTATTTATCTGATTTTGTGGCTCTTATCAATCATCTCTTATCAGTTATATATAAATGGGCTCTTGTGGGAAGAGATAAAATCATGCCAGACGTTTCTTGAGAAATGGATAGTGGTGGTAGTTGTAGGGAAATTTTCATTTTTCGTTCATTCCGGCTAAACTGTGTTCAGTCGACAAACGTGAAAAACGGCGGCGTAGGCCATTCAATAAATGAACAGTGTATGCCATGAATCAGGAAATATCTGCGTTCTGGCATCACTGCCTATTTTTCAATATGGCTTATTGTTTTTTATATAAACTCTAAGATTTCATTCTGTGAATATACAACCATGGTCGTCGTTTGATTTTACAGATACTTTGGACTGCCCTGTCGTTTGCGCTGGGATACGAAATCGGCGGCAACGTGATCCGCGGTACGCCGTGCATTAAGAAAAACCACCAACTCTTTTGCCCAACTGCGGGGAAAAGTTACCCAGTGTAAGTAAGTAGTAGCTGGCTACCCTTCTTTTTTTCTTTTTTTTACAGTCTTACCGGTTGTTGACGGCGAAATTTGGATTTTTATTGAATATTATTATTATTAGCATTTGAGTTTTATTTATTTTTAGTGACCCTTACACACCCACATAGTACACACATAACACACTAATTCACCACATAGCTCTCTGGTTTTGTGCAGGCGATCCCTTCCCACTTCCAGTAGAGCTATTTACAAATTACACAATCATAAACGGATCGGTAATAGGGGCGGTTGGTGACCGGGTAAAGCGACCTATTATTGTTTGCCCTCGGCCCGTTCAAAGGTTGATCTAATTAATTGGCTAATTGTAATTTTCCTGTCCGATTTAAGTGATCGAATTGAGAAATTTATCGACGAGAACAAAGCGCTGATGAAACGGATGTACGGCGATTTCGAAATGATGGAAAACGGACCGTTTCCCAAAGCCAAACGGTCGACGGCCCGAAAGAGAAGACAGGACAACGGTGGATTCGCCGACGATCAAACTAAGGCCAACAAGCTGCCGACCAAAGGACAGCCGGCAGACTCCGGAAGGTACTTGCGTTCAATAGATTTATCATCATTGTTTTTTTTATAGCATACCTACATTAGATAGAACGAGATGGCGCACTTGGTCATTTATTGATAACAGAGAAACCCTCCTCGACTTGGTGCGACCACATTCTACGAATTTTGTTTTTCTACCTGTGGCTACTCTGAGTTGAGGAGGGTTTTGGTTTATTTACATTTCCATTTCGTTTTAATAGGGAGTGCACTATCTGGTTTTATCTAATCCGCCGTGTTAAAAAAAGCCCACGGACAAGCGGTGCTATACCCCAAAACGTCGACCCTTTTTGTGTATAGGCCAAATCCTTTGATTCTGAATTCTTCTACACTTGACCGTTTGTTATAGCCACCGGAATTCCTACAAAAACGGGTACCTAGTCTCCGATTGCATTATTTCCCGACGAGGTACTCGGGGAACTAGAGCAGATTCAATAAGATCTTACTACAAAAATATCCAAACATTTATTAGGTGTAGCTATTGATTATATGTTATAATCAAACATTGGACCTGGACATGTCTTATCAACTGATTCACCTATCATTGATGTCTTATCAGTTGTCTGGGGTCAATCATTTACCAAACTGATTTCGCCCTATAATACTGACCCCGCTCAAAGATCTATAATATTATATATACACTAATCCTTATTCACTTAAAGCGTTATTACTATATGAATGAACATAAATACTACATAATAATATGTTGTGATGTATTTTTTTGAAAAGTAATAACCGTTTCGCTTTTTTAGAATAGACTCGTGTGAATCCAAAGTGGAAGTGGTCACTCCTTATTGGGCTTCTAATAGCGTGGGCAAGACTAGAGCAATTGTCAACACCGAACATTTCGAACAAGCCATTCACCAAGAAGTTTGCACGTGAGTACAGTTTTGTATCACAGCCAAATACAAAATATATATTTTGTCCTCGAATAATAATAGTATATCGTTCGTGATCAATGACATCTGTTTTTTTCTCTTGAACTATATACCGGACGATTCTTTTAACGCCCTACACTTGTATTTACTCTTAAAATAATTACAATTTTATAGTGTTGTTTCTTTTTGGAACACTTTTATTGATGCTATAGTAAAATATTGAAATTTTTATCTTTTTTAGAATTTAGAGCTCTATCAACTTATAAAACTTATAAATAAATGTTTTTTCGTGGAGTTGAAAAAATATCGGTTTTTTTTATTTAAAAGTTGATAATATTCCCATATCTACAGATACGCATCAAAGCGTTTATTTCTGTTGTAATAATTAATATTCTCCAACATATTGTTCCATCCCCACTATGGCCAGACCTACCTTTCTTACCATATATCTTTTAGCGTGGCACATGCTTTAGTCTTGGCCCCCAGCTCGAAAACGACACGAAACAGCGTCACGAAAGTAGCGCAAAAGTGGCGCGATCTAGCGGTTATATATATATATATATATATATATATATATATATATATATATATATACTATATAAATGTATAAAATGTCTTGAGGCAAGTTATTTGAGTTTTTAGATCTCGACAGTTATTATATTATATTCAGTGCATCAAATACCTAAATTATTTGATTGTTGTATAAACTTTGTATTGCTTACTTATTCATAGCCATATTTTATACAATAGATAAATTGATATACATTCATATTGTTTAAAGTTAACCATAAAAGGCAGAAGTCGACAAATCCATGTATCGATATATTTTTTAAAACGTGTCACCAAATATTCATCCTAATAAATGAAATAAATAATTCCACAATGAGCACAACAATCAAATGAACGGTTAATTTGGCCAAATATTAAATGGCTATTAAAAAACATTTGGCCACAACATAAAATTAAGACTATTCGTCAAGTACATTGCAAGGAGATTATATATTGGAAATCATCATTATTCGATTGCCAGCAGACTAAAGCGTGTTCCATGTTTTTATGATTTTAACCGTTAGGTTTAAGTAAGCTGTAACTATAATTTTTTTTTTTTTTTAATTTTCATTACAGCAAGACACTGACGTCTCGTTGTTCCGGCGACTGTGGCTGTGAACAAAAATACAAATGGCACAGACTGTTGGCCTATGATCCCGACAACGATTGCAAAGGCATATTCATGGATTGGTTTTTGTTTCCCTCGTGTTGCGTATGCCGATGCGATCCGACAGTGCTGGCAACGTCCAACAACGGTTGAATACTTTGCTATTAAAATACATTTTTAAGTAAAAATTGTTTATTTTTTTCCATTGTACACAGTACACATTGCATTCCGACTGGATGTTCTAGTGGGTGTATTTTAAGTAAAGCGTAAAAATACAAATTAAAAAAAAAGAAAATAATTAAAATTACCCGCAAGTCCTTTTTTTTGTTTATTTTGTATACAAGTATTCTTCACCCGTAAGTGGTAACATTTTTCATTTGACAAAAAAAAAAAAACAATTATTATTATATTTATATATAGAACTAGGTATTGTTTTTATGTATAAAAAGAGTGTTGTTCGAACGTGAACAAGAAATGTTCGTTTAGAAAAATAATACTGCATCACTATGTATTTGTATTAGGTGTATAAGTAGTATTAAGTTATCTAATTTAAGGAATGGTAACGTGAAAAAAACAATTGTTGTTGTTGTTAATAAAATGCGTTTCTCGTTGCTTATTTTTGTTCTCGCCCAAATGAAATGTGGGCTTTTTTCGAATTTATAAAATAATTATTAAAAAAAAAAATACAAACATATTTGGCACAAAGCGTGGTAACGCCAAGCCTAGAAACAAACTTTATTTGTCAATAATTTGTTGTTGTACAAAAAAAAAATTGCAATTAACGTGGCTCATAATCAATGAATTTAAATGACAAAATCTGTACCCGAGAGAGTTAAAAAAGGGTTCGAAATAATTTTTCCTTGACGGGTAAGTGAGGAAACGAAAGGTGAGAGACGGAATGAGAAGATATGGATAGGCTAGCGATAAGAGTAACCTAACCTAACACCTTATACTCTAAATTTGACTGATTTTGTACTAGTAAAACAAAATTTTTTTAGGTAATTATGTAAACCTCTTTATGTAATTGAAAAAATATTTAAATACGCCTTTAAAATTGTTTCAAGTATATTATGCAAAATATGCTTTTATCCAAAAAAAGTGCATTAATATACTTTTTTTTTTATCCGTATAATTCATAGACTTAAGTATGAAATATACGGGAAAAAAAATATATACTCCTTATATATATCCCTTTAAAAACATAATGCATAATGACTCGTAGCTTCATGTTATATAAAAAATAAAAATATTGTTTTTAGGCATTTAAAAAAAAATCGAGAAACATGATTTCACCGATACTTTTTTTTTAGCAATTTTTTGAATACATATTTATGCAAAATAATCTTTTTCCCATGCGTTTTCTTTTCTTGATTCCTTTTCTTGTCTTATTTAATATTAACACAAAATCCGTATTGATATGTTTTAGTATTGAATTTTTTTTCTGCTGTTCTTACGGAAAAATTTAACTTTTTCATTTTTTATATCTTAAAAAACTTGTATTATTAGTTAAAATTTCTAAAATTCTAGAATATCTAATGAAATACAAACATTAAATATATTTTATTACTTATGGAATTTGTATTGGAATTTGAGCCATAATATTATTCAACACCTATGAAACCTAGATACCTGTTTAATTGTATACAGATTGTTTTTGTTTATAAACATTTTTTTAAAAATACCTTCGTAATCTTTTTTATAATTAAAATAAAAATACTTTTAATATTCAACATGCTCAAATATTTTAGTTAAACCTTTGTTAACAACTATGATTTTTTGTTAGTTGATATATATAAAATATATATATCAATATTTATATAAATAGTAGGTTTTCTGTTTTTAATATATTTAATAATATATATATATATATTAAATAATATTATACGTTATCATTTACACGTTACCGGATAAATATAATAATTAATAATACTAATTACGTGGTAGTCGTAGTATATTAAACTCATTTGAATTGCATAATTAATATCATTAATAGACAATAAAATATTATAACATTACCTGGTAATAATGTTGTGTAATAAACAGATAACCATTACGATTAGGTCATAATATTATAATAGGTATAGGTATATATTAGGTATAATCATTCTAATAATATTTTATTACACAGCAGCAGCTATATTATATAGCTACTCTACTGGTCGCTTTTGGTGGGAAAAAAAATTGGAGGCACATTTTGTTATCACGTTTAACCTTCAGGATCTTTTTTTTTTTTTTTAACTGCTTATCTACGAACCGCTGATTATATTTTAACCTCTTTCCGACACGATGTGCATAATAGGTATGAAATTGTGTCGATATTTTGAAAGTTGTCCACAAACCACATCCGCAGATTCCACACAGGACCGTGTACTGTTGTAATATTATTATTGTACAGGTAATTTTTTTTAGAAATTTCTTACAATTATTATTTAAATAATTACCGCGTGATTACTACCGTTGTGAATTTCGTTTAACAGTTTTTACAATTTTTGTGTCACCATTTTTTTTAGCACCGCCGCCACTTTTGTAGGACAAGTCTACAATAGTTCAATACAGGTTTTCTGTCCTGTTTTGTGTGTGTGTGTCCGCCCAATCCAACATTAACCATGCCGCCTCTGGCCAACGCAGCCGTAAAAATCCAATCCGATGCGGACGGCGTCAAGTTACCCGGAGTCAACGCCGTTCTGCTCGGTCCACCGGGTTCCGGCAAGGGAACGCAGGTCGGTCATTTAATCGCTATGCTCAAAACAACAATGTACCCACACACTACTCGTGTATCGTAAATTTTACGATGACAAAACCGAATGAAGAATAATTGAAAAGGTAATAAATTAATATACTGTTTGCGTGTACCTAGGCCCCGAAGCTATTGGAAAAATTCTACCTGTGCCACCTGTCGACGGGCGATATGTTACGGTCGGAAGTGTCGTCGGGATCGGATCTAGGCAAGAAAGTCAAACAAGTCATGGATTCGGGTGTGTATGAAAATTTAATTTACCATTGGAATTTTTATTCGACCCGCGAGCGATTAAAAAAAGACACAACTCTTGGTTTAGTCGATTTTTAAAAGGGCGTTCCCTTCGCCAATTGACATTATAATTTGAAGACTACAATACGTGTATGTCACTACTCTAAATTCAATCCGATGATGCCGTATGTAGTTTTTTATTGTGTACTCTTGTCGGTGAATTTTGTATAAACTATGTTCTAAATATGTCGGTAAAATTAAAAATTCTAAGAATTTTGTTACGGAAAAACTATAGATACATGTCGTTGATGTTAGTGTGCAAACTATTTTAACTAAAAATTTAAGCCGTACCCCATTTATATTGTGTAATACTCATGTGTACAAACAATAATGCAACGTAATCCGTCGCTTTAATTAAAGTATATTGATTGAATCAGTTTAAAAAAAAAATGTGTTTTATTAGGTACCTATTACTCATTATTAGATTAGAGTTGATGAAAGGTATGTTGTAGTTAATAAAGTGGACCAGTGGAAGACTGAGGAATGCTAGCAGCAGATTAAATTTACAAGAAATTCTAGACGTTACGGTCGTTTATCTAACTTTATATAATTACATTTAAATTACACTTCCTATCGTTTGTGTCGACAAAATTACCCAAATATTTTTCTAAAATTAAAGTAATCAAATAAATTACTGTCCCAACAACATAATTAATATATAATAATAATTATCTTGGCGTTCTTTCTCGTGCAGTTATTATTTCTACTGTATATTCACATAGATGAGTTTGTATTATATTAAATTATTTTCAACTAAAACAATTTTTTTTAATACATATTTTTTATTGTGTGGTAGCAAAAAAAAAAAATCGCTAGATTAAATTAAAAAAATATATTTTTTATCATACGACGACAGCCTGTACTTAATTTTGCTTGTATTCTATTGATTTCCAGGCGCTTTGGTCAGCGACAGTCTAGTGGTGGATTTAATCGATCGCAACTTGGACAGACCGGAATGCAGGCAAGGATTCTTGTTGGACGGTTTTCCGCGTACCGTCCCCCAAGCAGAAAAAGTAATAAAACGACCATTTCTACGTTTCGGCACTACGTTGTCGTTAATAATAATAATAATAATAATGATTAATTACTAAAAATGAATTCCAGTTGGATCAGCTGTTGGAAAAGCGAAAGACTCAACTGGACTCCGTAGTTGAATTCAACATCAGCGATAGCCTATTAGTTAGTCGCATCACCGGCCGTTTAATACATCCGGCTAGCGGTCGGTCGTACCACACGGAATTCCATCCGCCGAAAGTCAACATGAAAGACGATGTGATTATTATTTTCCATTTTTTCTATTCCGATTTCGTGTTTTTACGTACATTTTATAATTATTATCCAAATATGTTGTACTGTCTCCGCAGGTGACCGGCGAACCGTTGATCCGTCGCAACGACGACAATGTAGACGCTTTGAAGAAACGTCTTCAGGCATACCACCAACAAACGGCTCCGTTGATAGATTACTATCAGAAAAGAGGTGAGTGACCAAATTGGTTTGGCCGTCGTCGTATAATAACTTCACATCGACTTTCAGGCATTCACGATAGAATCGACGCTTCCAAGAGTGCGGACAATGTGTTCAAAATGGTGGAAAATATATTTTTACGCTGTTCATTGTCGGCCAACAAAGACAGAGTGATATTTGTTTGAATCGCATTCCGTCAGCAAAATGTGCTGCTATTGTGTTTATAAAAAAAAAAATGGACAATAACATTATTTTTTTTTTGTAAGTTACCGTTATTATAAAAATAATGATAACGCAAATTAAAAAAAAAAATAATAATAATCGATCTGAAATATTATTAAACGGTATTATATAATTGTAATCCATTATTAGTTATAGTTATTGGTTTTACGGGCGTAACCACTGCGATGGTCTTTATTATATATAGCAATTATAGTAAAATAATAATAATTATTATAACAATTAAGTATGTTCAGTGCATTTAAACGAGTACGCAGTGCTTGAAAAAATATCAAATGAGAATTTTTGTCTAGTATCGACAAACGTTTGTCGATCTCACTAACTGTTCTATTTCTATCGCCATTAATGTTTTTTTAAACACATATCGGTTACCTTAAATAATATATTTTTCTACAAATTAAAAATATTCTCAAGTGTTAAATTTGTTATTTAATAAGATATTTCGCATCGAGCGAGTCGTCGTGGGTCTACTTAAGAATTAAGCGACTGGCGACACGTACACGGCTGTTGTAAAAGTTATAAAATTTGTTTCTAAAATTAACGTGTATCTTTATTGTTTTACGATGTGTCATTAATTTTAATATAGATTACTTAATAAATAATGATAATAATACGGTCCTCGGTACTTACTATCTGTAAGTAGTATGTAGAAAACAAAAAATAAAACTATTGGTTGTTACAATAGGGTGTTTTTTTTTTTAAGTTATTAGACTACTATTTTTATCGATTTTATTTTATACGTTAATAATCTAAAAGGAATATAAAGACTGTGGGGGGGAACAATTGTTGCGAATGATAGAAAAGATACAACGGTTTTATTTGTAGTTTTTTTTTTTATAGATTAACAAAAGTAATATTTATCTAAATATAATATAATAATAAATAGTATGTACTTTACGTAAATATAATAATAATAATAATAATCCATGTGCGTTTTCTTACGCTTGCCCAACGGGTGTATGGTTCATACGTCAAAACCGGTAACAAATTGGCCAATTTGAGCGGAATATGTGTTTCAAACGCAAATTTCCTATTGCCGCTTAACACAAAAACAATTTATACAGTCCATAATAATTGTTTAAACGTATGTAATGGGCGACTCCAACAACAATGGTAATCACAGACTATTCGATTATGATTTTGAGTTTTTTTTTTACTTTTCGTTACTTTCCGACGGGTCTTCATCAATAGAGACGGTACTGGTTTTTCTGGAATTGCTAATAACAAATACGGCACATACACGATTAGAACGTTGACCCTCCGATGTACAATTAGAGTTCAATTAATCAACGGGCGACTTACGATTTATTCGAAGACGACGACGCCAATGACAGTAGTACAGACACCTGTTCGGACGCTGGACACTCGATCATCTGTTGTTCGTCTTTGGTGTAGTTGGTCGTCAAGAACTGTTGGATTCTCGTGAACATGTGCAAAATATTGTTCTGAAAAAAAAATTAAAAGTCCCAACGCGGTTTTAGCGACGGCGACTTTGGCAAATGGAAATATTTTGTCGCGTCTCACCTTGATCGGCCTGTACAAAACCAACTGGGTGTCTGCGTTGGCCAAATACAATGCCATGCTTTGCTGTAACGCGGGCAACGTCTTTTGGATTTTCACCAGAGTGTCTTGGACTTTTTCTCGTATGGCTTTGGGTTGCGCGAACTCTTGTTGCTTGACGATGGCCGGCAATCCTTGCATGTTGCACCATTTCACATACTTTTGCACCTGAAAACGGGCAAAAACAAACCGCATTAAAAACGCTTGTCACTCGACCGAACCCGTCACCACCACACAAACAAACCTCGTCCAGGAACATGGCCAGAGGCGATATTATAGCGTTGGAAGAGTGACCGATAAACGACTGACAAGAATCTTTCAACGTGAGATCGACCAATCGTCTGGAGTCGACCGAGTTTTCCTGTACGACGGGCGTACCCTCCAGCAGGAATTCAATAATCGAGTTGCTCGAGCTGAGCGTGAACATCTTATCGTGTTTTTGAATCAAGCCCCACGCTAGAAATTCCAAAAAAAAAAAAAGTTATATACACCTGAATATTATAGTTTTATCAAGACAACGCAATTTTTGTTGGTTTACCGGCGTTTCTCATTTTGCTAAAATCCAGATTTAATTCTCTGATGGTGAAATCCACTTGAAACGGAGCGATTTGTTCTCGGATAATCAACAAATGTTTAATTTCAAACAAAAACCCGTCGGTCGGACTCTGAAAAAAAAAAAACAAAACAAACACAATATGATAACGTGACCAACTACTTTACGTCGACTCGTTGTTTATTTTTAATAAAAAAAAAAATATCTACCTTTCTCGACGATATCGTCAAGGCGGCCAGGTGAATATTTTTCAAACACAACGTGACTGCTTCGTGAGAAAGACTTTGGAAAATAGTTTTGTCCACGCATCGGTACAGACGAGACAGACACATCAACGTGCGTCTGACCGGAGGATACCACATACCGTGTAAATCCGCTGCCGACGTCCAGCCACCTTGATCGAATAATAATCAATTTACGTACAATCGTTATAAGGGCTGACAGTGTGTGTAAAAAAATACACATTAGACCTGTTCTTAAAAAATTGTTTTCCACTCATTTCTCAACTAACAACCGCACAATTTGTTTAAATAAGCAAAAAAGTTTAATAATTTGGGAATAGTTAATTTTTTTTAATATTAGTTGACCATTGTGTTTTGGACGGCAAACTGGAGAAAACCTCAGTTTCAGTAACAATCATTATTAATTAATTATTGTAGTTGACATGCTGACACTATTCGCTATTCGTCCGAACCATTTTTTTAAAACGGGTCTAATTTATATACTATGTACACACCGACAGATTGTTTGGACATGGCCGAAGGAGCTTCAGACACGGACGAAAACAAGCTTGCCGTTGAATCATGCCTGGTCAGTTGTCGGTATTGCATTTCTTCGGCAATCGCTTCCATTTGTTTTAGCTTCTCGGGATACGCCAAATCTCCGGGCGACGGCTTGTAATCGGCGATATCCGTAACGAAATATAAATTCGCTCTGAAAACCAAACGCTCTTGTACATCTTGCAAGAGCAGTTCCGCTACGGATCCGAATACTTCCAGAGATGCTAAATAAAATATGTATACAAAAAATTATATCACAGTAATTGTAGATTTTTTTGTTGTCTACTCACCGTCCTCGTAGACGTAGTCTTGTAATATTTCTATCCGCAAAATGGTACACAGTTCGACGAGAGTCTCGAAATGTTTCATGTGTATCACAAGCGGCCTTAGATAGTCGTACAAATTCATGCAGACGGCTTCTAAATATTCTCTACGTGACAACACAACAGATAATAATACTTATGCACTTTTCAATACGGACACCAATTAATTTAAGAGTTTTGCTTTTTACCTGAACACTTGCGATTTGTCGGTGAAAAAACATTGGTACAGGCGATTTTCGTCGTGCGTCAGTTGTATGAGAATTTTGCAAGCCGATCGCAGAGTCGAACAGTAATCGTTACCGCTGGAAGTGTACGTGGCCAGCGTACTGCTTATGGACGTCCCGAGAAGTGCTTTGCGGCGCGTTATGTAAGCCGAAACGCATTGGTCTAACGACGCGACGTACCTACGGAGGAAAAAAAAACATACGTCTACATCAAAACTCAAAAGCCAAGACGTCGGACAAGAAAAAAACACTTACGCCGGATCGACGGTCACCCTGTTCTCGATCAATTCTAGGACGGGACGAATTTTAGTGGCTATTGCTTGGAATTTACCGTAGTGCGCGATGAATTCCATCGAATCCAAGTTCTCCGTGCCCGTCTGCAAGCACTGCGACACATAAGTCTGTACCAGCGACAGAGCCTTGTACCTGGCGTTGACGTACAGCGCAAGATACTTGTTGCTCTCCTTGTACGAGGTCTGAATCGACAACAAAGACACGTAAGTTTGACACCTCGGCTAAAACACCACAATCACTCACGTGGGCTGTTAAATAGCTAATACCGTCGTCGATGGAACTCATCATGTTGGCAAACATTTCACTGGTGACGATAAACGAGGACGAGTCCAATTTCGATTGAATAGTTTCGACAGCGTTGAATATCGTTAGACGTTCGTTGATTTCATGACAAATTTTACTCAAAGACATCTGGCGAAGGTAAAAACAATACACACAAGTAATAAGTATAGATGAATACCTAATTAATGATAAATATAAAATAACAAAATTATGGTACTCGGTCCGTGTGCAGTTCTTCTCCGGCCAAGTACAACGAATTGGTCTTTTTGGACACCTCGCTGTATTTCTCTTCCAAAACATCGATAAGACGGGTACACTCGTCCATCTAAAGCCGAATGTTATTATTAATAAAAAATCGTTTTGTGTCAAATTGACAAAATAAACAGAATTTATTTTTTATACAATTACCTTGGATAACATTTCTTGCCAATCTTGCAGCTGATTGCCGAGTTCGTCGGCAAGCCGCATTGACGGTTTAACGTCAGCCGACATCCAAGCTTGAGCAATCTCATCGTAAAATTTAAAAAACTAGAGCGAAAACAAAATCCTTAGAACGAATTCAATTTAAACAATATCAACGGTGGACGGTACACAGGAAGAGTGATCAAATTCAGTTTTATTTTTTAATCATTCATAAAGTTCTATAGGTACTACTTACATCTTCTGTAGATACGATATCTCTGTTTAATATGTCGGCTTCTCCATCCGTATCAGCCGTCATTTGGTTTTCGTCATCGCCGTTTTTCGACTGAAATATCATACAATTTATGTTATACACTTTTAAATTGGGTCGTGCCAATTTATGCAACACAGACATATTTTATATTATTATAGGCAAAACGCCGGCGACGCGGCAAGCCCGTGTCAGTCTGCGGAAGCGAACAGTGTTTGGTTTATACTTACATGGCAATCGGTGTCGTTCAATGGCAGTTTTTCTGATAAGCTCAAACAAACATCGAGTTGCGACGAACTCAACGGCGCTAGAGGATTTTCCTCGGCTTCCCATTGTGCTAATTTCTCGGTTATTCTAATCGACTTATTCGTCATGTTTTCACCGTGACGTCACCGAAAAAAGTACCTATCGCAAGTTTAACGACTCAAAAAATAACGAAACATAATAATATATTAACGTTTACATTCTATAGTTGTTTTTTATTTCATTTAAAAAAAAAAGGGAAAAGAATTTGTACAATTAAAATTAATGCCATTTTCAATTTTTGACAACGTAAACAATCGTTATCACCGTTGTTATCTCGTTATCTCTTCGCCTGCGACCACTGATAAGCGATCGTTATCACGTATCAGGCGATCAAACATTAATATTGTATCGAATAATTTCGGTGCGGTAACCGTTGGCAACACTGGTTGTCGAACCGCTAACTTTTCTCAATTTTGAAACTGCATAATTATACGTATTTTTTACCAAACCGAATCTTCAAAAAGTACATTGGTTTAAAAGAATTAATACATTTAAAAAATATATAACATTTTAAAACCAATGTTTAACGGTTGAACGAAAGTTTGGAATTTTTACTTGTTAGGAATAAATCTAACTTACAGGAAATGGAAGAGGGTAAACAATTGTTAAAGGCACAATTTTATTAAAAAAAAAAAAAATACTTAAAATACAATCCAACTCTTATTTTGCCTAAAAATAAGGCTAATTTAAAATATTTCTATATTAACAATTGCCTTGTTTATAAATTGGTACCTAAATTAAAGTTATCGGTTATTCGTGATATTCTTAGACCAGAAAAATAATGCATTTTTATTTATCAACAAATTTATTTTCATTTGGAAATATTTGGCGAATAGTGAAGTATAATATATTATTAAAATTGATATAGATATTCAGCATAATATCAAAAAGTGATTAGTCAATCTTTAGGCAGAAAACATTGGTTTTTATTCGTTAGAAAACAAAATTTAATATCAACCAATATACATCAAGCTTAGGTACCCTCAAAATTCATATTTGAGTTAGTAAAATGGCCAACTTATGTTTATCATAAACTTGTCTAAATAAAAGTGACGAGATGAGCTGCAATTGGCTTTTGCTCTGTATTATTGCTGTTATTTTAATTTTTATTAGGTATAACGATTCTATTTTTTTAAGTAGGTATGTGTATCATATGTGTATGTACATACATGAGATAAGGTATTAAATTATAATCTTATTATACACAATACACGTGTAACGCGACCGATTTGTATACATTTTACAGTGTATAATATAATAATTTATAATAGCTAATAAAGTCGCATTTCACTGGTAATACTAATATAATATATACATTTTTATTACGGACAATAACCGTGCGGGGAAAAAAACAACAATAATATCTCATTTTGCGTTTTCTATCATTTTTGGTTTTCGGTACTATTAGGTGAATTGTTGTTATTATTTAATAAAAAAAAAAAATGTTATGATATCGCTTTGCACTAAGGTCTTAAGAACAATATACCAAATATATATATATATATATATATATATATACTAGCCGAGATAGGTTTTAACCTAATCAAAGCTAATAAAATAATAAAAAAATAATAATATTCATATCCACAGTATAACATATTATTAATACGTTTGCACCTGGGACTCTGATAAAATTTTTTTTTATTGTCTTGATTAAAAATTACTACGGTTATAGACGTTATGATTTGAACAGAACATTTATAATAATTATAGTCGATCATGCTGTGCTAAAACTTCATTTTTCAGAAGACTGCAAAAACATTAAAAAAAAAAAAGTAGCCTATAAAATTTTTTGGAAACAAATATTATTAATATACATATTTTTGGAAAACTATAACACCTCAGATTGGACCGGCGATTTTAATTATTTTTGTCTTCTAATCTTGGACTTAGAATGCGTTTTACCAAGTCCATGGTTGTCCACACAGCAAAAACGCCTATTATGAAACGGAAAGATATCAACATATAATTAAAGACAGTATTATAATATCCGATTTTAAAAATAATAACGTGAAAAAAGCTGTTATAGTTGTTTAAAAAAAAAAAAACCTAAACAAATGCGGTTTTAAATCTTCTTCGCCTTGCACTACCAACTACTGTAGGGTTTAATGGGTTTAAATGTTAAATATTAAATTTATTAAAATAAATAAAAATATGACTTGACCAGGTTATGCAGGAACTGATTTCCAAATTTAATTTCTTTAAACAAGTAGCTGATAATTATAAATGAAAATCGGCTTCCTTCATAACATAGTAAAGTAGCCAAAGAACTCGAATCTCATTACAGAACTGAAATTTGACCATCTTATGTAGTCGAAATTCTGTCTGGCTTTTTGATGTAAAATAAATTAAGACGGTTTTTTCTCATAGAACGAATTATTTATAACAAAAATAATACTTGTAAATTAATATTAATATGGTCAAAATGTATTAAACCTCTTTTTTTCTTAAATATTGCCTATATAAAAAAAAACCCCCTTAAAAACAGACTGCATGCAATTCCCTTTAAGAGCCTCCACGCCAGCATTTATTAAGGAGTATTGTATAGGCAATTCTTAAAACTTAACATTAAAGTGAACGTTTTAAACACAGGAAAGAAGTATCTATTTTGATAACATTTTTTTTCTTTCAATTTTTACACCGCATTGTATCTATTTTGTACAAAAAAACCGTATTAAGTTTCTACTTCAAACCTTCAGTTGCTAAGAACACTTTGAAAAAATATTCGATGAACTCTTCGCAACATGTTTTACAAGGTTGTAATGGCCGAGGCACGATTTTGAAATTATTTCTGGTCAAACGATTGTTTCAGATTATTATTTATTATTTAGAATTATTAGAGTGTTGTTTTCCGCCAAAAATATTATGCGGGTAGAGTGATATGAGGCTTGTTTAAGAAAAATGATTTGCCATAATGTTTTTTTTGTCCTTTGGTACACGCGGGAAATTTGTCGGCGCCACCTTGGCAACACTGTCGAACAGCTCATAGACATACACACACATACGCTTGATAAACAGGGCGTGTGTGTGTAAAGCGATTGTTGTGCGAGTGGTGTGCGTAATCATCGTCTCATTGTGCTCTGTAAGTCGCCAAGTCGTGTATTTACACACACACACAAACGCATTTAATAGTATAAAATAATATAATATTAAATAGATTTGTTTTGTTTTGTTTTTTTGATATTATTATTATTATTATTATTATTACTACTATTATCCAGTTATAGTAGTTTTACACGAATTTCCTCGACACCGGAGTTTGTTCCGAGCAAACTAAAATTACAAATTTTTTTTTACACAATATTATTACATTTTCTTGATAAATTTTTCTCCGGTAAGTCTTGTCCGCTTGCTCGTCCCGTAGCGTTTATTTTAGTTGTCGTTGATTTTGTTTTTGTTTTGTCAGTCGTTGTCTGCCGTCCGAATTTCACAAGCCCAGCGGCGTCGGCTCGCTACCGCTGCTACTACCGACTGCCGCCGGTGGCCACCATCATGTCCAGTCTCGCCGTGGTCCGGTCATAGCGATCCGCTATATGTGTAGTCGCTCGTCCGTCGCTGCTCGACGATGCGCGAGTTCAAGGTGGTCGTGTTGGGATCCGGCGGCGTGGGCAAGAGCGCCCTGACCGTGCAATTTGTGTCCGGCCGTTTCATGGAGAAGTACGACCCGACCATCGAGGACTTCTACAGGAAAGAGATCGAAGTGGACAGCTCGCCGTGCGTGCTTGAGATACTCGACACGGCCGGCACGGAACAGTTTGCCAGCATGCGAGACCTGTACATCAAGAACGGACAGGGTTTCGTCGTCGTCTACAGCCTGACCAACCATCAGACGTTCCAGGACATCAAGCCCATGAAAGAGCTGATAACACGGGTCAAGGGCTCCGAGCGGGTGCCCATACTGTTGGTGGCCAACAAAATCGACTTGGAACACCAGCGCGAGGTGCCCACCATCGAGGGCAACACACTGGCCCAGATCTGGGGCTGTCCGTTTGTCGAGGCCAGCGCCAAAAACCGTACCAACGTCAACGAAGTGTTTGCCGAAATCGTACGCGAAATGAATTTTAGCAACGACAAGGAGAAGAAGAGCTATTGCTGCTGTACAGTTCTATAAGCCATATTTATATACACATTTTATTTTTACAATATCGTTTTCGTGTGCAAATCGACGTCGAATGCCGCCGCTGTAGATTTCAACTTATCGGGTAAGGATTGTATTACTATTATTATTATTATTATTATTCGGTCTTAATACATTTATACGTAAGAATGCCGTGTACGGCTTGGCGTTGATAACCTAATTGTAAATAACATAAATAATGATACGTTTATCTCGAGTTATTATATATAAAAAAAAAAAAAATTCACGGAAATTATAAGTGTTAATTTATCCTCGTTATAACGATAGGACGACTTTATGTGATTTGCATTCGTGTACGTTCTATATGATAAAATAACACGGTTGATAATATTGCGTGTATTTTATTTATTTACATTATTATATTATTATGGTACAACGACTTTCATTGATTTACTAAACAGTGACTCATCGTATTTGATTGAAAAAATTAACATTAAAAAAAAATCCCTACGACTATTTCTGATGTCCAATCGAGAAACATGCAACTGTGTTACTGTTGGAAAAATATGTGTTACAATGTCGTTTTTGTTTTTGCCGTAAGCTTACGAGAGATAGTGTTGTTATTGAGTTAGCGGCTTGGTAACATAAAAAATTTAATTGCCTTTTGAACTCGACAAACTTAATCTCGGTGGGTACGTTTGAACACACAATGTAGGTATGATAAAATTGATTGTGTTTCGTTTGATGCTATTGACTCATTTATTAACAATACTAAGTTGAAACGTGAGAAGGTAAACTATTTTAACGCAACAATATTGTAATATAAACGTTATAATATTATAAATATATTTTATAGTTTTTTTTTTTTACTAAGTACTAAATTGAACTTGTTATACGTAGGTTATAATTTCGAAAATATTATTTGTTGAAACGCCAAAGCTATATTATTATTACGATTAGAGGCCAATGTCGAAAATAATCTCTTCCATAGCATACGACTCCACATCTGTCTTTGATTTTCTTTAGGTTATTTTTTCCATTTGAAAATTAAATTTGTTTAAGTACTTTTATAGACTTTTTAATAATAATATTATGGAAAATTGTTCTGCCACATCGGTATAGTTATTTTAAATAACGCTCGTGACGAAGAAATAAAGTAGTAGTAGTATTTTATTTAATTAACTGTTCAATTAATTTTTCCATTATAAATTTATAATGTCTTAAAAGGAATCTGTATTTTTCAACATATTATGTGCAACGTGCAATTTAGACTTATGTTTGAGCATACTAATCAATCTAGTGATACATTAAAAGAATCGTACAAGTACAAGTTTCATTTGAATTATTCAGTCTCTTCTAGAAGATGAATTTCCTACTTTTTCAATATTATATATTATATAGTATTTATAGTATATATTTATAGTATTTATAGTATATATTTATAGTATTTATAATTGTTTATTGGTCGTTAATTTTTTAATCGGACAATCACAGTCTTCATTAATGTGGTTTTTCTAAATAAATAAAACTGCAACACTTTGCTGTCCAAGTATAAATTTAACTATACAAATTAAGTAGATGATATTTTAATAGGTTAGGTTATATATACAAACAACTTAATTAATAAAATCACATAAAGCGACCTGCCCATTAATTCTGGTTCACTAATCAATCGAATGACATAATTTTTGTGGCTACTTTCTCTATCGAATAGATTTTTTTTGATAATTTGAAAAATCAATTAAACATACGATTCGAATGTGAAAAATAGGTTAGGTTAGGTTAGGTTAGGTTAGGTTTGAAGCAAAATCGTTAGAGGAGGGCATATTATAACACAAGTATTGATCTTATATTATCTTGACATTAGTACATAAACTGTTAAATAATCAGTTAGACTGCCTGAAATTGTACCAAGACGGACGTAGGCTTTCTTTATGATGGGTTGGATATTAAATTAAAATAACTTTCGTACGCCTTGTATGTGTTTGATTGATTCGATTGTAATTTAGTTATCTGTACAATAAATATGTCAATTTATATTAGTCGCTTGTTGAGTAAGTCGAGCTAAGTGAGATTTTGTGGACTGTACATAGTCAACGCCATCGATTTCTTCTTAAGGTCCAGCCCAGGGCTGCTTTAACGTTTCGAATGACTTGGGAAAATGTTGATTGGACTTTTTAAGCTCAACCGACGGCAACGGCGAATAAAAAATCAAAACCAATATTGTCGTGTCCACCGCATAAAATATAATATGTATTGTATTTGTGTGTAATATTATTATGCACCGTAGTGAATCGGAGACCTATACCAGGGGGACGACACACCGTCTGACGAGCCTTGACGGGCGGTTGCACCGTTAAAAAAATTATACACCGAGGTTAATCATAATAATATCGGCTTTTATATTGTAGAAGATAGCTGATAATAGTAGTGAGAATAAAAAATTAAAAAAAAAAACCAGCGGGGGAAATGTAACATGTATGCGTCCGGACGTCATTGAGCGCATACGGATTGTGTACCTATGACTCATCGTCATCGCCGCAGTCCTATGCTCTCTTCTAATCGCGGTTTTCTTCATGTCGAAAACGCCTTTTTCTAATCGCATTTGGAGACACATAATATTATGTGTTTTCTAACTATCCGTTTTCGATACGACGACGACGACGGCGACTATATTTTATAGATAATAATATAATACAAGATTATATTAATGTCAAACAATATACAGGGTGATATCCGTCTGATATGCAAGACACTCGTTTTCATAAGTATTATATTATATTTATGCAATTGAAACAAATGTGTTCCCACAAAGTGCATTTCATAGTTGTTTTTACGCGTAAGGTATATATGAAGGTAAAAACGTTCAGAGTATTGGACAAATATTATAGTAAAACCGTGTGTTATATGTATATTGTCTTACAACAGACGGATGGATCACTCTGTATATCATAATCTAAATCCGATAACGCGCGTGACGGTTGTGTATTTTTCGGTTTTTTGTGTTTAAACAATCGTCGTTGTCGTTAAGTCCGAATTTCGCATTTGGCACTTTGGAAAAATATTAATAATATGTTCTGATCAAAGAAGGAGTAAAAAACCACAACGATGAGGTCTCTCAATAGGAACACAAACGCCTGTGATAAAAATGCGAATGAATATACTTATAACCTCGTCTTCAAAATATTTCTTAGAAAAAAAAAATAGAATAAAAACCACCGTTTTATAAAAATTAAAAAATACCTTATTCAACGTCTGATGTCGAGCTGGACTTTAAGTTTCACTTTTTTTCCACGGAATCGAGGACTTAAAAAGTATACATTTTTTTTTACATATTTTATGCTTTTTTGAAGCTGGCTTTAAGTAATAATTAAGAAGGAATAATTACAAAAATTTATGTAAATAACGTTTAAAAATATTATAATAATTATATTATAGTCTTTGGGGGATGGGGGGTGGGAGGGGGAGAGGTAGGGGCAATACCGTATGGTTAAGATCATAAGTCAGTTTACACAGCTCATACTTACTAATGCACAATTTTTTACATAGAATTTGTTAGGAAATAAATTCGAAAAACTCGGTATCATCAAATTTCATTTGAATTTTTTTATATTATTCAGCTCTAAGTTTAAATAATGCAAATTTAAACAGTATGTACTGATGTTAAGTGTATATAAATATAATTATGAACGGTTATAATAATAATGGTGTAACTGAGTTGATCCATTTCTGTGTGTAATAGTTTTTACTGGCAGTTTGCTTTTTTTTTCCACAACAATAATATTATATTCTGCACGTTTGTCTGTCGTCGTGACGCCTTTTTTGGGCCTTTTTGTACATTATTGTTATTACAACATGAACATTTTTAAAAGAGAAACCCCGAATTCAACCCTCGTACAATACCAAACGGGGCCGGCAATGCCTGTCCGGGTTCGGTCCGTACATTTTTGTGTACCTAAAATAATAATAAAATAGCCATATACTCGTGGCAGGGATTAAGGAGTGTTCCTGGGGTTAGGTCGTCGTGGAATGCCCAAAGACATTATTCTGTTTTCGGCTGCCATTTTCATTTCCTGACACAAGACTAAACATACACCACCAAAAAAAAAAGACCTAGAACTCTCCCCCCTCTCCCGCCACTTAATAAAAAACCGAATATTCAAGTAAAACAAAAACCGGCATACACAATAGAAACCAATTAACCGAATTTACAGTAAATTAAAAAAAAAAAAATATTGTTGTAATTTGAGGCCCCGGTTTAGGGCTAGGAAACATAAAAAAAAAATACTTTAAAAACTATAAATACCCTGTTACTTAAAAAAATGGGCTAAATTTTCCGAAAAAATGCAAAAGAACATTCCGAAAGACATTGAGATAATAATAACACCAACATTTTGATGATATTTTGTATATCATATTAAAGTATTGTATACTATAAAACTTATACTTTTAAACTGTTGACTTTTATTGTAATGATAATCTCGAGTTAAAAAAATAATCCCCCTAAAAAATGAATTCGAAATTATAACGTTTTTCCTCTTTAAAATGGATTTTGGTTTTGCTAAGCCATTTCCTGCTATAATTATATAATCATAGTTTTGTTTTATTAATTAATTTAGTGGTAAATTCCAAAATCATTTGTAATGGCTATAAAAACCGTCGATAAAAATGTCTGCTAAAACCAGAGAAATAAATTATTGATACCTAATAGTGTATGCATAATAATAATAATATATGTAAATAATAAAAACAAAATTATTTATCTCTTTTTTTTTTTTTGCGTTGATTTATTCTTATCTGGTCTGGTTTTTGTTGTGTTTTTTCCTCTATATTTTTCCCGTCTACCTTTTGTGTCTTGTCCGGATCAGTGTGTGGGCAAACTATCTACTCTGGAGGCCCACGTACCACCCTGATTGAGTTTACATAACGATGTATACATTTTTAAACGAAATAATGAAAACAGAACAATATAGTGTCTCCTAATAGAGTCGATTAAATTACAAAACGGGGTCCTAGCTTTAGAGGTTCGTTTTCCCGTCAAGTCCTGTATAATGTTTTATTGATTTCGCGATAGGAAGCTTTAACAATTTTTAAGCTTTTCAACCGTGCACAATATACATGCAAAAAAAAAAAAAGGTTAAAAGGATTCATACCACTTTGTCTCCTTTTTCAATTAATCCACTCGAGTTCCGTTCATTAGCCATAGGATATTTCGAGTTGCCCCAGACACATTAGTGGAGTCAGATAAAACAGATTATTATATTACTGCAGTATTTTTTTATTTTTATTTAGATCCTTTTAATAAAATTGTGCATTTAAACGGAAAACATTATACAATTAGCTGTTAATATATTGCTACAGCAGATTTGTCCACATCATGGTGTAACATCTTTTGTTCAGTGGAAATATCAATATTAATTTTCATTATAATTATTCTGTTCTGTAAATACAAATTTATTACCTGATAAATATATGAAAATAAAATACCAACGATTGTGAATCACCGGCGATGAGTCATTTAGCGATAAAAAAATATTTTACTAATAAAAACGACTGGATGATTACAAATAATTCGGAATGATTATACTGTGTTATTTCCCAGTTAACAGGACCCGGCTCAAATTTCTATAATAATGATAAACAATAATTTTATAACTAATAATTTGTAGATAAAAAGATGAAAAAGTCAATAGGACAAATGTAAAGAAAAGTAATGAAAAAAAGCATTTTATGGTGCGAGATGAAAACTCCAATGCTCGTTAGGACAAAGTCTTAGAACACTATTGAACGCTTACAAAAACATCATATTGTCTGTTAGTCGATCACACCCTGTTTAAGGTACTACCCTAACCCTAAAGAGGTCTCTTCTCATCCGAAATTCGTTTGGTGTTTCAAACTACCAGATTTCTTATACGGCTAACAACCGGTGTTTGTTTACAACATTTGGTTTGTCGTTGAACCCTTTTTATTTCTTTATAAAGGGATCATTATTATGATGGACTTTAGTTTGTGTAAGGTTAACCTCCCCCTCTGTACATTATTCATCTGCCAAGTTAGGCATCTCTTTATGTGGTTCGGTTTGCACGGCGACGATGCACGATAACCTTTCTGGTAAACAGTATAATAATAATAACATATTGTAATACTAATCCGAAACTCTGCAATCGGCGGCCGCTTCTCGTCTGGCAAATCTAAAAAATATTTCAAGCATATTATTATAATATATTAGGGATGAAAGAAGTTTTTCCCAACAAATATGTAAAAATGTATGATTAAAGTCTTTTTACGCCTAATTTGTTTTTTTAAACTGTTTTCGAATCGTATAATAAATAGGCACATATATTGAGAAAAGAAAAAATATAAAAATTTATTAAAAACCACATTTTGTAAAATCAACGTTAAAGCTAGAACAAAAATTGCGTACAAAAAAATTAATGAATAGCATTTGAGCAGATTTGATATTTTTTTATGAATACACATAATTTATGAAATTACAATATACTGTATACGTATACCAATCGGTTATTCAGAACTATACCTTTATGACTAGAATTATAAATAGCATAATGTTGCACAAGTTAAAAAATCTACGTTTAAAAAAAAACTACTTTCTACCAGTTTGGTTCGTTTCTTCTAGTTTTTTTTTATTCCTTAGCGGTTTTTTATTATAAACTTAATTATTGGTTGGTATAAGTTTTATTTGAATTTTTTTTTGGAATTTGGTAAACTGTTCTTTTTGTGTGTGTGCATTTGTGTTTTATCAGCACAGACAGACGGCCGAAATTATAATTTTAACGACCAGCAGCGTACATCTGTAAATAATCGTCGTCTCTATCTCGTTAGTGTCATAACTCATAAAATATATTAAAAAAAAAAAAAAAACCTCTTACCGATAACTGGGCGATAGTAGATGGGTCATTACACTGGTGTACAGCCAATGTGTGAATTATAGTATTCATAATTATTATTATTTAAACCTATTACGATAAATGATTATTATTGAACCATTAAAATCGTATGTAGAATAACTTCTAATCTGGGTTTCTCTCCGGCCTTTTCGTTATTGAAATCTAGGAATGAAAAACAAATTAGATTTTTTTTTTTATAAGAGGGGTGAATGGATATTACTCAGCATTCAATGTCAAGCTTCAGCGATTTTACAACGGTCTTGTGTGTCTGTTATGCGCACAGCTTGCACATATAGCCTACTACTTACTATAGCTCTGTTGTTCTCAATCGGTTGTTTATAATAAATTATTATTATTATTATATAATGCTGTTGTTGTACCACGGCTAGGCCAAACACTGCTTGGAAGCAGTGTAATTCAATGTCACTTGGCAAGCAGTGTTGTACACAAAACACCTAGACCATTGAGATCCTTTTGTGTGATGTCGAACATATAGCTAAAGGAAAAATGATCTTGTCCCCAGAGTCCAGCCCATAGATAATTGATGTATGTGGACGGCAATTTCCACTTGTATTTCGATTATTTCCAAAATTTTACTTGCCTATTAAATAAAAATAGCGTTAAAACATAAATTTGCCTCATTAAAAACGCATATTAACTCTTTAACTACAAAAAAAAAAAAATGTATCTTTTATATAAGTAATCATTCTTAAAAGGTATGTGCTTATTTATGAAATAAACGATTTATTGTTACTATTGGACATTTTTTTTATACTTATATAGCAAATCAACTTTACTATAATGTATTTATTGAATTAGAAAGAATACAAAAATATCTAAATCTCTTCCCTCCTACTTCCAAGCAAAACATTTTTGTTGGTTGCGATGGCCGGAAATTAACATTGACATATTTTATTTAATTAGCATTTAAAATGTATAGACACCCTTAATATATGTATATATGTTAACAGTATAACATACAAATACGATTAACAACTAAAATGTGTAAATAGCTTAACGACCTTTTTTAATGACCTTTTTGTGTGAGTACAATTTAAAATATGACAGTACAGGTGAATGGTGGTTATTAAAATTCTGGAGTTGCAATTATTATTCATATTATAAGGCTTCACTTTATATTTTAATACCTATTCATATTATTATCTATATTGTATGGTTTCAAGGCTTACGCCGTTAACATAATATTATAAGGTTTTATCAATAATTTAAGAGAAATTTTTTTTTTCTTTAAAAACTAGTCCGTTTAATTATAGTATTTATTTATTCATTATTAGTGAACGTACCATAAGGGCAAAATTCAGATGACGGACTTGTAATAATGGGACTATACGCGTTACAAACTAATTATTTACCATACGCTTGATAAAATTAACATACCATTATCAGAGTAACCAAAATAAAATAATTATCAACCGAAAGTGTTCTGCGATAACTAATCTAAATAATTAAGCACAGACATCCTATAAACTAGAAAACAATAAAACAATATGTAACTTATTACACACCCCCCCCCACACACACACACACACACCACACACACACACACGAATTTATATTAATAGAAAATGTGTAAAATAACAAAATTGAGATTAAAAACCCAAGTCGAGTTAAAACACAACAAGACAAACATTTTAATTATTCGATTTAATCATTTCTATTGCGGCCATTCGCAGTATTGTCCACATTAAAAACGTGTATTTTCTGGATTGAATAAATAATAAATAATGTTAAAGTAGCACTCGACGGTATTGATTTGTTAAAATGATGGATTATGCCTTTTTCCCCCTTACTTTATTTTAGCCCCACCGTTGTTAGAAGCCCCGAATTACATATTATTTTAAAAGACTATGTTGAATAATTTGCATTTATTGATTTTCCCCTCGGGCAGGTTTTCACAGAACGGGTCAGTCTTGCGATAAAGTTATTATAGATTATAAATACTTTTCATCTATAGTATTAAAAAAAAATACCTAATCTAGGTCATTAGTGACCTTTTTTTTTTTAATTTACTTGTTTGCCTTCGTTGCTCGTTAAACCTTTTCTGAAGTGAAAATCTTTAAAATTAAAAAAAAAAAATAATAATAATAATAAGAACCTTTGTAGCAAATGATTTACATTAACAAAAATGAGTTCCTAAAAAAACGCTAAGAACAACTTTTTTTGTTTTTTTGGGTTTGGTTTTGGAACAATCCATAATTGTGTGTGTACAATATGTGGCCCGGACACCGCCGTCGAAACAAATTATATTTTTTCTGTTTAGTTGTTTGCTTTTGTTTCGGTTTAAACTTTGTGTGTGTAGACGAATTTGTTTTTTCCCACTCGGATTCAATTAGCGTTTTTGGGCTTTTACCCGCTTTCCAACTTTGTTGGCGTTTTCAAACACGGTGTATCGCGTGCACACATAATATTATATAAATAATATTGTATGTGTATATATATATATATGTATTTTTTTTTAGACATCCTCGCGTGAAAGATCTTCGGCGAGAAGAGAGAAGGGTATTATTATTACTATGCTATAAACTTGTTTTTTTTTTCCAAACGCTAATACGTCACGGTTTATATAAGGCTGTGGCTCCTCTCACCAGAGCTCTCGTCGGGTTTTAACTATTAGTTATTACTATTACTATTATTATTACATGTGTGTGAAACGTCGTAGCGTTGTTTCGACGAAGCCTCGGTTTGCTTTTTGTGTTATGTTTTTTTAATGCAAGGGACGGACGTGTGGCGACACACCACACGAGGGTCACTTGTGACCTTTATTATTGTGTTATCCTGTATGAACCGTACCTTTGTGTATGGAATGCAATGAAATTGTGTCGACCGGAGGCCCGAAATATTGTTATGCGCGTTGGACATTGGATTACATTACACCCGACAACATACCTAATTTGATAATAATAATAATAACAGCGATAATGTAATTTCCCAAGTCGATGTCGTTTGGGAAAAACGGATCGAGGGGTTACCACGTCCGTTTCCGGTAGTCGACCGTAATGCAATTTTTATTGCAATTTCCAGTGCGATTGCTGTAGCGGCTAGTAAAATCCTATACCGCGGTAGTAGTAGTGGTAACCACTGGTGTAGTTAAGCAAGCGTAGCTGCAGCTGGTCGTCGTCTCGAAGGCGCATTGATTCAATTTACAGCAAGTCTCGATTAGGAAATATCGTGTACAGCACCGTGTCTTAACACATTCGCGACCCTATCCTCTCTCTTGCTCTCTCGTCCTTAAGACCTGGGATCTTAATACGATATACTCGTTAAAATGATAAAAAAATATTTTACAGCCGACAGTGTTGTCGTCGTCGCACGAGATGAGCTCAAGTGAAAACGCTCATCATAACGATAATAATAATTATGTATTTAGACGAAAACGAACGGTTTCGAAATGGGCACGACGGAATCAGGGCTTAACCGTTGGGTAATTTTTTTAATTATTTCAAACTATATGTTTTCATAATATAATATTGGGAGCGTGCGCCGTGTTTTCTGTTCGGTCACTTTTAGTCGCTTGGCCGATAATTATTAAAAAAAAACCCGTATAGATCTTATCTGGGGATCTCTTCGACCGATAAAGAAATAATTTTATACACCGAAACTCGTTAAAATATAAGAAAACGAGATATTAGCAGTGCTGTGTAAAATATAAGCGATTTCAATAGAAACATTTATTGTTACACTGTGAAATGTCCAGCTGGCCTAAAAGCTCTTTGTAATGGGGGTTTCGAAATAATTGTTATGCTCCTATACGTCATAGTCTTATACAAATAGTAAGTCGGAAAAACAAAACATGTGCTTTAAAGCGTTAACCTAGTTGTGTGTAGTAAAATATCCATTGCTTGTGGTCGAGTGCCAATTCAATTATTGTTATTGCTTCCTAGGAATTCGATTTGTTTTTCTCATTGTGGGCAGTATCGTGGTCAGTATCGATCGACCTAAAAATAATTACATAGGATACTATTAAAAGTATTTAATTTTACTCGTGTGTAGCAGCAAGTAGGTACAAAGTTTTCAATTTCACAAGTTTATCGTTTTGCGTAGGCGGAAATAGGAATTGGTTTTCGCGACTTTCCCGGCTAGAAGTGGATAGGGAGGGGGAATTATTTTTCCATAAAAACACTCATATTTTCATATTGGGAGTGTGTACTACCGTTTTCCATTCGGTCGGGACCAGAAGATATTTGGTCACTTTTAGTCGCTTAGCCAAAAACAATATTGTGTTAACATATTTTATTATAAGTTTCGAAGAAAAGTAATCACAATATTGAGTTTATATGTTTAAAACTTAATTGATAGCGTTTATATCTTGTCAGCCGTTTCTCACCAGTCTTATCTCTTCATCATATCTGTTATCAGTGCATTTGTCCTTATCAATAATTGATATTCTAAAAGCACATTCAGCAGACTCCAATTTGTTGGTACGAAAAAAAAATTCCTTTAAAATTATTTATTTCGATTTTAATACACGGAACTTCATTTTTAAATTTACAAGTAACCTACTATTATATTTTTGTATTTCTGACTTCCCTATCGAATCGGCCGACAAATATTGTTTAAAATGTATTATATACTTTTGAAATTTACACATGTAGTGTCCTATTTTTTGTGTTTTTGTTTTCCCTGACAAATCTGTTTAATATTAAAATATTTACTTTCCGCCGCGTCAGCGGTGCCCAAATCACGTCTGTAATTGTACAAAAATACAATATTGCGGTAACGTGATATTGGAATATTCTTTGTAACATGTAATTCAATCTTTAAAAAATAGTATTTGGAAAATAATATACATAACATGGGCCATACAAAATTTGCCTGGTTCGTTAAAAAAGAAAAGAAAAAAGATCTTTTTCATAATACAACAACATCCATACGTGACTAAACTCGTTTTGGGCAAAGTTATTGAGACTTTTTCAATTGTTTCCTGTTATAATTCATTACTATATGAATGTAGTTTAAAAACAACAATTATTTATGTTGTTACAATTGACGCCAGAGGAGAGAGAGTGTTGTGGTGTTTGATAATTGTCACAAAAAATTTGGAAATTCTCAAAAAGTTCATAATAATCAGCGTACAAAAAAATGTATATTATATTAACACAAAAAAATTCTCAAAAACTGTGTACATTACCTCACTAGGCCTCTAACAAAAAAAAATACTCTACTTATTAATCTCAATTTATCTGCGAGACGTACGTTTAGTGGACAATGTTCACGGGACAACGTGTACAGGGTGATCCATTTGACGCAAGACACTCGTTATCTTGGAAGATAATTACAATTTTATCGCTTTTCTTTGTGGATTAGTTTTAGTCATCGTTTTATTACCATAATATTAGACAATATTAACATTTATAACATTACACAAAAAAAAACCCCAAAGCACTATCAGTTGTTTAAGTTGTCAAAGTTTCAAATTTAGAACCGCAGGTGAGGCGGAGTGTAGTAGTATTGGAAAAATTAATAACCGTAAAAGTGATAATTATTCCAAACTAACTAGTCATCGACTAAAAGCAACGTTTTCAGCACATTATTACTCTGGAAATATTATTATTAAACGTGTAAACGTTACAATTTTGTAACCGAGAAGCACGAGGAGAGCCCAAGACCACTTTTATTAATTTTTAAAAGAGCCAAAAAACCAAAACGTCTATATACATTTATTTTTTTTTTAATATCGTGTCCTGCCTTTGACGAGTCATCACCCTGTATATATCATGTGCAGTGCATTAATTGTAAGTGTGCACGTGTGTGTGTGTGTGTGTGGCAAATCGTCTTGTCGCACCGAAGGAGGCGCACTCTGGGAGGGGAAGGGAAGGGAGGGGGGGTTATAAATAGAACGTGAAGATTAAACCGAACTCGTCTCTGCCACTTTGTTGTTGTCATCTCCCCTCTACGATAAAAAAAAAAGCCCAAACCTTCACTCGGCCACCGGATCGTTTGAACCCACTTCGGTTTTTTTATTCGCATGATAATAAAAATAACTAATAAAAAATGATAATAAAAATATGTAAAACCTGTACTACATTATTATATTTTAGCATTGTTGTGTAAACGCGCGAATGGCATTTATTATTAAAAAAAAAAAGAAGCTTTTATTATCATTATTAATGTTATTATTCGTCTGGTCGTCGACCGATCCGTGTTCGATTGTGTTCTGTTTTTGTATTATTATACATAGTATATATGCGATTTTTCGGCCCACGATTTTCGCAGCGACTAGAAATCCGTTCCAATTTGAAAATAAATACATAAATAAAGCAAGCATTAAAAAAAAAAACATTTTTTATTCTTCTTGTTTATACACCAACAGCAGCTAATATTATTATTAACTTACAAAAATAAATACAGGTTATTGGCGGTGCAATGAGACTATGTACAGAAGAAGCGGTTTTCAAATTGAATTATACATAATAATTAATTTTATGAAAAATCAATAAATTCTTTTTAATTGTCCTCTTGCGGGCTAAAAGCGTCGAAAAAGTTGTCCGGAATCCCCACGTTAGATTTGGTTTCTCTTTTCTCATAAAGATGGCAGATCTTAAAATTAAATTTATAAATAAGAAACAGTGAAAAATAAATCAAACAAGAACAATCTAGAATAGTTTTGGGGGGGGGGTGGGGCAGTTTTGTGGGCTAATTTTTCAAATTTAGAAGACAATACACGACACAATAATTGTTAAGTTTCAGATTTTATAATATAGCGAGAAATAGTTGTTATTTGAAAACCGTGACAGTTTTAAAACATGCCGTCTTAAAGTTTTTTTTTGTAATAAATGTGAAAATGAGAGATAATCAATTTTTCTTTGTACGACACTCGACTCTGCCAGCTGGTTGAGTTATTAGATTATATTCGAGACAAACGACCAGATTTGTGTGCGTTGGAGTATTATAAATTTTCCAACAAAATCATGTCTTATGAAAAGACAAATTGTTTTTTTCTCCCTTTGAAAAAAGTGGTTTTTGGTAAAAAAAAAAAATATATATATATATATATAATAATATATGTTTATACAAATATTGTTACATAAATCTAATTATTCGTATCTAAATTATAATTAAATTAAACACGTTTCCTGTATTGTGGTTTTGTTCAATGTCAAGCACAGGTACATAATAGTGTAGATTGTTAACTAATCAAATGGTCATATTTCAATATTGATTAGATAACGTTCGTCGTCCATCGCACAAAGATACATTATGTATGTTGGGGAATCATATTGTATCACGGTCATATTGTAACTTGTTTTTTATAGTTTGATTTTTCCTCGATTAAAACTTTAAAACAAAGGTTAAGTAAAAACATATTAAACATCAAACCATTTCATAACTGATAACAATCATTATTGTATTTTGAAAATTTGTTTGGTTTCAAAACCGCCAATCTAAAATATCATTCCTGCGAAGTAAAATTAAATAAGAGTTTTATTTTTCATATTTTGCAAGTTAAATACTAATTTCCCAATCACGAAAACTCAGCTAAATTGGTCAATCTATTGAATCTATTTACAGTAGAAATACTTTTCGGGTAATCTTTAAAATACTTTTTTGACTAGGATATATTTTTGAACCGACAACAAACAGGTGGTCTGATGTATAATGGCAATCATTACACCAAACAACCTGTTTGTCAAAAATGTTTTCCACGCTCCGATCGAAACTGTATTAATTTTATTTTATTTTTGATTTACAGAAATCGTTCAAAATTCAAATTCAATAGTAAAATGGTCGGTGCCAGTAACTGTCCACACTGCGATTTACACATATCCAGCTTCAAAAGGGTACGTTTTCTAAAGACTGTTGAAATATTGATAATATATACATATAAAAAAAAAAAGAATTAGAACCGATTTAAGATTGAATTTTTTTTTTTACAAAATTGTATTTTACCTATTGTATGATTGGCACTTTATTATTATATATACATAAATATATATGTATTTATATATGTATAAAACGAGCCTTTTAACGCGTTACATAGAATTTATATAAATAGTTTTGTTTATCATTTAATTATAGTGTTACAATATATTTTTTTTTTTTAAATTTATATATTCAATATTTTTTTTTTTTTTTTAGTGAAATGCAGGTTTATAATATAGTGTTTCGAATTATGTATATCGAACATTTTTCTCATACACAACCGAGACATTTTTTTTTTTTGGCATTATAGAAATATATATAACAAATGTATCCTTAAAAATTAACACATATTTTTTTATACTTTTTATACTGGCAAAAAAGAAATTATGAAAATGTGTTTAGAAAAGTTCAAAATAATACAATTGTTTATGTAATTATAGTCAATGGAACAACTTAAGAGATATTAAATTTGTTAAGGCAAAAACTGTCGGTACTAATTTTTTTATTATTCAGTCCCCCCTGTACATAATAATAAAAATAATAATAATGACAAATTATTATAATGTATATTATATATAGATCTAAAAAAAAAAAAATTTACTTATTTTCTGTTTTTGATTTTTTTTTTTTCATAGTGTATTAACAACAATTATTACTATTATTATTATTATTATTTATTACTTTTATTATATATTAATTAATCGATCAAGTGGTTTTGTGCAGAAAAAGTTTTACTTGCTGTTTTAATTATTTTTTCTTTTCTTTTCTTTTTTTTTTGTGATATTAATCGTATTTTAACTTCGGAACAAAAATATATATATATTTTTTTTAACATTTCCGTTCGCTTCGTACATTTTATTATATTATAACACTTTATAATAAACATTTGAAGCGGATTCGTGAAATATTAACAATTTTGTTTTATTTTATCTGACTTGCTTCACAATGTACAAAAACTGTGTAAAAAAAAAACATTGTGTAAAGTCAAGTGCCAAAGATTAAGTGAAATCCTCATCCCATTTGCAGTCGATTAATAATAGTAATTTTGATAAAAAAAACAACTTATACATTATGTGTATGGTTTTTTGTTTTAGTTCAATACTTCCCCCGCCCTTCTCTCATTAATGTTTTGTTTGCCTTATACATGTCCTCTCTTTTTAAAATATATATATATATATAGCTAGCTAATAACTCTTTCTCTCTTAAACGTATTATAAATATATAAATGGTTTTTTTGTATGATTTGAAAAAAAAAATTGTATCTGATTTTCTTTTGCAATTTTTTTACACTATCGTAGCATAACTAATTTGTTTTTCCCGTAGTCTTTTCTAAAAAAAAAATGTTCAGTAATATGTTTTACTCTTTCCACAATGGTGCATAAACCTAACATATTATTATTATTTTTTTGTGTAAATGTGAATAGCCTAAGATTTCTTTTATATATTATTATTATTATTATGTATTAACAAGTCAATGAATGTTTTTTTTTTTTTTTTGGTAAGAAAATCGATTTTACCATAAAATTATATATATGAATAAAGAGATGATGTATGAATCAATAAAAGCGATTTAAAGACTTAACGGTAATGTATAATATTATTCTGTTATATCATAGTTTTTATAGTGTGGTTTGTAATGATTTTTGTAAGACATCTGTTTGGAGAAAGTGAGCAAGGTTAGGTTTTTTTTTTACGATTGATCATTAATCTATTAATGACCCCTCAAGTCATGTAATACGCGCAACCGGTCGTCCAGTCATTGTGTTTAGATTGGCGGGATGACCGAATTTGTTATGGTAAGGTGCTTGACGTGCTGACGAAAAACGTTTAAGGCAAAATCGTCGTTGCCTACTATTATTAAAATTAGAAAGAAAAAAAGTCTTAATTTTTCAAAAGGAGTAACATAATATTAATGATGAATATTTCATACCGAAGGCGAACATATTCCGAAAACCCCGATTGCAACAAGAGATAACGAGGGGCGATAAGAGATAACGAGTGATAAGAAGGCAACAACTGGTACATTTTTGATCTTGCTGCGAAATGTCATGGAAATTCTGAACAAAACTCCAGCATGTATTGACGTTAAAAAATATAAATACAACGTGATCGTTTGGATAAAAACGTTTTTAGACAATTATTTGATTTCATCGACTTTAACTCTGCTGATGGATAACTGAGTAAGAAATGATTGGTCAGATAATTAGCTGATGAAAGACAGAAAATCAGCCGATTACAAGTCAATTTTAGTATCAACATTTTCGATACTATTTTGAAAGTGTTAATATTGGTTTGCTGCTGTATGGGTTTGAAATCTGTAATGATAATACAACCTAAGGTGGTCAGGTTTTAAATATCGAATAGTCTCTTTTCAAAATCGACAGTTTTCGGGGGTCCGGTCGGTTTTCAATGGTTTGTATTAATAATTATTGTCATTGCACTGCCAAAATTGTAATATTTTTTTCTAATAAACTGTTAGGATACAATGTTTCGGGGTAAAATTGTAAACAAATGGGGAATAGATGCAATATTATAGAAATACAATTACTATCGGTAATTTTTAATAGTTATTGAATGATTTTAATTATATAATGTTAGTTATTTACTTTTGTTCGTTGAATAAAATAAAAAAATAAATAGTCAATCATGAAAAATGTCAAAATAACGAATTACTACTTAGACATTTGGTGACAGAATATTTTTTTATTAGTTCTTATATTTTATGATCATTTTTTTATAACTTTAATTTTTAATTTTTTGTCGTAACAGTAGAAAACCAATTAAGTTTAACATTATAATAAATTCTAATAAAACTACTTGACGTAAGTGAAAATGTAAACAGAGTTATGTATTCACTTTAAAGTGAAAGAGATTACTTTTACATTTTTATTTTATATTAAAAATATTTAAGTTGTCAAAAAAATAAAAATAAACAATATCACTTGCGCCACTTTTTACAATTGAAAAAAAATATCGTTTGTTTTTGTTTTATTAGATATATATTTATATATATATATATTTTTGTTTATAGTAGTAAAACAATATTTTTTTTTGGTAATTCAATTATAACATTAGGCCTAAGTCTTTCGGATTAGGTAAAGCTCTAATGGTTAATTTTTTATCCATCACTATTGATTTTACAATTTTAGCAGTAATATTATTATCTAATTACTGGAAAACTAATTTTTTTTTTTAGTCAGATAATTTAAAAAGGCTGTGAGTTTTTCTTTTTGTTGAAAAATAAATACGTTTTTAAAAATAATTGTTGGACTGGTGTGTTACAATCATGTTGTGTTCATATTCACCAGTATTTTGACTAAACAAATATATTAATAATCTAACGCACATGTGTATGGGCACAACATAACATTATTTGGCTGTACCTACATGTGACCTTTATTAATATGAATAATACATTTCTCATTAACCTAACTTTCCTCGAGTCAAGTCTAGTAGATTTTAATTACAATTAACTCGATTGTAAACTATACCAATATTCTCAAAATGTAAATAACACTTATTTCGAGTCGGATCCATTTAATATGTTCAATTGGTAGGTATAATATAGGTCTAATTGTTGAATTATTTTCATACAAATGTGGACAAATTGTAACAAACTTAAATATTTTAATTCATAACTTACATCTTCTTGACAAGGTTTTTTTGTAATGAGCTTAGGAACACATTTTTTCTATCTTGTAGTTCAAATTAAGAATCAAGACGTGTTTTAAGATGTAATGCACACAGACTTTTTCAAATTCATGTATGAAATCTGATCTATCTGTATATTATCTTTTATTATTGCCAAGACAATTCTCTATCTTCTCACTATTAGTGTGTAGCACTTTGTTTCTTTTCTTGTTCACAATAAGCTAATAATGTAATCAACATAAAATTTTATTTGAATTTCAGTCACCATACTAACTTTTTTTTTTTTCAATTAAGATTGTAAAAACCGTTTTGTCACATGCGTTTTGGATTTCAATAATTTCCGCCTATGACATTACTCCATTTGAAAACCGATGAAATAATAATATAATTATTCATTCAAAAAAATTTTTTTTTTCTACCATTAATTGGTGACCGTGTTTGTTATTTTATTAATAGCTTTTGTTGTGTTTTTATCGTATATTTTCCACTTTATTTGTATAATGTCTTAGCCAAAAAAAATAAATATATATATCTATATAATAGGTTTATCTTATCCGAGGATGATAAATTGTCCAAGTATAAAAATAATTATTTTTATACATATTTTTATTGGTGAAAGATGTATTAAAAAAAAAAATTAAAACGTTCAAGTTAATCATGTTATTAGCCTATTCTATTATTACTATTGGAAAACTGCCGGACTGATCGTTTATGTATATATTCACTATGATTACTTAGAAATCTGTTTTATAGTGTTTTCTCGATTTTTATATACTATTATATCGTAGCTCACAATTAATATCAATCATGTTATGATTGCAGTGTGGAAAAAATTGTAATAAACGATAATTTTATGATTGAAAATAATAACGGTTAGTAATAAAATAATAATAATAATTTTTATAAATATTTAACGATTGAAACCGTTAAGACCGCAAGGTCAGCACCTATTTAATATCATACAAAACGAGAAAGTTAGAAATTGTATTAATTTTAGTTCCTAGTATGAATGTAGTATGAAAAAAAATCAAAATCGGAAAAAAAGCCAATAAGTATATTATACCTATTTGTTTTCTTGTTAATTGAGAATGTGCTAATTTTTTTCATTATTGTCAAACGACTGAAAGAAATGTTTATAAATATAAAATAATCATACATTTAGAATCGTTTTGTTAATAAACTCTGTTTAATAAATTATGAACGGGTTGGAAGTATCAAACGTTTAGATTTTCGACAAAGTTTTATTCTGATATTCGAGATTGACTGATTATATTTTATAATTAAAATTGTCATTGTACTACAAGTAGTTTTTTTTTTTTTTGTAGGCCTTTCAATAAATATTAATAGTTTTTCAATAGTTATTGTGATTGTAAAAAGTTCGGATAGAGTAGATCGAAATGTAACCAAAAATATACATAAAAAAAAGTCTTATATTAGAAAAATCCGGTTTATTTCAGCTTACTTTCTTCATCTTACAAGATGTGCATTTTTAAACGATACAATAAAAAATATATATTTTTAAAAATATTTTATTACAAAACATTTATTAACCATAAAACTTGAAATCAAACGCCGCGTGTGACCCGCAAAAAGTGTAACGTTCATAATTTTATTAGTATCTTTTTAATAACTAATTAAATAAAAACATTGCTAATCGTACAAAGATCGATTTATATAAATAAATACGTGAATAAATTGTATTAATATTTTATTATTGGGTAACATTTTATATTCTGCAAAATATCCAATAATAATCGTTAATTATTATAAAAGTATATTGCGCATTTTCATACATAATATGAGCTTTTTTTTAAATGATTATCTGTGTTTTCCATTAGGTTATACACGACGCAGGACGCAAAATAAAAAATAATAATTAAAAATCTCATTGAGATTTTAAAAAAACTTTATCTTTCTAATTGCAGGTTGCCGACATGTTTTTTCTTTACTCTACATTTGAATGGGGTCTTTAAAAAACGTTTAAACTATTTGAACTCATGTAGGTATACTAATAATTTTATCAGCACACAAAGAAAGAAATTATATGTATAATATAATATCATGTATTATATATATATATATATATATATATAGTATATGTACTAATACATCAGTATAATACTTATGGCCATAAAACATACCAAAATAAATATCCACAATACAAACTTTTGACAATTAACCAAAAAAAAAAAATATTTAACATTAAACTTGTACTATTAAATTTTTAGGAATATCAATAATTATAAAAAAGGTATTTGTTAATTTATTTAATGTATACAATAGCAAAAAAAAAATTTATAAATATTTTACAAAATTGTATTAAATCGCAATTAGTTAATACTTGCAAGTTAAAATATCTAAAAGTGATTTTTTATTCAATTGAATCGGTTGTGATTTATCCTAAGTAATTTGTTTTTAGTAAATTACAATTGTTTATTATTACTGAGCTTAAACCTAATAAGGTGCATCTCAAATGGGGGGGGGGGAACATAAAAATGGAAATCACTTAAAAAAACGAGTAGACTAATTTTGATTTTGATAAATCCGGTACATCTAATAGGTGTAAAAATTGGGTTGGGGTTTTGACCAGGAAAATAGTTAAGGAGACTTATTAATTATTTATCAACTATTAATCGTTGAAAACAACGTTGACTTTAAATCTAAAAACGTCTTCCTTTTAGAAACACTCAAAGGAATCGTCCGGTTTTGGTAAAACTGATGCGACAAGGCTGAATGTAGTTTATACTCAACAGGTTGTTTACTTATGGAAAAAGTTCCTGTCTAACTTAGAAGCACACTATCACTTCTACAAAGTACAAGTTGTACAGTTGTTCAGTTTGAATCGCGTTGTGTTGAAACTAACACCGTGTAATAACGACCGTGTTAAAGTATCTACAGGTCAATTCAAGAATCAAAATAAGGTAGCGAGGATTTATTAAAATTTGCCATGCTTAGCATAAAAATCAATATCCACCTCCGAAACGTCGAGTGTTGAGAATTCACGGTATAAAAAAAGCCTTTTTAGCAGATATTTAATTTTAATTTTTATGTTTTAAGCATATTTATTTATATATATATATATATATATATAGGGTAAAATATAAAACAATGTGTTTGTAAGTGTATGTGTAACGTTTAAAATAGCAATATTGGATCGAAATCGGTATTCGGTTAACAAAGCCCAATGTTTGAATATAATCTACTTGACTTGTGTACATATTTAATATAGACTTAAGCTCAAACAAGAAGTCGGACATTCTTCCGCCGTTGTTAATAACTTAATTGCCAAATGAAAGTAAAAAAAAAAGTTTTTTTGGAGGTTTTTAGCCGTAATTTTAGGACCTTTAAGTTGAAAATTTGTCAGTAGTTAGATCTCTCGTATGTGTCCATAACATATTAAACGAAGAAAAAAATCTACAGTTTTTCAACAAAAAAGTGCGTTAACACTGTTGTGTGCATTTCAGAATAATTATGTTAACGAAAATTGGAGATAAACCAAATGAAGCAGATTTTTAAAGTAACTGGGTAGTTTTATATTTTTCTACAATATTATACATAGTTCCTTAATTATGATTTATGGCGCATTCTTAACATTAAAGGACAATGCAGAAGTGGGGGAGAGCAAATTAAAAGAAATAACAATAACTAAGAAGATAGGTAATTAATTTTCGAAAGTGTAATTATTGTATCTTAACTTGTTGTTTAATTTTTCCAAAAACAAAACAAATCAAATCAATTGTGTTTATGGTAAATTATAAAATAAAACGGGTTTAGCTCCGATGCGGAGCAGAGATGCTATTGGTTTTACAATGATGTGGGCTTTATTTTTGTCTATGTACACTGTGATTTATCACTTTTATTAATAATCATTCCTGTAGACTTGTGATCTCTCTTAATTAATTCTTAAGTTAATTCTTTCTTACTATGCTGGTTTTATACTGTGCTTGATTTGGACTTTACTGGTTTGAAAATACTAACTACTGATTTGCATCGAAGCGTTTATTCGAAAGTAATTTTATCACTTTCAGTTTTAATAACTTCTCTAAACCCGTGACCTCTTCGTTTCCACCATTCTCCGTCACCACTAAGCCCCTACCCCACTGCACTTCTTCTTCTTTTCCCTCTAACTAGACACACTGACTTTAGTCCTTCTGTTTGCGTCACATTAAATTCACTGCAATAACGCTTATCGCTGTATATTACAGGGTGTCTCAAAAAGAATGGCGGGGTTACTCTTTGTGCAAATTCCGTCTACGCACTCGAGTACATTATGATATTGTTATTATTATGTCACGTGACGGCCGTTTAACCGGCACACAATGGCGCGAACGAAGAACGAGGCCAGCGCGGTTTATTTTTACACAGGCCGAGCCTTTGACTAGAATAAGATTTATATTATTCTTTAGTACGCTGCCGTTTATGACGTGTACACCTATCTATCATCATATGGGTACGGGCCGTTGTGACCGAACCCGTAAATGAGGAACTAGCCTGGATAGCGTACAATGAAATAAAAAATAGTTTAAACTATAAACAGCTAAACTACTGCAATATTGCCGTTGGGGGATTGTCGCGCGGTAAACTTGCATTTGTATTAATAATATAATCCATTATTCCATTCATGGCGCACACCTCCTTTTCAATAAACGGCCGAGTCAAACGGCACGGATTAGGTAGGGCATGGACCGACCGTGTAACCGTTTACTATTACCGTACTATAATATATTATTATTGTCATTGACATTTGTGTGTGTGTGAATTTGTCTGTCTAATAATAGAAGGACTTGCGGTGGCGATGGGATCTCCAGATGGACGAGCAGCAGCAGCAGCACACGTGCTGCCCGTCGTCGTGACGCGAAAAAAACCCCCTTTGCAAAAAAATTACCGCCAACTCGCAATAATAATTGTTTTATTAATTACCGTTATTATAGTTTAGTTCAAATGAAAACCGACGTTACAGCGAACGAACCCGTCGAAAAAATAAAAACGATTTAGTCCGACGAATAATACCTATCGAAAGGCGCTTTTTTTTTTTTATTTCTTTTGTTTTAACCAGTGTTGTTACCGCGTATATCCGCGGCGGTAACATTGTTGTTTGTTTGTTTCCATACCACGGTCGCGGTAACCATTTTTTGGATTATTATTATTGTTATTACCATAATACTGGATGTTCGACAGCCATTTTAATTAACTCATTCATACACGGCCAACGCGGGTTGTCTATTGAAAAGGTATTTATAAAAAAAAAAATTATGACTATTAATTTGAAGCGACTTGGCTATAATTACATTGGCGTAACTAGAGAGGGTTCTAAAGAAGTTTAGACCTTCTGATAACTGTGAAAGCTCTCTTAGAATTTCAGTAAAAATGTTAAACCTTACTTGAGGTCTGTCTGTTTGGTTGCTGACATTTTTTAGAGCCTGAACGAGTTTAAAATTATTTGAATTCCCCTAGCACCTCTACTCTAGTTGCGCCCCAATGGCTAAAGTTCACAATATTGTGTCAAAGTTTGAATACAAAATTTCACAGGTTACAACTGCCGATTCCTTTACCACCTCTACTGCTTCCTTTCTTAATGTTCATGATCTTTTCATTCCTTATACAGATTTTGTCCAAGTCTTCCAGTTTCTCCGGGTCTTGCCCTTTTCGACTTCTATTCCACTATGGGTGTTAACGACTCAAACAAAAGTACATAAATGCAATCAATATTTTACCAAAATAATAACGAACGAAAAATTCGAAATATTTTTACAAACTTTTTCATTTTATTTTTTTTTGAGATACATTACTACAAAACCGTAGGTACCTGTAAAGTATCTTTGTATGGACTGACTTTATTGTCTGATGATTAGTGTGAAAATTCCAATGTTTGTGCTTCCATCTTAATCATTATCATTTTAATCCACTCTAAAGATGTAAACAAATTATGAAACAAAAACCAGAATTTTCTAATATTTTCTTCGGTGTATAATAAAAACCTCTAAGACTTCTAAATTAATTCTTTAACTAGTTACGAATTCAGCAAACAAAACACAATCAACAACAGCTCTATATTATTCAAATAAGCTTAGGAAATTATTTATATCTACAGAGGTTTGAGTTGTTTTATTAATATGAAAAAAAGCCCTAATTTGATGGTATAACATCTCAAACTTGGTCTATTGATTTATCAATATTCTAATTACGCTTTTAATTGCGAAACGAATGGTTTTTTTTTTAAGACTAGTAACCTTTAAAAATTCGAATGAATATTAATGTCCTCTGTAATAACAATAATAATATGTAAAAAAATACATTCAAAGTAAAACGCTCGACACTGAAAATTGTAATAGCTTTTATGAATAAATTATTATCGTTAGTCTAGTTTAGTAAATTAGTTGAAGGTTTTTTTTTCGAGTCCGTTTAGTCATGTCTTTCTTTGCCAATATGTGACAACTTCGTTGACGACCTTGGCAACAGTCGTATCGATTATTTTACTGTAAATTAAAACCGAACCGGGGCAGTTTATCTAACGAATCATAACCAGTTAATTTTTATTTAAGTTTTACCAATCGAACATTGTCGTTGAATAAAACCGTTCATCGTACATGAAAGACGAAAAAGTTCAAAAAGTTCATCCTTTTCCCATTCAAAACCGGCCAATAAAAAGTAGGTATAAAAGTGTAAAAAACAATTTCTTCACTTTTATTTTTAGGCCTGAAAATTTTGTTTTAGTTTAGCGCTAATTAAATTTCATCATAAAAGATATTAGATTTTTCATATTGGATAGTATTATTATTTTGTTTTATATAATAATCTAATGCCTAATGGTAATCTAAAGGACTAAAAAATAAATATAAAGTTATTTTAACAGTCATGAGTCACACATCAGGATACAGTTTATTAATTTTCAAGACTTATGAGGTTATAAGTTCAAGTTTTTTATTTTAATTAGGCACTTAAAAATTCAAAACTGGGTCGGAGAAAAAATGTAAAAATATCTAATAGTATTCGTCTCAGTCTACTATTATTTATCCCTTTTTTTTTGTGTACTGTTTAAATACATTTTTAGTACTTCAGAATTTCTATTTGAAAATCTGTTTATATTTTGTATTGTATTTCTTAAAAAAAAAACTTGGATGCTAGAAGGGTCCTTTTCTTTCTCTTCCTTTCCTCTTCTCCTTTTCAAAAAAAAATATAAAATTCCAGTCGGCAAACAAATTTTAATACTTGTAATTTGTTATTAAATATTTTATAATTATTTTCGGTTAGAAAATTGAATATGTCTTAACGAATATTATTTACAAAAATGTCGTTAAAATATTTCATTAATAATACAACAACGTTAGTAAGACATTAACCATCTGACAAAAACAAATGTTTTCAAACAATTCTCTAACTGTGAATAAAATTGTATAATTATGTCTTGTCTTATGTATCGCATAACAATATACTTATTGTACCTGCACAGTGTACAAATTGTGTATATAACTGAGAGTGATGAAATCACTCAAAATAAACCACTTCAATGATAATCTATAAATAGTAGAAGTATTAAATATCGACAAAAATTATTACAAAGACAATGATTTTTCTTTATAAGCAGAGATTTTTTTTTAATATAAAATAGTTTTATAGTAGCTTATTTTTTAAAAATTAGTACACGATAAATGATGGCCATATACACATATTACAAAATATTAAAAAAAAAAGTGTCTTTTGGACAAATGTTTAAATATGTTACACAAATACTGTTCACACAAATGTTGTCTGAATATTTTATTAATGTTTCGAATAATATGTTCAATACACTAATTGTATAACGACTACAAACTGTGTATCTTTAATAAAAATGAATTGCTTATTAGAGGAAGGAATAAGTATGAAGAGGAATAATATTAATGTAATATTATGTTAGCTATAATTAGATTGACGTTTAAATTAAATGTGTCAATATTTAAATATTTTACAATTCATATTTTTTTCATTTTTTTTCAGGGGTGTATTATTTAGCCTATAAACCGATTTCTGTTCGTTTAAACGCTTCTAATTTCTGTCCCACCATGTTTTCATATTTTTTTTAGAAAAGGGAATAAGTCCACCAGCCGCAAGGGCCTAAAAATAGACACCAAGTATAAGTAAGTATTTAAAAAGCTAAAAAAAAAAATAGGGTTTTGTATTTTTCAGGTTTTTTAAAACGTTTTCATTTAGCGGAAAACAGTTTTTTGTGTTTTCCCCACATTTTGGATTTATTTACTTACTTACTTTCTTGAATAAGCGATTCAAATATAACGATAAATTATAATATATGATATATAATATTATGATAATCATAATATTTATTGAAAAATATCCTGTATAATTATTCTATGATTATAGTAATTACAATTAATTCAACGTTTCCCTTGGGGTAAAGGCATTGGTTCATAATCACGTTTTGTGATCAGATTTTTATCTGTCTTTTATCATCTGATTCTCTTATCAATAACCTATCATCAATTATCGGGGTATTGTCGATTTTCCCTTATCACCATCAACATATTTATTTTAAAAGGTTGTACATATTAGCTATTGAGTAATTTTATAAAAAAAAAACAAAACAAATCTGGTCAGTATCACTTAACCACGGTGTCTAAATGGTTTTATGTTTTCTATATACTGGTAACACTGACAGCCGACCAGTATGTTCCGTATCGAGGATCTTCACAGACTTGTGACATAACGCAGTGTCAAGATGAACCGGACGGGTTGTATCGCAGAAAACAGATCAGACCTCACTCAAAACTAAGGAATTTTTTTAAAAGACCAATCAGGGGCTCGCGAGGAGATCAGTGTAGCCGCACGGAATAGTACAAAATATTGTGCAGATATCGCACCAAAATCCTTATCAATCATAAGATTTAAACGATAACCACAGATATGTACAATAATAAACCAGATTGCTAACTAGTAATGAGAATATTGAAGTCGGCCGTTTTTGTGGGACATGTTTATGTGTGCATAAAATTATATATATATTATTATTTCTTTTTATCTAATCTGAGATGTATTATTATGGAATTTTATTGCTCTGGCGGTCACACTGATTTCATTTCCAGCGATGTGACTGAATCACTACCGGCGGCGAAACACCCTGTATACACACAATATATATATTGTGATTATGTGTATATATTGGATTGTTTCAAGCTTCAAGAAGATCTTAATAGCTTTTATAATTGGTGTACAATAAATGGCCTCGGCGTAAATGCCTCAAAGTGCTCTCAAAATTTCGTTCTCTCGTAGTAAATCTTCTGACTCTTTTTCTTATGAAATGGGTGGCGTTAATTTAGTTAAACTTCATCATGTGAAAGACATAGGTATTATTTTATCTAGTGATCTATCGTTCCGTGAACATATGACTCGAATGTGTAATAAAGCCCTTCGGGTGTTCGGGTTTTTAAAGCGCAATTGTTGTTGGGAGTTTAACAATCCAGTCTGTCTTAAAGTCTTATATACAGAACTAATTCGTTCGATTGTCGAATATGGTTCCATAATTTGGTCACATCATCAAGCAGGGTTAGTAGATAAGATAGAAAGTCTTCAGAGACGTTTTATGCGAATGGTAGCTTTTAAAACTGGAAAAGTCGGAGTCGATCTTGATACAGTTGCTGCTGAAATCAGATTGAATAGTCCGGCTCATCGTCGTCGTATTCTTGATGTCGTTTGGATTTATAAATTAATAAACAATCAAATTGATTGTCCTGAAATATTACAAATCATTCCGTTTAACGTTCCCAATGTTACGTTAACATCTCCTTCCACGTTTTACATTTCTCCTTACCGCCAAAATTATAGTGTTAATGCTCCGCTCAACCGGATGTTATTGTTGTGTATCTTGTTAGGGAACATAGATTTATTTAACACAACCTTAACTAATTTTAAAAAAAAATGTATTAAATAATTTATCCTAAATTTTCTTTTCTTTTTTAAAATTATTTTACCATCGTTAGGTATTTATTTGTATTTGTATTATTATTATCTATTATTGTTCTGTCTGTCTACTTTTATTATTATTGTGAGCTGTTATCTCGATTATTATATGTACTCTATTGCCCTTACGGGCGTAAATTCTTTAAATAAATAAAATTATGCCGGCTCGGTTGTAATTAATTAAAATTCGACCATTCCGTTTGGCACGGGGCTACGGCGAGACCTACTTAAAATAAAACGCGGAAAATGAATACTTAAGACCACCACCGCCGCCGTTGTTGTTTGTGTCTATTGTGTGCATATTTATTTCTGATCATTATATTATATCGACGACGGTGTACATAGACAATATGTATAATAATATACCTTTGGGCCATGTACACGGGACTACTTAAAAAACCGTCCGACGCGTTTCCTAATGACAATATTATTCAACACATTGTACCTATGGTGGATTGACGTTGATAAACATTATACAGAGTGTAAAAAAAATAATGATTTACAAAAGTCGCAGTGTCATTTCTTTTTCGATTTTCTGTCAAATAACAAGTCTGTGTTACCGGGAAAAATCCAGTTCACCACCGACCTTAAGCAACAAGTAGTACGTGCACATTTCCAATAAGTAGTTCTTAATATAATAGAAAATATTAATATTTTTTTTTTTTAACAATTTCCATAACGGTTTACATAATATTTATGTATAATGATGTGACGTTGTTTTCCATTAAGAAAGTAAGATATGTTAATGAAACAAATTACATTTTCATTTAAACTGTATATTAAATAACACCATAACGAAAATGTCATGTGCATATTTTGCGTTTGCATAAATTTAAATGACAAACAAACATTTCATTAACTACTAATAATTAAAAACATACATACTTATGTTCAGCAAGTAATACTAAAGAAGTAAGAACACGTTATAAAAATGATAATATTACATTTATAGAAGTCTTTTATGTTTGCCATTTTGATGCAAAAAAAAAAATGATATTTTCGGTTTAGTATTTAACATAACTAGTCGGCCGAAAAATTAATAATCGATTAAACGTTTTTCTATTATAAAAGTTTGGAATGTGATTAAAAATTCGTTTAAGCGGTTTCGGCAATGCTACTAATTTCTCGTTGTAATATTTTAATAATATGAAAACTTAGTTTTGAAATTATTTGAGGTTTTATTAAAAAAGTTATGACGTTAAACGTGGAAAAATCGAGAAAAGATTTTTCTTTATGGTTTTATTATTTGAATGGGCACTAAGATAAGTTGAGTTTTTTCCTCGATTAAAAATTCATCAATAAAGTATAATAGTTTCTTCACTTGAGTGCCTTGCGAATGTTAAAAAATTAATTTCAGAGTATATTGTGTTGCCTACTTTTAAGGTTTGGTTCGAAATGCACATCTTAACACTGTTATAATTTGGATAAACGAATTTATTATTAAATTGAACGTTATTTAATGAAAAAAAAAAAATATATATATATATATAAACATCAAAAGTGTTTTTATTAATTTTATTAGATGTCTTATATGTATATATTTAATTGATTTTTACTATTGTTTGGGCTTTTTTTTTTGTGTCTGTGTACACTGTAAAATTTGAGTATCAAATTCGAAATCAGCTTCTTCGAAAACATATAATTTGACGTTCTTTGTGAAGTCTTGTACACAAAAATCCAGAATAAAGTTCTGAACGTTACTAAATAATTGTGTAATATATTATATTGTATGCATTCTATATGGTTTACTAATAATTGTTTTTATTAATAATTATTCTTGCAAAAATCCAAAACCCAAGGAAAATAATAATTATTTAAAAAAGTTTTATTAAACTAGCAAAATAGTTGTGCACCACATTATAATTTTGAAAAATGTATACAATTTTTTTAACATTAAGCCTTTTATTATAAATTGTATATAAAATTAAAAAAAGGTAAAAACCTATAGTGTAAAATCATTACCATCTCTGATAAAAATGATTTATATATTTTATTTGAGCTGTGAATGTGTTTGTTTTACAAATAGGTGTTGTTCATACATACGGTTCAAGTATTGTGAATAATTTCAAAACGTTAAATAATTGTTTCAAGTAAAAAAAATCTTCCATAAGCAAACTGTTCATAAAAAATCGTATAACTTCTCTTACAATAATCACTCACGTTATTACAAATATCCAATTTTTTAGTAGCTATTTTTAATAACACCGGATAAACGCTTTAATATACAAATGTCCGTGTTACATTATTATCTACCACATGCATAAATATATGAGTGATGAGTAACAATTATATTTGACATCACAAAATTGAAGAATAAGTTTGATTATTTGTGATTTAAAAAAAAATTGGATAACAACAATGTTCTAGTTGAACCAATAAATTCAAAGTATAAAATTAATTATTCAATAATATCAGCTTAGTCGAAAAATGAAGATGTGTTCAAATGTATTCAAAAGAAATAATATAATAGTTAACATTAAGGCGTACAATTTTTTGTTGTGACAATAATAACGCAGTAAGACGGCGTTCTGGTTAGGCAAATCTGGTACACGACTTTGCTAATAAAGTCTTATATCTGTTTTTAGCCCAATTCGAATACACCAAAATTTTTCATTGAAAAAACTACAGATTTTTGTATTTATAGATTTATTTCCATTAAAAAAAAAAATACACTTAACTTCAGTATGATGTTAAATATAGGTAGTTTATTTTGATTATATTGTCTAGAAATGTGAAATTAATATGACTACAAATTAATTGAAACATCATTTTATTTGTACAAATAAATATGCAAAGTTGTATGTGTATTATGTACACTATCCGAGGAGCTTTTCACTAAAAACATTATCATTCTTCTATAATCCACAAATTGTACTTTTCTATGATGTATAATAATAATTAATATGGAATATAAAAAAAAATGCATTCTTATTTTGAAATATATAATACACATGTTTTATGACAAACCACGAGCTTTATAACAGAGTTAACTCATTACAATGAGCTGCTGTTGATCCAAACATACTTACATAAATCTGTGACTGCCAAATGATAAGAATGATTGTCAACACAAATATATCGGTTGGTTACCGAAATTAGGATGTATAAATCTTTCGCATTTCTGACAGCATTAAATATTTCATCTTTTTAAATGTTATCATCCAATTGAACAATAGGCTGCTCTAATGCTTTCTGGTGTTTCCTTATTCTTTAAGAGTTTGTCGATAAACTATTAGAATATTCATAAAACAAGTTTATTCAATTTTCACAATTACATTTATTTTCAATTTATTTTGTTGTACTAACATTTTTAAGTTTAACCACGATTTTTTTCGCTGAAGATTATAACTTTTAAACTCGTGTTTATATCTTTTAAGTTATCATCTAGATCATAGGCAATCAACCATCCTGTGTACCTACAAGGCGATCCCGAATAGAGAGATCCATTAATGTTATCACAACATAATTTTGTAGTTTTTTATTATGGTTGTATCGTTGTTTATTTTACATTAAAATGGCCAATGCGTGGTATGATTTACAACAAAATTCCACAATCTCTCTCGATGAAAACACATTTGATCACGAAGTGTGTCTTATGAACAATTGATTTTCTGTCTCTTATCACTGATTAGTGATGATCCTCGAGTTTCATCACATGTTTATCATCACAAGTGTTATCACTGTTCCCCTAGTTTATAATCTGTATCAAATCCTCAGATTTAAACTTAAGCCACCAATAATCACAATAAAAAAAATAGTAAAAATTACAAAAAACAAACTATATAATAGTTTGATTGATAAAAAAAATCCACTTACCATAACACTAACCTCGTCGCTGTTCTGATAAAAGTACATAACATAATCAGCCGGTTTCACCAACTATTGTTAAATACACTCTTAACACAATGTTAGCTAACAATTCATTTAGATTTAATATCTGGCTAAATGAAATAAGTTTCACCAAAACAATATTGTTGTTAAATTCTATTTGTCAAGTTAACAAAACGTTAGTTGGGTTACCAAAGCGGTTTCTTTTGATTCCAACGTTCTCATTGGTTCTTAAGTTATGTGATAACTGATAAGTGATTGTATTATTTAATTTGTCAGTTTGTTATTATTTGGCATTTTATTTTGATTTCTTTTAACGTTTCGGTTTGTATAAATAATTTTTTTATCACATTATTTTGATAGTCTATACCTTTCTAAACAATAGTTTGTCATCAAGGTCATTAAAATCATTTTTTCTTTTTGAGAGCCTAAAAAAAAGTAAATAGTGATAAGATTTGTTATTTCCGTTGTTACACTCAGGACAGGCAACACATAATAATATTATCTAAATTACAAAATACAATAAATTATGATGTTTAAACCTGTAATGCAGGTCTGTGCATAATGTCTAAATATAGCAATATTTCACCTCTCTTCCACTCTTATCACTATCGCCCTCCACTTCTCCTCTCCGTTCCTTCCCTTTTTTTATTTATCGTTATTAATAAACACCAGCTGCGGTTATAAAAAATTCCTTCTATATTATTATTATTATTACTATTATTGTGTACTTAAACTTGTACGAGTATATATTATAATAAAGAGTAATTTGTACTGCTCATGTGGTTTCCCAACGTGCGGGTAATTATAAGTAACGTTATCTAATTTTAGATGGCGTTGCACATCTCTTGGAATTCATATGAAGTGTCTTTACTTGGTCACAAATCGATTGAGCAACACACACACAATATAAAATGTCGCTGTCGAGTCAACAATGTCTTTCGCGAATTTTCTCGAACAACATTAATAAGAAACTATTATCGCAATATTACGTAGGGATACATTTTTATTCCCTCGTTTTCGTTTTAAATAAAAAAATCTCCAACGGCGATAATAGTATGTAATACAATAATAATAATATAATATAATAATATTATCATAACAATAGACGGCGGGAGGTCAACGATACCATATATTATTATGGAAAACATATTTTATATTATTTTATTGCTATTGCATGCTCATTGTAGTATTATTATTTTTCCTACTTAAAGATAAACGTTTTTCCCGTTCGTTGAAACGTCTGATGAACATCATGTCGTTGCGTTAGTCATACAAGATAGGTGTACTATGCCGTTAAGCAGAAATATGTATTATACAACGCTAAATTATAAACCTTGTTGTTTAACGATGACAAATAATAATAAATAGTTAAAAATAGATTGCTAGTAAAAGATTGCGAAACAACACGAGGTGTGTCTTTGGTCTCGGGCTATCTATTCCCCGGTTTAGGGGCGCACAGGCTGATTCGCTGAGGACGAGACACTCCATTTTTTATCTTAAAATAATTGCAATTTTCAAAATTTTGTTTTTTTTGTAGATACTTTAGCTTATGTTATTGTACCAAATTAGAAAACATTCCAAGTCTGGTTTGTGTACACCATTTGCTTTTTAACACTTGCGCTAATTTGTTAACAACATATTATAACAATGTATTATTAGTAGCTTGATTGACTTCTTCCAAATATATATTAACCCACATGAACAATATTATATGAACTAGAATACAGATTAGATTCCATATTATTTATATACAGTATTGTAGTTTGTGTCGGTAGTATGTGTACTTGAGTACACATAATCGTTTGTGTTATTATAGTTTTTTTTTAGGCGCAGGGGAGGGAGAGAAATATTAACAGTTAGAGTAGTTTGATATTGTCAGCCAAACCGAGATCACGACCTTAGATCCCCTAACCTTACCTTAAAACCACATTACAATTATTACGTCGTGTACGGTTTAATTGATAATTTTATTTACCCGTTCATCCAAAATATTATACGGTGTACCTATGCATTGCCTATGTAATACGCCTAAAAATAATAAGTCACATTAGTTTGAATACACCGACTGTGTCGAGGAGTTGAGTTTTATCTGTTTACACAGACATATATATAAATATAAATTATATTGTATGCATATAAGAGGAGAAGAAAAAAAACAAATTGCACAAGTAAAACGACAATTTTTTGTGAACTTTTCTATTTAGTTTTATCGCAATCACGTGATAGTATCATTTCATAAATTCGTTCAACAAGCTGAACTCGTCGACCGTAATAATATAACATTATAGTAAATCGCAATTTTAATTTGTTTTACATCTTACAATCGCCGCACTGACGAGACTGTTCAGTGGGTGTTAATCATTTTTTTTCTGCTAATTAGAAACGGTAATTAGTGTTAATAGAACTTATCAGAATACATAACATAGATAGAATCCACTGTGGAATACAGGGTAATTTTTTTTCCACTGCGGGCCGCCACTCGTTGTCAGTATCTTACCGGGTTTAATTGGTAATTGAATTTTATTTTTTTTTTTTCATAGTGTTTTTATTGTAACACTAGTCTTAATCATTTTCTCGAGTTCTTCCAAACTAATTGTATTCGAATAAAATTGTATAAACTTTAACGGTGTTCGATACCTTGGTATTTTATAGATAGAGTAAAAATTGAGAAATTAAAAACCATCTCTTCCTCGGCGAATAGTTAGGTAAAAACGCCACTGGCCAAATGTAGGGATCGTTTCGGTGACCACAAAAAATCCAAACTCCAGAAAAATGATTTTATACATTTAATAGCTTAGCCTAATATAAGCCTAATTGTTTACTTACTATGTTTTTTTACAATATTCAGCACAATGAAAATTTTACCGACCGTTTAAGTACGTCTTGCGAGTACAATAGGTTAGTTTTTAGTTACACAATATCTTAATAGCGAAACACTTTTATTTTACTTTGGTATGATAAAAAATAAAATAACAATGATTGCCAGCTTTTGTGCATTTTTTTTGTTATATTGTTGTTTCGCTATGACGTCAGAATAATATACATAAACAATCGAACCTAACCAAGTATGAATTTATTTTGAACTAAACTTTTTTTTTTGTTGTAAAATAATTTTGATCATATTAGGGTGATTTTTTTATCGTGAACTACTCACATATCTCATATAGGGTTGTTTAATAGGAAATACAATTTTTTTTCCATAATGTTTTTTAGACAATGTTATCTCGATATTTACAATTTGTTTTTATTTTTACCCCCCTCCCTACTTATATTTTTTAATCTAAACAATTGGAGTGGGGTAAGAACATAACAAGTTGTGTCAAGTTGAAATAACATTATTAAAAAAAAAATTAAAATTTTAATTAAACCCAGTGAGATATTGAGTGGCTCGTGGCAAATAAATCACCCTATATTGTACCATTCATAGAACAAATGACGAAATTGAATACTATTGGGTTTTTTTTCGACTGAATTCACATTTACATATTTAATAAACACTTCAACGTTTCATTATTCAGTTTTAGGACTACCCGTTGCTGTTTGATTTGTACTTTTTCACTGCTAAGTTAGCGTAGTTAAATAAATAAAAATATAAAATAAACTATAAACCTGAATCGCATTTAATTCGTTGAAAAGTATACTGGTGTAGCGTGTACCTTAACTATGTGCCTATTTTGACGCGTTTTTTTAATTTATACCAGCAAAGGTTTTAGTATTGCATTAATTAAGCGGTACAGGTGTGAAAAATAAGGTCATTTTTTAAATATTTTAAAATGATATAAACAAAAATATTTTCGAAAAGAAACGCTACAACATTGCAATTATTATTTTAAGAGATATTGAATGTCTTATGGTTTATGAATCCAGAATCACCCTGTATTGGGTTTTTTTTTTACGAATATGTTTTTAAAGCTAGGCTTCAATTGAACATTCGAGTTACACATTTTTTAACAAGATCAAGATCCGACCTGTTGTTGACCTATAACATTAGATGCAGGGAAATGAGATAAGTAGAATTGATAAAGATGTGATGAGGATGGGTTACAGGTTTTAACTATTGTAACCTGAGTCATAGGTTTCTCCTCGAAGAGGAGGACATCTTAACTACGGTATAGTGTCTTATCCTCAATGAATCACCATGTATTCTTATGATAGGCGAGATAGCGGAACTAATTATTTCTCTATCCTATTCACAGTAAAAATTATTGTGTCCCTAAAGTATCTCCTTTGACAGCGAGTACCTTCTACTGTTATCCAACAAGGCTAAAAATTTGGTTCTATGATAACCGATAAGCACACGATTGCCATGATCGTTTCTATCAGTGTTCAAAGAAACTTGCTAAAAACCTTGACGATTAGTATTTAAGACAACTAACTAGTATCTTGTAGGTACAAGTGTTATAGCGGTGCACGTCCAATGATTCTTATCCGTGTGACTGTTTCAATTGGAATTCGTGTACAATGATTTAAATTCAGGGTTTTCGGAATTTTCTAACAAGAATTTGTATGCAAGTGTATATTACTATGTATTTTGTTGCACAATAGGACCGTAAGGGGAAGTATATACACATTTCTAATTAGTAGTTCTTATAATAGTAGTACTATGGTGACGACCGGTAAAGAGCCAAGTGGCATCTTCAAGGGTTTGTTTCAAGTAACTTGCACGGTCTTATGGAACGTCGACAGAGCCTTATCATGTTTATCATATATTATCAGATCTGTTGTGATAAGATATTGCGCTTAGTGGAATTATTACAATACATACATAATATAATACCGCGTATTACTATTCTATTTTAACTGATGGTTTTTTCCCTATTTTTCCTATTGAACTAACAGTGTTGGGTAAAAGTGAATAATAATAATAATATTCCACTTGGCAAACTCGATAGTTACTGCTGTAAATCCTAGTAAAACGTCAACCGAGAACCGTTGGCGACATGTTGCTCGTTAGCAGAATTCACTCTTGTCCGTCTTCCTTGGACGAACATCCTTGTTGGAGTACACGACATTATTATATTTTATTTGCACGTCATGTCTATGCGCACATTGTAATCTATGTGTGCAACAATAATAATATTTATAACTATGTTTTACAACAACAGCTGTCGACGGTTTCGCAAAACACCTATCCTACTCGGGCGAATCTATTACCAACTTCTCAGAAGTAACTTCTGATTGGAATTTATTAAGTTGAAAATCAATCGTTTCCAAAAAAAATGGTGATTTTTGTTTATAGCTCTGATGGCCATGGGTGATAACGGGCAATCGATAATTCTGGAATAATTGATAAGATAAACAGCTGATAAGAGATGAATGATAAGAGACAGTAAATCAACTGATCGTAGGACATAATTTTATGATGCAACGTCTTTCCTGTGAGGAGGCCTAACAGTTTTCGGTAAAATAAAAATCTGTAATAATTGATAACAAAGTGTGATAAAGAGGTGTAATAAGTGTCAACTTATAAGGTGGGCAGATAAGATATAAATAGAGGTAGTAAGTTTTGAGCGCCGTCAGACTATGGCTCATGGTTCATATTATGTTTTTCCTCGGATAAAGATAATTGTGTAATATTCAATAGAAAATACACACATACTAATCAAAGTGTTAACCAAATACTAGAACTGTACAAAAATATTACTCTATCTGCTTGTTCTGTTAAATTAGCATGGCAGAATCTAGAAATTTAACTCAACAAAACGTTAAGCATTTTTTACACGAGCAGTTCAGAGAAACACTTAATTATTATTTATTACTATTAGAAATTATTGTAATTATCCAAACTAGCAGCGTGTAATTGATTAAATAAAAAAAAACCATCAAAAATATTTTAATCGTTAATCATGCGGTTATTTGTTTCCAAAGTAATTAAACGAGCAATCACAATCTTAATAAATGATTAATCATCTCAATAGTTTACAAGTTCGACGGTTACATATAAATATTTTTTAAAATTACAATAATTATTATGCTAATAAAGCTAAATTAGTTCTTGGCGACGGCATAAAATGCAATTATTACAGTCTTGTAGGTAAATAACATCACAAACAATAATCACTGTCGTCGTTGTTGTTAATTTTATACATACTCAAAGAAAAAATTAATTTAGAAATTGAAAAAATTTAATCGCATCGTCTATGTTAAAATTTGTTACGTATCATTTTTAGGTGTTACACTTTTAGGTGTTAATATTATCTACTAATTTTCATTTTAGATTGATTTGTTGCTAAAAAAAAAAAATTAATAATGTAAAAAAATAATAACCATAATGTGTCATTAATTAATTCATTCATTAACAGGAAATTTTATCTTGATGTTTTGTACATTTTGTGCGAATAATTCAATCGAAATCATTTATTTGATTTATTATCTTTTAACTACTTTCGACGATGGAAAAATAAAATTAATTAATCGCAGTTTAATGTTTGTTTTTCTATTTTTTTAAATTTTTATCATTTATTTTTAGCCGAGTGTTACTCAACGGTTCGAGATAAGTAATCGAATTAGTTCTAAATATAAACTAGTCTGTAATCTGAACGAGTGGCAATAATAATTATTGAAGCGTTTATGGACTTGAAAAAATAAAAATAATTATGATAAAAAACGAACACTTGAAATGGTTACTGTTTGTCTATAAGCTTTTAGCCAAACTAATCTTCCTTCCAACGGTGTCTATTATACAATAAGAATAAAATAATAAAATATTTATGATAATTCCTTAGTAAAGTCTTAAATAGCTTAACGACAAATTGACAAAAAAAAAAATTGCAGCTAATTACTTAATATGTGTACAATGACGTGGGTTTAAATGACTTCTGTTTTTTTTTCTAATAAATCTATTGTTGTCAATAGAATGTGGTCTGTCTTATATCTATATAGCAGACACTGAGCTTTGTGTAAACGTTAAATCAAATATGCATACGTTGAATGCACAATAATAAAACTCAGATAATATAATTGACACACCCATTGCTTTAAGATTAAATTTTTTACAGAATGTTGTTGTAAGCCGTTAAAAAGTATGTGAATATTTTTAAAACAATATTTTGGGTAGACTACAATGTAATTTTATAAACAATTTTTTACTGTACGTACATCATAATAATATTAATTAATTATTATTGTTAATAAAATACATTTTCAAATCTACTTTACCAAGACTAGATTAACCTATCCGATTTATTAATAGACATTGTTATCGCCCGTCGCTTATCAAATCGTTACCTTTTGTTTTGCACAATTATTATTGTATGTAAATCTTTAATCACTAGTCGACTGTTTTCTATATTGTCAGTGTGATAGTTGAACGTGATATTTGATTATTTGCTAATAAAGTACACAATAGAGAGAGATTAAGAGAGGCCTTTTACAGGGTCTAGTTCGCCTAGAATATACCTATACTTAGTTTAGAATGATTATAACAATAATTACTACTACGTTGTACTGTGTTTAAACTAGGAAACGCAAATATAACCGTTACTTAAGCCTCATTGGCGCAATTTAATGCAATGTAAAGTGGGCGAGATTGCATCGCTACACTAAGCTGTCTGTTTGTATTACGAAGGAAGAGTTTAGGTGAGAGACGGATGAGGTTATGCAAGGCATACCACAAAATAAGGTAGCTATAGTTTGTGGTGATGTGAAAGGACATATCGATAGTGGAAAGACTGAATATGAGACAATACGAATGGATGGGGAAAGAAATGAGGCGGAGAAAGAATTCTAGATTTTGAATATGACCTTTCGATTCCTAGTAAGTGTTTTAGGAAGAGAGAAAAGCATAGAAGCAAAGGTCAGTGGCTATGGAGTTTTGGTGTAGTGGGAAAGGAAGTGCACAAAAACAAAAGAACCTAGCAAGAAAGTGTTCGAGGATTCGATGATGATAATAGGAGATTAGCTGATAAGCCGTTAGGTTAGATTGGCAACGCTGTTGCGGTTCACTTCAGCCTTATCATTAATGAGAAATATTTAAACCCCGCGTTATCAACCATTCTTACTTCTCCTAGTGTGACGCCAAACTGGTCTAGTTTTCTGCCACCAGAGCGCTCTGGTCTGCACTCTCCCAATAACTACTTATAGTATTTTATAACAATATAATATATATAATTTTTCTTATATTGTTTCACATTATAAGAAAAAAACAATTTTATTTTAAATTCCTAATAAAAAAGTTTTAATAACTGTAAATTAATATTTTTTATAAATAATATAGTTCTACAAAAAGAAAAATGAGGTATACCATTAATGTACTTGTATATAAATATAATATATATATTATATTAATATCTATATAATTTTGTTTGTTGCAAATAAAATGGAATGACCCTCAGTATTTTCCACGGCTTAAGAGAGCAGTATTTTGTAGTTTTAAATGAGGCCGGACGGGTCACATGTACTCGGTTGAATTAACACACATTTATCTTATCACATCACGTAGTGCAGTATAATGTCATATTGTAATAGTGTGCATTATAATGTGTGTATATAATGTGTAGGAAATAAAATTATTATACTTTGACGACGCGACGGTCGAAAATCAATTGTTTTGGCGTTTGATCAAAATGCGCGTAGCTTCTTATTAAAATTCAACCGAATCCTTAAAATGAGACGTTATTACAAAAATCGCCCTTGGAGTTGTCACTTGTGGTCGTGCATGTTTTTTTTTTTAATATGTTATGCATTGTACTTATACTTACTTACTTGCTCGTTTAAACGTATTGTATCTTATAATAGATTGTAATAGATAATAGACGGACCGAAGTGCTAAAATATTGTACAAGTCATTGTGGTCGGTACATAATTCATAAAGAAGTACAACAATAATATTATAACACTGTGATAAAAAAAAATTGTACCTATGAAAAAATGTATATAGACACAGAGAGCTGAACGTAGATTAGATATGACAAAGAGCTTGGACATATTTTGGACGGTAATCACAATGGAAAAAATCAACTAATGGAAGATAAATATTTAGACAAAATGTGGACGGATGTAGGCTGGCCAAATTGTATTTGATTACAAAATTGTTTTTTTTGATTACATAACATACAGTAATAATTATATAAGGTGCATTTTAAGCATCGAGTCTGGGAAAAATTACAATACTAGAAAAACGACCGAAACCCATCGAGTATTCATTTATTAACTAAAACAAAGTACTTTATTGGAATAATTTGTCTGGAAATAACGTTATTAGAAAAAATAGCCAATGAAATAATTCCAATAATTGCCTTTTAAGATGTTTTAATTATGGTGATAATCATCATGTTTTTACTACCTAGGTTAAACGGTGAACTTTTATAATAATAATTACCAAAAACAATTAGGGCAATCGGTTTTATTCGAACAATATTATTTATGGTATTGCTATTGTCTATTATTTGTCAATAGAATAATTGTGCTTTAACTCTGATTATAAATTACACATAGTAATTATATTACAGTAATTGTTCATATTTTTCCCAAGCGAGTAGTCTACAGATGGTTTATTATTGTGGTTAAGAGGAGTTGAAATTTCAATTGGAGAAAAGGTTTTTTGGATTCGAGATTTAATAGCTGTGTGTGTGTGTGTGTGTCTATTTTGCTGTTATTAGATAATAGGTGTATTATGGAAGAAGCGATGCGGACGTTACCCTAATTATAAAAAAAAACTGTTGTGTTTAAGTGAAGTGTATTAACTGCCATATTAAAAATACCGATTATGCGTTTGTCTCTGTAGAGGATATGTACCGACGATATTTGTTTGGCCGTTTAAAAAATTTAACATTTTGCAATTACACCTTATTTTCGTTACGACCCGTTGAAAGTAGGCTACTTGTTAGATAGTATTTTATGAACGTTAAGCACAGAAACTATTCTCGTTGTTGATGTTGTATTTTTATAATCATCTTTTTAATTGCTATTGTTTGGCGATTTATATATTTTATTTTTTCAAAGACAGTTAGATAATTTTATTTAGCTGTAACGACATTTACAAAAAAGGATTACATATTATATTGATAGTGCACTGTTTCGTCCATCACAAAATCCTTGTTTTGATGGTCGAAAGTCTCTAAAAATAATAATAACGAGCAGCATATAATATGCTATAATAATATACATGTTTTGGGTTATAATATTGATATAACCTAACCTAACCTTTTTTTTTTTATTTGAACCTAACCATCTCTTTGTTAACAACCTTATGGTCACAAGTGTTTGCTACTTTTTTTGTCTGAGCAGGGAGGTTTTCCTGGTTTCATCTTAAACCAGTTATCAGACAGCTATTGTAATATTTTGGGATAAATAAGACTTTCAGATCTCGTGTTACGGTTTTATAAATTTTACAAGTGACTTTCGGTTGGGCAATAACTAATTTACTTGAAATAAACAATTTCAATAAACATTAACAAGCAAAATGAAAAGAGTGGGTGAAAGACGAGGTTAGTGTTCGGAAGGAGGTGTAAAACTTTTTGCACTTTAAGCGGTTCGAGTGGTGGAAAAATAGAAAGAGAAATTTAAGTACACGAAATTGGTTATGGCAAGAGAACGGTAATTGAAGGTAATTGAAGATAAAAGTGTGTAGCACGGGTCTAAGATTATTAAATGTGGCTGGAATTAGGAGGCGAAAGTACAGTCAGCCGTTATGTACAAGTAGGTATGTAATTATTGTAATAAGTATTGTTTGACGTAAAAAGTGAAAATACCTTCCTTTTTTTTATATATAAATATTATTTGTGTTTTGCTCGGGACTTACCGAGTTAGGTAGGTACCTTTTTTTCTTAAAAGTGTATGTATACATAATCAATAAACGATATCACTACAAATAACCTAATGCATATATTATGCATTTACATACAGTGAAAGGTTAATAATTTAAGTCAATGCTATATAATATACAACCTTTATCTAAAATATCAAACATGGAAACAAATCTGTCTACGGAGGTCTTTTTAGATAAATGACTGAAAAACTTCCAAAATGTGGATTTCACGACGGTATTGGGTTTATAAATTTGAAATTTAGTATACTGATTATACATATCAAACAAAAATGTTGATAAACAAAGAATTAACTATTTTTTTCTGTGGAAAAAATCTCTTCCTTTACATGTCTTCTATTGGAAGGTTTCATTTTCTTATTATTTTTATTTATTTATGAGTAAAATAGCAATCTAAGTCAACATAAGGCATTTTTTTTTGTAGGTAAAATCTAAAACTTTATATTTTACACTACATCATCATAATCGAACAACCGATTCGAGTACATTGATTACCTGTTCATGTTTCTCACGTGTCGAGCATATTAGATCACACTCTAATTAATTATATATTATATAATAGGACTTTTTTTATTTTGCACGTGACAATACAGAGTGATCCATCGGATGTAAGACGCTAATTTTCTCGAACAGGTAGGTACACATTTTACTTATATTTTTCAATTACTTACAATTTACTAGAAAGTGTTTATCTCCATCCCTTGTACCCGAAAGAAGTATGGAACATAATATGTTTTTAACTACACAAATATGTAGTAATAAAATTAGAAAAAATCTTATCGTTTGAATTTTTTAATTGTCATCAATCTGCTGCTAGTTTGCTATGTAAATATATTACATTTCCAATTATAATTATTCTTTTTAAAAAAACAGTAGTAAATATTCACAATGTCCGGCAGAGTCAGTGTCTTACAACAGATGGATCACCCTGTATAATAATATGCATATGATGAAAAACGATAGTAACGTTACACTTGCGTTGATCGCGCAGTGCGCTTGTAATAATTATACTTGTCTCGTCGATCATTGTGATTTATTTTAATGTGTAGGTTAAGTATGTGTACAAGCAGAAAACAGTCCGGGCTTACAGGACTTAGGTACAAGTCGGTTGTACGTGTATAACTTATATTGGGTACAAATGTGCGTTCCACTAGTTTACATATATTATATTTACAAAGTCGGTTTAGTTTTTCTACATTGAAACAGATATATATATATGTATTTTTTTATTAATATTATTATGGTCAAACCGACGCTAAGTTGCTGTTTCAAGTGTCTTGTAAATAATCGAGGTTCGTTTTTTTTCCGCCAAACAAATTTGTTTTATAAGAGTCATATATATATTATTATTATACAATGATTTATTATATAAGACATTAAAAAACGTTTTATAAGCGCTCAAGTCACATGTCGTTTGCACACATGTGTTTAATTCGACATCATATTATAATATTTGTATCTACCTTTAATTAGTCATTCTCAAACGTTTGGTTTTATATCTGTTGTCTCAATTGAAAATGAATTTGGAAAAAGGACCATTTTTTAATAATAGATAGCCAGAAATCGAAAAATGATAATACATCATATTTATAAATCATATATTATATTCAAGTGTCCCGTTATCTTTTGTAGAAAATTGAATGAGCTCTTAATTCCGACGAGATCAAAGCCAGCCAAGAGTGAGTTTGGCAGTGGAATGGCGAACACGGTATTGTGTACAGAGTAGAGAGACAGCAATTTATTTATAGGTAGTGCGCATTTAAAGAAAAATATCAACCATTAACAACTCCACACTAGTCCATTGCCTTTCAACGTCACACACCTCACGAATTTTGTCATGTGGGAATTCATAACCCGGTCTTGAATTTTTCCCCAACCACTTTTTCAGGTATTTAGTTTTTTGTTAAGGTCAAGCTGTATTTCATAATCTTTAATAAACCTTTCATTTATACGCAATACACAGCAGTTCAATAACACATTCTTGTGTTTAAGACTTTATACCTTTCTTTGGTAAGACCTATTTTGGAGTATGAGAGCATCTTTTGGAATCCTTTGCAGGTCAGTCGTCTTCACGGTAATTATCTTTTGAAAAATTACAATTGAACAACAACACTAATTGAGCTTAATTTATATCACTGTGGTTTTAATTTCGATCCCTTGTCTAGGAGACTTCGTTAATTTGATGTTTGTTTTATGTGCAAGTTGTTAAAAGGTCACATTTCTTGCCATTAGCCATAAGTCTCATTCCAATCTACGTTCCCAATTATTTTTCTCGTTCCTGTCCTACTTTTTCCATTTGATCTCATAAAAACCTTCTACGGATTCAGGTTATTAGGTTATAACAATGTTATACCAGTTGGAGAATAACACTATAGGATGGCTTGGGAACCTATGACAGCTTGCCCTTGTCGGTTACCAACCCGCTGCCCAGAAATGTGCTCCCCCTGGTTGAAGATAGATTAACAAAAAAAAAAAACTAGAAAATGCACTTCATAGTAAAATAATAGATTTTCAAATAACGACTTTTGAATAATTTAAACTTAATGCAGTAAGGCCAAATTGTAGGGCCCAAAATATAATACACGCTATTTACAATAATAAAGTAAGCTGATAAGAATTACTGATAACAAGCAGTTGATTAACTACGGTTGATGGTGATAACATTACAAACGTTTGATTAAATTTCTTTGGCCACACTGTGTTACAGGAGGATTACTTTTTTGAATTTTTTGGTCACACCGACTTGAGATTATTAAAAGTTTGTATATATTTTTCGATTTTGTTTTAGATTGCACTATCAGCTGATTTTATTTAATCCGCGATAGAGGGATGAAACAATAAAAAAAACAAAATTGACAGTGTTACCAACGTATTATTATTTTGACGGTGGTTTCAAGATAGCTGGGCTTAACCAAACCTACAGCCAAAGAGACTATCAGACTATTAGAGACTATTTTATTAGATTCGGTTCCCATTGAATGTTTGCATTTTATTCATAATAATAAAACAATATTGGGCGCGGTCGTTAACCGATTACCCGACGGTCGTTACTCGTGTTAGGTGTAATATTTTCCATGGAACATATTTCCTAATTGTGCATAATTATTATTGCTGGGTCGTTATATCGTTAAGGCGACGACAGACTGCAATCGTGTAATGACTAAAATATAGCAATACAGGTAAATCCGTGTGCGACGATTATGATGTGCGCATAGTTTTTTTTTTTAAACGTGTGTACCGACAACAGTGCAGTAGAAGAAATGTGCAGTTAATTTCAGTGTGTTCTGCCTTTTAGTACAAACAACCTGTGATGGCCATTAACCGATATAATTGGGATAATTTTTGTCTATAAAGACACGCAATAGATAAATACTTATAGCAGGTACCTACGTACATTTTTCATTAGCCTTGGGTACACATTCTAAACTGTGATTTTACCAATAAAAAAATGTATCTTTTTGCTTGTAATCAATCATCAAAACTGTAAAACATAATATGAATTTCTTTTTGAATCAAAACTAGGGGTCTCGGTTTCGTACGTGAAATAATACATACGTGATCACGGTTCCGTGATCACGTGAATAAAAGTAATATAAAATCCGTATGTTTAATTCACGTAAATACGTTGTACAAAATTCACGTGATCACGTATATTAATATTATTCACGTGATATCACGTAATATCACGTGAATCACGTGAATAAAATTTTTAATTCACGCACAATTTCCAATCATGGGTCTTATAAACTCGTGATTAATTTCACGTGAATCCGTGAGCCGTGATTCACGTGAAATAGGGAGCCCTAATCAAAACCCAAACAAAACAATTATCTATTTACCCGTTTGAAATAAAAAAACAGTATGAAATCTCTTATTTCTTATCATTTATCTCTTATCACTCATATCTTATTTCTAACTCAAAGTGAAATTGGCGACATGAAATTTCTTGTATGCAATCCAATAACATATCAATGTTATAATGATCACTTTCAGACATGGATTGAAAACGTAGCCAAGCCAAGAGGGCTTCCTTTTTGAGTTTCCTTAATTAAAAAAAATGTTTGACCAAGATTTTTTATAAAAAACTCAGATATTATAGGAGCGTTCTGGATCTAACTTCTGTTTAAATTTTAGACTTTTCAGTGAGTTTGGCTTGCCAACGTTTTTGGTCATAGCACAGATTCGATAAAACCGATTGAACCATCCCCGACTTAGTGTGACCACGTCCTAAAAATTACATTATCGTACAAAACATTTTGTTAAGTTTGTCGACTGAACAGTTTAGTCAGTATGAATGAAATATGAGAATTTCTCTACATCTACCAGCACTGTACATTTCTCAAAATGGCCGACACGATATTATCTCTTTTCATAAGTCGAGCCCGTTTAAAAATGATATAATTTCTCTTCCGTTGGTTCTGTGATAATATTACGGCGACAACAATCTAAATACAAATTTGGCGATGCTCAGGTCAGAAAGTATAATTTCTCATAAATAATTTATTTTTCCTACCAGTGGTTACTCTCTAGTTGAGGAGGGTTTTAGTTTATTTACATTTTCAGAAAATACGGTGCTTTTAATTTAAGGCAATGGTTGAGTATGGTTTATTTAATGTTTTGTGGTCGTAGGCCGGTTAACCAGACCTCGGACACTGATAAAAATTAACACGGGAAAGATGCCTGTCACACAAAAACGCGGCGGCCATAGTCTTACGACGTCGCAGTGTGACCATTTTCAAAAAACTAAAATATTTGTAACGTTATAACTAATTTTAAACAAATATATACTAGCAACTAGCAAATTTAAGATTTATAACTAATTTAAACATATATTCTCTATAAAATACAAACCGTAGTATCATTATTTTGAACTGATAGTACTAAATAGAAAAGAAAAGGTAAGGTAAGTTCATTGGAAGGTCGCTACAAAATGGCCGTCACTTTTTTGCTTACATTTAAGAGTAATAATATAAAGAGATGAACTATCATACACTAGCTTGTATGCGACAGTGAAGTAAATAGTAGGACTAAAATCAGTATGGCCACACAAAAGAAAGAATAAAAGTCAACATTGTTAAGCGGTTGGTACCTACTCTATGTGATAAAAAAAGTTTCACCTCTTATCTTAAAATATTTGTCTTTCTTTCAACATACTATTGTCATATTGATTTCTTATCAGACTGACTTAAGTCCTGCAGTTTGTGTCACACTGAACCACCTCCCGGTATCCATAGACCATAATATATTATTATTATTTTTAGCTGTGTATAGATATTAAACTAACACGGGTCTTTACAAAATGGTCGTCACATTTTTGTTTACATATTGAAAGTGACCCTTCTTTTGCTAATATCTATGCTTTGGGTCAACTGCGTTGCACGTTATTATTATGTAGCCGGCCGCCAAGTCAGCCGGGCTATGTTTAGCGCCGTTGGTCGTATCCAAAAATAAACCTTAACGGTCTCACGCGGTAGTGTGTGACGACCGCTACCACTATACGATTCAAATATATTATTTTAGTCGTTGGTTATTTGTGCTATATTATTATCATACACATACTCAGTGTTGGCCATAGTGTGTGTGTGTTTGTGTGCCGTGACAGTCATCGGCCCCAGTGCGATCCCCGGTTTCGAACGTACACTACATACGTCGTGTCTACTACTTAGTCCCAAAAAAAAAAAGCATATTTTATAATAATTAAATTCAATTATTATAGGTGCTGCGTGACCGCGGTCCGGTACGGTTGTGTGTGTGTGCGTTTGGATTTCGAAAAGGATGTCTCGACGACGAAGGAATGCGGGAAAAATGTAAACGCGGGAACAAAATATCGCCGTGTTACTCGTGTGAAGGAAAAAAAAAGTAGGTAATTTTTTGCACAACACAATATTATTTAATATATTATCGACTAATCCCACGCGATTAAAAGCTGATAGCACACACACACGACCGCTCGTTTACCATCAACAAGTGGCCACTTGTTGATGCCATGTGTCCACACACCTACACCGCAATCGACTCCACCTCCGCCGACACCTTCTACTCATTTTTTTTGTTTTTTCCATACTTGTGCTTATGTGCTTCTTCTTCTCCTTTGAGGCCTCCTCGTCTTTCCCCCCCCCCCCCCCCCGTTAGTGCACATAACGTCTTACGATTTGTTCGATTATAATATTGTTGTATATTATATTGTACAGGTGACGACAACGGCGACGACGGCTCGACCAGGCAGGTGAGGGCGAAGCGAGGGGCACACGATGATAATTATTGTCGTTGTCGAGACCGATGGACGGACCGACCGGCAGTTTTGCACGCGCTTTCGTTGAAACCGGTTAATTCGTGAGAGTAAAAAAAAACCGCGTAAAAAGTCACGAGTGCTCCTCAAACTCGGACGACCGCCGTCGATCAAAGTCTTTGGCGGATTAACAAGACAATCAACGATTCTCTTATTGTGTCTGTCGATCGACACGAGCGGATTCACGAGCGGACGGCTTTCGGGGCTTAGGTAAGATGATGATAGTTGATCGATAGAGTGTTTCGGCTTAATATTAGAGTTTAAGTTAAAAAAAAAACAATCGCACTGTTCTCCCCGCAAAGCGCGTAAACTGTTGGGCGTTTAAAAAAAGAAAAATGACAATCTCGTAAAAACCTCAACGGCTAGAACAGTACAACGCCTAATTGAAAAACGCGGAAACGAACGAGGAATATATGGTATTAAACCTAGATTTAAAAAAAAAAATTTTGTTTTGTTTACCATAATATCCTTTAATTTAGGGTAAAAAAAAAAAAGACAAAATTTGATCGGACAATATTTAGAATTGACGCTATTAGCTATTTTTTGTTCATTCGACTAAAACGTGTGAAAATTACAGTTTTTTTTTTTTAACTTTATTGTAATTTTTCAATTTTAAAGCTCCAATATTAGAAGAGGTCAGTTGGAAAGATGAAAAAAAAAAAAATTATATTTTGAGATTAATATTTAGCTCATTATTGGTTTATTGACAAAAGTGTTTGTTAACTTAAAAAAAAACCAAGTTTTTATTTTCAAATGAACTTTCAACGAGTGATATCAAATATTGTCCTCGTTTATATGTATATTTTTTTTTAGTTACTTTCATATTCTTTCCAACGAGTTCGTTCCGAATATTTTAGCTTCAAAAGTAAATAAGGCAGTAATATAGTAAAAAAATTTAAAAAAGGGTATTACCTAACCTCACACGTGTTAAACAAATGGATTCGACAAAATGGCTTTGAGTGGACTCTAAATATTATCAGATCAAGTTGAAAATTTCACATTTTCTTTCTTTAAATCTATATTAAAGATTTTTCGGGGTAGGGGGGCATAAATGTGTATACACACATATAAGATAATATTATACATTATATAATAACACATATTATATTATTATAATATTCTTATAAAATTAATTATATATTAACAATTTATCATAAATTAATTATATATTAATAATATTATTATATAATTAATTATATATTAATAATGTTGTATAATAATTATAATATTGTATAGATAAGTCATTGAACTTGGCATTTTCCTGAAGCAAACCAGTCGATCGGGTCTGCATATTTTTACACGGCTGATTTTTTTATTATTATAAAAAACACACTGGTCGTTGGTTTTTTTTTATTTCACCAACGACCTTTTGACGTAACTGAACAGCTTTTGAGGACATACAATTAATGTCGCATTACGGTTATTGCTAATCGTGTCGCGTTAAATATAGAAATATTATATTATGCTACCGAACGCCATTATCGAAGAAAATACAAATCACAAAACATATTTCAACGGGATAATATTATTACTATTTTTTTACGTGTAATTGGATCCTCATTCTTACAACAGCTACATCTATCACTTCCTGTTCGCGAAAAGCTCTCAAGTTGCAGAGTCTTGTTTTTTTTTCATTTTAATTACCGTGATTTTAAAAAAAAAAAAAAAATAATTACAACTTTTCTATTATCCCAACGGTTTGACTTTGTGTGTAATAACGCGTTAAAAAGTAAGTTAATTAACATTTGTTTTTTCAACTGTTTCTCACATCCTTCCATTGATTTGTCATTTCCATCGTGTTCAGTTTGGTTAGATGGCATTATTTTGCTCATTATGATGTCTACAATGTCGATGAAATTATTTTTAATATGACTAAGTCGGATAATTAATAGTACAATTCACAATTTCCAAAAGCAGCGTTCGGCTGGTTAAATTCACTTTCGACAATGAAACAACAAAAATAATGGAAACACTTGCATAGATCAACCCAAGTCGTCGTAACTAATCTATTACTGAATATACAATTGCAAACACACCATCACTGAACTCAATATATATTAAACGGAACGCGCATTGCCTGTATAGTCGGCTGTTTATAAAAAAAATGTCCACTAGCAGGAGGCAGCCATATTGTTAATAGTTATTGTTTTTTCCATGATAATTATTGGTTCCGTTGTTTCCATGGTTTATCAGATTTACGGCTGTGTTATCATCGCCTAACTTAACATTTTAATATTTATCGTGGAAAAGTAACGTAGTATTTTTACTTTTCATGAAATTGAATACAACACGGATCCAATATGTTTTGTTTGAAAATTCCACCAAAAGCAATCGAATCAGTTCCGGCGCGTGCTGTCAATTGCGTTGGCCGGTTTTGTATCGACTTTGTTTTATTGACAATTATTATGGCCGAGCACCGAAATTCACTTCTGGGAATTGTTTTTCACGATAATATTATACTTAAATGTTTGCTTATCGCGGTCGAAATCAAACGAATCGATTTAAGGCGACAATGAGTTGCACACTATTTGTTGACTCGCCAAGTATTTGAGGACTTAAGGACTCGAGTACCGCTCGAGGATAAAAAAAAAATCCTGCTCAAACAGTTGTTGTGATGACAGCAAAATAATAATAAAACAGTCGATTTAATAAAAAAAACGCATTTACATATTTTAACTAACTCTTTATTTTACAACAACAGCTCCGTTTGTGCCTATTTAATCTACCTTTAAACCCCTTTGAGGCTACCACCTTTAATTGGTTTAAACTTAATGCGGTCGGGCCAAATTATAGTGACACGCTAATTACAATGATAACGTAAACTGATAAGAATTACTGATAACAAGACGTAGTGATAACATTGCAGACGTTCGTTACAAATTCCTTAATCGCACTGTACAACAAAAGGATTATTTCTTTAATTTTTTTTTTTTCTTTAATCACACTGACCTGAGACTATTAAAGTTTGTTTATGTTATTCGATTTTCTTAGAGTGCACTGTCTGGTTTTATTTAATCTGTGCTATCACCTTGAATCTACTACCCAGAAGTGTAATGAGTGGCTCGAATACCAATTAACCAACTTGGTTAATTTGGTTGAGGAGTTAAAATTACTCAGGTTTTCAACTGAGACATAGTGTTGCTAATTTTAGTTATCAATTTGGCAAAAAACTATATTTTTGTATTATTATTAATGTTTAGATATTACTGTGTATAAAGATGTAATATTTTTCTTGGTTTTAAATATTTGAGTATCTTTTTGCAAGTGTTGTTGTTTTTTTTTTTGTAAATCTATTTTTCTAAAAGCCATAGCAGTTTTTTTCTTTAAATAATGACATCACGTCTTATCTTATGAGTAATATACAGTATGTCTTAATATATCATATATTAGGTCATATACATATGTATATATATATATGTATGTGTGTGTATATTTGCGGAAACGGTTTTTGCCCGAGCTTTAGTCTAGTTCAAAGCCGTTCAGCGCGTTACACAATTATTAATGTAATTATTATACATAAAATGAAAAAAACCGTACGTCGATTGCACTTAATACTTGTACATATTATATTATGAGTGTTCCTCGAAGGTTCTCGGATAATATTAATATACTTACATGCATCTACCTACGTCACTCTGTGCCTAAGGTCGTCCACATATCATTACTATATCGTCATTATGTATATTATATATTATGATGTTATACTTTTAAAGGCCCCTACTTGTAATGACGATTGACCAAAATTCCGTAAATTTGACAAATTTTTCAACCAAACGAGACAGCGTGGACGTTGAAGCAAGGTTGTTTTTTAATTTTAAGTATAATATCCAGAACCCCGAGGCCGTCGCCGAATCCCTTATGTGTCGAATCCGGAACTCGTGACCCCCCGACCGGACTTCCTCTTATTGGTTTCGTTGCATAGCGGATGTTGTTTTATAATTAAAAATTTTTTGGGCGTGTAGGGGCATCGGTTTAGTTTTTTTAGAATTTTTTCGCTTACAGTGTTTCTTTCTTACTTTTTGTTAATATTTTTTTGGCCGTTTCGATGACGGTCAACGAGTCCGCTCCGAAAGGCCAAGTGCAAGGACAATAATAATTATTATACTGTAATAATATAACATGTACCTATCTATGTGACGCAAAGATAGTTTTTATTTATACATTTTTTTCTTGTGACGACAGAGCCAGTGCCACCGTCATCGCACAAATCAAATGATAGAATTGTTTCCTTCCGAAGGATAGTAAATCATCGTGTGCCGGTTAGGTTGTATATTGGCAATTACTTCAAAATTTGTATATACAATGTCCAGTACTACTAGATAAACGTTGATAACCCAAACAAATATCATAAACCCTTTCCCCTAGAAGGAATAGAAATGTTTTTCAAGCAATTTTTTTTTTAGGGATTTAGGAACAATTTACCGAAGGTCTAGATCTAGAATAAGCTGTAACACATTATACAATTATTATTTGCTTTTATCGATATTAGTGTGTTTATCTGGGAACACTAGACCTGCCTTACTCGCTCACTTACTACTACTAGTCGCTTGGGTGTAATACTTTCTTACTGTACCGGTTCGAACCCACAGATTCGCATCGAAGCGGTTATTTTTATTAAAGTGATATTATCACTTGCAATTATAATAATAATTTCTGTAGACCCGTGACCGTTGACCGTGGCACTAGGCAGCAGGCCAATGAAAGATAGTAATGAAGGCGTGATATTGACTTGTGTAATAAGTACAATGTATTAGGATATTGTTATGTTATAAAAAAAACAATGAAAATGAAACGAAATCAAATGAGGCACAGAAGAATGCATCAGCTGTTGGAGCTAAACAAATAAAAAATTAGTACATTTATCACAAGTTACAATACACCAAGCAAATAATATGAATTATGCTTTTTGTAATATTTTGAATTAATTAATGAATCCAAGTATTTGGATAGTGTATAAACATTTCTTTTGCGCGTCTTGCTGAAATACTTTTACTTAAAGTGTAGATACACTTTTGGTCGGTAAACCAAAGATTTCGGGACCTTATTTTAGGTTAGAGATTTGTTTTTTTTTTGCTGAATTCAGAACTGCTCAAAGAATTAATGTAGGATTCGTAATGAAATGTCAAACTAACCTAACCTGCGCTTTTCTTAGTCTCACTCGAAGTCTTGACGGTGACGTTTAAATTTTGAATAAAAATAGTCAATTATTTCAGTAGCTTTATCCGAGACAATACCATTGAGATTGAACCTTAATCAGTGTATTTCCTTGTGGATTTTATGAGTTCAGCTAAACGAACTAAACACTTGTTCGATTTTCGTTTCCGAAGCTATTAAATTGCATCGAATAATATCATGTGTTTTTTTTAGTTTAGTCGGAAGACAACCCAACAACGCAAATGCTATTACAATATTACACCATGCCATATTATTATCTATTCGTCACTAATTATCGTACATAATAGATGATAAAATATATTAATGTTATTGAAATTTGTCACGGCATAACATACTATTTTGTTGTCGTTTAAAACGCCACGGTTGTTTAGTTTCGAAAACTGCACTCCGACTAATTAGATATATACAGTAGATTTAATTAATAATTGTTAAAAAAAACCATATACTTCCTGTAAATGTATACTATTATTCTGGGCAGCGTTTTAAAAAAAGTTGAATTGCATTATTATAATATGCTAAAGCGCTAAAAAATACCATGTTAATTATCACGTACCATTCGAGGGAAACAAAAAAATACAAAAAAATATTCGCATTGGATTTTCTCAATATTAGATTATCGAATTTATCATTAATAATTTTTCTACGCTAGATTAGATAACCGTCAGGCGTATAGTAACTGTTTAATTGCTGCCCCGACGATAACTAGACCTCGGTTTTGTAATTATACATGAAATTTCCCGCGAAATATCGAATTGCAATAACAATTTGAAAATACATTTGAACAATACGGCAGAGCTGTAGGTGTAGCAAATCGCAATCACTATTTGCACACCGGACGTTCGCCTTAGTACAGCGATATCAACGAAATAAATATGTATACTGATTTATTTTGTTTTAATTAAAATAAAGAAAATCACCAATCCGCCTAACCGCTGACCTACACAGAGAACACGAGATTTAAATATTATATAAGCTACTCGAGTTTTTTGTTTAATAAAAAAAAAACGGCATTAGATTACCGAGTTGCTTATATAATAATATTTTAGGTATTATAATCAAGTTGAAATTGAACGTACAGCCAGTGTGTGTGAAATTATTTGTTTTGTATAGCTTTCATTGTACACAACTGATGTTCGAAAATATTAAGATAAAATTAAAAAACAAATGCAAGACTTGAAACACATTTGAAACTAAAAAATGATTGCCAATAATTATCAAAATTACAAAGCCGACAAAAGAAATAAAGACAGTGTCAAGTGAAGTGGTAGAGGAAGAAATATAATACAGTAGAGGGAAAAATATGGTTGAAAAGAATAGTTCTGTTATTTCAAATATATGATATGATATGGCAAAGTGCATGATCTGCTTGTGGGGCGCTGAGGGCTATGAGATAGTTTGAAGGAATACATGTGACCTGGCCGCAGTCTAGCAAAATATGGAACGTTCATTTTTCTAGGAAGATTAAGATTCCAAAACCAAGACAGCCGAGGAATAAATAAGGCGGGTATAAGCAAATATATGATAATTTGAAAAAAAAAATTTGGAGTCACACCACTTTTACAATAAACGATCCACACATTGACTCCGGCAAGCCATTAGGCAGGGTTCTTATGTAACGAATTGTGACATGTTTTGTTTTTATTTCAACAGTAGTGTAATTGCACGATAATTACTGATGAAAAACGATATGTAAAAAATAATAAATTGCCCCGTCCGATCGATAACAGCAATCGGTTCGTATGTTTTTCATAACATATTTTCACAAGTCAATTATGCATTAAACAGTGTTAGTGTAATGAGCTGGCCGATTCTCCGAACCGTAACGTATACTTTATTTAATAAAAACTGTTGTAAAATCAAATACCAAAAAAAAAAAAAAGTACTAACAGATTCGATTTGATTGCATATTTTTGGTGTAATATAAGAATCGATTATTACTGATAAAACTTAAAGTGTTACATCTTTTTTAAATAATTATCAAGTCAAAAATCTTTAAAAAATTGCTTTGAGAATATTATTGTTAGCTTTTAAAAGTTTATAGACGAGCACGGTAATGGTAGATGCAGATAAAAGGGAATTGGGAGCTGATGGGATCGTCATGGGGGTAAATCGATAATATTTATAACTGATGAAACTGATAAGATATTTTTGATAAGAAAATCGGCTGATAACAGATGAATAGTTAGAGCATATTAAAATGCAGAGAAGACACTTAATGTAAACAAAGAATTCGCTGATAGGGGATGATTGATAACAGACGGAAAATCAGTTGATATTCTTAAGACATGATCATTGTTCACCATCAATTGTGTTATCTTCCAGAGCAATATTGTGGGCATTTTTTTTTTTTGTAAATTACACTACCTACCATTAATTATACTACCCTCACATGATTGTATAATAGAAAGAAACAATGACGTTTCTGATGAAATTAGTAAACTGTATTTTAAATCACCAAACAGTACAAATAAACACACGACGGACTTAGGAAAATAATAACTAGCAATTAACGACATAGCTGTTTGAGTACATATAAATATGATGTACTTGGTTATTTTTCAATTTTAAAATTATAGCTTTTGAAACTTATTAAGATTCTTTAAATGTAAATGTTCAGTATGAGATATTGTTGTTATCACTTCGGTTAATAGTAATTTGTAGGCATTTTTAATTATTATTTAATAAATACTTCCTTTCTACTTCCCCAGACATAGGCTGAAAGAGAAATTCCAGGAATAATTCTGATAAATTGCTATTTACTTTTTTCAGTGATTTTTAAATAATGACAGGTAGGTGACCAAGTATTCTGTTTTTTTTTTTTTTAATATGCTCAGACTTATGTTCAACTAAAATATATACGGTTAAAAAAATATATTTTGAGAAAATAATACACTTTTGACCATTTTTTATGCGGTTTTTGCCTACCGTGGCAATAAGGTGTGCGTTAAACGTGTAAAATAACATTTCATTTAAACGCATTATATTAACTATGCAGCGTCGACAATATGTATAATAATAATAATATATATTATGAATTATGATGACTGTTTAAATAGATAGCAGTTATTTACTATTTTATAATAACCGGTAAAATAACGCGTCAAAAACCGAAATATAATATAATATTTTATCTGTATAGATATGCTGTTTATTTTAGTTCTGGAAAAAGAAAATCTTAAAAAAAAAAATATCCGTACCGCGCAGATAAAAAATTAACTAAAATAACAAAATGTATTTTTAGGACTATTGTTAATTGTTTTAATTTTAGTAATTATTGTTCTTTGTTGGTTTTTTTTTCGATAACAATATACGGTTTTTTAATTACTTGCTACGAGGTTGGGCTGCCAAATTGCACGTTACCCGCCGAATAGGTCTTATCTGCAAGCTAATGGCAATAATCACATACTGGAAAAAGGTATAATTAACCAAAAAATTTAAGTAAAAAAAAAAAAACACCTCTCGACGTGCATTGATGTGATTTGTTTAATTGGATCGATTCAATTAAAATGACTACACAATGTGAACACTCTTAATATTAATAACTAGCACAAACAGTGGAAAGCCAATATAGTGGCTTTGTTTTTCACGAGGAATAACGCGCATTAATTCTGAAAATTAATATTCTGTCCCAAAATGTCTTGTACTGATATAGTTAACCTAACTAACCTAACCCCCATACCTAACTTTAGAAACTTAAACGGTAACGTGTGTAGAGTCAACTAGGTATTTTAAAAGAACCATTATGATTCGAATTTTTCAATATTGTTAAGATGTTTTGTAGAACAATAACATATTGTTTCATCACATGTTGCATGTGAACTATTATCAGCACTCACGTGTTCCTCCATGTAAATTATTATCAACACTCACATGTTGCATGTTAACTATTATCAGCACTCACATGTTGTATGTAAACTATTATCATACCTCAAATGATCCGCATAAATTATTATCAAAACTAACATGTTCCAAAAAAAAATGTTTATCGACTAAACTTGTATAATAATTTTGATGGCATATTAGGGGTTTTTCGGTCCAAAGTACTTCACAAAATAATGTAGTTGAGATTTTTTTGTTGTTTAGGAAAACCCTTTGCCAGTTTTTCTGAAAAAAAGTGATTTTTCATTCTGCCAAATTCGCTGAACACGTTGACTAGTCTACAACCAGTTTTGGATAAAATATACTTCTAAAGTTTATAAAGCTTAAACTTTAGGAGGCAGGGTGGAGACAGTTTAATATAATTATATATATATTTTATTTAGACAAATATTTGTTTTGAAAAATTCTCTCTCATTATATAGTTATTTCGCATTAGTACTGTTTTATTAATAAAAAACGGAAGCGAAGCGTGTAATAACGTGAATTCGCTCACAAACCGTTGGCGCTGAATATTATTATATTTATATTATCGTTTAAAGTACAAACGCCCACAAACGCAGTAATAATAATAATGTATAACGAATAGAGGTCGTTTTTCAATATCGCCAAAACACAATAATACTATCTTAATTATCATATAATAATTACAAAAAAAAAAAAAAAATAGATTTTACACTATTGGTTACACTTTAAACTCTACCTTTTTTTTTTTTAATTTTTTTTCATCCAATATTACCATCTCGCTAATGTTTATTAACATTATAAATAATTATCGAGGCAATACCAGTGCACTCGGATAATAATGTATGTAGTCCTGGTAATCTAATATTATTTCGCCTGTACACCGAATAATGTGTAATTCGATACAGTATATTTTACATTAATATCATTATTATAATAATAAACAATAGTCCTTCAATATTATTATTATTATGTGTGGTCTTTGCATGGCAAAAAACAAAGGATTTTTTTTTTGTAAATTTATCACTGAAAATATTTGTATTATTTTTTTACAACGCATTTTGTTTGATTTTGGAACATTATGCGGCAGTCGTGTAGTGTTTTCTATCGGCCCGCTTTGTTGTGGCGCAGAAGCATATGGTACAGATTCGATTCTAGTCCCTTGAGGCGCCTATCAAATTCCAACCATCTGGCGAGGAAAAAAACAAAATAACAGAGGAAGTAGAGCACATGGGTCGTTTGACGCGAATGTGTTTGTTTGTACAGACACTTTCATCCTTTATGTTAACCTGAAACGCACAAACGTACATTTAGACTAGGCTCGGAAAGAGTACAGTTAAGTGAAGTTATTTGAAAAAAGTAAAAAATCTTATTTAGATTAAAAGTTACTTTAAAAAAATGCCAAGAAAACTAACATGGCTGAGTCGTTTGAAAAACAACCACATAACTAAAATAGTAACGGTTTTTACTTAAGTTAAGTGAAGTTATTAATTGAATATTAAGTAACTTCACTACTTGGGGAAAAGCCCATATTAATTAGATTTTCAGTCAGATGAGTTAAGTAAAAAGCTAGGTTAGGATGTGTTGTATAATATCTATTTTTCATATTTTTTCGTGGCTAAAAAAGGCGCCAACGGGCGACCGGTAAAACAGCACGAGGAACATGCCGACTTGGACACTATGTGTACTTATATATATATAAAAATAATAACAAATAATAAAACGGTTTACCTACGTGATTTCGGTCACGTTCAATCCGGACCGATTCGAGTGATTGTTGCAGAATTGCAAACGGTTGGGTATTTTTTTGTTTTGCATAAATACACCGTCTTATAGAACTACACCCGATAGACGACCGTCGGTGACTCATATTATAATAATATAGTGACAACGGTTTTTTTTTTGCCGAAACTTCATTAACATTCCCGGTGTATGCCGTGTGACCCCCGTGCTAGGAGGTACCCATATTGTTTAAGAGGTGTGCAGCGGTCGGCACACAATATTATTAGCGCGTCGTAAAGATACCACCACAAGACGTCGTATAATATAATATTATATACAGTGCAAATAACCTGTCGTGGGTTATCGCGGTCGGAGTTGCCGTTTGCCAAGACACGCGGGCTCGGTAGAGAATTTTTTTTAACCGATCAGATAACATAATAATTTTATATAGTATAAATAAACCGGATTGCCAATAGAATATATTATAATTATTGAAGTTGGCAGTTGCCATTTTCCGCCATCTTTTTCGGCAATAGAACCTTATCACGTGAAAATATGTTTACAACAACAATATCATAAGTCAAGTTGATAACACAGAATCAGAGGACGTGTACATGAATGTCCCCACAAAAATGGCGGACGTCGACTTCCGTTTGTTATCACTAGTTGGTAATCTATTTTGTCGTAACATCTGTGTTGGGCCAAACCCGAGTCGGGAAAACCCGGATATTGTTTGGTGTTTACCCCGAAAATATGGTATTTTGGGGGTTTTTGTGGGTGTTATTGGGTTTGTTGGGTTTTGTTTACACCCAAAACAAACTTAACCGGGTCGGAAAATCCCAGGGGGTTATTCTTTATAAGCTCTGTAACGAATGAACTATAATATCAGGTAAAGTTCTTCACTACGCTGCTTCTACGTGCCTAGGTGATTCTAACAAGACACCCTAACGTGCGTGGCTATAGACAAATTTAGCTAAAATATACAATTTGTTTTATTTGTGAAAACTTAAATAATTGGTTTCAATTATTCGTATTTTGTATCTTTTCGGCAAGCTTTTTCTAACGAGCCCAGAATCAACTCTCTATCTCTTATTTTTTTTTTCAATTACCGTACTTATTAGGTTTCGTAAAAAATCAAGAAAGTAAAAAGGGCTTCACAAACAAACAGATCTGTCGGAATTCTCACTCCAACGCGTTGCAGAATAGCATAAAAAAAACCCTATATAAGTGTCACCAGTTAGTCACCGGAGTGGGCGGAAATCCGGGGTTTTTTTTTTGACCCGGTTAATCCGAAAATAACCCATATCCTAGGGTAAGTACCCAACGTTTTTGGGCTTAAATGAAAATTACCTAACTAGATTTTTCTGTCCGGTGTGGGGTTCTTGTTTTTTAACATTATAACAGTCGGTTAATATTGTTGTCTTAAAAATAAGCGTGACGTCTCGGTTTTTAGACAAATGTAATAACCATTCCATTAGTCGTATCCTATTAAGAGAATGTAATGATTTAATGATATGCTAAAACCGTACACTTGAATTTAAGGCGTGGAATTTGAAGGTGAACTATATTTATTCTTTTTTAAACTCGAATGAAATCGTCGAGATGATACGTCTATTTATAACATCAACATATACATATTCGTCCGGCCTTGTTTCGGTGTTCAGCCTGTGCAGATCGTGTAGGTAGATAATAATGTATATATCTGCAAAATGTATGTAAATAAAAAGTAAACTCTTACCTACAATTTATTTAGCCGTACGGAATGCGGCTAAAATTAAGCTTCGCTGGACTTTTTTAACATTTAAATTAATTATCAATAGTTGACGTTTAAGATATTTTAACTTCTCAATTTTATTTCAAAGCTGCATTTTGTTTTTATTCAATTCCAATTCAAAATTTATCTCAAACAGAGTTGGCATTGATCAAATAGTTTTTTTTTTATCTAGATGAAGCTATCGATACAACATTGTAACTGTTATTTAATTCATTCGATTATTTACGACAAAATTATTTCTCAGTCGTTAGTTGTCAATTTATTATTTATTTTTATCTTTTGGAATGCCTATATTATAGTAATAAAGATAAATGATACAGTTTTTTAATTATCTATGATAAAAAAATTGTTTAAGATTAGCTACATTCTAGTTAAAGAGTTTTGTTTTTTATTTATTATTAATGTAATTTAAAATTATCCGAGATAATCTACGGATAGCAATTTAACTAATTTTCATTTAGTTGTTGACCTTAATAAATTTATCAAATTATCATATTGTTTACCTATTGTACTTTTTAAATTCCGTCCAACTCTGATCACAAACTTTGGCCCAATGACCAAAATCCAAGTACAACGATAGGACGTATTCGTCGTATCCAAACTGTACAGTTGTAATAATATTGTAATCGCAATTTTTATACAGCTTTATAATTTGACTATTATTGTTTAATAATATTATTTAGAATAATTGTTTACAATAATAATTATCGTTTATAGTTAAGTAATTATTATTAAAACTACATGGTCGCACCGGGTTTGCGACAATTTGCTGCAACAACACACATACTTATCCCGCGGGAAACCGCAACGGTATACCTAATGTTTTTTGTATTTTTTATTCAAATTATTATTATATTTTTTTTTTTACTATTTTATTTCAATTGTCCAATTTCACGGTAATTACCGTGTACGTCGCACACATTAATACCAACGACCACCGTAGTAGTATATTTTAATGTACACTATAATAATATATATGAGAACATGTACATACATACCTACATATAGATATAGAATATGAGTCATTACTCATTCGTCGTCTCGGTAATTTGTTTTTGCTCTGCCAATTATTAATATTATTTTCTAACCGAGGGCCGGCGGGTGGGAACCAGTGACACGGGATGGTAGGGGAAAGGGGAGGAAAAGGGGAGAAAGAGGGAACGGGGAGGTCGACGTCCAGGAGAGCGGGCCACGTCAGAATGGGACTGGGAAGTCTAAACGTTATTATTGCAAGATTTTTTTTCGTTATTTCCCATACGTTCACTCACTCTCTCTCTCTCTCTCTCTCCTTCGTACCTACACTAGCAGTACTCCTAAGACTTGTCTGTGCTTACTGGGATGTACAACACTATAAGTATACCGTACTAAATTCTCCTACTCTGCTTCTTTCACCGTGTCACATTGTCTCTCTCTCTCTCTCTCTCTCTCTGCCAGTTCGCGCCTCGTCACCTCGTGTCTTCTTTAAGATATAATATACAATATACATAGGTACACGTGAGACATAGTATGATTATTATCAGCCGTCCATAGGTGTATACGGCGAGAGCCACTTCCACGGGCAACCGGTTTGGCCGTCGACGTGCCATAGCCCCTTCCACGGCCACGACCCACCACTACAACAGCAGCTATTTCCTTCATATCTCCTATGTATGTATGTGTACATATTATTATACGGCACTACCATTTCCAAACACTATTTCTACCACCACCACCTCCATCACCACCACCGTCTCCTCATCACGTTCCTACTCCCGCTCGTTCCTCCTTCAGTCTTGCACCGCGCACTGCACCGTCGGTCAACTTAGTAAAATAATATACTAATATATAATATATAGTATAATATTATTATTATCATTATTGTATACAATCCCGTTTGAAGCGTGCACACGTTTTGTTTAAAATATATACAATATTATTGTTTTAAACACACACACACGCACAATCAACAGGTAGCTCTAAAGTGGAATCAACAGGTCCGCTAAAAATATAATACACAAAATTTTCGCCGCGTCTACAAGTCAGTTTCGTTCTTACCGAAATCGCGGATCCGTCGGTCGCCGTGCGTGCGAAGCTGTTAAATACCTAATTAATTAAATTTTTTGTTTCTTATCATCGTGACACTAATATATATTGTAGAAAATAATATCAATAAACAATACAACGCGTGTGGTTAACAGTTTTCAATAAATGTGCGGCCGAGTCTCGTCCATCAAGTCCGGACCGCGTTGATTGCGGTCGACTTGACTTATACTTGATTGAAGTTTTCGATGGGATATAATCGCAACCCGTTCGTTTCCATTTTGTCGGTCGATTGCAAATTGCGTTCCAAAACAGTACCGTTGAGGTCTTAAGACATCGGCAACGGAGAACGTGCGAGCGTTTTTTTTTCGCTTCAAAATTAATAATATTCTTTTTTTTATAAATATAATTTTAAACATTGTCCCAAACAGACAAGCTATACCGTCGTAGCACGTGAAAGCTCTGGAACGTCGAACTATACCTACCAGTATATCTGACAGCAAAATATAAACACAGCCCTAGAAAAAATGGCTTGGATCAAACGGCAAGACAACAAGACCAAACTGGCGGCTCACATGGCTATCCCGGTGGTAAGTCAATAAATATATTATTATTATACATTTTTTTTTTATAATTATTATATTAATACAATAATTGCCGCGTCGTTTGTTTTGTAAACTAAACGCCGTACGACGTCTATAATATTATTATAATTTTTTATTTTAATTTCTTAACCGTCTCCCCGTTTGTAATAGATATTTTATTACTTTATAACGCCTAAATACACAAACACAATAGTATGACACACAAATCAATCGCTAATTGATTGAACATTGAAAACGCATACTACTGGACCCCGACCGCCGACGACGTGTTGCCAACCTAGGAATAAAAAACCCATCGACCGCTCGTCAATGATATCATCTTATTATTATTATTATTATTACACTATACGAAAATGATGGGTACATCGCGATAATTTTCTCGCACAAATACCGCACTCGCATAATAGAAATTCCAAAAAAAAAAAAATCAAGAACAATTTCCAACGAGGTCGGCACTGCGGCGGTGTCGACCTGCCTATGTCCAGCAGCTTAGGTCCTGATCAGAAAAACAACACATAAAAAATTATCACTTGTAAAAAAAAAAAACCAAATTGCTTTTCACAGAAATTAGTGAAAAATGTGTTTATAAACCAATGCCGGGTTGCACCAAATATTTACACAGAGATAAACTAGATAGTTAAAATTAATTCTGACGCATAAACCGTGTTTGAAATTTTACATGTTGTTAAAAATGTACTTTATCACGAGCTATACTACGGGGTCATCTATCGCCGTGTAAAAATGTACGTATAGTGAAATTTTATTATCAATGTTTTATTATTGATAACATTATTTATCATTGATAAGACCCTGTATGATAATAATATTAACTCCTACTGTTAATACCATTTATTCGATAACCAGTATACTGGCAATAACCCGAATATGAAACAACGATTGAGCAACACTCTTAAATTTAACACAATATGTTAAATTTCAATACAATCGCTTTGTAATTGAATTAGTAATTATGGTTTAAAAAAGAAAATAACAAACAATTGCAACGCCATTACACATCTTAGTGTCTCTTTTTATCTCTCACACTCTCTCGAAAAAATGTTAAACAAAAAAACATATGAAATTCCACATCGGCACGTAAAGCGCGTTTAGGTATTATTTTTTCGCTGCTAAGAAGCATTCATTACTTTTTGCAAAGTAGACATTAGCCATTGCAGTTGTGGCGAGAGAGAAAGAATTCGACAGTATATAAAAAACGACCACGTTTATTGCGTCGCTTTGAAGTTTCTAAACCATTCCCTGTGTAAACTGTAAGAGCAAGTAGTTTTTATTTTGTCCAATCGCCTTTAATATTAAAAAACAGCCCCCGGAAAAAAGGGTATTTTTTTCTCCATTTTTTACCACGACAGTGTTCTCAAACCGAAGGTCGACCAAGAAAATCCGTGAGACTTTTCACTCTAAATCTCTTCTCCACTTTGCTGTCCTATTAAAAACCACACAAGAAACATTATCACGGTTCTACACTTTTAACTTTAGCTCAAAATCTCACAAATATTTTCTTCTGACGTCTTATTAAGAGAATTTGGCCCTAATTTGACATGCGGGCTCCTAGTTTAGGTCTTAGATATTGTTCCTAGATTGTACCAACCCAACCTCTCCAGGGCAGCAACCAAATTTATACGACCATTCATCTTTGCATGAACAGACTGGAGTAACGACAAAACACCACAAAGTTCACCTCTTTGAGACGCTCTATTGCCTAATTTAACTTAAACCAAACCAGTCCAATCTAAACTGAACTAAATTCAAAACCCATTTCAAAAACGGTTATTTAATAGATTAGTTTTTAACGAACATAAAATTAGTTACAATACAAATCTAAAAAACTAGTTATTTTCTCCGCTTCACGGAAAAAGACGGAATCATGGATATATTATCTCTTATCATATTTCTTATCTCTAATCTCCCATGGTCCATACGAATAGAAAATATCGTTACAACCATAACGTTAGTAGTGCTGTAAATGGTATAAACCGTACTGGTTATGGTTGAACATTTCTTAGTAAAAAACAAGATATTATTACAATATCAATAGAGGTATTTGTTTTTTTCAAACCTTCCAACTACCGATTGAAAAAATGTTGTTTACATTCGTTTTAACTTCGAGCCGTGACAAAGTAAATGGACATTTTTTTTTTTTTATTCAAAACGTGATAGCTCAACGAATTATTAGGAAGAATCGCAGTATAAAAATTTAGCACAATTAACTACCATATATTGTTTACATCGGCGATGATAATTATTAGAGTCCAATTTAGAGATTATTCTATATATATATATATATATCTTCTTCTTCAACAGCTTAACGGTCCATTAAGGACATGCGCTGCCACTAGTAAGCCTCTCCATTTTTCTCTGTCCAAAGTCTAATCTAACGTTGCATTCCCATCTATCAGTCTCATATCCTTTTCTACAGCGTCTTTCCATCTTATTCTTGGTCTTCCAAGTGGACGTTTTTTATTAATTTTCCTATCAGAACATTCTTTAATACATCTCCATCAGCTCTCCACACATGTCCCAGCCACTCTAGACGTTTACATCTTATATATTGGGTTTTTCATATAGGTCATACAGTTCTTCATTGCGTCTCTTTTCATATATTCCTAGGTTGTTATTGTACACCGGTATATATATATGTACACATAAATACACGCGATAAAATTACTTTGGAAAGGCACACTCAAGACATAATATAGACAAGAGAGTAGGAGAGGGGAATAGATGAGTTTTATGAATATAAACGTTTATTAATGTTATGTCAACAGTGCACTCGGTGTACATTTTTTATTTTTGTTTATACGATAAAAAAGGTCTTTAAGATTTTTTTAAAAGAAAAACCTTCGACCTTGTTGTAAGGCATCGATTATCGTCGCCGTGTATACAACACTGTGTTTAGGTTATCCTACCTATTATAGAGGAGGCACTGGAATTAATTCCCATGCTCTACTGTGGGATATTGTCGATTCTGCACTATTTCTCTAAACCGGTCTTGTTTGTGGCTCGGTGAAAAAGAAAACCTATTTATTAAGCACAGTGAAACGATTAGATCATGTTGCGCAATATGAGATAGATCATAGAAAGAAACAAACAACAGCTAAAATAAAATTCAGTTCGGCTCATTACGAATTTAAAATGTTTCGGTTTTAATAACAATTTGGCACATAAATGAGCATTCAACTATAATACATATAACTATACAGTACATCAGTATAGGTAATACAAACTGATCATACTTGTATGCAATCATAACCAGTAATGATTTTCAAACGCCATTTTAAAAGTTTTAGGGTTTTTTATATATTCCAGAAAGAAAAAAATAATTATTTAACCAAACCAAACCATATTAAATCTAAATCAAATCTAAACTAACCGAACCACGCCAAACCAATCAAAAGCAAACCAAACCTGACCGAACCTAGCCTAACTAAACTTAACCAAACCAGACCTAACCAAATCGAACCGAACCAAACCAAACATAAGTGAACCAAACCAAAGCTAACCGAACCTAACCCAAACGAAATAGACCTAACCTGAACTAAAACCAAACCGAACCCAATTTGAAACAACTAATTTCACGACAAAAAATTATCCCTCTATTACGGCCATGAATGTGGTGGACGTAAACTGTCTGGGTCGTTATTTAATAAATAAAATGTTTAAATTGACATAATACTCTGTCTTTTAACAAACGCTCCTCCCTGTATCTGACTTACCGTTGCACTCAGACCTGCGAAACAAAATTGTCTTCCGAGTTGACAAACAACTTTACACTTGTTATCACAATTCCCTAGAATATCATTTTACAATACTCTTATACAATATTATCTTTCACTAGCAAATAGTGATGTTGTCTCCTCTTAAGTAATAACCAACCCCGTGTAAGAGTGCCGACATTGGACTGCTTCTCTTTTCCACGCTTTCAATGTACTAAACTTGTTGTGTAGATTGAATGTTTTTTTTAATAAAGGGAGACAAAAATTAACTTAAATCATTTTGTGGGGGAGGAGAGCCGGGTCTACTTATACTTGGGGTCGAGGGAAGATAACGGCCTCTTCGGGCAACCGGTCGTGTACAAGAGGCGAGGCGTAACTTGTGTATATAATGTATGTATAAATGGCGAGACCGCAGTGTAGCCGGCGTTGTCTGTTGTCGTCGAATGTGAAAGACCTCATAATCGCACAAATTGGTACTTATATCTCTGGCGGACGTTTAAAAAAAAATATATATGTATCTAATCAGTAACGTTACACACACATTAATTACCACCGGGCCCCCAAGACGCTGCTAATGGACAATAACGTCTCAGTCGAAACGTTCAATAAGTTCGCCACAGACGTGTCCGTCCGTCGGTTTTGCATTGGCTCGGCCTTTATTTTCTTTGTGTGTGTGTGTTTTTTTTCTTCTTAATGTTACACCAAAGTGTGTAAAACGCCAATTTTTTTTGTTGTTATTCAAAGAAAACCCCGAAGAAAAAACCGTTTTTACAAAAACCTCGACGTTCCCCTGCCCCGCAAAAAAAAAGCCCAACAGAACCTAACCTCCCCCCCCCGTTTTTTTTTGTTTTTGTCCGCCCAACGGGGCAAGACATGAGACCATCATCATGCGTCGTTTGCCCGTCGTCGACCGTTTGAAATATTATCATTCGTTGTCCGAAGACGGCCTCGCATTTTCACCACACACCGCCAAGAGCTTCAGGCGCACTTCAGTTTACGGTTGGATAACCAAAGTGGATTGGCCGCACCGCCGAAGACACTGTGCCACGAACACCATGGCGCGTGAGGGTAATAATTAAAAAGACAAAAAAAAACCTCTTATCCGATGATACGGCGACAGCAGATAACATAACAGAGAAATAACGACATCCCCATATCGATCCGAACCCTTAGGAAAAAATTGAACGGCACCAGCAGCGATTTGGGGGAGTGAACTACTCCCATTTAATGGCAATATAGTGTGTTTTTTTTTTTTTTACAAATCAGATAGAATATAAAACAGATTTTATATCGGATAGAAGATATTTTATACCGTTAAAATACATTTTTTATAAATAAAAAAAATTCATTGAAAAAAAAAATGTAATATAAAAAAAAACACTGCGTTGCCAAAGACTAGTGCCGTCGTTACCCTCCTAACCGGACTTATGATTTGTCGAAGACACTATGCTCGTTGTTTTTTCTAACACTTCAATGCTCTGAATTTTCGAAATTTTATAATATACGATTTTTTTTTTGTATAAATTAAATTGTACGGAATTTGAGAAAAATAAGTAAAAAAATTTATATATATTAACTTTTAAATACATTAACAACTTTATAACGTCTGGAAGATAGCAATCTCTTCTTTGATAGGGCGCCGTCTAAATGTACTTCTTCTAACATAATGAAACTGTGTGCAATAAACATGTCGAATTTCTGCTTTACAGTGGGCACTGAAGGGTGGGGAGTTGTAAAATTGTTATCAGTGCTCATTACTTTACCGCACTCCAGTCGTAAATTTTAAACTTTCGGTATCTTTAAAATTGACTACCCAAAATTGGTTGTCGACTAGTAAACATTTTCAGCAAATTTTTTATTAATTCAAAAAAGTTAATTATATATTACATATACGTTACCGTTTGAGTTTTAAAAGTGGATAAAGCTTTGGAAAAAAATATGTATATATTAAACTATAGTGTCTTTAAAAACGAAGGATATCTGCAAAACTGCAATATTATTTTAAGAGGAGACCAGTGAACGGGAAACGACCATACCCAATCTCGTTAGGAAAAAGGTCACTGCTTGAAGAAAACATACGGTTCGGTTTGGGTTTGGTAAGGTTTGGTTACATTTGGTTAGGTATGTTTGGGTTCGGTTAGGTTTGGTTAAACCAGAATGGTTTCATCGTGGACTAGCATTGAATATGTTTAGTTTGATTTACAGCTTACAAGCCGTAATCAGTAGAAACAGAGTACTTGGAGAAAAAGACCTAACTGGAGGTCGTGTGTGGCCATTATTATTATTTATTGTTTTTACTAATGGATTTGTGTTCAGTTAATCGCCATTGTAGTTGCAATCCGTCACTTGTCAACCTAAGATTATATTTCAAAGTCTGTGTATGCCAAGTAAATCTGCAAATCATTTTTCGCACCCCTGTTCCAGACATCCACACATGCCTGTGCTTATAGTATGACCTTTTGGAGACACTTAGATTAAATACAACCCATACCCATTCTTAATATAATATGTTTTCCAGAATTTACATAATAATATTATGTCAGTGGCATAAAATATTACACCAAAAGTTATTTTCGGTGTGATTAAAAATTGTTTTGATTAATTGTTTTTATTTATTTATAATTGTTATCATTGCGGACAACTCGTTATAATGTATTCCACATGGAAAATAGTCGTTGCACTATCTCTCCATGTGCACACAGGCCTTATCGAAGGTTGGTTGAAATTACTGTAAAAACAAAATAAAAAAAACATTCTCCGAATCGTAAAATATAATATTTTATAAAAAAAAAAAAATAAACGATATACATTCTACACCAGTGAATCTGCTATCGGTTTTCCGCGGCCATTAAAATAATGACAAAACCATTATTCTCGAAACAATAATCTGATTACGATTTGGAATGGTTTTATTTGTATTTATCCAAGATGAGGTGCTTTAGTTGTAGCCATTAAACGCAAACAAACGCAGACTTTTACTGTATGTCACGGTGTGCAACAAATAATAAATGAGACTTAAAAACCGGTTAAATTCGTCTTAGTAAGTATTTTTTGCAATTTTATTTAGATTAGGTAAGGTTAGGTGAAGTAGGGTTGGATGAGGTTGAACCTAGTTGTTGAGATTGTATCAAAATGTGTCATTAAAAAAACAACAGCTAGATCGCGCCACATTCGCGCTACCTTCGTGACGATGTTTCGTGTCGTTTCCGAGCTGGGAGGGCCAAGGCTAAATCATACTCCATGCTTGTTGCTCGGCATCTTCTTCTGCATAGCCTTGCCCATTAAAATGGAGGATTTTTCATGTAGCTTTTATTTAAACAAAAGTATACAGGCAACTCAACAATGGTAATCGAATTGTATTCTACCGTTGCTTCCTGTTTGACTTGCTGCACTTGTTACTTACTATTTACCTACAATATATAGTTTACACAATATTTCTCCGTACAACTTAATTTGCTGCAATAATACAATTTGTTTTGAATAAAAATTCCTGTCGAATCGTAAAAAACAAAATAAATTAATTGGACTAATCATAGGCCACTTAACGACGTTTGAGGAACAGATAAATAAATACCACAATTTGTTTAACAATTAATCGATGAACGTTCCTTACGTTCCATTAATGTACACAAGTCATAACTTACATACTGTTTACTTCATACTGTAAACATTTTTACTTTGTTTTGTGATTGTGAATACGAGTTGTGAAGTAGCGCCATTTTGTAGAATTACATTAGTTGTGATACGAAAAATGTCTTATTAATTTAGCAGGTTATTTAGAAGGAGATTAGGTTGGATTATATTAAATAGGGTGATGTTAGCGTATGCTAAGTAAGATTTAATAACTATTTTTTAAATTTTTTACTAAAAAACTTTATATTGGTTTAAGCTGGGTTAGGTTGGGTTAAGGTAGGCTCGGGTGGGTAAGGTTATTTCTTAATCCTTTTCCCGTACAATGTATAAAACCCCGTTTGGATTGGATTAGTTTGGGTTAGAATTATTGTCGAATGAAAATTATAATTTTTAGAATATCTGCGCCTAGTTGTGAAGGACCTCTCGTGGCTCGAGTTAAGCGTTTTAATTAATATTTTTTTTAGCTTTGGTCGACCGTACACGTTTTCGGAACGACCGACATCACGTTTTGTTTTACACGGACAGCAAATATTATAATTACTCTTAACGATAAAATTCAATAAAAAAATTAAACGCGTGCGTCGCCTTGAATTTTATTTATAACTAATTTGTGCGACCGCCGCAGAGTTTTAGCCAGAGCTGACCGCAAGTGTTCAATATCGAATAAAAACGGTTTTTTGTTTCTAAAAACAAACGACAGTATAAAATGTACATTCATTTCAGAAACAAATTGCAGTATCATCAAACTGTATTCGTTTCTGAAACAAATTACAGTATAAAATGGTTATTAGTTTCAGAAACAAATGACAGAATAAAATTGTATTATAGTTTCTGAAACAAATAACAGTATAAATAGTATCGTTTTCACAATAAAATGCTATTAGTTTCAGAAACAAATGACAGTATAAAATGTTACTATAGTTTCTGAAACAAATAACAGTATAAATAGTATCGTTTTCACAATAAAATGCTTTTAGTTTCAGAAACAAATGACAGTATAAAATGTTACTATAGTTTCTGAAACAAATAACAGTATAAATAGTATCGTTTTCACAATAAAATGCTATTAGTTCCAGAAACAAATGGCAGTGTAAAATGTTATTATAGTTTCTGAAACAAATTACAGTATAAAATGTTATTATAGTTTCTGGAACAAATGACAGTATAAATTGTATTGTTTTCAGAAAAAAAAGACAGAATAAAATGGTATTCTTTCCTGGAACAAATGACAGTAAACATTTTAATTGATTCTAAAAAATCAAAAATTACATTGGTTATAATAACCCACTGTCCTGATAATTAATATTACAACATTTTTTTCTTTTGAAATTATATAATATATATTTATATGTATAATTAACACAATATGGTATATATTGTTTTTTGTCAGCATTGGACCGATGGAATTTCCTGTGCGAACGTCGTGGTCGGCTTGTGTTTGACAGTATATTAATATTGTTATTGTCTTCTATTTGAAAATTAGGTTGCTTATCGAAAACTGCTACGTTTGAATAATATTTTACAATTTTTTTTTTTTTTAAGTTTTTTACTCGACCGTACGATTGAAAATAATCCAAGCAAAGTTGTTTTTTTTTTAACTACAATTTAAAAACAATTTTTTTTCTCGTCGTTTCCCGATGACGCTCAATCGTACGATATCACAAACCTGAAACGATTTCGATGTTATAATATAGGTATATATATATATTTTTTTTGCAATCGTGTAATTACGCATACATTACTGTATAATAGTAATAATTATATTTTACGTCGTGTTACCGGTCGGGTCGGATCAGGTTGAGACCATCTGAAAATAATATAATGTGTACCTACGTCTAATATTGTAAATGACTAGAAAAAGAAAAACGACCGGTAATAATAATGTTTGCAATTAGACAGGAGGAAAAAAAAAATCGTTTTAAATTTCTCGTTCAAGTTTTCATCCGAGTGGCAAGATAATTGCACATGATATAATAGACAAAAAAATAATTTTAGGCGCTCATTAAATTCGGGTTATTATTCTATACATTTTCATTTTTTACCAAAAAACCGCTTTAGCTCGCTGTGTAATTTCGACTAGTAAAACCGCTTGTATAATTATAGACACAAAACGTACTTTTGTAAAAAAAAAAAAAACGGCTCACCTTGAAAGCCGCGTCATCATTAAAGTATAATATGAATAAATCTTTCCTGTACACAACTTTGTACCGCGTTTTGTGATTGATTATTTTACCAAATTGTCGTCATGCGGCCACTTTCAAAAAGATCACAACTCGAAAAAAAAGTTGTTCACTTACAAAAAAATAAAAAACGCCAAAAAACGTACAAAGTTTTATGGCAAAGGCGCGCGCGCTGGATCTCAATCCAAAGTATAAGCCTCAATGAAGATTAATGCATAGTTCTTAATTGAAAATCAGGGTTTGTCTTTTAAACAACTGCAACGTTTTTTCAATACGTTTCCTATTTAACCGACCATGCCCAACCTAACTTAATCAATCACATGTTTCACCGACTAGACCTAACCTGACCTTTAGAGGTGGTAAAGTACAATTTTATTATCCCACGCCTGTTTTTTTTTTTTTTATAAATTTATTGTAGTATTTGTTTTGGAAAAAGGTCAGTACAGCTGTGTTTGAATCACATTGAATATTATCTTGTAGATTGTGGTTAGCGACGGTGGGACTAAGTTATGTCAAGTTTAAGTTGATTACAACTGATTAGGAAATAATTTCAATATTAGCCGAGGATAATCTATTTGTATATATATTAATATATATATAGGAGTTACATCAGGCCCTAAAAAATTATAACGGCGAACCGAATGTGTTATTCGAACGACTAAGCGGCTATTCTATACCGTACTATACAGAGTGATTCATCAAGGACAAGACGCTCGTTTTCTCTGAAAATAATAATTGCAATTTAGTTTTCTTTTTGGAGACGCATCTTTGGTTTTGTCCTTTTACAATATTGGATGTTTTTTCTTTTTCGTTTTTTCCCCCAGAGCTGTTGCCAACTTTTGAAACTTTAAAAACTTGTTCTTCAAAAACCTAATTTAAATCTTAACCCAAACTTATCTGTCCTACACCGCAGCGGTTATGCCATGTACAAACCTAACCTAACCAGCAGGTGTTATCATAAACACAACAAGATGGTATCTTCAAACGAACCTAACTAAACCACCTTAACTAAAATTTGATCAATTTCTACAAGGCAGTCAATTACTCAACTAGTTGTCTTTCTGATATAAATACAATATTATTATCTCGACAAAACGATTGGATGATCAAAAAGAATCGTTCAACAAAAAAAGTATTTCACTGAAATGATTTCATCTGTGCACGAATTTTACTGAACTAAACGTTAAAAATTGTAAAACAATTTTTTATAAAAAAAATGTTCCAATAGCGTTGTTCTGGACTATGTACAAGGTGACATCTATTACAATTAATGTATTATGTGTTAAGTATTCGTGTTATGAATAACATTAAAACTAATTCCATTTAGTAATGTGGATGTGTGGTGAATATATATTATGCGTAGAATCGTTTTTTATACTATGCGAAAATGTTCAATTAAAATGATTATTATTACTGTTATTTCGATGATTAAAAATAATGAATACACTTTGTTTTAATTGATATTTAACCGATTAAAAGTTCATTCATACGTATCGGTTAATAATAATATGCCAAAAATATTAATTTGCTTAATATTTCTACGCTGTCCTAATCAAATACCATTCGATACCTTTATTCGCAATCATTCAATCAAAAATATGAACCGCAGTCGTACTATGGAAATATTTTATAAGTGTGTTTACACTATTTCAATGATTTTCAACTTATTTGACAACAAAAAAAAAGTGTTTGACGACACGCGAAGCACATCAGTATTGTTGTAATGAATGGTTGCAACTCGAAAGGTTTTTTCAATGTATTTGAAGGCAAATAGAAATTTTACTATACAGCATGACTAATAGTATTCAAAGTGGTTCCCAAACGTCGAGATCATAAATAATTGTAGGTATACAATTTTGTGAATCTTTAGGGACGTTTTTATGGATTTCCATCTAACTCTGCAATTATTATTGCACGGATACACAACTATACATACTGAGGGTAGTATGAAACCCATTAAGAAAATACCATCTTGTTATATCGCGCAAACGCCTCCCATTTTTTTTTTAGCTTCATCGCAAAAACGGAAAGATGTTAATTTTACAAATGATATGTGCAGTGTGTGTCATAGTTGTCATTCTACTTTAGCAGTGTAAATTTGCATTTCTCACTTGACAGCGCGAACGGTCAACACTACGACCTCGACTACTTATATATATATATATTTGTGATCACAGAATGAACTAGAATTTTTTTGTCCACTACCGACTATAATTAAATTTCGAATAGAGTTTAGCCTATAGTTAGACTACCCTTACATTTTAAGCGCAGACGGCGCAAACGGTCATAAAAAAGCCAAAAAGATCCTTAAAAGCATTTATTCTTGACCGCAAACGTCGTTGTATACCGCGTGTAAAAGTAATAAAATAAAATTATAAGAATTTCGAACTTCAGGTCGTTGTAACTTTAAACATATTTAGGTTGGCCCCCCTGGAATTTGGAACACGACCGCGCTGGTAAACTGAAAAGATGGTCGGCGCGTTTGCCCGCGATAAGCGGTTTGTTTCCCACGTGAATTTCTTATCAGAGTCCTGGCTCTGCAAGCCTCGTAGATTTTTAAAATTTTTTATTATTCCAATTCGCAGTAATTAAATAATACTATTACGTGAGACTGCTAGCGGAATCCCGGTCGAGCCTGCCTCCTTATCTCGTGTAAATACTGTAACCGTTACCGTTTTATCCGATTTCAATTGTTCTGAAATAACTTTTGGATTTCCCATAATCTGTCTCTTCTGTGGACTGACTGATCGCCTTCAGTTTTATTCGTATGGCTCGAATTCAACGAAAGTTTTTCTCAAAACGTCAGGTTGAGTTGGAAATTTTCTTTCATTTTCTAAGACAATGTTCGGTGTAAAGCATATTTGGGTTGCTCAACTTTTTGCATTGGCCTTAAACTATCCCGGTTTTTTCTGTTCTGGGTTGATACTCTTCCCGGTTTCTTCTGCTCTGGACTGATACTACTGTCCTAGTTTCTAGTGTCGTGGTTTCTTCTGTTGTGGGATGATACTGTCCTGGTTTCTTCTGTTCCCGTCATCTTCTGTGCCGATTTTTATCTTTGCTCGTGTACTCGTCGCTGTCATTCAACTAACTAACGTGTTTATCCTACTATAATTCCCAAAAGATAATATACATTCGACTTGAACACAATGCCATATATGTCCCAGCAGATTACTCATAGGTAAAGATAATAGACCTATATATGTGAATGTATATAATATACTTTTCCGCTCGTGTAATTTATGCGCGCACTCGTCTTTTTCTACACATTTCAATTATTAGCACACGCCTTTTTCTTAGCATACATAGTCATACATGTTATATATATATATATATTGGCAGTCTCCAAGTCGTTTTTTTTTTACCAAAAAGCACGACCTATAATAATGTTTTTATCCTGTCGCGCGCGTGTCGTCCGCTGTTTGTTTTTCGAAACAATAGGCGCGAGTAAAAAAATATTGTATTGGGTCGTCACATACACACATAGATATCGTGCATCTCCCTAATATGTTGTAGTCGTTATTGAGTTATCTGATCGAGTGGTGGTGCGGTTATAGGGAAAAAAAACGCATCCGAATCGCAAGCCAGACTATCGTGTCGATCATGACTGGTCGCGAGGTCTGTTCGAACCGTTGAAGCGCACAATACACACAAAACGACAGTGACAGCAAAAAGCGGGACAGAGAAAATTATCGCAGTAGTATAATCTAATGACTTGTTGTCGGATTAAATAAGAAAAATCAGAAAAAAAAACCTAACGTGCCGTTGCCGGGTTAGGAGGTGCGCGCGCGCGCAAGGTATATTATTATTATTTATATTTTTGCAAACCTACCGGGTGAGTGTTCCAAGTATATGTGTAAACGTATACTTTTAAAAGTAAAAATTACCCGACAACGTCAGCCTTCGTTTTTTTTGATCGAGAGCTGATATTCATACCACAGGGCGTCCCCTGTCGAGCATAATATAATATTATAGTATGATTATTGTTGTTATTATTTTCGTGAAACAAATAACGTTAACAACGCGCATCGTTGGAGCGCTTAGTCATGTGCTTAAGTAAAAAACGATTTACTGATTAGCGATGTACGATTAACGACGTGTTATTAAATGATAACAATGTGAAAAATATCACGATAACCGACCGCCAACATTCGAAAACAAGCGGTCTTAGCTTACAAAACGACAGAGGGGTGGGGGGAAATACCAGTGACAAAACAAAATCTACATACTTACATACATAGTATTATTATCATGTTCGATATAGCCTGCTTGTTTGTGTGTAGTTTTTTGTTTATTCATAGTATATTTTTTTGTTAAAACCCAAGACGAAAGAGCCGTCCGGGGCTTAGAGGTCTTACCTAACCGACTAATTCCGTTTGGTTTGTTCGATTCAGTACATCGAATTTTGCTAACTTGTGACCTATCCAATATACGTTCGGTTGCTATGGGCTCAAACTGTCCCGGTTTCTTCTGTTTTGGCTTTCTACTGTTCTGTTAACCACAGCTCGGCAGAAAAAAAGCCCACTTTGAAAGTAGATACAAACGATTACAATAAATTACTATTGATGCGTTTGCAAGTACCACATTGCATCCTATGCATAGTACACAAAAATAGGGTCGGTCCCCCAGCAGATGGGAGCGTAATCGGATCCATCAAAGTTTGGGAATCTAATAGTGTCTTAGAGTATCTTTCCGTTGCGCAATCCTCATTTCCGACAAATGTCAGTCGAAGAGACGGTAGTTTAAGTGAATACTAATCTGGTAGAAAACTATTTTTTTTCATATAACGAATTTCGAACAAGGGACAACAGCCGTTAGTTTGGCCGTTGATCCACATTGCTCGGTCAATGCGATTTCGATTTGCCCCGATTTAGCAAAACTAACGTCTATCCTCGTCTTTGCTGTCTTACAATAATTAAATGCTACTTGTTTTGTACTACTTGGACGATCAGAATGGGCGGTTTTCTACTATGGCTATTCGTTCGCGGTCGGAGCTGTTGCGGACGACAACGCAAACGGTTTTGCATAATAACATTATAATGATTATTATTATAAAATTTTACTTCAATATTTTAGTGAGCGCCACGAGTTTTGTTGTTTGTCTGTCGACGAGCAATAATTTAGTCAACGCCGCCTTCGTTTATCACGACCAATCGACATACTATTATACATTATACATATATATATATATATATATGTATGTAGTCACTCTGCACATACAGCGATGACAACGATAAAGTAATTTTATATAATATGTATATTTAATGGCGCATTAAATATTTCATACAACGTTAAAAGCACCACGACGGTCTGTTGTTTATAAGAAACAAAATTAAGTAGGTTGCGGCATTCAACGTCCTGGCGTGTACATTGTTCACAGGCTTAAGTATACAATTTTTGAGCAATTCGGGTTTTACAATTTTCCTAAACAGGTCGAATTTATGTATTTTTTCCTTCAAAATATCACTCGGGAAAATTAAATTGGTAAATCGGTTTTTTTTTATTGTAATTAATTTTATTACTACAAATCGGTTTGTGGTCGCGTCTGAAACAACAACCAGTGTCATTCGTAGGCATGTTTAATTGTGTATTATTATAAAATTATCAGTTAGTGATCAATGCAATATCATTACGGTCGTGACTCGCTCTAATACAGCTGATTACGACACAATAGTACTTCTAGACATAAGCGTTTCATTTATTTATTCATTATTTTTTAATTTTTTTTTTATAGTTTTTTAAGAGTACAGCAAAAACGTAATATTTTGGAAATCAAGTTATTGATAAAACAGGATTTCATTTTCATTAATTCTCTGTAGGTAATGTTAGTTGAAATTTTCAGTTTGTGCTTTTTCGTTAATCGAAGGTTATGATTTGGGTTTTTGTTTGTATATCTTAAAATGTTATCACGAAATAAAAGACAATAAATAATGTTGTTCCAAAGTCATTAACACTTACTTAGAATATATTGCTTATCTACATACTGTACTCGGTACAAAACAAAAAAACTCGTTCTACAAAAATAAACGTTCAAGTTGTAGAAAATTATCCGTAAGCGTGTGCCGTTTAGCGTTTGGGAACATTTGTAGTAGAATGATAAGTGATGCAAACGTCTCTTGTAAATTATCGCGTCAAACAACTTGGTGAAAACTTTTTGCACATTTTCGGAAACAGCTTTTTGAGATGGTCTGAAATGTATTTTTCCATATGTGTGAAATGTGTAATTTCATAGTTTGTTCTCCTCTTCTCGCAAACACTCGAGGGTTGTACTTTCCCGCGAGAAAAGGGAAATAAAAATGTAACTTTCTGTGCTCTTGAAAACGATTCCCGGGTCAGGAAATCTGTAAAACGACCGTTGAACCTCTGCGTACACGCTGTGTTCTTGTTGAATCACTAGGATTGCTGCGGCTGCTATTAGGTTATTGCTTTAAGTCGAGACAATTTTCTACACACTGCCCATTAAAAAAAAAATGGCGTGCTGTGCCCTAACATCATTGTAGTTTTGCGGTCATAATATATAGCAACAAATTAGAAACGGATGATCCTATACTTGAAAACCGCTGTCGGCGGTCGTGACGCACACAGAGACCCATATTATAATCCGGCACAAAAAATCTGACTAGTCAGACGGCTTGCGTTAGTTCATCCTGCTATTAAACTATTACTTTAATATTGACTGACTAGACGTTTCGCATTGCTTGTTTATCTTCGGTCACGATCGTCGGGTATTGTCCTATTGCCGCAACGATGACACCCAAGTGTGCAAAAGTCGTTTGTGCGATGGCACCTATCGGCATTAGAGACAGTGGTTCGGGTACTAACGAATGGCTCTTCCGTGACTTGAGCTTTATGTAACAGTTCTCCTTCTCCTCTTTGAAAATCTAAACTGGCTTGTTAAAAAGCATACGAATAGAAGTCAATCATATGAATATTCAGGGAAATTCACGTGACCAGCAGTCAGCCAATAATAGATATAGTGTTTGCATGGCGCGTTTTACGACATGATCATGATTTATGTTTGTCAAAAATTGGCTTGACACTTTGAATTGCATGATGCATGTTTTGTGAAACAAATGTGAGGGGAGACGATGCGATAGTGACAAGTGCGAATGAGGCGGGAATGGGATGGCGATAAGGGGAAATCGGCAATTCCTAGATAACCGTTAAAAGAATCCACTTATCATAAGACATATTTGCTCGTGATCCAATTGTATTGTAGTTACTGATCGCTGGTTTTTTTGTTGTTCGCAGGATATGCCTATCACAGAGGACCAAGTCACCGAGCTGTACGGTGAAGGCGCCCGCATCCACAGCGTACACCACAGGACCAAGCCGCAGCAGTCCGTGTTCGCGTCCACCATGTCGTCCACCGCGTCGGTGGACACGACGGTGGGCTCCACCGCGGCGCTCATCCACAGCCACGCGGCCAAAGTGAAGAAGAAGAAGTACGCGTTCCTCAGGGGCCAGGGCCACCACCATCACAACCACACGCCGTCGGCGAACGGCGGCTACGTCAACGGCAAGCACGGCCGGGACGTCGGCCACCACAGCCAAAAAGAACTGAACCTGCTGCTGGCCACGCCCACGGTGCCGAACTTCATCGACCAGATGCGCAAGAAGAAGCAGGCCATCGACCAGGTGTCGGCCAAGCGTCTTAGCAGCGACGACGACGACGACGAGGACGAGTTCGACGACGACATGATGTTCCAAGACCTTAAGGCGGCAGCCAAAATCAGGACGTCGCAGGACACATACGTGCCACAGGTAAGCAAAACCCCATTCAGACACGAGCACTCGGGTGCAAAAAAGGCATTACCCGTAAGCACCCGCCCCTCCCTTGTATTACTCATGATGTAGTCTGGCAGTCGCGTTAGAAACAGGAGTCAGAACCGTTTCAATCAATAGATTCGGATGGTTTGTACAAGAGGGGATTGGCATGTTGGGAGTGTGGAATAGTGTGAAAAGAATGTTTAAAAGAGCAGTTGTCATTTTGTCCATTTCGCGGAAAAACAAATGAATCGCGGATGTGTTTTCGGACTGGTGTTCATGTTCGTTTGTGACCAGCCATAGTGACTATTGGGCGTTGAGTATAAGAGAATTTCGAGACGAATGAGATAAGGTGAAGTGGTGCACAAAGGGCAAAGATGAGTCTGGGATTGACACCACCTCTTGATTGAACCGTAAATTTGGTTGGAGGAGTTGAGTTGGCGACATTATTTCGAGGGTGAAACGATAACGTATCCGGTTCATTTAGGCCAGCTACGGAAAATGACTCAAATCATCATCGCTGTAGCAGCCTATTCGCGCATTTTGCATTCGCTTAAAACTATAGGTGGCCTTTTTTCCACCCGGGTCGTTGTCATTATTTATAAATATAGTGTACAGAAAAATAAAATTACACCGGACCTTTGTGACATTGACCACACACTTTACCCTCGCATTGATACACATACACACATTACCCTTCTTTTATTTAACCTAACTCATTGCATATTGTCATGACAGTTTGTGGCGACTAAGCTACTCTGGTTTTGATTTGCAAGGGCAAAAATGATTTGAATCGGTTACCCGTCAACACACGAGCTTTTGACCCACAACGGATTAACCAGAACAATCAAATGTCGGCGGTACAAAAAAAAAAAAACACCCTTTGGCGTTTGAAAAGCGCCAACTCGTTTCCCCGCTACCCCGCCGTACCATTATTACAATACGAATAATCTATTATGATAACACTAGCAGCTCCAGTTGTTATTATTCTTATCCGCGGACAAGAAAGGCGCTTATTGTCATAGGCGACCTCGTTACCCGCAGCAGCGTAGACTATCATCAATTACAATTTTATAATAATAATAATAACAATAATATTACACACTCTACACATCCTATTCCACTTAATCGTCTACAATCGATAGCCGCGCAAGAACTGAGCATTTTAGCCTCGGTCGGTCGGTCGGTTGCTCGTCACTTAAAATCGTATAAAGCGTGCATACTTACTTAGTGCACAATATTATTATCTGTATACACACCCGAGTCGTACCATGGCCCAACAGTTTAACAGGACACTGTCCCTGAGGGCTTGGCCGTCCATGTACGGCGACTACAAGTTCAACGAGGACGACGAGGACGACGACAACGCCAGAGCCAATTGGGAACAGGTAAAAAAACAACCCCCTTGGTTAGGTTAGGTTAGGTTTGGTTAGGGTTGGTTAGGTTTGGTTATGTTTGGTTAGGCTAGGTTAGGTGATACCGTGTTACGGACTACCGATTTTTGTGGTGTATTTTGTACTTATTTCTTTGTGGAATTGAAATGGCGAGAACCCAAAGAGTACAAGTGAGTCTTGGTAAAAATATACAAAGAAAAAATGTCCTGGGGAATAGGTATAACTTGTCCGAATATAAAAATGTTCAGAAAAATCATACAGGTTGAATTTTTTATCATGAGCCACTCAATGGCTTTTTTGTAGTGATCTTATATAATGTTATCTCAAATTTCCACAAATTATTATGTTTCTACATTTCTCCTAAACTAGTTCTTTCGATAACAACTTTTGAAACATATATATATATATATTTTAAACTGTTTAAATTAAGAATATTCTACTGAATATTTCGACTAGTCGATAACCAGTTTAGGATAACTGTTTTTTGAAGTTTCAAGTTTAGTGCAGGAGGAAAGGCAAGAGTGTAGTATTCCCAATCGCACTTCCCCTCCCGCCTTAACTTTTAAACTCTTATAACTTTATAAATAACTATCCAAAACTGGTTATTAACCAGTCAACGTGTTTAGTGAAATAATTCTTAATTTAAAAATGTTTAAAAAATAATATACACGTTACCATTTAAGTTTCAAAAGTTGATATAAAAATTATAATTAGTTTGGGAGGGGGGTAGGAACATTATAATTTGTAGAAAATTTAGATAGCAGATTATGTAATAAAACTATGAAATAAATAATTCAATTATTAATTAAACCTAGTGAGATATTGAGCGGCCCATCGTACTTAAGCTTGACTTTTATCATAACTGGAATTAACTCGACGACCGACTAGAGTTGGGCGGTTAATTATTTAAATAATAAATTGTTATTCCAAACCGGCTAGACAAACTTTCACCACAACAAAGTAGTCGAACGTTTTTATTATTATTCCCATCAATTTCATTTCGTTGACACGAGTCGATTTAAACTTTTTGACTTAACGACTTAACTTCGAGGAAGTTCACAGATAATAAGACATTTTACACCGCGAGACGGTTGGTTCGTCCAATCTAGGCCAACGGAGAAAACAAATCATATTTTTTTGTTGCTCTTCCGGTTATAAAGTTTTTTTTTTAGTTGTCGACTGTTTTTTTTATTTTATAATCGTTGTTTTCTTTTTTACCGATATTTCATAATTATCCGTTTTTTTTTTGTTGTCTTCCGTTTACCGTTTGTTTACTCGAATAAAAAATCAGTCGACCAAAGAATTTATTATGCAATTGTTTTTATGGCATTAAAAAAAAACCGGAGGAAAAAATATTTTTATAAGTCTTTTAACGGATTTTTTTTTTTTATACAGTATGGTTTTTTCTTTCAATCACCGTCGAGTAAGACAATCGAATTTAGATTTAAAGTTTTACCGGATAACTTATAATGATATAAAAAATATTAATTAAAAATTATATGGCAGTTATAATAGTATACTAAATTTTGAGTACTTTATCCTAACGGTCGCGCGTTTCACTTGAGAACTAAACGTGTACGGATATAATTAATATGATATTGAAGAAGTTTGAAGAATTTTTAAAGAAACCGCGCTTTGATCGTTAATTGTTACTAATCATCTGTGTGGTTTATTAATTATACAGACTTATATTGATATTTGTACAAAAATTGATTTATTAGTCGTCCGCGGTGGTTTTTTGTATTGTACGTTTTAGTGTTAACTTAACCCAAAGCTTATTAATCGAATAAAGACAAGCTCTAATTGAAGCAATTATTTCCAGCCCAGCCAAACCTAACTCGACATAATATTATGCTTTGAAAATGCGTACAAACTAAGTAGTTAACGTTTTATTTAATATACTCGTGTTTTGCCCAAAAACGAAAACCGACTATAATGAAATCAAAATAGAGAGCGACATTATTTTAAAACGACTGTCATGTTAGTTTTCGTTTAAAACAAATTAAAAACACCTTGTTCAACGGTGCGGATTAAACCAAATAATACACACGAAAGAAAGCTAGCAATTTCTAATTACTAATTACCGAACAAATTAATTTACTCACAGTACATTATTAGTCTTAGCTTTTACTCGATTTTTGTTGAACATTTTTATGCCTTTTTTGGAACAACGTGTTGTGTAAAAGTTTTGTCCTAGGCTACATATCCCTTGTTAATTATTTTTCACACGAATATAATGGAAAAAAAATTGTCTATTTTTGTCAAGGAGAAATTTAGGAGTATAAACGTCATTTAAATGAATTAAATTTTTTTTCCAATAACTTTTAGTCATGTTGCCATGTTTAATCGAATCAAAAAAGGTAACTAATACCTAACCTAACCTAACCAAGTTTGTTTGACTAGTTAAGAGTAAAAGCACCCATTAAAAAATTAAAAGAAAACCTAACCTTCCGGAAGGCAAAACGGTACGTTTTTTAAAAAAAATTAAAACTTTGAAAACTTAGTCATTCAAAAATGTTTAAATAGTCGGTATTTCTAAACTATGTATTGAGCGCTATACTTAGAATAATAGCTTTTACTCTAAATCCAAAATCAAGCGAGTTATTTTCAGTCTGCTTAAACAAGTTGAGATGAAAAAACATTTTGAAATCGCTTTTAAGGATGCTGTGATAGTGCAAAAAATAAATTAACTATTAAAATAGAGTCCTAGTTATTGAACTAATAACTACACATCACAGTTTAACCTTTAAATTAAGATTTTCTAAAAAAATTGCCTATACTTTACTCCTTAAAAATGGGCAGTGCGACGTCCTCATAAAAAGTATACTTTTGCCCAGTTTTTTGTAAGCTTTAACAACCGTTAATGTTTTTTTTTTAAAAAAAAAAAATACTGTGTCCACATCTAATTGAAATGTGTGAAAACGTGTGTCCGTCACGCGGCTGATCTATTCGGGCTAACCGAATCCAACCAAACCTAACCCGACCTATAGTGCTGTTGTATATTGATTGGAGTGGTCGAAGACTTGCCATTGAAAAGAAATTCCGGCAAAAACGACAGATGCCAATGGGGAGTTACTTGACAATTATGCGAGGTCGTGGAGCCTGGGCGCGGCGGACACACACCACACAGGACGGCATTGGACGGTTTCCCCTTGAGCGCAATCCGGAAAGCAACACAGGCGTACGCGGCCGACGGTGTGTTTGCCTATGCGCGGCGCCTGCCAAACCGGTGGGCGTCGTTGTGTTTGTTATTATTATACATTGCCCGCGTCAAATGTGATTTGAAAAAAATATAATAATATTGTATAATAAAAATTATCCATTTTGGCCGGCGTCGAGGTCGGCGCGTACACTGGAAGAAATCCCCGGCCAAAGGTCGAAGGAGCCGAGATCAATAATATTATCAATATTTATATCATTATTGCATTTATCATTAGCATCGCGTCATGTTGGCAACCGTGGTCGGTGCCCCACATAACGTTGGGTGACTAAAATGATAATAATTTATTTTCCGCCAAGTATATTATGCACACCGCACGTGACAACAACAATAATATCATTGCCAACTTAATCTAACCTTAAAAAATATAAACATATAATCTAGTTTTTCCGGAAAAGGATTGCGAATGGTGTGGTCGAAATCAAAACAGCATTAATAAAAGGGTCGACCAATGTCATTTGTATAGAATTGCTTTTGTCGTTGGGTTTTAATATCACAGTAACAATGACATTAAAAACCTAGTTGGCGTTAAAAAAAACAGACGGATGGGGTTTCTCGCATAGTTATTATTATTATTATTCAAACCAATTCCCATTTCTGCTGCTTTATCTCCCCGGGAGAATATAATATGATAAAATTGCGCAGAGCTCATCGTTGGAACAACGCGAATGGTTATTCTCACAATCGCATACAACAGCGAAAACAAGTGTGGTTTCGGATCAGATCAAAAGTTAACTTGCCAATTATTTCAGTGTGTTCTTTGACTACACCAGGACATCCGTTCGGTTTTCAACTGGATTAGTTTTGTTCTTGGTCGTTTGCAATCAATCCGGTACAACCTAAATTTTTAACTATAATAATCGGTTTGACTTAATTTCTAAAATCAAAGACAACGTTGTTTAATGCGCGACAGACGAGACGTAGAAGTCACCTAACTTGTTCGTATGGATAAGACTCGTGACGTCGCATTGAAAATATTATTAATTACTGTTGTGTTGTTTTTTGTTATTTTCTTTAAAAAATGCCGGTAAATAAAATGATTACCGTCGGCGACGATGATGTTTTTATTTTTCACCACTTGTCCAAACTCGAGTATGCCAGGCTATATAGGTTCACGAAAACAACCGTACTGTTAATTTTCTCCACACACACAAATGGTCGATGGACACTAATTGTTATTATTATTATTATTATTACTTTGTACAGTTTTGTGCGTCGCCGTTAAAAACAGTTAACGACCGATCGGTTTGTGTGTGAAAACAAAAACCACCGCAAAGCCACGTTTTGTCTTCTGTGGACGTTGTATTATTATATATAATTATATTATATTAAAAAAAAAAGCACTAGGCTTTTCCCCGTGGTGTCGTCTACAATACTACACAATCAGTAAAGGAATAAAACAAACACGTTTGTGTGATCGATCTGCCACTTTGCTCTCTACGCGATCGATCGATTATTTATCATTATTATTCGATATTTATATTATGGTATTTAAATATGTATTTTTTACAGTCACAATAACAATACGATTAGCTGAAAAGCCTAAACGGACGTGTGTATTTAACGCGGCGGTTAAGTGATCAATTTACACAGGTCGGCGAGAAAGATAATTACAATAATAATTACTCAGTCACGTTTGCACACGTGGTGTCGGCTGTATTATTATTACACCGACAACGCACTTGATGATGGCCGTGACAATCGCTGTTAGCTTATTATCAGCCGAAACACCTCTGGAAGTTCGGTTTACTTGGCCGAGGTGACTTGATTAACAGGTACATTAAGGCCGGTCCGGTTAAAGTAAAAGATAGAGATTGTTAGGTTAGTTTAATCTGTCGACACACCGAGACTTCACCCATTAAGAGTGGTTAAGTCTGGTTGGATTATTCTGTTAATGCGCCACGAGACTTGACCTACTGAAAAAGGTTGGGTTGGATTAGATTAGGTTAGGTTAGTGCAACGATACACCCAGACTTGACCAACTGGAAAAACTGGCGTTTTGAGAACTGGCAAAAAAAAATATCGAAAAAATATTTAGGGAAAAAAAAAAAAATTATCTGTTTTTTTTTTTTTTTGTGTACTTATTTCAATTTGTATAATTAATTGTTATTGTTAACGTATTCGTTGAACCAAAAGCCAACTTGAAAACGCGGCAGACTTCCAAAAAAAGTTCGTACCCTTAAGTAGATTGTTTTTAATAGTACCAAAAGTTTCGGAATAATTAAATTTGTAATTCAAAAAAGTTCTGCTTGTGTTTTTTACAAGTTGATGAAAAAATGCACCGGCAAATAAGACTACTGTTAACTGACAGAGTCGTGCCATGATATCCGGTCGTTTAGCTATTTGTCTTGCCTATTTCGAACGCCTGTTAATAATTTATTATGAAACATTTTCTTGGAAAATATTTTTACACTGTTGCATAGAAAATTTATCCGGGTGACTTTTATTGCTCATAAAAAAAAACTATAGATACTGCCAATAATTATTTACTTAATAAATAAATTGAAAATATATTATATACATTTTTATTACGGTTGGTTTTTTTAATCTCTTTGACTGCGTTTTCTGTAACGTTTCCAAATAAAACAGTCGGCATGTGACTGTAATATACAATCTTCTCAATTTCGGACATTTGAGCAATTATTAAAATATTATCATTTAATTAATATCCATCATGGTGTGCGTGGCCAGCCGCCGGCTCTTATTTGTTTTTTGGGGGAACAACTCGGGTTAGAACGTTATTGTTGTTTTCGTTTAGCGCACGTGCTTTGCTCCTAGCTAGACGCCGTATAGGCAAACAATAATACACGGGCGCGCGTTAAGTCGTAGCGCTTCCGGCGGATACACTATTAAACGCCCTTCGGCGGTACAAATTCAATCGTTTCGGACGTGCCAAGACTTAGGCGCGCACACACTACACGATGATGCATTGTAAATTCACGATGAAACTGTGATATTAAATATTATTGTTTTCCGTTTCAAACGCCGTGTGTCACTTGCTTTGCTCGGACAAAAGCTGCCTCTCGGTCGACCTCGGTTCGAAATTTTTATCGTCGGCAACGCGTGCTGCATTATTCATCGTCTGACTTAACGACGTGGTTATCATCGCTTGCTTAACACTGGCATGCTCGTGCGCGGTTGTCGGTTTACCTGGAAACCGTCCAAAAACATAAACCAAAAATCCCCCCCCCCCCCGCGTACGGTCTTGTTCGGATTTCCGCAGACCTCCAAAACCTCTTGGCCGAGGTCTACCGGTCAAAGCCCTTAGATTGGCCCTCGGACAACAGCAGACAGATAACAACGCATGAGAATAGCCAAAATCCCACGGCCGACATTCAGTTTTGCAATTTCCACAATTTAATGTTAAAACCTATTGACTTTGATCAGTTGGAATAGTTTATTTCACTCGACTTGGCAGAGTTCAACCGCCCCTCGTCCGGTAAACAGCTTTGCCAATTTTCAGTAGTTTTTTTTTTTATCGTTTGACGAATAAACGGATCATAAGGACCGCCGTTGATCGAGGTCAATAATATAATATCTCACAAGTCATGACAAGACTTAAAATGAAAAACGTTTTTCTCGTTTAACCGAAAAATCTTCAGTTTAGGATCAACGAAAGGGGAAATGACGAACTTTGTCGAACTTGATCGGATGGCACTTGAGCGGTTATTTAGATTTAACCGTTACGTGCAGTTGATATATATATTATTGTTTTTTACTAAATTACTTGAAATGGTTTTTTTGTCACCGTTCCAACGAGCCCAATCCGAATATTGTTGTCCGAAGTCTGTTGACATGGTAGCATGATATTTTCTCAGTACGTGTCTACACGTACACTACGCGATTTAAATGGACATAATAATAATATTGTTTTCGCCGGTGTTGTCGTCGTTGATGTATTATTATTATTATTGTACACATTAAGCAAAAGGAGGCAAGGAGGCGACCATTATTTCTGCCGTGTAAAACGCAACACCGTGGTTATTATTTTGTACAAGAGAAATGAGCGACGACTCTATATACTTAGGGGATTCCCAACTGGCAGGTTCCGGCAATTCACTTAAAGCCGGGCTCTATTGTTTGGGCGACATCGGTCCGTAGGTGGGACTGAGGGTAAGTGTTCCCTTAGGAATGGCTGCGAAAAACACACATTTTTCATCCCGGATTTAAGCGGGCAATCGCGTGTCGCTTATCCAGAATAACCCTCCTCGCACCACCACCGCCGCCGCCACAACTGATGTAAAAGTTGTCGCGTACAGGGCGATTGAATGCGGCCGGCTAGTCAGAGTCAAGGAGTTGGTTTCATCGTCTACAGGTGGAGGTGAATTTCCGAGCACTCGACCGGTTAAATCTTTTTAGCCCGGCTTTGAGCCACAAGATAGATAAGTTGTGTCATCTTGTTGTGTTCCTATTGTAGACTAGAATGAATGCTCTGGTAAGATTGGCATCGCTCTGTATGCGAGGCGACCTTCATCGCGTGGCCAGAGGGGCGTCAGAGGGTGAGAGTGGTGGAAGAGGGCCAGGGTATGGGCGCGGGCGGGAAACGTGAGAGTGAAGACATTAAGGAGGTTAGAAGGGTGGCCGATGGGGATGGCAAGGGAGGGATGACAGATATAGCCGAGCAGACTCGTGGACGACCGAGAGACCACGGCGCGATAGGAGGGTGACCGGCGAGGCGCTTGCGCTCCGCACAACCCCCGTGTACGCGGTTAGTACTCGTGCCGACCCCCGCAGTGTATCCAGTGACCGCGCCGACCGCGTTCGCCGTACCGTCTCCGAGCCACGTGGTTGTTCCCCCCAGGTAGTAGTGCGCCCCGCGTTTTTTTCCCCTGGCTTTTTTCATCCGTATTTGTATTTCCTCGTTGTCATTTATTATTATTTGACAAACGACGACTCAGCATTTTCCACACTACCTACCGCTTGTAGCTGTTGTTGTTTTTTGTAGATACTATCTAAGCCGGCGGCGTTTTTTACTAATAATAATAATAATAATAGTACACATCACAATCGTCACACATCTGGCGGAGCAGATTTGTAAAATAGTTATTATAAAAAAACAACACTGATGACAAAGTCAAGTAAGGTGTTTTTTTTTTTTTGGTCGGTTTTGCAAGCGGGCCATAGCTCGGGACAATTAGGGCGACACTCGAACAGACAAAATCATTTATCAGATATATATATTATACATTTTTACAACCACTTGGATTGCGGTTAATCCGGTTCGTGTGTTAAGCTATCGCTGGATCCGGGCCCACGGCGGAAGCGGCGGTATCGTTTTATAGCTGGGCTTATGTTGGATTTTTTTATATTAGGATTTCGAAAGTCCGGATAAAGTTTCCTTAAAAAAAAAAAAAAATACCCAATACCACCGACGGCAACAACAACAACAATGAAGATCATTATAAATCGTTCGATCGTTTCTTCGAGTGAGTCCAATTCGGGTCAAGGCTGCCGTTTTTTTTGTGTGGCAATCGCCGTATAAAATAATTAACATTGTTTTTTACCGTCGTCGGCCGCTGTCAATAATATAATAATGAACACGTGGAATTAATTCCACGATTTTCCCGTCGGGGATTCCTTTTGATAGACCTAATATAAAGTATTCATCACGTGCCTGTCCGGCGTGGGCGTAGACCGTCGGTACGACTTATTGACCAGCACTCACACGGTCGGCATTTTTCGCTTGTCATCTTGAACAAATACGAAAAGCTCCTCCCTTCGAGGCACACACGTCTCCGCATTTTCATCTACAAAAAACCAACCGTTCCATGTAGCATATCTAACATATGACGCGTATCATATCATGTAGCTTCTCGCCTAACCTTGACTTTAAGTTCATGAACGAATTGATCGTCGGCGAGTTTTGGGCATCTGCTAACCAAAGCCCAATCAGACATTTGCCAATGTGGCCAACCGGATCCGGAACCTTTTGGAGCGTTTGACCTTTTGTCAACATCGAGATGAATCATGCTTCGTTATTTCCTGCCGTTCGCGGATTTGTCATCGATGATTTGCATCCAAAGATATTTTTTAAAACCAAATATTCGGCCGAGCTTGCAGGCTTATGTCAAAGAGTCGGCAACAAACCCGACGACGGCCGTCACTCCAAATACGTGAGCGCTCGTTCCGGATGACAACATCCGCGAAAGTACCCAAATCACGTTTCGCCGACTCCAATTTCCTGGTGTGTCATTGATTTATATCGTTGTGTGTATGTCCGTAGATAGGGCAGCTTGCTGCACCGGTGGCGGTCACACATGACATTATGGTTTAATCGTTTTCGCGTGTATCGTATAATAATACAATACACATTATAGGCCATTTGTTCAACACTCATCCCGAATGCGAGACGGCCGGTCCGACCGGCCAAGGACTACCCGAGACCGCTTTGACCCCGTCTTTTACCTACCTATGACTGTGTGTTTCGTCGAATAATTGCTATTCTGGGATCGTTGCCCAAAACTCCTGGAATCGTCCACGTTCGCCATCGCCGTGTTACGGATTCGCCTTCGGAATTTCAGAAAACCGTCGGGCCTTGACGACTGAATTAAAATATTGCTGCAAATTTTGTTATACGTGAGTCGATCGTGCGCGGGTCCCCTTCGCTTCCCAATCGTGTGTGTGTGTTTCAATGGAGATTTCAAGAAAACACAAAAACCACACGGCTCTGCCATCTGTCTCATCTGCCACCTGAGTCTCGAGACGTCTTACGTGGCTACCTATCCCAAGTCTGGGGTTTCGGACAAATTGTGTATCCCCGCGGAATACTTTTTCTTTGTATATTCTCACACAGACTCACTCATACCTATTGAGGTTCTCGCCATTTCAATTCCACGACGAAATAAATGTAAAATACACCATAAAGTTAGGTAGTCCGTAACGGTACAACCTAACCAAACATAACTCAACCTAACCTAACCCAACCCGACGTAACCTCACCGTTGCCACCCTCCGGTTACCGAGCATTTCTGACGAGGAACAATAACAATTATAAATTATCGTACTTAGACGTTACACTGGGGGGGGGGGGGGCACACGTCTTAAAGCGGCCGGCGGCGTTTTCTAAAAATAAATCACCAAATGGTCGTTAACGAGACTGAACAAACAATTAATGTCGGCCGATACTGGTAAACAGAAAAATAAAAATAAAATATAATATAATACCAACAGTGTAAATATAATGTACAACACCGGCCGGCCGAGCGAGTATCGCCTTGAAATATTATTTTCTTCTTCTTTTGCTTCTTCTCCTTTGAACCGCCCGCATGAATAGTAGCAATTTAGGTGTCGCTAATATGTTCATGACTGTTATATTATATATATATATATATATATAAACAGAATATTATTATACTCGCTCGTTCATACCATTGTGTCTCATACATATAATGACCGTGATCAACAGGTCTCGATTCCGTTTGGTCGAAGTTCCTTTAAGAGGTAAAAATGTTACTTTGTACACTGTAATTGACAATAATTAATATCCTATTAAACAATTGCGGGAAACCCAAACAGTCTGTTTCGTTTGATTTTCGCAGAACTAACTTTGAAACATCAAACGTCCATAATATATCGTGGTTGGGTTAGGTTAGACGATAACAATTCAACCGACGATTGTAATTATTCAATCAACTAAGTCGTAGCTCGACGATTAGAACGTTTTATCCGACCACAGTGAACTGCACGTGCAAAATAATAATATGTTATGATGGATTAGAATTATTGCCTGAAAAGAGTATTATCGTTTTGTAGCAAATGTAGTGTTTTTTTTTTGTTTGGAAAAATTGCATACTTTACAATTATTATTGGCCGTAATTGAAATTTTTAATTTCGATTTTTTTTTTATGCGTTTCAATATTTTTATCATATATTATATTTATAAACATTATTCATAGGCAACCGATAAACTTTTGACCGTTAAAAAAATGAAATTACACAAAACAACAGCAGCCATTTTCATTAATTTAGAACGGTCGTTTTTTAACGTACCTCTTGCCTTATGTACATCAATTTTTAATGCGCTTTAACGACGCTTAGCTCTCGATTGTGCCTCGGGTTGTAAAGGGTGTATCCGCTCACGTTATGTACAATATTATACTGTTTGAATAATAACAGTGTACGATACCGGTTCAACCTGCTCCTCGTGATGAGGTCCAAACGCACACCGTTCACACGGAGAAATTTGTTTGGAAAAAAATCTGAAAATTTAAAATGAAATAAACCTTTCTAAACATTAATAGCTAGATCGTGTAACAGGCGCTCGAACGGTTTTTGGTCGGGTTTGTTGTACAAACTCTGTAAAAAAAAAAAAAAAACAGTATAGGTATATCATACGGTTCATACTGTGAACTGTACAAATTTGTTTTTTTTTTTTAAAACCAAAACGAAACTAGGAAAATTATCATAAATCGTGTACGGCCGTGGTCGTCGTCTCATCCGCAACTATTGAATTGCGTTAAACGCTTCGATAATTGTTATTATAATATCTATCGACCGAGTCGATGGCCGTCCACGTGGGTCAGACCTGGACTCGGCGTTGTTCTTCGTTTTATCATTACCGTCCTGGTTAACGTTCGGTTAATGCAAGCGCACGTTCCAACGAACCTTGCACGGTCATCATCGCGTACCGTTGTGTGCACATCAAAGTTTCCGGAATTTGCACCCATTCGAATTGCTATCGAAAAGGCTCAACAAAGTAAAAAACCTATTATCAAAATGGAACTTGAACAGTTGAGCGAACATCAAAAATAGTAAACCGGTCGGTTTAAGTAAGTTGTGGTAGTCTGGTCGAGTCAGGAGATCAGGTCCAGTTGTTTTGGTCCGTTTAAGTCGGCGTGGTTAGATTAACTAGTAAAAGTTAGAGCTTAGATTGTTAACCATTTTTTATTATTCAATGAACTCGAGTCGGTAAAAACAGTGTTTGTCGATTCGACGAATAGTTGTGCGAATTTTTTGTTTTTCCAATCGAAACCAATTAATGATAAGTTCACGTCCTTGTTGAAGCGGAAAATCTAGTAATTATATAACACAAAGTTTGTTTTCGGTGTGGCGAACTGCTTGTCGCGTTACTTACTTGCCCTCGTCTATTATTCAAACTTGTCGGTTGTTTTTTTTTCCCGTAGAGGCGTTTTAGACCCTAAACGTTTCTCTCTGGGTTTGTGCAAATTATGCAAATGTGTCAACAATACTATGCCACTCGGTCTAATGACTCGTTACAGTTAACCGTCGAGTCGTTTTTCAGCTGAGCCGTTAAGAGGAGGTATGCTATTATATCCCGCACGCAGCAATTTATTAAGTGTGTATAAATATTTTTAACTTTTTTTTTTTTTGTACTTGGAGGGTTTACGCATAACCGTATAAATTTTCATAATATTGCACAATATTAGAAAGACGGTCTTATGTAAATGCAAACGAAAAATATTCCTACAGTTGGTATTAACAAAAAAAACTATAAAATGTATATTATAATAAATAATATTCTGTTCTGGTAGACATTTTTAAGCTCCATGTCTATAATATTGCCATTGTAGTATGCGCGTTTTGTAATCGTTTATTTTTTCGATGAAAGTCTTCGACGACATATTTTCACATTATCGTCGTCCGACTTGAGTTGTCTTAATTTTTTTTGGTGGGGGGAGGGGAGGGTCAGCCCTAATTCGTCCCGAGCTTTTTTTGTCCGTCTCGTCGAACCTTTGGCACGACCGGACGTCAAGTAGTACTGTTGTTGGTCTCTTTTTTTCCAGCGTCCTGTTGACGCGACCGGAAACCGGCGGCACACGCGGCCGGAAGTGAACCGGAAGTGAATACACATAAAAGTAAATTTCGAAAAAGTCTCGGAAAAACCCGTGGTCGTCGGCGGTGCGTCTGTCGCGGCTGCGGTGATCGTGTCGCGATGGTCGTGACGATCCGGCGGCGGCGGCGGCGTCGGAGTCTCGGAGGTCACTCCGTCGCGAAAGAGGAGGCGACGGCGGCCGCGGCTCGCGGTGGAGGCGGCGACGGACGTCGTTGACGGCGACCGCCGCGTCCCGCCGCACTGCCGATATTTACAACGGGCGCACGCACGCCGCTCCGGTCACAAGCGCTTCAGAACCGGACGCGACCGCAACGCACACGCTCGCGCAACGCCGATCCGCCGCCGTCGACGGACACCAGCACGCCAACACCAGCACGCCAACACCAGCTCGCCAACACCAGCGCGCCAACACCAGCGCGCCAACACCAGCACGCCAACACCAGCGCGCCAACAGCAGCGCCCCGAAGAAACGACGACAACAGCATCACCGCCGTCTCCGCGCCGTCGACACAATGGTCTTGCTAAGGACCGACACTCACCGGCACATAAGGGTGGTCAGACAGGAGAACCAACCCCCGAGCACGCTAAATCCGTCGCAGGTACAACACAACATACAAAGAAAATTTAATTAAAAATAAAAACCAATGTATACACATTTAAAAACCAAAGCGAATAAAAAAAAAAACTCATCAAAAGACAACGAAAAATCGGTCGAAAATCAATTAAGTTAAAAAAACAAAAAAAAAATCGAAACGTCTATAAAAAATTCTGTTATAAAAATAAAATGAAAATCGTTAAAAATAATACTACGAAAAAATACAAATTGGACATTACAAACAAAATATATTTCGTAAATTAAAAATTGCCGATTTTTTTAAAAATTACATTACAAATACCCAATATGTGTACCCATTATATGACATATAATATTAATAATACAATAACTGTAGAACACCCAACTGTGTACGACATAATAATAATCAATGTATGTAACGATGATAAGTAGATACGCTGTGTCATAGAGGCATACTGTCTGTAAAAACAACCGAGTTTTTCCAGACAGTGATATAATGTTGAAAAATAACGTTAATATTTTCATAGTCGACGGTTTGAAACGTGAAACGGGCCAATGTGTAATTCTGGGCAAAAACTAATTAAACGGGTAGAATAGAAAATCCTTTGGGCTTCAACTGCCAAAAATTACAAAAACCGAGATTGACCTTTTAGCCATTTTAGAGGTATCCGATAAACATATTATTTCTGTCGGGTTATTTTATTGCCTCATGCCGACGCCAAAGTTTCAACCGGGAAACGTTTAAGAGGGCGTCGCACCGGTGATTTTCAGTGGTAAAAACATGTTTAAGCAGACTGAAAATAACTCGCTTTTTTTCAAAATTTGCGTTTTTTAAAAAAAATAAATTTTTTGAAAAGTTACAGTCATTTAAAAATGTTAAAATAGTCGTTATTTCTAAACTATGTATTGAGTGCACCGTCTTGTTGCCCTCCGGCATAATGTTTTCTTTTAATTTTATAACTGGTGCTTTTACTCTAAAACCAAGATTAAGCGAGTTATTTTCAGTCTACTTAAACATGTAGAGATGAAAAAACATTTTGAAGTCGCTTTCAAGGATAGGATGCTGTGATAGTGTCCAAAAAATAAATTAATTACCAAAATAGAGTCCTAGTTATTGAAATAATAATTACAGATCACAGTTTAACCTTTAAATTAAGATTTTATAAAAATTGCCTATACTTTAATTCTTAAAAATGGGCGGCCCTCTTAAAACTCTTCGGTACGGATTTTCTGTCGGGTTATTTTTTTTTATTATTTTATTATTTGCGAAAATCCAACGGACTTAATCTTTAAAAGGCTGCTCTCCGTGGTCGTCTTATCGACGGTCTCCGTACACTATTTATATTGCTTTTGACACGTGGCGTTTCTATAAATAATAATAATAATAATACCGACGGTGTGTGCTGCCGTATAAAAAGTTTGTGCGTGTTTATGTTATTATTATGTATGTTATAGTCTGTTGTGCACATGATGGGAACCTCATGAGTAATAAAAAAATAAATAAATAAAAAACCCCTCGGAGTACCCGCAGCGTTTTTTTAAATTCATTTCTATTCGATTGGATAACGCCGTCGGACGAAATGGAATTTATTTTTTAGTTATTTATTTTTTACGACTGAATCCGGCCGACATCCATCGAAAAATCAACACCCGCAGCATATTATAATAATAATTAATCACGACGACCGGCATAATAGTTTGTTATCCTTTTTTTTGTAACCATCAACCGAGTTTTGAACCGACGTTGAATAAAATATATTAGTATTAATGTCATTTGGGGTTAGTAGTATTATTATTTATTCTACAACCCAGAGTGGTGGGCGATTAAGTCGGCCTAGTGGTAATCCCGGTTATCCGGCGTGTCTAAACGCAAACATTGTAATACCTACTACCGTCAATGGGCTATTGGAGGGATGTGTGGACAACTGTATTTTAACATCCGATCTTGGCCAGTTTCGAGTTCATCCGAATAATAATAATCGATCAATCGTTAGAGAGAGAGCCGTACGTTAACCGGTTGTTATTACTGTCGTCGGTCTGCCATGATTGCGGTTCACGCCTATTAATAGGTGGTAATCATCGATAACGACCATATAATAAACAATCCGACGGCGTTCCGAATAGGCAATTGGCGTACACGATTCCATCGGGGTCCGCGGCCAGTGTGCGTGGTGTATAACCCAAGATACTTTTAAGTAGTCCAACCAACCTTAGGTGTGTATACATTAGACGGCAGAGAAATGGAACGGGGCTGAAATTTTCGAAACATGCGGCGACACAAGTGTACAACACCACACGGGATACGGGTATCCCGTGGGCCGACAATAAGAGGGGCGAGAATAAAAATAAATCCGTTGCAACACACACACCCTTTGCTTTGGCAAAAACTTCATCGGCCCGCTGTTCCCATGGATACCGCGGCGACGGCAGGGCTGCTGCGATCATTTCCCATGCTCCTGCGATCCTATACAAACAACATGCACCCTATACAGACCATTATCGCCATTAGCTAACCGGGGATGGAAATATTATCCACACACACACACACGCACTATATTGTCCTTTTGGTAATACAGAAGATTCCGTTATTGTTATGGTTTGGTCGGGCTTGTAAATATTCTCGACTGGCCGCGTTAGGTCACCCACAGCTCACAGCAATGAGTAGTAATTCAATCATACTGGATTTGTAATCGAGAAAAAAACCAACACAGTGGCGGGGTCGGGCAATACTATTTCGAGACGGGAAATGCCCGACTGAAAGTATGATAGAAGCACGAGTATCTATAAAATCGTTGCAAAGGCAATATCGTGTGCTTTAAATGATTGTATTCAAACAATTATTGGGGTGCCTAAAGTATTAAAATAACAGTTTGTTCTTCTTGACGTCGAGCTTTGCAGTAAACATCATTATTATCCAAACGAATTCCATTGCCGTCGGCAGCTTTTATACGGTAGATTTGTAATTTAATTCCCTTTGGCGAAACAAGTTTGTTTCACAACAAAACGGCGCGTCGATTCCTTTTACTTATAATTATTATTTCTCGAGTGTGTTTCAAAGTAAATACAGCCGGCGCTGACAACACTTCACCTCCTGCTCTATTGGCCTTTTAACATTTAGGCGCTTCCAACTCGACAAATAATACAATTATTATTGTTCTAAGCCTTTTACCGAACAGTCGATACCTATTATCTATTTAACGGCTGCGGGTCGTGTGTAGTTTTTTTTTGTAAAAGGTTAGATTAATTTCATTTGTTCATTCGATTGGTTAGGTTGGAAAATTACTAGTGACTGGTGAGTCGCCTCGCTGGCTTATCCATTACGTTAAGCTCTCCATGCGAATTATGGACTCTGTTATTGTCTTTTTTTTCTCTCTCTATTTTTGCCCGTCGTTATACAATACAGAATATTTATTTAATAGGATTTTCGTTGCATAAGTTTTGCACACTAGCGGCTCGCACGCCTATATCGGTGCTCATCCCGCCGCGTGCAGCAGCCGACACGGTTTGTTATGTTATTGTTTTTTTGTATTTTTTTTTTTTTTAAGCATCGCTTTAAATGCCCAAACGTTTGGCGCGTGACTCGCGTGCACAATCCGCGGTTGTTACAAAAATTTTAATATCCTTGTACAAGCTAGAAAAAGACACTCTACACGGCCCGCGGACACACCATTGTCTCGGCGGTCTATATTAACGAGTCGTATTTAACCGATATGCGACCTAAAAACTTTAAAAAAAACAGCGTTCGGCCTCTCTCTCCTGTCTCACAACACCAACATGTGTTGCTACCGCAAGTACAATAATTTAGGTCGTCGTCGAGAACGTTCCGGAACAAACAAATGGGAAAAATTTTAAAAGTTAAATGCAAGTTTAGATATGATATCTTTGTACGGACTGCGCGTCAATCTCACACATAATGACCCGACATCGGGTTTTGCGTCATTCGTTTTCAACGTGTAATTACGCGCGTTCTGCTAGTTTGCCAGCAAAAGCTTGCTTTCGACACGCGTGCACGCACATGGTAATCAACACTAACAGTCCGGATGAACCCACTTGCTGAACGAATGTGCCCGTTGGTCAATTCCCAAACGAGGAGATGGACCAAACGATCAATCAACGAGCCGGTGATCGATAACCTGGTCATTTGGGGGGTTCGTGTAGAACCAGGCTGTGCAGCTAACCTTGTATTTTCGATCGTCCAAAACCTTTATTCCCCAAAACTCTGCTTAGAGCAGCAGTACTCGTAATTAACGATCCGATTCGGATCGTCCGTCGATTGGTTTTTGCCAGAAACAGATGCCAAAAGTGCACGAGCGCTCATCTCAGTGGAAACGGCTGTGTGAAAACAAATTGTAAAATTGTCTCACTCGTCAAGTACCTATATGTATTTCTGACGTCTGAAGGTTTTTACCGACGGGAGGGGCGATTGGTGGCTTTGATGGCACAACATACAAGGAACGTTGGCGCTACGATGGTCATCAGTGAGTCAGGATGCGCGATGCTTGGAAGAAAGTGTCTGCCTCGTATCGACTGTTGGAGGAGACCTCGCCCTTGTTCGGGTTGTCGTCGTTGTGTGTGCCCACACCGGTTTTGGAGTCGCTCCCAAAGGACACGACAGGGTGCGTTAATGAATGCGACTGGCCGTGGATGCTGTGCATTCATTGTCTTATCACGCAATGAAACATGTCATGAGACAGTCGTGTATTATGTCCGATGGCTTTGCCGGCTCCAAAAACCGTCTATTATTCGTGTGTCGTTTCCATTGTGCTTACGCCCCCGAGTCCACGGAGACTGCGTCATCCGGGTCCATTTGTAAAACAATGTAGGTACACCGTTGGGCGTGCATTCGCATATTTTATTGTTATTACTACTATGATTGTAGTAGGTGCCGGCGTTGTTGACCATAATGCTGCTGCGCGACCGGTGTACGCCAAAAGCGACGGCAAGTTTCGTCGTTGCATTTGAATAATGTAACATTTGCGTTGCTACAAAGCCAGCATTAATTGTTATCTTGTCTCGTATCCTCCGTTCCGGCGTGCCGAGGTCGCCCCGGCCACAGATAGGTCGGCCGGGTATTTCGATACGCCGTCGTTGAATTATTAATTATCATTTGTGTTAATTAATTAGCGCGATCGCAATACCGTATGGGATTGTTATATATGCGCGGGCACGACCGGCGACGACGCCTCGGTGCTTAAAACGAAAATAATAATAGCAATAAAATATAATAATATATTCTGGATTGTACGCGCAAGGTCTTCCTCGATGCTTTGCTGCGACGCCAACACTATACTAGCTAAAGGCTGCGTGCCCAGAGATTAAAATATAGGACCGAGTAAAACGTCGGGGCTTTCGATTTTGGACAATGCCCGATGCCGACGGGTGTGGGTGCACATCGGCATACAATAAGCAAGACGTGCCCCTACAAGCGACTCGTATATACCCCTCAAAGTTATTTGCGAGGATACAAGCAACTGCAATTGAAGGTTTTGGACAACAATTAACAATAATAAAATAGTAAATGCTCCGATCTCGACTTTTAGGCACATTTGTTGTAACATGAAAACATATTTATTACAATCTCTAATGTCTTCTATTCAAACATCCTGATCGGGTTGCACAAGCGCTCGTTAGCCAACAAAAAAAGTCATATTAGGAGAAGCTTGTTACTAAACCCCTTTGAGTCTGATTCGATGAAAAAGAAAGTTAGGTTAAGTATCGAAGTGGTCCCGAGAAACCATCCAATTTACACGGGACATCTCTTTGATACGTCTCGACTCCTAACCTAATCTAATCTAACCTCATTTTTCATCGATTCAGACTCAAAACGGATTTAGTTAGATTGGGGCCTGCGCCAAACCCAACCTAACCGTTTTCCATTGAATCAGAGGGATAAGATTATGTTAGGTTAAGATCCTGACATTTTCTAAAATACAGTACAATGTATTAAATTTGAAAGTATATTGCGTTTGTACTTATAATTTGTATTTGACTACAATTTTAATATTTTTTTTTGAGCTTTGAAAAAGAAGTTGTTGCAAACAAGTGACAGAAATATTTTTACATACATAAAATAATTTATGCGTCATGCGTTACCTATGTAAACTAACGTCCCGTGACAAGGCTAATTGGGCATGTGCTAAGGGCTTTAATGTTTTTTTTAAATTTATTATTATTACACCACATCGATTAGAACCTAGTAGACATTAATGAAGTAATAATTGCCATTTCAAAATGACCGTGCGTTGTTCTATAAGGCAAAACTAACCTGCTCGCTTGCGAATAATGTTCTAAGAACGGGAAAACATACCAAAGTATCTATAGATACTTGTATCAGTTGAATTGACATTGAACTGATGGATTATCCAAAGCGTTCTCGTTGGAAATGTCATTTCTGAACACACCAAGCCAAGAAAGATAATGTTAAGGCATTATGCTTTCTATGAATGTACCCACGATTTTGCATCACCTTTATACTAGCGTTATATGTAACGTTCCCAAACGATACACAATGTGCGTTTGTATTCTTTTGGTGCCGAGGTCGAGGGAGATTTTTGTTTGCTTTGCCGTCCATTGTCGTCGAGGGTTCGGATCGTCGATCACGATCCGTCGATCGCCGGCACCTAGGGTTCGCATGTGATCCGGTATGCAAGGTCGCCGCGGTCCTAGTCCTAAGTCCATCAGCTCCGGGAAGAGACCGTGTGTGTACGGCTCTCTAAGGTTACACCGAACGATTTTCACAAAAACCGTTGACGGCCCTTTCGATTGTTTGTAAACCGACAATATACGACTGTTGCTTTTTTTCCGCATCGTGATTCCAACAAAGCACATCATTATGTTGTCAGCTCTATGTTGTGTTGGCGGCACTCACGACCGCGCAATAGTAATAGTGCGAGGTAATACAATATTCGGCGACCCGGCAGTCGAGTCCCGATTCTCAACTGCAATTCAAATAGCAGTTCGCAATACAATCATCGTTAGTGCGTAGACACATTAGAAAATTAAATTCTTATCATGTCCAACATAGAGGCAAGCGGACCTTTCGGTTTTCATCTGAACGCACAACGCCGTCAACGCCGCAACCTTGTCCGGACCTATAGCCGCGTCGCGCCCATCTATTGTGTGTTTCTTGCTCGGCCTAACTTCCTTACTTGAACTTTTGTACTTGAACGGCATGTTGTCTGTGACGATCATGTTGTTGTGTTTACACGAAAACGAGAAAGGAGTTGGCCGGCGGTCGGCGAAAAGCAATCGCCAGAACCACCCGAAGGCTGTCGTCGTTGGAGTACACACACACATACACACACACACACACTTTTTAATTTCATTATTTGTAGTTTGCCCTTTCGTTTAACGCCCAAATGACGTCATTTCTGGACAATATTGTTGCTTTTCGGGTCCGTCCAAACAATCGATACATGGCGGCGAATGATTGACGTTTGGTTTTGTTTCACCATAAACAAAAAATACCTACATAATACGCTATTATACATTATATCTGTTCAATCTCACAACACATCAAGTGCATTATCGGCTGGCCGTTCTAACGATTCGTTTGTTTATGTTTGCCCACACAGATTCTCGCCTCGCTAACAGTGTCGCTATGCTCAATGGTAGTGGGATTCGCGTCCGCCTACACGTCACCGGCCCTGCCATCGATGAACAGCCCGGGAAGTCCGCTCACCGTCAGCGAAGAAGAAGTAAGTAGCCCAGACAACAGCACGAATGACAGTGGCCAAAAGTTATTATTAACACCGGCTGGGGTTTTTTTTTATTTGCAGGGTTCCTGGATCGGCAGTCTCATGCCGCTGGCGGCTCTCATAGGCGGCATGGCCGGCGGTCCCCTGATCGAATCGATCGGTAGAAAAACTACCATACTCGCCACCGGAATTCCGTTCATCATTTGTAAGTCGCCAAACTGCCAGTTACTAGTAAATGAATAAATGTTTTCCAGCTTCTGTCACTAATCCGTTATAAAAAGAAAATTATATAATATATTGATAAGAGATAAGAGACTACTGATAACATATTAATGATAAGGTATAACTGATAAGAGATCGTCGATAAGAGATAACGGATAATACTGATACGGATAGATATCTGTCAATTTCAAATCGATTAATTGATAATTGGGCGAAATTTTATTTAAATATAATCTTTTATTAATTGAAATTAAAAGATAATGTTTTCATTCTAATAATTTTGTCTTTGATAATTCTCAAAAAACATTTCTTGAACAAACCATCAACAAAAATATTCGAATAAAAATGTATTGTAATAAATTTAAAATAGTACCATTAAGTATATACAAATAATATTATTCGAATAATTTTCAAACAAAGTTATCGGGTACATTTTCACTAGAATAATATTATCTGTGGTTTATTTATTCAAAATATAGATTTGTTTTCCAGTTTAATGATATTCCAACGATTGTCTAAATTTAAAACAGAATGTAATGCCCAACTCTGATATTGCTTAGGTTAGGCTGGGCTTCATCCTCGTTGAAATTTGAGTATAGTTGTTGAAAAACAACATCTTCATGGTTTAACGCGTTTATTTTTTGTGTACCGCACCGAAATTGGTTCAAGTGCAATAGTACTTCAATAGGCTACATCGAATAATAGGTATTTCGCAATCCGGAAGATATTCCTAATTCGGGTCTAGACCCAAGCACTCGTTTGGTAACCTACTAACCGAATTCCACTCGTTTTCGAGTACCCTCGATGGGATTTTATTGCCCCGATTGTGTCATGTACCATGGCCCTTGAGTACACCATTATTATTGTGTAATATTGACGGCATGTTCCGTTTTTTTTTTGTATGTGCAGCGTTTCTGTTGATCGCAATGGCCGTCAACGTACAAATGGTGATGGCTGGCCGAGCCATAGCCGGTTTTTGCGTGGGAATCGCTTCTCTCGGTCTTCCCGTGTACTTGGGCGAGACCGTACAGCCTCAGGTCCGGGGCACTCTGGGTCTGTTGCCCACCACGCTCGGCAACAGCGGAATCCTGTTGTGTTTCATCGCCGGCAAATACTTAAACTGGCAGATGTTGGCCATCCTTGGCGCCTGTATCCCGGTGCCGTTTTTGGTGTGCATGTTCCTCATCCCGGAAACGCCACAATGGTACATCAGCCGAAGTGAGTCGACCCATCCCTCGGCCGTGGCCGCGTGCTCCTCGTCGACCGGGGCTAGTAGTTAATATTTTTTGTTTGCTTTTCGCTACCAACAGACAAGAGCAAGAAAGCGAAAAAAGCTCTGCAGTGGCTGCGAGGAAAGAACGCCGACGTGACGCAAGAGTTCAGCGAAATCGAAAAGGCCAATCACATGGGCAAGAACGAAGAGATGCCCGGCTACTTGAGCCTGTTCTCGAAAATGTACTCGAAACCTCTTCTCATATCCATGGGTCTCATGTTGTTCCAACAGTTCAGCGGTATCAACGCCGTCATCTTTTACACCGTCAAGATCTTTAAGGTACAACTGTCGTCCGTCGGAAACATCCACACTCCTCTCCCACCTAGATTAGCGATAAGAGACAGACGTTTAGAGATCAGTAATCAGAGACATATTATGATAGGTAACAGTCGCTGGTAAGAGATTAGTGATGAGGGACAGCATAATATAACGGCTCCTGATAAAATGTACAAAAGGTCGGAAATGTGTTGGATAACCGTGGGAAGGGTCGGGGAGGCACATATCCGTGATACTATGGTCTCGTGCGTGTAGTGGAGAAACTAATGTTTTGTGAAACTTTTGCGTTTACAGGAAGCCGGCAGCTCCATCGACGAGAACCTGTGCACCATCATCGTGGGCATCGTCAACTTCCTGTCGACGTTCGTGGCGACCGCCCTGATCGACAAGCTCGGCCGCAAGATACTGCTGTACGCTTCCAGCGCCACGATGGCCGTCACGCTGATCACCCTCGGCACGTTCTTCAACTACAAGAACGCCGGCTACGACGTGTCCCAGTACGGATGGCTGCCGTTGGTCAGCTTCGTGTTCTTCATTATAGGATTCGCCATCGGATTCGGACCCATCCCGTGGTTGATGATGGGCGAAATTTTACCCGGTAAGTAGTACACGACGATTGGAATTACTACGACGAGTAAAGCACAGTGAAAACATCTCCCCACCTACCCGAACGCAGAGACAGAGCATGTAGCTATGTAGATTTGTATCGCATCTTCTTCCTCTTCTTCGCCTTACACTCCCATGACCATCTCGGCCTATTCACTCTCGTTTTCTCCACAATTGATGCAACCCCCTTAGACTCAGTATTCATTTCGTATTCTATCTGCCCTGGTCACTCCACTCGTCCATTTCGTTTAAAAATTCTCACTGTCCTCGACTAATCTGGTTGCGCTGTGGTTTTCAGCGAAAATCCGAGGCACGGCCGCTTCGTTGGCCACGGCTTTCAACTGGGCCTGCACGTTCTTGGTGACCAAGACGTTCTCGGATCTCCTACGGGTGTTTGGCGCGGACGGCGCCTTCTGGCTGTTCGGCGGCATCTGCCTGACCGGGCTGGTGTTCATCATATTCTGCGTGCCGGAGACCCAGGGCAAGAGCCTGGAAGACATCGAACGCAACTTGACCGGCGTGGGCAAAGGACCCGTTCGACAAGTGCGGAGGATGAGCTCCATAGCGCATCTGAAACCGCTGCCGATGGCCATCTAATGTGATCTAATGTCACAAGGATCGATATTGATATATATATATATATATGTGTTTTTTTATTATTATTATTATTATTAATATTGATATTATTAATTACCATCATTCAACGACGTCGTCGTTCACCAACAAAAAAAAAAAAAACGTTTTCGAAAAATAAAACCACACATAACACACAGTTGTTGTAGGTACACTCAGTACAGTCGAGTAAATCTCAAACGACCGAAATCCATTTTTCGACATTCGATATTTTACCTAAAAATAATAAAAACGCAAACTTACTTTTGCAAACGTAATTTTTTCGTATGTATAATATAATAAAAACAATATTGATAAATTAAAAGAATATATATTAAAAAGAAAAACCGCGCGTTACGCACTATACTGTTGTTGTTCTAGAGTGTACAGCTGTCGTTTTTGTTTCGATTTGATTTTTTTTTTTTCGTTATTCGTATAATGGTGCTAAAACATTTCAGACAATAATTTTTTTCTACATTTTTTTCTCTAAAAATATAACATTATCGTGTAATAATTACGACTGTCCGATTTAAAAAAAAAAAGAGGCAAAATTTCCACATTCCGGAGAGTAGGTGAAGTTCCAATATTTTTTTTTTTTTTATATTTTTGTGCTGTGATAGAGAGATATAGAACATCCCTCCCTCCAGTGATATACATATATATATATACATATATGTATATATATGTATACATATATTTAAACTCAAATCTTTCTCCCAAACAATAACGTCTCGGTTTTCCTCAAAAAAAAAAAAAAAAAGAATTACAAGCTATCCTCTGTTTTTTTATTATTATTATTATTATTATTATTATTATCATAATTATAATTATTATTATTATTAATATTATCGTTATAATTAAATGTGTTTTAGCGTTAAGCAGTAGTAGTAGTTTTTTGGGGGAACTCGTTATTGTACTTACAGTTTTTGTTTTACATTAAATGGCAGAGTACACGTTAACATTTTTTTTTTTTGTATACACGACATAAATTATATATATATATATAGGTACATATGCTTAAGCCACATTGTATTTATATGGTTTTTTACGGAAGAGGGGGGGGGAAGACGGAAGCTTTGGCGAATTTTTTTTTTGGTCGAAGGCTTAGCCTGGTATAGATTTTTCTTTTTTCTTTATTAACTTTCTTCTCATATATATTATAATAAATAATTAATAATCGATAATACTGTTCCGACAAAACAGAGTTTATAATAACTATATAAAATAACATCATCATAATTACACGTTCTTCCCCTCCCCTCCCAAACGAACAGAAACGTTTCTAACAAATTTATTTATCATCATATATTTAAAAATTATATGTGTGTATGAATATATATATATATATATATATATACACACAGAATATCCCGTCAGAAAATGGTTCACCGTTTTTTTAAATGACCAAAACATGAATTACACAAACGAATCATTTTTTTTACAACATTTTTTTTTTCATTATGAATTTTCAGTTCTATGAAACTTTCACGCCATTGCGATTTAGCGAAAGCCCTATGTATAAATAAATTAACAAAATTATTATTATTATATAAACTTAAACATATTAAAAATATTTAACGTTACAAAATACAACAACAACAACAACGACGACAACGAATAATTGATTCAACAGGGTGGACACAAGTTTTTTTGTTTTTTTTTACTGACACAATTACAGACTGGCCTTTTTTTTTTTTGGTAAAAATGTTTTTTTTTCCAACTAGCAAAAACAATAGAATTCGATTACTTTGTACATTCGTTTTAGCAGACGAACAAAATTATATGTGATTTAATTAATTATATTATATTATATACAAGATATATTATATTTATATAATATACGTTTTTTTTTATTATTATTAAATTTAGTTACCATGATTAAAACTATATATATATATATTTTTTTTTTTTTTTGTTAGGATATATTATTTATTGAAACAATGTTATTTTAGATTTTCGGATGACATGTTATTTATTTCTAGATTGTATTTAAATATAAAATAAAAGTTTGATTATATATTATAATAAAGTAGAGCTCAAAAAAAAAAATTAAAACATATTTATAACAATAATGATGTACTCTTTAAAATAATATATCATAGTGTCGTCAATTAAAAAAAAAACATTATATTTATTATTATTATTATTGATTATATGTAAAGCAATAGTAATATTTAAAAAAAAAAACATTCCTTCGCGAAAGAAATTTAATAGTATTTTTTACTTAAAATACGTGTAAAAAAAATAAAGTATGTTAAGGTCTTTTTTTTTTTTTAACTTTCTTACATGATTACTTTTTGAATACTATAATATAAAAGAGAAACAATTATTTGTCGCTCGAGCACGTTTGTTTGAAAAATGCGTTGTTTCATTTGTATTTATTGAATAGTATTTATATATATATATATAATATATATAATATATAATATATATATATATATATATATATATATATATATATACATTTTTAGAGACTTAAACCTTCTTTTTTTTTATTAAAAACGAACGTACAATAAAATATGATTGTATTGTTTTATTTATTTTTGTATTACAAAATTAAAATTCAATGTGAAACACCGTTTAATTTACGTGTACAAATAAACAATTACTATTTGTTGAAAACATCAAAACGGGCCTGTTGTTATTTGTTGTACAGATACACTAATTGTACAGTAACCGTTTGTTCGCTAAACTAAACATCAAAAGGGCGTTGTTTTTACAATGATGCGGTTAATTGATTCTCATTTTCTATTTCATATGACAATATTTTTAGCTTCGATGCGAAGCTGAATTGTTTTTACAATGATGTGTCTTTATTTTTTTTAATTTTATTTATCTGTCTGGACCCACGGTATCTCGTAAACCGCTGAACCGATTTCTTCGTGTAGAGCAACTCTATAGATCAGAAATCATACTTGGAAGGTACTTTATCGGGCCAAAAAGTCACCCCTTCCCCATCAAAATCGAGAAAAACGCCCAAAAAATTTACAAATTTTTCAACTTAAAATTACGACGCTCTATAAATGTTTTTAAAAATCGTCGAAAATGTTGCAAATTTATTTGAATTGTTTTTCAAACATAGCTAAACTATCGATAAACATTAACGAACCAAAAAAATATCATAAACCCTTTCCCTTAGATAGGGTTAGAATTTTTTTCTTTATTTCAAGCAAAGTTTTAGAGATTTAGATCTGAAAATTAGACCAAAGGTAGATCTAAAACGGAACTATAACATGTACAATTTTCTCAAAAGTCTGTAGTCAAATTTTTTTTTTATCAAGGGAAAACCCCCAAAATAGAGTAAATTTACTACACTTTGGCCGTAGTCAGTTTCTAGGTTGCTATGTGTGTGTGTGAATCAACTGTCAACGGGTAATGAAAATATTTTCATTATATTGTTAATTACGGTACATGGGTAACTATGACAGTACATTTTTATAGACAGACGATCAACCCTTATCGTATCCACCCTGCACAAGACTAAATATTAAATTTTAAGTACATTATTGCTGGCCCCACGATATCTTCTAAACCGCCGTAACTAGTTTCAACATACTATCCACAGATTCGCATCGAAGCGTTTATTTAAAAGTGATTTTATCACTTTCAGTTATAATAAAATGTGCTGTAGACCTGTGACCTCTCCGTCCCCACTATACCCCCATCCCACTGTATTGTCTTATTTGTTTTGTTACCTTTGAGAGTTGTACAATTAAAAGCAAAAAAAAAGAAAACAGTTACAGGAAAACAGCTAAGCGCATTACAATAGTTATTGTTGTTGTTGTACTAAATTGTTTTTTTCCACACCCGGTTCAAAAAGTATATACACTAAAAAAATACAAAAAACAAACGATCAAAAGATTGATTGGACAATTATTTTATTTCAAACACAATTTTGTAAATTTCCATTCCAACGTGTGTGTTTGATGAAGCCGACAGCCAAAATACTATGTTATGTACAAAAAGTAGTTTTTGACGTTTTAAACAAGACAGTGTTTAGTCGAAAAACAATGGGATGTTTTAGCTTAAGTACGTCACATAAGTTACATCTCTAAAAAATACATAAACACCCCCAAAAAATGGTTCGACAAACGAATTTTGATTTTATATTTTGATGCAGATAACACATTGTAGTAAGGGTTAATTTTTAAAACATTTTTTAACTAACTACATTGAAAACTTTTACCAGATTTATCTGGTTTTGACTTGTTTGTTGAATAGAAAAAATTATTCGACTAATTTTCCAACATTATTTAATTATTCAAATACCCAACCGTATTTTGTGTGACTTTGTGCTTTTTAAAAATCATTAACTCGTTATTTTTTTTTTTTTTGTTATTCCCCGGCTACTATTATTGTACTGTTTTATACCATATAGCGTAGAGTCTACTATTCCACGGACGTGGCAGGTATAAGTAGTTGAAATAATACATCTTTGAACGTTGCCCGTGTACAATCGTGACACGAATACGCCATCGGTTAAGTACTACAGACGGGTGTAGTATTTATGCGGCACACGCTACTGAATGCATTACGATTAATATTAATAACATTTACATAGTCCGACCGAGGCAGTTTGGAGACAAAGATGACGTACAATAATTTGTAAATTGTCCAACAGCAAGTGGTGAACACGTTCCGTGTGGAATAATAAAACAATTGTTTTCAATCGAATAATGATAACAATTAAAAGATAAATAAAAGCCAGTACAGTGGGATGGGGGCATAGTGGGGACGGAGAGGTCACAGGTCTACAGCACATTTTATTATAACTGAAAGTGATAAAATCACTTTTAAATAAACGCTTCGATGCGAATCTGTGGATAGTATGTTAGGAGATAGGGGTGAGAATTAGCCGGTACATAACCGAAAAAAAGCGTAACGAAAAAAGCGTTACGCTATTACGCGCAATTATCGGAAAGACCTGATATGAGATAAGAAATACGTCGTACGTTCAACGTTCAAATTAGAACTAAATAATAAATTCAAAATAGTTTAATTTTCTATATATTAAACTATATTAAGTTACTTTTGGCCAGATCATATAAAAGATCGTGAAGTTCCATGGAGCTTCCAGTTACAGCATAAGGCCAAGGAGATTTAAAAATATCACATAAAATATTATAATCAAGTTCCTGGCCAAAATTGTAGTGTTTTCAGGGGTGGGATATAGGGGTAGGGGTGAGTTATAGGGGGTAGGGGTGAGTGATAGGGGTAGGGGATTGGGGGTTAGTGATTGGGGTAAGATATCGGAGCTAAGAGCTATGTTGTACGTTCAACGTTCAAATTAGAACTAAATAATAAAATCAAAACAGTTTAAGGGCCCAATTTCTCTATGAATTGTTTTAAGCCAGATAATAAACATTACAATTTTAGCCAGAAACTTGTCGTTTTAATATACTAGCTTGTTAACGCTTGTTAATATACTATATCATTATCTATAATTCCACCACTACTCTAAATTTATTCGGTACTCAACGAGACATGAAAATGCTTGTTTGTGGTTGCAGACTCGGCTGAAGAACTTTTTGGTTTGTTAATGTTTATCGATAGTTTAACTATGTTTGAAGAACAATTCATATAAATTTGCCACATTTTCGACTATTTTTAAAAAAATTTATAGAGCATCGTAATTTTAAGTTGAAAAATGTGTACATTTTTTAGGCGTTTTTCTCGATTTTGATGGGGAAAGGGTGACTTATTTTGACCTGCTATAGTACCTTCCAGGTATGATTTCTGATCTATAGAGCTGCTAAACGAAGAAATCAGTTCAGCGGTTTACGAGATATCGTGGGTCCAGACACAAAAAAAATAAAAAAAATAAAAATACATTATTGTAAAATCAATACCTTCTCAGCTCCGTATCGAAGCTAAAAATATACTATATATATCAGTATAATTTATAAACATTGAACAAAAACCAGATTGTTCAGAAATGCACATTGAAAAAAACATTTTACAGAAAAACGTTCACTCGAGCAAAGTTTTTAGATTTTTAGGACTGAAAATTAAACCGAAGGTTTTTAACTCGTTTTTTTTAAATGTAATTTAAATATTATTATTTGTGTTTTAAATATCAATCTGCTGTTAAAAAAAATAATAGCAAATTTCCATTCAAAAGTCATCGAAGGCGGGACAACATAATAATATATGCCCACCGTGCGGCATGGGTTGTATTTCTTTTGTCAATCGAATTAATGGACACCTGTAGATGCTGTAATTATTAGAGAACTTTATTTTATATTAAAATCAATCGTTTAATATTAATGAAATTATTAAAAAAATTGTTAATTAATAGAATTGTTAGTTTTCGAAAACTTACACTAACCTTCTGTCGATCTGACATGTTTTTTTATGCTGATTAGTTTTGTCAACACAGTTCATAATATGTTTATTGTATTCACTTAAATCTGTAACGAGACTATAACATTTGTAAATTTTTTCCAAAAATCTGTGGTCAAACTTTGTTTTCATTTGGAAAAACTCCTTCCATTTGAGAAAATGGGAAAATTAGTAATTACACATTGACCGTGTCTGCTTTGACCTTTTTTTGTTGTTTCTCGACTTTTAACATTTGCGACCGGTAAAAAAATTAACCTTGATAATATTATAATGCTTGTTATTTTGTCTGGGCATTGTGTGTAGGCGAAACCGTACACCGTACAAGTGAATGTTTTTTTTTTTAATTGTGGGAATTTGTTTTTGTTGGCTCTGTGTATTCCTAACCATGTGAAGAATAATCGAGTTTTTTTTTGTATGTGGCAATGACAGGTATAGGTAGAATTCCAACTTTGATAGGTACCTACGTTACAAGTGCAACAAGCCTATTGCGCTTTGCCCAGAAAACTATAAGCAAACATTAAACAAATAAATCCTGTTTTCATAAAAAAAACATGATCGAATCGAGGCACATTTTGTTTGAGCACACAAACAGGGCATTTGGAATGATTTAGTCGCCCCGCTTTGCTAATATCTTGCTGTACAAAATATGGTAAAAATTCACATAGTTTCTATGAATCCAGAACAATCCATTGAGCTCTTGATTCGCTTTTAAGTCTAAAAGTCACTCGAGCCTCACCCAAGATCGTACGTGTCGGTTAAACTTGACGGGCTTCAATCCAAAAACACTCTTTTCCAATTTTTTTTTTTTTTTAATTGATTTATACATTGATTCTTACGGTAAACTGTATGGATAGTGGAATGGTAAAGTCATTTTCAGGCAAAACACTCTTTTTTCTAAAGAAAAATATCCTATTGAAAAATAACAATTCACTCAAAACGTTCTTTTTCCAGTAGATTATTTACTGCAAAAACGTTCATTTGCATTTTACTTCAAAACGTGCTATTTCCAATGTCATCAGTGTAATACCTTACACATAAATTTATTGCATAATGTACTATTTCCTTCAACATTTGTCAAAACGTTCCATTATTCTTCAAAACGCTCCCTGATTAAATATGTTTTTCCAAAACGGACTTATTTTTTTTCTTTTTGAACAATTTATACTTTAAAAAAATGTATTTAATCAATTGTTTAATAATATTTAATTTAGAAATATCTTGTTGCACACGTGATCGGTTCCCAGGAGTGAGTGGTACCGGGTTCAAATCCTACCTGCCCTCTCAACACTTTTTGCATTTTTTTCAACTTTTATGGTAATTTATATTGCAATAAGTCTAAAAACTTATAAAGTATTTATATTTTATTACTACAGAATACATTTTTACTCTTAAAAGTACTTGATAACTGGCTGATAACTTGCACTGGCTATTTATCTTCTCTTCCTTTTTCTCACTATCTACTGAGATGCTTGTAACAGTGACTCTCTGACAAATAAATTTATGAATATAGTTATTTATTGCATCAGTAATCAAAATTAAAGAGAGGGGTGGGTAGAGAGAATGACAGCCTGGCACGTTAATGATCTTTTCTTATTCCTCACTTCAAATTCATTCTCACGTGTTACTGCTTACAAATTTCTTATTTCTTTAATAAAATTCTTTCACCCGTTTTACTACATGACGTTCGGAACTTAATAAAGAATATTATAATATATTTATATTTTTAATAAAGAATAAAATTTTCTTTTCGAAACGTATAATTTGTCTCTGAACAGTGATCCTACACAATCTACGACAAAAAATGGTACAACCATTGATGCTGTTTTTCCAGATATTTGAACAAAATTGAGTCAAAAATATACGTATCATATTTTAGTCATCATAAATCAATAATTTCTATGATAGAATGTGAGATTTAGTAATATATAATAATATACATATGATAAAAATAATTTTATATCAATCACTTTTTAAAAATTAATCGAATGCAACCATATGACATCTGAACTTCGTTTCTACCGACGGTCCTGTTTTTAATACATTAGGTACTGTTAGGTTTTTAATATTTTTAAATATATCTAGTGTAGTTGATTTTTACTTTTGTAATTATAATATATTTTTAATAATTATTATGAAAAGAACTAGAACTAACAAAAAATGGTTGTCAACAGTATGATGAAGACGTATACTAATGTAAAACAAATATTACAAATTAACTAATTTTGTGATATGTTCACACAGTTAGATAAATACAATGGAAGAAAAAAAAATATTGTACTTTTATTTTACTTTTCCAAATTTAATGGCAAAACGTACAGTTTCCGGAAAAGAGCCGTTTTGTCGGAAATAAGATTTTTAAAATGCATTCAAAAAAAGGAAACGAAAGAGTTTGCAAATCAATTAAAAATGTTTTTTAGTTTTTTTTTAATTTAAATATCGAGTTACGATCTAAACCATTCAATATATGTTCCTAAACATTACACTTGCTCTACCGAAAAAGTAGAAAACTGGAAAAGGTACACAATTGAATCGTAGCCCCTCGATTATGTACACACGAATCAATTATCGTCGAGCGAGCATTGCTCATGCATAATGGTGTTGATCGGTCTGGCGTTTGAAAACAATTTCAATATATTATATTCCAAATGGAAAACAACGACGATGGGACGCGTTCATAAATATTCCGTCTATTCAAGTTATTCTCTAGTCTCTAAGACGATTTCCAGAAGAAAACAAAAAAAACAATCATTAGCTCGTAGCCCAGGGTGTCGTTACAACGGTTCCTAAAATGCTCTTTTCGTTGGCTCTGACGGCATTAGTTGTCTTGCCGATAGAAGTGTTTCCCATCAGAGCCATCGACATCGATTGGGATTCGGAAAACACTATTCCGCTACCGGACACGGTGATAATTATTAATTCCACTTCGAACGGCACCGACGACACCGAAGCCGAGCCGACATATCCGAAAGATTGGCTGGCAGATCTCCTCTACCAGTGTCTGGTGCGATTTTCAATTAAAGACGTCGGCAGTTCGGCATGTACAGCACAGTCGAAAATGTACAGGAGTCATTTGAAAAATAATTCCTACTGGGCCGTGAAAAGTAAGCGCTGCTCATTGACCAATAGTAGCTGTGTATAAGTCTGTGTTACGGTTTTTACATCTAGTCGCATGATATTAATGGTGTGTAGTGACTATATCAACGTCCAGAGGAGTTTAAAATATGTAGTGGAAATTTTCAAAGTCCAATCAATTAAAATATATCGTTGCGGTTATTTTACCCGTAGTAGTAAATTTAACATTTTAATACTCATTACGAACGATGCCTTCGTTTTTACAATCTATTCGAAGTCACCATATAACTTGGGTGAAATGACTAACGTCGGTCTGGCACCCCCCTAGGTCTTTGTTCAATGTAAAAAAAAAAAAGAAACGTCATCACTCGTCATATAACTTATGCAAATCAAAAATATACATAGGTGTATAATTTGTGAGTTTATCCTAACCTAACCTAACCTAACCTAATTTAGCTAACTTTTTAAGATTATTTAGCTTCGTGTGAACTTTTATTGATCACATTCTTGGCCAAACGACTGTTTAAAGAAAAACAAATTATTATTAGCTTCGACGTAGATCTGAGAAGGTATTGATTTTACAATGATGTGTAAAGTCGAATTAAATTAAATATATTTTTTTATTTATGTTTGTTACCGATTTACCTGAAAAAATTGCAGATTTTTCAACTTTTAACTTAAATAGCTGACATATTGCACTGATGTAAAATTCTAAAAATATATATTTTATACTAAACACAAATATACTAAAATTACCCGAACAATGTGGTAAATCGTTTTTGTATGTCAGTCTTTCCCAACTTGTCTTACTTTACAAGATGCTTACAATTATTGCAAACTAAAAGCGTTCGTTGTGTAAATTCACAAACGTTTTAAAGTTGAGGGGGTGGAAATGCAGTAAGTAACATATCTTAAGATTAAATCTTAAAGGTGAAACAGATGACATTTTTGAGCATAACAGGTTTTTAACTGCTATCTTCGGATTTTACAGTGTCGGATTCATGGCCTAGATACCTAAACGGATTATTAATAGGCAATACGCATCACATGGGCGTTTATGACGAGTGCGTTAGTGTGCACCAGCCAGTCCAAGGAAAATATTGTATGTCGACCATCGAACTTCAAACTTCAACAAACGAAAATTTCACCCAGTACAGTAAAGATGAGTACTCGAGTTTCGACAACGCTTGGCAAGAGATACTCGGGGTAATTATTTGAATAGCATATTCTTGTTCTAACAGTTATATATTTTGATACCTTAAAGATTTAGTATGTCCAGTTTTGATAACTTAACTCTGAAAGTGCCCCGAAAGACACCTTCGCCATGGTAGGAGTCCTGCTAGTATCCTCGTGGCATTTGTCATTCCTGCATAGATTAATTCTTGGACAGATCATTTGGATTCAACATGCAACTGGAGCTTTGACGTCCAAAACAGGAGTTGTTGACAACTAGTTATTGCGGTATACACTTGCAGCCGTTGATCTCATAGGTTTAATGGAATTTAGATAGAATTCCAATGTGACAATGATAGCCCCCTCAAGCATATTTCTTTCAGAGCATGAAAGAATATCTTTCTTGTGTATACGCTCTAACTAGATGAGTTCCATGAATTTAAAACGATCGATGAGAACTAAGTAAAACATTACTGCAATCGTTTTGAATGCACGCTAAGTAAACGTCCACATTGTTGAAAATTTTTATAAATATACACAATTAACCCACTGACCTGGTGAATGTCGGCATACATTCGTGACTACGCATTCACTGTAACATGTAAATTTAATTACAAAAAGCACATTTGATCTCGCTTCAAACAAATTCGTTAGAATTCTTACTTATTTAGTTTCAAACTTGTTCCAACCTACAGTTGGTCCTACAATTATTGTTTCGCGAAAAAAATGATTTTCATTGTTACCAGTTTATCGATTACGGCGATCGGTTCAAAAGAAATGTGATAAGGCTTGGCGTATGCGTGCCCGAAGCTTGTACCGCGGCAGACCTTGAAACATCATTGCAAAGGGAAATGGACAGAATACTGCTGCCCCATCAACTAAAAGCACGAATCGAAGTTCATCCAAACTTGTGTAGCACCGACAAAGATTTGCAGCCATTCGAGATTGGATATTACATAACCGGGTAAGCAAATCGAAACAAGTTACAAACAACTTAAGTGATTTTATAAATACACAACAAAATCACTAAGACTGAAGTCATGTAGTGTAGATATCAGAGGCTATGCACACTCTTGATTAGCTATTAATTAATTTTTAACATCGACATCAACTTCGTAGTGTTGCACTGTTATTTTATACAAGAAAATCATGAAGTTTGTTTGGATTTACATTTAGTGGTTTGATCGGATTGCTGTTATTGGCTGTATCTTTATCGACAACCTATCATTTAATAGTTCTGGTTCGCGATACGCAAGATAATAAAACATGTAAGTACATGTTTATAGCCACAATTAGATTATTTGAAATAAGACGTGTAATTTTAAACGCAAGAAACACAGGCAAATTACAATTTTGTTAATAGAATTTACAGCAACTGTTCTTATTTTTAATTAAGTCTATTAATTATTGTTTGTACACATTTTTCGTAGGTCTGGAAGTAATCACTATATTTTCTGCCATCAGAAACGGAAGAGACCTGATTAAATATAATAGGAATAATGATTTAAACATCTATAACGGTCTGAAAGTGACAATTTTAATGGTAGTGTTATTTACACACAAATATACATACTTTGTAATTAATCCGATTTTGTATCCGAAACTTGTAGAAGAGGTAAGTTTACGCTATCATATTATCTATATGTTTTATAAATACACAAACAATTACTGTAACTTGCCCGTTAAATATGAATTAAAGGTTTACACTGTCGGTCCACACTTTCCATTGACCATTGCGAACATTGTTGACCCTTTTTTCTTCATAACCGGTTACTTAGTTTACATCATGATGATTCCGCAGTTCACCAAACCTGGTTGCCAGTGGTTTCATATACCATTTGTGATTGTATACAAATATTTAAGGTAACCGTCGGCCTCGTGTTAATAATACGTTTACTGTTCATATCCACGACCTGCGTTTCGTTTCCAGAACCCTCCCTATTTACATCATATTGATGCTCCTCACGACTTTTGTCATTCCTCATTTGGGAGATGGTCCATTTTGGGCGAATAAGATGTGGCTCGAAGCGGACAAATGTAAAACGCATTGGTGGACTAATTTACTGGCCGTTAGTAATTTCATTCAAGTGGAAAAACAAGTAAGTATTGCGTGTGTGAAGTTTTACCTGTATTCAAAAACAAGGCCCTGGAAATTTGCATAGCTGAGTATGGCAAAACAGCGTTGTAGACTATTCCGAGAAAGAACAGATACCTAAGAATGTGTGTAACAATCGTAGAGAATACTTACGAAGAAGTGCAAGCGAATGGTCAGAGAACTGGGTGGCGAAACAGAAGAAATTCCATCTGGAGTTTGTCAAGAGTCAGACCATACTGTTATTTTCCTTTTTAAAAATGACTTAATAAAGTGCTGTAGTTTCAAGAGATAAGCCAGTAGAAGTATTGGGATTAACTAAGTGTGAAAAAGGGAAGTATTAAATAATTGGAAAAATTACTTGTACCTTAAAAAATAGAGTACTGAGATTTTGGGTTTAGTAATGATTTGTACAACTTAAATTTCTACTAGTTTCTTATTGTTATGCTATTTATTTTCAGTGTCTTGTAGCAGGTTGGTACATATCGTGTGTTATACAGTTACTTGCCATTGGAACCATCATAATATACATATATGTAAAAAAGCCTAAAATCGGAGTTTATATAATGGTCTTAATGTTGATTATGTCGTTGACCATCCGATTTGCTGTAACATACCACACGAAATCGTACGGAATCATCAAGTTTATGATATCGTTAGTATTTGTATTATTTTATATTTAGCTTTTAGTAAAAACAAAATAATCATTAAACGTTTACATAAGCTGTTTGCTGGCTCGGCAATTACAATAACACCATAAGGTTTCAAGTTTAAACCAATTCCATGTATATTTAAATACAATAACAAAATAATAATTGTAATTCATCATTAAAATATGATGAAGGATATGATTGGAACAAAATAGGTTTTAAGGATGTCGGAAGGATTGTGATTGTAATACACGTAATGGAGAGGGTGTTGAGATGATTATTCATTTATTGGAAGAGAGAGAGAGAGTAGAAAAATGAAAAGGAAAATGCGGGAAATCATACATAGTAGGTTCATCATATAAAGTGCAGCGTGGTGGAGAATTGAAAGAAATGAGAAAAAAGGCAATTACGACCAAATCGTAGACTAGCAAAAGAAATATATCAATTATTATTGTCTTGTGATTCGATGGAAATTATTGATTTGATTTTATGTTTGAATTATTTATTTTATAGATCAACGGAAAATCCTCTTAGCTCATATGAGTACTCAAATCTATACACGCAAATCTACATGCGAGGTATACCATTTTATGCTGGCCTGTTAGCAGGTGTTGCGGCTGACGCTTTGAAACAAAGAGAAATTAAAATATCTACAGTAATGATATCATTAACACAATATAATATTAGATTTCCATTCATCTTCTTATTCGTATCGTCTCGTACAATCTAATCTATCCTAGGGCTAGCCACGTCTGACCATTTGTTTTTCTGGGTTATCAGTTACCTAGTTTTTAAATAATACTCAATTCAAATAAAATACAATTCGACTGAAAAAAAAAATGGATTATTCGAATTAAATACTAATAATGTTATTCTAATTTTAAAAAAAACCTGAAAGTTTGAGTTAGAAAAACTGGAAACTTATAGTAAATTGTTATGGTTAAAAATTAAGCTTATCGAAGCTTTAATGGAGCATTGTATTTACATTATTTACTGCCACTCGAATAGATTGACTGGTCTATCAACGTTTCGGTAGACTTGCACATTCCATCTTAAGATTTGTGGATCGATGTTGCTCGTATTGTGGTTTCCTGTAGACACTGAGCGACCAGCTTCCGCGGTCATTGGTTATTCACACTGTACTGCTTCTCATTTGGTCTCCGGTTTCCATTGGCCCTGTTATTAATAGCTGATGTATCATAAACGCCCGATATATGAGGCGCTCAAAAGCCAAACCGATTAACTCCACTTTTTTTTTTTTTTTAATTGCGAATAATAGCATGGTTGGATTAGAAAAGTGTATAATTTTCAGTGGCCAAGATAAATAACTCCATAGTTGAATTTTTTACCACTAGATTGCGCTAAGAAAATTGGCAATTGTACTTACGTACATTATTTCAAATAACTTAACTGCCTGTCCTGAAAAATTTCATTTTAATCGGTTTGCCATCTAAGCGCCTCATAATATGTAGACTTGGTAATCATCATTCGGACTACGGAAAAATTCTTCCAATTTCTTCACTGTTGAGAATACTGTCCTTACACTGTATTTTCTTGCTAACCCTTGTTGCTTGTATTTTTTTTCTGTTTTTCACAAGGCCCTGTGTTCACTGTATTCATGGCAAACCCTAGCTGCTGTTTTTCCTATTCTATAAGTTTTTCCAGCAAGTAAGGCTGCAAATTTTAAAAAAGCCATTAAAGATGGAGATTTTCTGAGTGCGACGGGGAATGCGGTATATAAACTTCGCTCAGTCTACAGGAAGCTACGGTGCAAGCAACATCGAATCTATTCAAGTGGGAGTAACCAGAGGATGTGTAATTGACGTAGAATGTTTTTGGGATTTGTTAATAACATCGAAAAAACTACTTTAACGAGAAAATAAATGTTTCATAATTTATATACCGCGACATTCTTATCAGCCACGTCTTGTTGAATTCCTCTATAATTTTTCCCTACTAACTGCCCAAAACCCTTTTCCGTTTATAATGTTGATTGAATATTATTTTTCAGACAACCACTTATGTCAGCACCGCGGTGATCATTGTTATTTGTATGTACGTTCAAATGTACGGCATGACGTTTTACGAGAGGCGCAGGCAATACGACGCGATCGAGTCGGCCATTTATGGAACTCTAAGCAATTGCACCTGGACCGTGATTTTCTTTTGGATCGCTATCTGCCATACCATTTCTAGTTATGGTAAGCCAAGCCAATTGTAAATGATCAACGACGTAGGTGTCGACGGATTATTTTTTTTATTTTTATCAATTTCTTTCTATAACGTTACAGTAGTGTAATTTACTTAGCCCCCTATTGATATTTGTACAATATCTGCCAATTACAATTTATTAATTGTATCGCTTGTTTGAAGGACCGATAGAAAAACTGTTCAACAATCGATTCGCCGTACCGTTGGGCCGACTCTCTTACTCAGTTTACTTGGTCAACATCACTGTAATGATGATGATTGAAAACTCCAAACGGACAAGCGCAACCCCGACAATGGGGATGTTGGTGAGTGGTTGTGGTTGTCATTATTGTATTTTAATACTATAGAACCAATAGCTGATTTTTCAAAGTTGGGTTAGTAATTGAACTGTAATTAAACAATACGAAAGAGTATAATACAAAAAACAAAACAACCGTGAAAACTATAATTCGTTTATAATATTGATTATCCGCAAACGTGAATCGTGTAAGTATAATATTAAATTAAAAAAAAAATTGTTTTTTATTAATTTAATTCTCTCAATTAAGCTTGGAAAAAATCAGTGCAAAAATAATATTCTTGTAGACAAACTGTTTACAGTGTGTGAATAATAATTGTTTTTGCTCTGTTGTTATATTTTAGCAAAATGAATGGATTATCGGGGTGTCTAAGACATACTTAGCAGCCGTAGCATTGTATTTAATTGTTGAAGCACCAATTGGATTACTGATAAAAAAAATTATCGTGGGAAGGTGAACTAACGATTATTATTTATACGAATTACCACGCGTTCACATCCGGTCATACGACTTAGCATTAATTGTTGAATAATATGATTTTGATTTTAAATAAAATATAATATAAGGGGTTCAACGGAAACTAAATTAATAGATATTTATCGCGGGTTATCCTATAAAAATAGTGTGGATAATATTGCCTATATTATCATTTCAAAAACGACCAGACCTATATTAATACAGGGTGATCATTTTATCGCGAACAGCTTAACATCTCATTGGGTTCAATAAGAAATAACATTTTTTTTTATTTTCATAATATTTTTATAAAATGTAATCTCAATTTTTCACAAATTTGCATATTCCCACCCAACTCTAAAATTAATTATTCTTATGTCATGTTTTGATACTCGAATAGTATCAATACATACATTTCGTTAATTTTTGAAATTGACAAAAAATGTACTACAAATTTTAACTGGTCCATAACCAGTTTTGGATGACTATTTTTGAAGTTATTGAAGTTTCAAGTTTAGCGCAGGAGGAAAGCAAGGAGTGTAGTATTATTTTTATCTGCGCGCACTTTCCCTCCCGTCTTAACATTTAAACTCTTCTGACTAATAAAAAAAAAAAAAAAATGTTTCTTAAAACGCATGAAATATTGAGTGATTCACGATAAAATGAACACCCTGTATGCATTTTAATATTATAAATTATTGAAAAATACCATATGCAACGGAATATTAGTAACGTGATTGTGGTTTTGATTGATTTCAGCAAGTTTAGTAATCAATTAGATGTCGACAAAACAATTCGGACAAATGCAAAATCAGTTGGACAAAGTGATACGACAAAATTGTAACTGTGTACATTTTCTTATTTAGCTCTCTTCGCCTGCGATATTTCTTTGTGTTTCCATTTCAATTTATGAAAAATGCGAGTCATCAATATGTGTACAAGGTATTTTTTAATATTACAGGTATTTTTTAACAATTGAAAAAAAAAAAACTTTAAATTATTTTCTATTTTTTTTCTCAAATTTCTTATATTGATATTCTAAACTTTTATAGTGTACTACAAACAGTGTATAGCCTTTTGTAATGTACTATTAATAGTTAATTTTAAAAAAATGTTACATTTTGTATCATTAAATATTGTTTGTAAATATATTGTTTTTGTTAAAAATATTTCACCCCAAAAATATTGTGAAAAGAAACCTTGTCTATGTTGCTCATATTTTAGATGGTCAAAGGCTGTAAAAACTATCGTGGTTCATTGTTAAGATCTAAAAATATGTCTTGTTACAATAAACGGATTTGAAATTTAATTGTGTTATTAAAATTCGATTATATATAATGTTTAAAGCGGTACTTTAGAAATAGTAATTTTTATATTAAGCAATTTTCTTGATATCAGAATTGAGTAAGTGAGATAAATATAGGGTACAAAAAAAAACATATAAACATTTTTTTTTTTTCATGGTTGTTATCAAAACGTAATTATTAATTTAATAGACGGACGATGAACCCTGATCTTATCCACCCTAATATTAAAAATTTAATTTTTAAGCACCTGTGACCCACCTGTTCCCAATACGCCTCAACAACACTGGAGTGTTTTCTTTTCTTTTAATGATATTAAATGAAGTGAAATCAATTTCATCTAAATCCATAATATTGTATTTTGACAGTTATACTAAGGAATAAATTGAATAGTTGTGCGTAAATTGTGTACATTTCCAATAGATATGAATCAGAATATTTGTACCATTACTAGTTGTGTTAAAATAATTTCTCCACTTCACCAAACTTCACTAAATTTCCAACTAACTTACAAGTAAATATTACATGGTAATTTATATACATATATATATATAGTCGATCACCCATGGAATGGCCCAGCAAGGTGGTTTATTACTCGTAATTAAATATCATGAAAAAAAAAATTGGAAAAGAATACATATAAAAAACAAGTAAAAAAAATAGTGATGCAATAATTACATAAATGTTTAATGCATGACTTAAATTCTTAGTAGGTACTATATAAGTAGTTGTAGACTTATAATTGCAAAGCTCAGTGTAGTTAACAAAAATATTCAAAATGTTCCGAGCATGGCCGTTGTGGCCGTTTTTTTTGCCGGTTGTAGTATTTTCCAGTGAAATCGCTTTGATGGTCTAATGTTTCTACCGATACAAAAAACCCAGTTTTACAGAATACGATTAATTCAGAATTGGTCGACAGAAATGCCACGAGACTCGAGCCGGTTTATCCTGAGAGTTGGTTAGCCGATCTTTTCTATCAGTCCTTGGTTGGGTTTTCCGTCACAGATGTTGGAAGTTCCGCTTGTCGACTGCAATCAAAATTGTACTTAAGCCATTTAAAAAATAACTCCTACTGGGCTGTAAAAAGTAAGCGATGATAATTGACCAAATAACTCTCTCTGAGTCTATGTTATGGTTAAAATCTAAACACAAAATATAATATTTTACATTGATATACAATGTCCTTTGTAGTTCTAGGCATTTTGATATTACAATCTTTTTCGCGTAAAAGTTCGGTGAATATACTTTCTCCGGTTTATCTTGGCTACTAAGCACTAATTCTAACTAAATCCATTTGTCTTCATCGACGACAAAATTCCCAAACTCTCACTACCACAAATAACTGCTATCAATCACCAACATGAATTTAATTTCAATCAATACGATTGGAATTAAAATTAAAACAATTCTTTTAAATTTAATTTTAATCCAAATAACACTCTTTGGCGACACAATCTTCATATAATCAAATAGAATATTTTAAAAATATAGCTAAACTTCTCATAATAATGATGATTATTCAATAGGTATACATGTAAAATTAATTTAAAATGACAAAAATATTTTAATTATAGTGTTAAAATAAAATAAATTCAGGTTGATTGTCTGCATTTCTTGTCAAGCTGCAGTTTGTAATTAACTTTAATAGAAGTTTCAGCGCGTCGTTATTTTAGTATAAGATTTGAAGAGGTTTTTAATTTATTTTGAAGGGGATAGGATGAATTTTGAGCTCATAAAGTCGTTTTCGGCTAATAATTATGATCTATAGATTTGGTACATGAAAAAATCGGTTCGCCAATTTAGGGGTTATAGAGGAAGGTAGAGTTATTAAATATTCTATTAAATAGAATATCAATGAACAATACAATTTTAATATTCGAATCGCCTTAGAAATTATTATTTATAACTAGGAAATATACCCAAAGCATTGTCACTAAAACAAAAATTAGAATTTTTTAAACACAAGACATGCAATTAATTTTATATTTTTCATTAGAATACATTTAAATATTATGTGTTGTATAGTAATACATTTAAAATAATATTAACACGTTAATAGGCAACGTTGAATTTTCTAGTGTCCGACTCATGGCCTAGATACCTAAACGGATTATTAATAGGCAATACACATCACATGGGCGTTTATGACGAGTGTATCAGTGTGCACCACCCTATTCAAGGAAAATATTGTATGTCAACAATAAAACTTCAGACTTCAACAAACGAAAACTTCATCCAATTCAGTAAAGATGAGTACGCAAGTTTTGATAACGCATGGCAAGAAATACTTGGGGTAAATATAATTCATTTTTTTTTTATTTGTGCGTAAATTTAACAAATAATTTAATAAGCAAATACCATTGGTTAATAACTAAAAAATACAAGAATCACCATTTATGATATTAGGCATGTCGATAATAGTTTGGTTGTGTACGACACTAAGAAAAGGACAAACTTTTTTAATAAAAACTGTTAGTGAGGTGAAAGAACGGGACAAATTTAAAAAAGATACGGCAGATATCCAAGAGTGATTTTATTAATTGACCATAATATATTTACTGTTCATACTTTTCTTTCAACACCCATCAGGTTTCTCTTCATGTTTTCATCTCCTTTCTTTTTGTTAGTGACCTAGTATCGTTTACGTTAGCCAGAAACACAATCGCTTATACTTTAAATACTACTGAATACATTTTCTTCTAAATTGTCTTAATACATTTTCCTTATTTTAATTTACAGTTTATCGATTATGGTGACCGGTATAAAAGAAATGTTATCAATCTCGGCGTCTGTATACCAGAATCGTGTACATCCGCAGATCTTGAATTGTCATTACAAAGAGAACTCGATCGTATATTCCTGTCTCATCAACTAAAAGCGCAAGTCAAAGTTAAACCGGATTTATGTAACACCAACAAGCATTTTTCCCCTTACGATACAGGATATTATGTAACTTGGTAAGCATGTTATAAAAGCAAAGAAGATGCTCCCATCAGAATTTTAAGCAAATTAAAAATATATCTAAATATCCTTACAATACGTAAGGATACGTAAAATATGTTGAGGTACTATTTTTGGGAATTGGCTCAAAAAGCTATTTAATATTTTACTTATAATCTTAAACAAGAACTTTGTGAATAATTATGCTAATATTTAAAAAATGTTTTCTACGTATGATAAATTTATTTTTAACAGTTTTTAATTCGTAAATATATTAAATGCTCGGTAAATTTTTCGTTTAGTGGTTTTTTTGGATTGCTGTTTTTGATCGTATCATTTTCTACAACTTACCACTTAGTAGCTCTACGCAATGGACATGAAAACCAACCGTGTAAGTACAAAAATTGAAAGTAAATGCTAGGTTTTTGTACTAAAAAAAGTTTTTCAGCTGAGTCGGCAACCACGAAAGAGCATTTTCATTTTTCTTTGAAGTACTAAATAAATTTAGAGTAGTGGTAGAATTATAGATAATGAAATAGTATATTAAGAAGCAGTAACAAGCTAGTATATTAAAACATCAAGTTTCTGGCTAATATTGTGCTAAATATAACATTATGTTTTATTTTTAATTCCAACAAAAACCCTAAGACATAATCTTATAATTTTTTTACAAAAAGAAAAATGTATGCCTCTTTTCTTTTTATATTTGCCAGGAAATCGATTAAAAATAATTGTTTAGTCCATGTTTTATTCCAGCCCAAAATGCGGAGATATTAAATATATTTTCGGTAATAAGAAATGGAAAAGAGCTTGTTAAACATGGTAAGAACAATGAGCTCAATATTTTTAATGGTTTGGCGTCAATCACAATGTTGTTGCTCGTAGTGGCACATGGACTTTTAGTTGGTATCAATCATCCGCGGTTGTACCCGAAACCAGTTGAAGAGGTAAAACGTGTTTTTTCTTTTATTATCGTTTATCACATACAACATCCCATAAATATGTAAAATAAATTTTATTTACTTCATAATTGCAAAATCAATAAAATCCAATATATCTAATCCCATCCTTTTCACCAACTAGTGATAAAAACATACTAATGGTGTATCACTTTTCGTTTATCATAGATTGTTCAAAATACCCACAACAATATCTTACTAACTTTGAATAATGGAATTGACCCTTTTATATTTATGTCTGGTTATTTATTATATATGACAAATATTACCAAGTTCGGAAAACCCGGAAGTCATTGGTTTTATATTCCAAAGATTATTATCTACAAATATCTCAAGTAATCGTTTTTATCGTGATTTACAATTGGCATTACCATTTCATAATCATTATTTCAGATCTCTTCCGGTTCACGTCACAATGTTACTTCTTACAATATTTATTGTCCCTCATATGGGAGGTGGACCTTTTTGGGCAAACCAAATGGGCGTGGAAGCAAACAAATGTAAACAATATTGGTGGACTAATCTATTAGTTATAAATAATTTTGTCGATGGAGAAAAACAAGTGAGTATCAAAATCTAAATTTTACTGAAATAAAAGAGAATAATTGTATAACCATTATAGTAACTTATGTTTAGTGTCTCTACGCCGGTTATTTCATTTCGTTACAACTACAGTTAATGGTTATTGGAATTATGGTCGTTTACATTTATGGAAAAAACCGCAAAATCGGCAATGTTATAATAGCCTTGCTGATTACCGTATCATTAATCATTCCGTTTGCTATAACTTACTACTCGAAATCAGAAGGAATTACCAAATTTAATATATCGTTAGTATTATCTAATATTTCTTCTTATATGAAAAAACAATGTCTTTGTTGTTTGATGGAAGTATCTTGTAGGCTGCGTTTATGAATTGAATCCAGTAGTTTCATATTCTGTTGGAAGCCCATAGCTCTTAAGCAAGTGAACATTTAACTGATTTATGTACAAGCGTTGATTTTAAGGAGAGCTTTAAGGTACAGATTTCAGTGACAATTAGGGTCAGGCCAGTTGTGGGTTATAACCAAATATAAAATTATCTCCTTTGCTGTGCCTAAAAATGAAAAAAAATGTCATGGTAATAGTTCATTTGGTACCCTCCGAAAACTTTAAAAATATTATTCAAATGCTTATCCTTTATAGGACCAAAAAAAACCCGTTTACATAAATACCAAAAACATTGTTTTGAACGATTTTAATTTTACCTCTAAATCATGTTCTTTGGATTTTATCAGTATTGAATTGAAATTACATCTGTATTTGGCAAAGGGTGTGTTCTTGCGAGCAAGACGACGTTGACGTTATTAAAATGTTTTGTAGTACATTTTTACCTTTTATAGATTTACGTTAAATTGGTTTCAATCGACTAGTCCAGACTCATATCATTTCACGTACCTATACAGCCGATTCTATGTACGGGGTTTACCATTCTATATTGGACTGTTAGCTGGTGATATAGTTGACGTTTTAAAAAGAAAACAAGTCAAAATGTCTAAGGTATTTACCTTAGATTGCATAACACTACAGATTACAATTGTTATCATTAAAAAAGAAATATTTTTCAGACAACTACACTAATAACTACTCTGGTAGCCTTTGGTCTTTACATATATGTCCAGTTGTACAGTAATGTATTCTTTAAAAGACATAGGGATTACAATGCAATCGAGTCATCTATTTATTCAGTCATTAACCATTTAAATACGCCCTTAGCTTACATGTGGGTCGCTATCTGTCACACTACTTCTAGTTATGGTACGTAATGTGGAAGCAATCTTATTTTCATAATAGTTTTAAAGTATAAACTTATTTTTCCAAGCATATTGAACCACTGAAATTTTTCCTTTTCAAAAGTGTTCCATTTCTCCATCATCTCTGTTATGCAATGTCCAACACTTACTTCTATACCAACTATTGTTGTCATTTGTACACATTTTCCAGTTAAAGAATGTTTTTGAAAAATGGCCAACGTCAATCAAGTCTAGGATCTAGATAATTTGATAATAACATAATAACAATGTAACTTATATTAATGTTATCAATTATTTCCAGGCTTTCTAGAAAAATTACTGAACAATCGAATAACTGGTTTATTACACAAACTCTCATATTCATTATACCAGGTCAATATTACCGTAATACTAATGATCGATTTCTCTTTAAGGGCATCCGGAGTTCGGTCATTCCCAATAATCGTAAGTTATCAGTTATAATGATTTTCTTCACCTATCTAAACTGGACACTTCCTAACTGGGTATTAAACAAAGTTCTCTTCAAATCCTTTTTCTGAATGAAATGTACGTGTACGGAATCAAGCTGCGATTTATTATTTTAATAAAAAATATGTGTTAACTAGTGCTCGTATTTTGGTACACCTTTGATTTATATATTTTGAATTTTTAGGTAATGACGTTAATTTATATAATATTAACGGTATATATAGCGGCTGTAATATTGTATTTTCTTGTTGACGCGCCGTTTGGTTTATTGACAAGCAGAGTTATTTTGGGAAGGTACGCTATAATCCATCTTACGACTATAAGCAAACCATGTTTTATTAAAATATTATATCAATTTAATTCCTTTTTTTTTTTTTGTAGAAAAACTAGCAGAAAATCTAAAGACGACTGACACCAAAAGAATTTTAAAAAAAAGTTAATCAAAATTACATAAGAATAATTGTGAAAAATTTTAACGTTTAACCCAATCAATTTTGGAAATTCATTAATGATATAAGCAAAAATAATTTCTTACTTTTTAGTCTGCATCTATGTATTGAAGAGTTTAATACACCTAATGATATTATTAATGTTTCTGTAGCTATCTTTCTAGTGTGTATGAAAAGTACGATTGTGTTAATACACAACATGATCTGCCTTAAGGTCTTTTTTCTCCTTTACATCTTTTTTTTTCTCTCCTTTATTGTACTTGTTTAATTTATCACTCTCCACTGGTATTTTCTTTGATGCATAGTAAACTAGTTTTATTCAACGGGTTTCTAAGTCTTCCTCTGATCTATCCTATATCACTAATTACCGGCCAATATCGCTGCTCTCCCTTATACCTAAAGTATTTGAATCGATAGTTGCAAATAATTTTTCATTTGATTTAAATAATACAGTTGTATATGATCAACATAGTTTTAGACGAAATAAGAGTATTTTAACTAATTAACTTAATTTCAAAATGTTGTATCTGACGACCTTTTAAATAAATCAAATGTCGACGTTATTTATTATACTAATTTCACTAAGGCATTTGATAAAGTTAATCATAAAATCTTATTTACAAAATTAAAACAGATTGGTATTTGTGGCTATTTTTTATCATGCTTATACATTTCATTGAAAATTGTCAACAAATTGTAGCTTATAAAGAACATTGGTCTACTAGGTCAAATAAAATCTTAGGCTAAAAATTACGCACAAACACGAGTAAATGAATAATAAAACATTATAATTTATTGTATAAAATTATATCTGGGAAAATTACACAAATGGGAATTTATTTATTTAAAAAAAGACGTGTGAACTCGAGTAAATTAAAATAAGTAGTGTGATATACATAAATATGCCAAGGGCATGACTGTAAGGTCATACAATATAGTCATACAATGATGTATCGTACATTTCAATTCTATAGTCATATAACTATAATTTTTTTTTCATTTATACCATAAAAAAAATCATTGTAAAAAGAATACCTATAAAAAGTACGTATAAAAAAAAGTAAAAAAAATAGTAGTGCAATATTTACATACATGGTTAATGTCTTAATGTAGTCTTACCTTATAGATAGTTGAAGGTATTAATTTACAAAACTCAGTGAAGTTGGCACAGATACTCAAAATGATTCCAGCGCGGGCGTTGTTGACGTTTATTTTGCCGGTTGTTGTATTTTCCAATGAAATCGCTTTTGATGGTTTAAATGTTTCTACCGATACAAAAAACCCAGTTTTACGAAATACTATTAATTCAGAATTGGTCGACAGAAGTGCCACGAGACTCGAGCCGGTTTATCCTAATATTTGGTTAGCCGATCTCTTTTATCAATCATTGGTTGGGTTTTCCGTCACAGATGTTGGAAGTTCCGCATGTCGACTGCAATCAAAATTGTACTTAAGCCATTTAAAAAATAACTCCTACTGGGCAGTAAAAAGTAAGCCATAGTCATTGACCAAGTAACTATAAGTCTATATTACAGTTTAAATCTAGTCGATTTCTTTAATAATAAACTAGTCAGGAGAAGCAAAAAAAAAAATAACATGTGTTATTTGCCAATTAAATCATTGTCCTAAACAACAGAATTAAAAACAACAAAGTCCTATGCATTTTTCTACTACCATCTCTTTCGCCTATAGCCATATTTTTTTTATTTTTTTTTTTTTTATTAAAATCATCATAACTTACAAAATTTCAGTATATAAAAACTGTTTATCTATCTGTTTTAAGCTAAAAGCTTGTGTTAGAGATAGAGAGTTATAGAACTTAACTAAAATTTATGTGCATATATAGCAAATTAACAACAAAAAAGAGAAACAAGAAATACATTTATATATATTCTATTGTATAATCCTTAACATAATTTTAACATAAAAATTTCTAACACTGAACTTTATAGTGTCCGACTCATGGCCTAGATACCTGAACGGATTATTAATAGGAAACACACATCACATGGGCGTTTATGACGAGTGCATCAGTGTGCACCAGCCTATTCAAGGAAAATATTGTATGTCAACAATAGAACTTCAGACTTCATCAAACGAAAACTTCACCCAGTACAGTAAAGATGAGTACGCAAGTTTTGATAACGCATGGCAAGAAATACTCGGGGTAAATATAATTCTTTATATTACGTAAATTTAACAAAAAATTTAATAAGCAAATACCACAGGTTAATAACTAAAAAATACAAGAATCACCGTTTATGATATCAGAAATAACGATAATAGTTTATTTATTAATTGACCATAATATATTTGGTGTTAATACTTCCTTTTAGCACCCATCAGTATTCATCTCGTTTCTTTTTGTTAGTGACCAAGTATCATATACGTTAGCCTGAATTACATTCGCTTATACTTTAAATACTACTGAATACTTTTTCTTCTAAAATGTCTTAATACATTTTACTTATTTTAATTAACAGTTTATCGATTATGGTGACCTGTACAAAAGAAATGTTATCAATCTTGGCGTCTGTATACCAGAAGCGTGTACATCCGCAGATCTTGAAATTTCATTACAAAGAGAACTGGATAGTATATTCCTGTCTCATCAACTAAAAGCGCAAGTCAAAGTTAAACCGGATTTATGTAACACTAACAAGCATTTTTTCCCTTACGACACAGGATATTATGTAACATGGTAAGCATGATAGAAAAGCTAAGAAGATTCTCCCATCAGAATTTTAAACAAATTAAAAAAATCTCTAAATATCCTTAAAATACAAATACGTTAAGGTACTTTTTTTGGGGAATTGGCTCAAAAAGTTATTTTAGATTTTACTTTACATCTAAACAGGACATAATTTAAAATCTTTGTCGATTTCACTACTATATCGCCTTGATTTATCTAATCCATACATTTATTTTAAACAGCTTTTTAATATGTAAATGTATTAAATACTCGGTATATTTTTCGTTTAGCGGGTTTTTTGGCTTGCTGATTTTGATTGTATCATTTTCGACGACTTATCATTTAGTAGCCCTACGCAATGGTCGTGAAAACCAACCGTGTAAGTATAAGAATTGAAAATAAATGCTAATTCTTTTGTATAAAATACTATTATTTAAATAATATATATAATAGTATATTTTATTTGGATTAGAAAAAATATGCTACACTAATTCGGTTTACTCAGAATGTAAAACTGGAAAAATGTGTTTGTTACAATGAGTACAACTTAGATAATAAACTATAAGAAACTAATAAAACTGATTTAGGCAAAAGAGTTTATAAAAATTGTTTTGGTTTGTCAATGTTTATTACTATGTTAAAAGAAATTTAAAAAATATTTGGAACAAATTTGACTATTTTAAAGAAAATTATAGTGCGTTGTTATTTTAAGTTGAAAAATATGGTAATTTGTTTGGTAATTATTAAAGGGGAGAGTGACTTTTTTTAATTTTTGGCCAAAAAAGTACTATTTGATCTATAAATATCAAAGTTGGCACAAAAAAAAATTAATTTAGCGGTTTATTAAGATATTATGGGTCCAGACACAAAAATAATGTAAAACACATCAATGTAAAACAATACCTTCTCAGCTTGTAAGTAAAAATAACTACTGTCTCTCAATATCAGTATCGAAATACTCAGTTTAGACAAAATATACTTAAAAGAACTATAACGAACTATTGACTATATAATATAACATAGAACAAACATATGAATCTTTCCTCTTTATATTTGTTAGAGTATCTATTGAATATAATGTTTTTCGTCCATGTTTTATTTCAGCGCAAAATTTGGAAGTACTAAATATGTTTTCGGTAATAAAAAATGGAAATGATCTTATCAAATATAATAAGGACAATGAGCTCAATATCTTTAATGGTTTGGTGTCAATCCAAATGATGTCGATCGTAATAGGACATGGACTTCTAATTGCTATCAATCACCCGCGGTTGTACCCGAAAAAAATTGAAGAGGTACAACTTGTTTTTTCTTTTATTATTATTCATCGCATTCAACATGCTATAAACATATGAAATAGGTTTTATTGACATTTTGAACTCTTTGCTATGGCACACGCACGGAAAACCGACGCCGACACCGGTTATCATAACGAAAAATATCAGCTGATTTATCTGATAAGAGAGATAAGAGGTAGGGGAGGAGATAGGAGGTGAGAAATGAGGGGGGGGGGGTAAGAGATAGTTGCAAAATCATATAATCCAAAAACATACTAATAATATATCACTTTTTTTTCAGTTTTATCAAAATACCCACCACAATTTTTTTTTAAGTTGGCATAATTCAGTTGACCCTTTTATATTTGTGTCTGGCTACTTATTATACATGACAACTATTCATAAGTTCAGAAAATCCGGAGATAATTGGTTTCTGATTCCAAAGATAATTATGTACAAGTATCTAAAGTAAGCAATGCCCTATTTATCGTGATTCATTTTTTACAATTTACAATAACATTAAAATTGTTTAAAAATTATTCCAGATCACTTCCGGTTCACGTCACAATGTTACTTCTTACAATATTTATTGTCCCTCATATGGGAGGTGGACCTTTTTGGGCAAACCAAATGGGCGTGGAAGCAAACAAATGTAAACAATATTGGTGGACTAATCTATTAGTTATAAATAATTTTGTCGATGGAGAAAAACAAGTAAGTATCAAAATCTAAATTTTACTGAAATAAAAGAGAATAATTGTATAACCATTATAGTAACTTATGTTTAGTGTCTCTACGCCGGTTATTTCATTTCGTTACAACTACAGTTAATGGTTATTGGAATTATGGTCGTTTACATTTATGGAAAAAACCGCAAAATCGGCAATGTTATAATAGCCTTGCTGATTACCGTATCATTAATCATTCCGTTTGCTATAACTTACTACTCGAAATCAGAAGGAATTACCAAATTCAATATATCGTTAGTATTATCTAATATTTCTTCTTATATGAAAAAACAATGTCTTTGTTGTTTGATGGAAGTATCTTGTAGGCTGCGTTTATGATTTGAATCCAGTAGTTTCATATTCTGTTGGAAGCCCATAGCTCTTAAGCAAGTGAACATTTAACTGATTTATGTACAAGCGTTGATTTTAAGGAGAGCTTTAAGGTACAGATTTCAGTGACAATTAGGGTCAGGCCAGTTGTGGGTTATAACCAAATATAAAATTATCTCCTTTGCTGTGCCTAAAAATGAAAAAAAATGTCATGGTAATAGTTCATTTGGTACCCTCCGAAAACTTTAAAAATATTATTCAAATGCCTATTCTTTATAGGACCAAAAAAAACCGTTTACATAAATACCAAAAACATAGTTTTGAACGATTTTAATTTTACCTCTAAATCAAGTTCATTGAACTTTATCAATTATGATTTAAGAAATGCATCTGTATTTGTTATAGCACGTATTCTTATCTTTAACGTTTTCTTGTCGCGTTCAATTTATTAAAATGTTTTAATCGATTTCTTTTATAGAAATGTGTTAAAAGTGTTTCAATCGACTAGTTCAGCACCATACCATTTCACGTACCTATACAGCCGATTCTATGTACGGGGTTTACCATTTTATATTGGACTGTTAGCTGGTGATATTGTCGAAGTTTTAAAAAAAAAACAAGTCAAAATGTCTAAGGTAATTGCATAACATTACAGATTACAATTGTTTTTGATTAAAAAAAATGTATTTTTCAGACAACTACTTTTATAACTACTCTAGTAGCCTTTGGTCTTTACATATATGTCCAATTGTACAGTAATGTATTCTTTAAAAGACATAGGGATTACAATGCAATTGAGTCATCTATTTATTCAAGCCTTAACCATCTAAATACGCCCTTACTTTACATGTGGATCGCTATCTGTCACACTACTTCTAGTTATGGTAAGTAATGTCAATGCAATCTTATTTTTACAACAGTTATTAAGTATAAACTTATTTTTGCATGCAGATTCAACCACTAAAATATTCCTTTTAAAAGAGTAATTAATTTTCTCCATCATCACTCTTATGCAATTTACAACATTTACTTCCATAGAAGTTGTTCTTTGTATTGTTGTTCTTTTGTACACATTTTCCAGATAAAGATGTTTTTGTTTTTTAAACGTAAACACTCATTTTCTAATGAGTGTTTACGAAAATAATTATAATTTTGTAGTTTTTAATTTGTTCGCTTAATTCTAATTTTATCAACTTTTAACATCTAAATGGTATACATATTATATTAAAAAAATAAAAATAGTTAACTATTTAAAACTATAGTAGCTGTTACTGAATTTCAATAAATTTCAACGATTAAAGTTTTTAAACAAGTCGGAACGTTGAATGCATTAATAGAATGATAAAACTAAAGATAATAATAAAACTATACTCCAACCTTCCTCTCGACCTAAATATTAAACTTTTAAGAGTTAAAACGTAGTTTTTGAAAACTTTAAATATTCCAATCAAATCTAGGAAACTAAATTATTTGATTATAACTTAATCAACTTTTTTCCAAAATGGAAAAACTACAAAACAGCAATATTTTAAGTAATAGTGAGCATTTTATAATAAATGTATCATCCTGTACATGAAATAACAGGATAATTTTTTTTAATGTTATCTATTATTTCCAGGATTTCTAGAGAAAATGTTGAACAATCGATTCATTGGTATATTACACAAACTCTCATATTCACTATACTTGGTCAATTTTACCGTAATTTTAATGATTAATTTTTCTGCGCGGGCATCCGAAGTTTCCTCAACACAAATACTCGTAAGTTGTTAGTGATAATGATTTTTCTCACCTATCATAACCCGACCTAAACATACTGGGTATTAAAATAAGTTCTCGTCAAATCCTTATTCTTAATGTAATGTACTTGTACGGAATCAAGCTGGGATTCATTATTTTGATCAAAGTTATGTTATTAACTAGTGTAAGAAATCCCTTATTTTAATATAATATTTTTTAATTTTAGGTAATGACAACAATTTATACGATTTTTACGACATATTTAGCGGCTCTAATAATGAATTTTCTTGTTGACGCGCCGTTTGGTTTATTGATAAACAGAGTTATTTTGGGGAGGTTTGCGATATTTTCTTATGACTATAAGTAACCATGTATTGTTAAAATATTATATATATTTAATTCCTTTTTTTTTTGTAGAAGAACTAGCACAAAATCTAAGGACAATTGATACCAGAAAAATTCAAAATTTGAAACAAACAAAATTACATGACAAACTTATAAATACACCATACTAAAAACATTTAACAGAATATAAACTTTCTATACATTTATTTAACTTCAGGTGGTTGAACATTTTTATTAATTATTAAATTTAATTTTTTGAATTAGTGAAGTTGGTAATTTAATTTTGTAGGAATTACATAGTTGTTTATTTATAATTATCCTTTTTTTTCTTCTTTTGTTATTACCCATCACTGTATATTATAAATCAATATATATATTAAATAACTTATGTAATTTAACACTTTGATTATTTTTATTGATTGAATCTATTAAAATCACTAGCCAAACTTCTTAATGAAAAAAAAAATAATAAAAAGTGAAAACTACATTTTGATCGTAGTCAATTCCTAGGTTGCGATGTGTTAGTAAATCAACAGGCTACAGTTAGCTAAATAATATTTTGATTATTTTGTTAATTACCATATATGGGTAAGTAAATTTTAAAACTAAAGTATTATAGATAGACGACCAACCCTAATTATATCCACCATAATACTAAAAATACATTATTGAAAACATTATTATTATTAGGTACAATGCGTTTATCAATATTTAAATAAAGTTCTGCCTATACCAATACAGTATAAACTAAGTACAGTCTAAACCAAGTACAGTTTAAATCAGTACATTCGATACCAAGAGCAATATAAACCAGCAAACAATAATTTAATCAAAAACTATTTTATCAGTATTAAGATTTATGTCTTAATCGTAAATCATATAAAATACAGAATTTGAGTTAAATTATAAAATATTAATCAACTAAAAGCTTGATATTTGAATAACTATAATAAAAAATTATAATCAAATATAAAATATAAAAATCTTTTAGTTTATATGAAGACAGCTACAACGTTCATAAAACATCAAATCTAACTTAAATTTACGTTAAAAAAAAGATTTATCAACTCTACATAATATGGAGTGACTTTCAAGTAAAAATAACTACTATGTTTTAACATTTAATATTAAAAATTCGCATAAGATACTTAATCTAAAACAATATTATCGAGAATTATGTTATTATATCATTTTAGTTTTAGTTTACATATGACGAACTTGGCCTTTTTTATTATAATGTATTTAGGTTTGATACAAACATAAATACTAGTTCTTATAACAGAGGTGGCGGAGTTATGATTTGTGTAAATAAAAAGTATATTGCTGAATTAGTATCTTCTCCGATTAATAATGTTGAACAACTATTTATATCAGTCAATTCTTACCACAACACTAAATGTATAATCGGTTCAGTTTATTTACCTCCTCTGTGCACGGTGGAAACGTACTTATGCCATGTTCAAACGGTAGAGTGAATTTTATCAAATCCTGGTGATAATGCTAACCTGTTGCTTATCGGCGACTACAATTTACCCAACATTCACATCAATAATGATTTCCATGGTCTGTCATTTGACGGACCGTTGTCGCCGAAATTGCTTGCGATTGTTGAAAATTTTGCTCGCTTTAACTTTCGTCTATTTAACTCGGCACGACTCAATACAACCGGTTCTACTTTAGATTTAGTATTTTCAAACTTGAACAACTTTGATAACTGCCACCCACCGTTAAATATTAGTTTTATCTTCGAACCTAAACTGAATGCTATGAATTTAACTGAATGTAAATATAATTTTAAGCGCGATGACTTTTCAGCTCTTTGTTCTCATTTAGCGATGGTGGATTGGCTTAACAGTTTTAATGGTAAGGATGTGGATACGGCCACAAATATTTTTAATGATACTGTCTTAAGTGCCTTGGATTTGTTTATTTCTAAATTCACTTCATATCAGGATTCTTTCCCCCCATGGTTTACGTTAGAACTAATAAATATGATTCGCTACATGCGTGTATTCATTGTTGTTTACCTGAAGTTTTCAAGTAATAGAGACACGTATGTACTAGAATTTAAAAAAAATATAGTTTAAAAAAACTAAAAACACGCTTAAATAGTAAAAAAACTAAAAAGTAAAAAATAATTTTCAATATAGAAATCAATTAATAAAAATTTTCAATATAGAAATCAATTAATAAAAAATAAATAGTATTATTGTGAAAAAAGTGTGGGGCGCTTTTCAAGAACTGATATATGTATCACCCCACGCTTTTTTCACAATAATACTATTTATTTTTTATTAATTGATTTCTATGTTGAAAATGTTTAATAATTGATTTATACATTGAAAATTATTTTCTACTATTTAGTTTTTTTACTATTTAAGGGTGTTTTTAGTTTTTTTAAACTATATTTTTTACCGGACGATTGCTCGCCCAACAAACGGAGCGCCTGTGACCGAGTGTCGAACCGGCGACAGTGAGCGCTAACTCACTGCCGCCTTACCCACTCGGCCACTCCTCCATTAGGTTTCATTAGGAGAAATTTTTATAATTTTTCAAGTTTAATGTGCACCAGAACTCTGTATATTAGTTTAGTTCCTTCAATTTTAGAGTATGGCTCCATACTGCAGAGTCCAGTCCAAAGTGGACTTACTGACGACTAAGAACGTGTCCAAGACTGTTTTTTCGTACAGTAAGCTTTAAATTTAATATGTAAACTGAGCATAGAAATTCAATTATTCAAGTCTTTATTAAATCTCGATAAGCTCACATACAGACGTAAGCTAAATTATTTAGTTTTTATTCACACTTATTTATTAAAACTATTGCCTTCGAATCGTTAAATTTAAATTATTATTATTATTGACAAATTTAGAATAATATGTACATACAAGTATAGGTAAAAAATAATTTTCAAAATATTCATATTTTCCGAGTAAATGAGTGTCTTCCGTTAGTTGGATCACCCTGTATACGGGTTAAATAGAGGACCTTGGTATTATTTTCCCTTGAAACATTGGAACAACGACTTTTGCAATTAGATTTCTTCTTTTCATATAAGTTTATTGTCGGTACTTTTTGTATTCGTTTTTTTAGAAAGGCGGTGAAAATGCATTAACATCAACATATGTTACATTATTATTTCCTCTGCAGAATTACATATTTAACATAAAATGCTCAATGTTGCCAGAAAAATTTCGCAAAAATAGTCTGGGGAATAATTTTATATTTTATTTAATTAAAACGAAATCAAGGAAAATTACACTTAGGTAAATTTATTAATTAAAGTTAAACTTTTAAACAATAATAGAGAATAATAATAATAAAATAATAAAAATTATTTAAATATTTTAATTTTCTTGGGAAATTTAAACTTTATTGTTTATTTAATTAAGATTATAAAAAAAAAAAAACCAATTTGAAATTTAATCATACATTTTTAATTTAAAAAACTGTGTGCCTCATTGGAAACTTAAATCTTATGTTATTCATTGACTCGTCTATTTAATGATTCAAATAGTATATTATATAAACATATTTTTTATTCAAATCTTTGAAATTGCATAATTTGGATTCCATTTTTCTACTAAGAAATTATAAATTAAATTATAAAATACAATTGCTGGCAAAAACGTTCTGAACAGTGCATATATTGTTTTCATTTAATATCATTAAAAAAAACATATAGGAAAAACTAAGTATAGTTCAAAGAATTTTTATATATATATTCATTTTTTTATATGTTAATATTTTTAACATCTCTATACCTGATAAGAGCAATATACCTCGTTTTGAACTAACTATGTCAGACATAATTATGTGTAGTAACATAAATCATATGTTTAAGTTTTAACTATATTTATTAAACTATACTTTTGTTATAACATATTATATATTCAAATTCATGCTATATGTGACATTTTTATATAACTATCATGTTATTATTATTCAATATACAACGCGCGTAGTGTGATATAGAACCTCTTTGAATAATTTCAATAAACTTTAAATACTCTAATAGATAGCGTACATACTCATGAGAGGCGTAATATTTACATAACAATAAGTTCATTAAAGAAGGGGTCGGACACATGACTCGACACGAACTTAACCGACACGAACTTAACCAACACAAAAACGCACTATTTAACCCAGCCTACAGCGCAGCGAAGCGCAGTTGTCTTCTTACATCTCTCATTCAACCTTTCTTTCCTTATTGTGTGGACGCCAAAGTCGGGTAGCTGTTATCAGTCCGCCGCGGCCACCAATATCCTTCCTTATTGTGTGGACGCCAAAGTCGGGTAGCTGTTATCAGTCCGCCGCGGCCACCAATATCCTAATCCTTCCTTACTATCCTTACACACTCATACGCTAAGTGCGTCGCGATACATAAAAAATACTATATTCATTACAATTCAATCACTTAAATATTTTAAACCGTACGAGTTTCTTATCACACACGTATCATTATTAACCAACAAAAACACTGTTGTTCTTTCGTTCATTATATATTCATATACCTATACCTAATTACTTTCCTCTTAAAGGTATCGTTAAAGGACATTAATTCTAGCGGTCGAACAATCCTATTACACCCATGTGACTATTTTTGGTCAGCAAGGAATGTAGTCGGCTTATAATAACTCAGTAGACGTTGTTATTTCTGACAAGCGCATTGATTATTATAAAACCATTGGTAGACCGTGTACTGAATTACACTTTAACGAGAAACAGATGGTCGTAAGATAACGTTAAAACACCAGTGTCTGAAATATTTTATGAATGAAAACATTCGCGTTAAAACAACGTTCATCTCGACATATCAAGATCACATACTCAAGGAATATCGACAAGGTCATAGAGCTTCGAGTAACTCCACGACAAGGTATGTACTATATACAATATTATAACACTGTGTAATAGTAAGTCTAGAGGCAGGAAGTGAGCCCTTGAAGTAAATATACACACATGCACACCCCGATTAAGAGACTTTACATATATATTTAAAATACCCATTCACCGCCGCTTACCCGAGCTTTTCTTCTATTACATATGGGACCTGTGGGAATAAGATTTAGCTATAGTCCTGGTCCAGATGATGTTTCCGAAATTATCTTAAATCCGTGTAGGCATTCCTTCCAATACAAATTATTTTTAATTGGTCTCTAAAATGTGGACATCTTCAGTCCTTGAGGAAACTTAGTTATTAGGTTCCTATTTCAATTCCGGTTGCAAGTCCTCTTTAACTAAATATAGGCTTATATCTAACCTATCATCACTTCCTAAATTGTTCGAAAACTTTAAGAACAACCATTATCAAGATCTTTAAAAAAAATACTTTTATTTAATTAACATAGATTTATATCAGGTTAGTCTACTGAAACTAATCTTCTAAACGCTTACACTGATTTATTAGAACCTGTAGAAGCTGGCCTACAAGTTGAAACAAAATAAAATACTGAAATCCGTAAAGCGTGCGATACAGTAAATCCTGACAACCTTGTTTCTAAGTTAAATTCAGCTAGAATCTCCGGTAATCTCTTAAACTAGTTCAGGCCTTATTTAACAAACCGTTATCAAAATTAAATCATATTTGTATACTCAATTGGTAATAAAAATGTATTTAAGTCTGACATTATAAACGATGTTATCTTCCATTTAAATCTTCCTTTTCAACTCACATAGAGCAAGTGTGCCTAAAAGCATACCTCCACGAAAATATTTTGCAGCGAGGGACCGTGGGAAAATGTGCATTTGAAAAATGACACAAATGGTAATTAAATACATAATTATGTTAAATTAAAAACTATACGTTATTTGTTTCCCGGAAAATATGAAATTATATACTAAAAAAGAAAATAATGATGTAACCTATTTGAATGTTGAAATGGTCTTAGAATCAAAACTTTATAGTTTTTTTAATTATAATGATTTCCGTAGAACCACGCATTTGAATTTTTTAATTAAAAAAAGAAATTAACACAAGTAAAGAAAAATAAGTAGTGGAATAACCAAATAGGCCATGACTTAAAATTATAATACGGACTACATAGATAGCTTAAGACATTCATTTGCAAAACTCGGTGTAGTTGACATAGATACTCAAAATGTTTCGAGCGTGGGCGTTGTTAACGTTTATTTTGCCGGTTGTAGTATTTTCCAGTGAAATCGCTTTTGATGGTCTAACTGTTTCTACCGATACAAAAAACCCAGTTTTACAGAATACGATTAATTCAGAATTGGTCGACAGAAATGCCACGAGACTCGAGCCGGTTTATCCTTGGTTAGCCGATCTCTTTTATCAATCATTGGTTGGGTTTTCCGTCACAGATGTTGGAAGTTCCGCATGTCGACTGCAATCAAAATTGTACTTAAGCCATTTAAAAAATAACTCCTACTGGGCAGTAAAAAGTAAGTGATGGTCATTGACCAAGTAACTATAAGTCTATATTATAGTTTAAATCTAGTCGATATTTTTAATAATAAACTGGCCGGGAGAAGCAAAACAAAAAATAACATGTGTTATTTGCCAATTAAATCATTGTCCTTAACAACAGAATTAAAAACAACAAAGTCCTATGCATTTTTCTACTACCATCTCTTTCGCCTATAGCCTTATTTTTTTTATTAAAATCATCATAACTTACAAAATTTCAGTATATAAAAATTGTTTATGATTATCTATCTGTTTTAAGCTAAAAGCTTGTGTTAGAGATAGAGAGTTATAGAACTTAACTAAAATTTATGTGCATATATAGCAAATTAACAACAAAAAAGAGAAACAAGAATATAAAAATAATAAACAAGTTAAACACAACAATAGAAGCTAAGCTTATAATATTTTAACTTATTAGAGAGAACAACCAATTATATACTAATTTTTTAGCATTATTTTGAGAGAGCTGAATATTTTTTTTATACAGACATGGTATTGAGATATTATAAGTCAATATTCTTTTATTTGTTTATCTTAGCTCTTAAGCACTAATTTAAACTATATCCATGTATATTCATCGTAGAAAATATTCCCTAAAAATTACTACTACACTTTATTGCTACAATCAATAGCGATTGTCACAATTAGTAGTGATTGTAATTAGAAGGAAACCGTTCTTTTAAATTTTATTTTTATGCAAACTACACCCTTTATCGACACAGCACTTTTACAATAAATCATTTTTTAATTTAGTTATACTCTTCACAGTAATAATGCTTTTAAAATTATCTAGACATATTAAATTATTTAACATTGTGAAAAAATTGTAATTATAGCGATAGAGTAAAAGGACATTTCCAGTTGCAAACAAACTTTTATACATTTTAAAGCAACAAATTAGTATGCCAACTTAGGCAGAATTGTTAAATATTCTATTAAATATAAGATCAATGGTGAATACAATTTAAACATTCTAATTGCCTCAGAAATTTAAATAGTTTATTGTATTTATACAATATTTGAAAAATTTACTCAAAATTGTAAAATATTTAAGTGTATTATGTTTTGACTCTAAAACAAATATTACAACTTTTTAAACATACACATATTATAATTAAAAATTATATTTTACATTTTTCATTGGAATACATTTCAGTATATTTTATTTCATAACGAATAGTAGTGCAATATTTACATAAAGAGATAATGCTTGACTTAAAGTCGTAGTAGATACTATTAATTCAATACATCAAACCCAGATGTTTCCTCTGCAAATTTGCACAGCTATCTTATCCTTATAGCCGAATGGTATAATAAATGGCGTTTAAAACCTAAATAGAACAAATCAATAATATTGTTAGCAGGTCAAATAAAATCTTAGGCGTAAAATTACGCTTCAACACAAATAAATAAAACATGATTTATTTAATTAAAATGATATCTGGGAAAATTACAAAAATGAAAATATGTTCATAAAAAAAAATACGTGCTAACTAAAATATACCAAGGGCGTGACTATACCCTATGCTATATCGTTCATTACCATTCTATAGCTATATAACTATAGCCGCTCTAACATTTGGTGATTTCCCATGGACCTAGCAAAGATCTTCTTTCATTAAATATCATATAAAAAAAATCATAGTTGATAGTTTACATATCGAAAATTCGCCTAAAAACAAGTAAAAAGAATAGTAGTGCAATATTTACATAATTGGTTAATGTATGACTTAAAGTCATAGTAGTGTTATATGATGACCACGTCACATAGGTCACGTAGGTTACATATTTTTTTAATAATTGCGGGCAGTGCTTCCGGTGACTTGAGACTGATGACCAAACGATTAAACTAACAATAAAGCTTAATTGCAAATTGTATAACGGCAAAAATTGTATAATATATATAAATGTATCTGAATACATTTATATATATTGTATTGTATAATCCTTAACATAATTTTAACATAACAATTTCTAACATTGAATTTTATAGTGTCTGACTCATGGCCTAGATACCTGAACGGATTATTAATAGGCAACACACATCACATTGGCGTTTATGACGAGTGCATCAGTGTGCATCAGCCTATTCAAGGAAAATATTGTATGTCAACAATAGAACTTCAGACTTCAACAAACGAAAACTTCACCCAGTACAGTAAAGATGAGTACGCAAGTTTCGATAACGCATGGCAAGAAATACTTGGGGTAAATATAATTAATTTTATTTTATTTGTGCGTAAATTAAACAAATAAATTAATGAGCAAATACCATTGGTTAATAACTACAAAATACAAGAATCACCATTTATGATATTAGGAATGTCGATAATAGTTTGGTTGTGTACGACACTAAGAAAAGAACAAACTTTTTTTATAAAAACTGTTAGTGAGGTGAAAGAACGGGACCAATTTAAAAAAGATACGGCAGATCTCCAAGAGTGATTTTATTACTTGACCATAATATATTTGCTGTTAATACTTTCCTTTCAACACCCATCAGTTTTCATCCTCCTCTCTTTTTGTTAGTGACCAAGTATCATATACGTTAGCCAGAAATACATTCGCTTATACTTTAAATACTACTGATTACTTTTTCATCTAAAATGTCTTAATACATTTCACTTATTTTAATTAACAGTTTATCGATTATGGTGACCGGTATAAAAGAAATGTTATCAATCTCGGCGTCTGTATACCAGAAGCGTGTTCATCCGCAGATCTTGAAGTTTCATTACAAAGAGAACTCGATCGTATATTCCTGTCTCATCAACTAAAAGCGCAAGTCAAAGTTAAACCGGATTTATGTAACACTAACAAGCATTTTTTCCCTTACGACACAGGATATTATGTAACTTGGTAAGCATGTTAGAAAAGCTAAGAAGATGCTCCCATCAGAATTTTAAACAAATTAAAAAAATCTCTAAATATCCTTAAAATACAATTAAGTTAAGGTACTTTTTTTGGGAATTGGCCCAAAAAGTTATTTTAGATTTTACTTTACATCTAAACAGGACATAATTTAAAATCTTTGTCGATTTCACTACTATATCGCCTTGATTTATCTAATCCATACATTTATTTTAAACAGCTTTTTAATATGTAAATGTATTAAATACTCGGTATATTTTTCGTTTAGCGGGTTTTTTGGCTTGCTGATTTTGATTGTATCATTTTCGACGACTTATCATTTAGTAGCCCTACGCAATGGTCGTGAAAACCAACCGTGTAAGTATAAAAATTCAAAATAAATGCTAGTTCTATTGTTTTAAATACTATTATTTCAATGATATATATAATAGTATATTTTATTTGGATTAGAAAAAGTATGCTACACTAATTCGGTTTACTCAGAATGTAAAACTGGAAAAATTTGTTTGTTACAATGAGTACAACTTATATAATAAACTATAAGAAACTAATAAAACTAATTTTGGTAAAAGAGTTTATAAAAATTATTTTGGTTTGTCAATGTTTATTACTATGTTTAAAGAAATTTAAAAAATATTTGGAACAAATTTGACTATTTTAAAGAAAATTATAGTGCGTTGTTATTTTAAGTTGAAAAATATGGTAATTTGTTTGGTAATTATTAAAGGGGAGAGTGCCTTTTTTTAATTTTTGGCCAAAAAAGTACTATTTGATCTATAAATATCAAAGTTGGCACAAAAAAAAATTAATTTAGCGGTTTATTAAGATATTATGGGTCCAGACACAAAAATAATGTAAAACATCAATGTAAAACAATACCTTCTCAGCTTGTAAGTAAAAACAACTACTGTCTCTCAATATCAGTAACGAAATACTCAGTTTAGACAAAATATACTTAAAAGAACTATAACGAACTATTGACTATATAATATAACATAGAACAAACATATGAATCTTTCCTCTTTATATTTGTTAGAGTATCTATTGAATATAATGTTTTTCGTCCATGTTTTATTTCAGCGCAAAATTTGGAAGTACTAAATATGTTTTCGGTAATAAAAAATGGAAATGATCTTATCAAATATAATAAGGACAATGAGCTCAATATCTTTAATGGTTTGGTGTCAATCCAAATGATGTCGATCGTAATAGGACATGGACGTCTAATTGGTATCAATCATCCGCGGTTGTACCCAAAACCAGTTGAAGAGGTACAACGTGTTTATTCTTTTATTGTCATTCATCGCATACAACATGATAAAACATATAAAATAGGTTTATTTACTTCGTTATTGCGAAATCATAAAGTCCAATATACCTAATACTATCCTTTTCATCAACCAGTGATAAAAACATACTAATGATGTATTACTTTTCGTTTATTTTAGATTCATCAAGATACCCACAACAATTTGGTATTATCATTCAATAATGCAATTGACTCTTTTATATTTATATCTGGTTACTTATTATACATGACAACTATTAATAAGCTCAGAAAACCCGGATGTGATTGGTTTCAAATCACAAAGATAATTATCTATAAATATCTGAAGTAATCGCTGCGTTTTATATCGTGATAAATTTTCTACAATTTACAATAAACGTTAAATTTGTATAAAAATTATTCCAGATCACTACCGGTTCATGTCACAATGATAATTCTTACAATATTTATTGTCCCCCATATGGGAAATGGACCTTTTTGGGCAAACCAAATGGGTGTGGAAGCAAACCAATGTAAAAAATATTGGTGGACTAATCTATTAGTTATAAATAATTTTGTCGATGGAGAAAAACAAGTGAGTATCAAAATCTAAATTTTACTGAAATAAAAGAGAATAATTGTATAACCATTATAGTAACTTATGTTTAGTGTCTCTACGCCGGTTATTTCATTTCGTTACAACTACAGTTAATGGTTATTGGAATTATGGTCGTTTACATTTATGGAAAAAACCGCAAAATCGGCAATGTTATAATAGCCTTGCTGATTACCGTATCATTAATCATTCCGTTTGCTATAACTTACTACTCGAAATCAGAAGGAATTACTAAATTCAATATATCGTTAGTATTTTCTAATAATTTTAGCAATAGAAGTGTTTAACTGTTTTAGACGAAAATCCATTCGTGGACACAGGAGTACACAGTGCGTACTCTTATTAGCAAGGCAACGTTCACGTTATTACATTTTTACCTTTTATAGGTTTTCGTTAAATTTATTTCAATCAAGTAGTTCGGCCTCATATCATTTCACGTACCTATACAGCCGATTTTATGTACGGGGTTTACCATTTTATATTGGACTGTTAGCTGGTGATATTGTCGAAGTTTTAAAAAAAAAACAAGTCAAAATGTCTAAGGTAATTGCATAACATTACAGATTACAATTGTTTTTGAATAAAAAAAAATGTATTTTTCAGACAACTACTTTTATAACTACTCTAGTAGCCTTTGGTCTTTACATATATGTCCAATTGTACAGTAATGTATTCTTTAAAAGACATAGGGATTACAATGCAATTGAGTCATCTATTTATTCAAGCCTTAACCATCTAAATACGCCCTTACTTTACATGTGGATCGCTATCTGTCACACTACTTCTAGTTATGGTAAGTAATGTCAATGCAATCTTATTTTTACAATAGTTATCAAGTATAAACTTATTTTTGCACGCATATTTAACCACTCAAATATACCCTTTAAAAAAGTATTCAATTTGTCCATCATCTCTCTTATGCAATGTACAACACTTCTTTCCATACTGTATTCCTACTAATTTATAAAACTGTAAATATAATATTACACATGTAATTGGGTTGTCAAACCCGTTAAATTCAAATAAATAAATATAAAAACTAATAAATAAATACAAATTATTGTTGTCCTTTTGTACACATTTTCCAGATAAAGATGTTTGTGTTTTTTAAACGTAAACACTCATTTTCTATGAAAATATTATAATTTTGTAGTTTTTAATTTGTTCGCTTAATTCTAATTTTATCAACTTTTAACATCTAAATAGTATAATATTATATTTAAAAAAAAAAAAATAGTTAACTATTCAAAACCATAGTAGCTCTTTTTTAATTTCAATAAGTTTTCAATTGTTAAAGTTTAAAAACAAGTCGGAACGTTGAATGCATTAATAGAATGATAAAACTAAAGATAATAATAAAACTATACTCCAACATTCCTCTCGACCTAATTATTATACTTTTAAGAGTAAAACGTAGTTTTTGAAAACTGTCTATAGTCCAATCAAATCTAGGAAACTAAATAATTTGATAATAACTTAATCAACTTTTTTCCAAAATGGAAAAACTACAAAACTTCCGTACTTTAAGTAATAGTGTGCATTTATAATTAATATATCATCCTGTAGAGAAAATAACAGGATAATTTATTTTAATGTTATCTTTCATTTCCAGGATTTCTAGAAAAATTGCTTAACAATCGATTCACTAGTTTATTACACAAACTCTCATATTCACTATACCAGGTCAATATTACCGTAATATTAATGATTATTTTTTCTGCGCGGGCATCCGAAGTTTCCTCAACACAAATACTCGTAAGTTATTAGTAATAATGGTTTTTCTCACCTATCATAACCCGACCTAAACATACTGGGTATTAAACTAAGCTCTTGTCAAATCCTTAATCTGAGTATAATGTACATATACAAAATCAAGCAGGGATTCATAATTTTTATAAAAATTATGTTGTTAACCTGTGTAAGGTGTTGTAAGACAAAACGAACGTAATAGACACTCCTGATTTATACACAAGTTGAACTGAAACTGACACTTGTCAGAGAACAAGAGTTTAACCGATTGCTGTCCAGGTTCTTCGAGGATGTCACTGAATTAAAAAGAATTAGAGATTAAGAAAGGATAGGTACAAGCGGCGTACGAGTCGCAAGACACGGGTACTTTAAGAAAGGAATGTGCACCATGCAAGATAAGTGCATGAGGAGAGAGTAGAGACTACTAAATGTTAAATGAACAAATACTCGAACTTAAACCTTGTAGACGGACAGCGACAACCGAGTACTCTTGACTGATGGTTACGGTGGACATGTGTTTACGGTAAAGTCGACTGACGAAATATCATTTAATTTAATTGTCTTTTATATTGTTTTACATTTTGCAACTAAGCGTGAAGTTAATTTAATTGTTTAGTAATTAGTCTCGAGTCGTCGTAAGCACTGCCCATATTTATTTTTATAAATTTACCTATATTGATGATGTGGTCATATGACATAGGTTACCCTTATTATAATATATTTTTTAATTATAGGTAATAAAATCAATTTATATAATATTTACGGTATATATAGCGGCTGTTGTGTTGCATTTTCTTGTTGACGCGCCGTTTGGTTTATTGATAAACAGAGTTATTTTTGGAAGGTATGCTATACTCATTTTATCATATAAGCAAGCCATATATTATATAGATTTATTTCGTTTTTTTGTAGAAGACCTAGCACAAAATCAAAAGAAAATTGACACTAAATGAATTCATAAAAATATTATCAAAATTACAGAATCAAAATTCAGAAAGTTTTAAATGTTCAACCCAATCAATTTTGGATATTCATTAATGATATAAGCAAAAATAATTTCTTACCTAATAGTATGAGTCCTGAGTTGTTTAATGCCAAGTGTATTTCTAAAAAATTGTAACTTTGTTCTTTCCCATCCTTTATTGTACTTGTCTAATTTAGCACTCTCCAACGGTATTATCCCTGATGCATGGAAAACTAGTACTATAACTAATTTACTTCTTATCAAACTTTTGTATCTGACGCCCTTTCAAATGGATCAAATGTCGAGGTTATATACACCGATTTGACTAAGGCATTCGATAAAATTAATCATAAAATCATATTTAGAAAATTTAAACAGATTGATATTTGTAGCTATTTTCTATCCCGGCTTGTATCTTTCATTGAACATCGTTGCCAAATAGTAGCTTTTATTTTATCTAACCATACAAGTAACTAACTATGCACCCCTAACTAACTAATATCCCCCTCCCCAAGCATCAAAACGATGAAAACCATAAATGAATTATAAATAAGATGTTCATCTCACCAAACTTTTCTCATTTGCAACTTATTGTAATTGAATACTAAATAATTTATAGCTAAATATAGTATGTAATATTTTATCTTTATATTGTTTTATTTTATTTATCATACTATTGTTACACCTCTATCGTAGAATACATTTTCTATAATAGCTTTATTATAACGTGCGTTTTTCATTGTAAAACTTTTTTGTTTCTTGTTATACTTTTAATATAAATATCGTATTTTCTCACCAAACGGTTTGTTTTTTTGAAAATTTCTCTAAAAGAATACATTTTTCTCATTCTATTTCACCTCAAACTTAATAAAATATTTTTGTATGTACATTAATATGTATGAAGTCAAGGTGGGCAACTGTAACATAAGTGTAACTTTTACATTGTATTATACATTTACTTTACTCTTTACGTAAATACCAAAAACATGGTTTAAAACGATTAATTTTACCACTAATTAAAATTCTTTGGACTTTATCAATCATGATTTAAGAAATGCATCTGTATTTTTATAGTATGTATTCTTATCATTAAGGCAACGTTCGATTTATTAAAATGTTGTAATCAAGTTTGCTTTAACATACTACTCGAAATTAGACGGAATTACCAAATTCAGTTTATCGTTAGTATTTTCTAGTATTTATTTTTTATATGATAAAAGTTGCTAGTAGGCTTTGTACATGCAGATCAAATCTAGTGGCATTACACTGAAAGCTAAAAACCATCAAGCAAGTAGTACTTAAATGGAAAAAAAAATGTATTTTTTTGTCAAGAAATGTATTTTCAAACTGACTTGAAAGTCAAGTAGGATATCTTATGGCCAGATGTGGGTTATGACCAAATATTAAATCCGTCAGTGGTCATAGAGGTCGCCATTGCCGAGATTGAGCCTAAAAAAGATATTGTATTGAAGATTCGCAAAAATGAGCTCAATAACATCTCTGAAAAAATGTTGTTTAAAAATGTATTTCAGTACACTTCGGTAACTGTTTTAAACGAATATTCCATTTATATCGATCAAAAACTAATTTTATTAGTATTGAATTGAAAATACATCTGTATTTTGCTAAGCGTATAGTCTTATCAGTAAAGTAACGTTTATGTTATTAAAATATTTACATTATTTTTTTTTTGATAGATTTCTGTTAAACTTAAGTCAATCAACTAGTTCAGCCTCATATCATTTCACGTACCTATACAGCCGATTCTATGTACGGGGTTTACCATTTTATATTGGACTGTTAGCTGGTGATACTGTCGAAGTTTTTAAAAAAAAACAAGTAAAAATGTCTAAAGTAATTGCATAACGCCACAGATTACAATGGTTTTCGTTTAAAAAAAAAATGTTTAGACAACTACTTTTATAACTACTCTGGTTGCCTTTGATCTTTACATATATGTCCAATTGTACAGTAATGTATTCTTTAAAAGACATAGGGATTACAATGCAATTGAGTCATCTATTTATTCAAGCCTTAACCATCTAAATACGCCCTTACTTTACATGTGGATCGCTATCTGTCACACTACTTCTAGTTATGGTAAGTAATGTCAATGCAATCTTATTTTTACAATAGTTATTAAGTATAAACTTATTTTTGCACGCAGATTCAACTACTAAAATATCTCCTTTAAAAGAGTATTCCATTTCTCCAACATCTGTCTTATGCAATGTACAACACTTACTTCCATACAAATTATTCTTATGAATTATTATTGGTAGGTATTCTGGAAAAATTACTGAACAATCGATTCACTGGTTTATTACACAAACTCTCTTATTCACTATACCTGGTCAATTTTACCGCAATAGTAATGGTTCAGTTTTCTGTACGGGCACCCAAAGTTTGGTCATTCAAATAAATATATTATAAATATTAAATATATTATATAAATATATTCGAATGAAATATATGTGTAATTAATCAAGCTAGGATTCATTATTTTGATCAAAATTATGTTATTAACTAGTGTAAGAAACCGCTTTTTTAATATATTTTTTAATTTTAGGTAATGATAACAACTTATACGATTTTAACGACATATTTAGCGGCTCTAATAATGCATTTCCTTGTTGACGCGCCGTTTGGTTTATTGATAAACAGAGTTTTTTTGGGAAGGTATGCGAAATTCATTAAGCGCCCATGTATTATTATAATATTATATAAATTTAATTGGTTTTTTTTTTTTGCAGAACTAGCACAAAATCTAAAGACGATTGATACCAGAGAAATTCAAAATATGAAACAAGCAAAATTACATGGCAAACTTATAAATATACCATACTAAAAATAAACTTTCTTTACATTTATTTAATGTTATAACTTCAGGTGGTTGAAACTATTTATTGTATAATTAATTAAACATTTTGAATTTGTGAAGTTGGTATTCTTAACCGTAAACTTCGTAACAGTTAACTTCGTAACTTATATAATTATACACTTTAAAATGTTGTATTAATTTATTCTATTTTTTGAAAGTGTAGTACTGATTTAAAAAGTTTTTCAGCCGAGTGTGCAACCACGAAAGATCATTTACATGTCTTGTTGAAGTACCGAGATAAATTTAGAGTAGTGGTGGAATTTTAAGATGCAGTAACAAGCTAGTATATTAAAACATCAAGTTTCTGGCTAATATTGTAGTGTTTAATATTTGGCTTAAAACAATTCATAGAGAATTTGGGCCCTTAAACTGTTTTGAATTTATTATTTAGCTCTAATTACGGCAGATCTTTCATACCACCTTCCATTTAAAAAAAAAAGAATACCTAATTTTCTAAGATGAAACGGTAAGTGGTCATTGTTGTGTTTTATTTCAGGTCCGAATAGTTTTACCATTTTCTTTTATTAGTTGTTTATTTATGATCACACGTAGTCTGTCTAATTTTCCATTTACTGTTTATCCATTGATCGACACGGGGGATCCCAATATTTTAAATCAAACTTCTAGTGAAGCTCTAATAGGCACTACAATGAGTGAAAAAATGAGTTTAGGGGACGCACTGAAACTTACACCTAAGTTCAGTGGCGGGACCGAATCAGAGTTAGCCACTTTTGAGGCTCAATATGAATTTGTGTTAGGTAACGTTGCTGATGCTAATAAAGGTATCGTTCTACAAGCAATCATCGCGCAGCTATCGGGAAAAGCACATGAAGCCATCCGTTACAGGGAAATAGGAAATTGGAAAGAACTTAAGGTTCATTTTCGATCTATTTTCGGCACAACTCACTCAGTTTCTTATTTACAAATGCAATTAAGTGCTATGCGACAAAAAGAAGGCGAACCAGTCAAGGAATTTTCAGGCCGCATTGAAAAAACTTACCATGAATTAACTAATGCTCTAACGTCGGGTAAAACCAAGAAAGAATCTCAAATAATTGCCCAAACCGTACAAGCCCACGCACTAAGTGTTTTTGTCACGGGTGTTAAATTTTCCATTAGCATTATTTTAAAGGCTCGGGACGTCGACTCTTTTGAGTGAGCCGTCTGTCTCGCAATTGAAGAAGAAAAATCGCAAGACCATTCTGGTAATTGGAGGACTAGTAACAAAATTAATAAAAATAATAACTACAAAGCAACCGACAAACAATCCGTTAAGTACCATCGATGCAATAGGTTTGGACATACCAGTGTTGAATGTAGAACCAGTTTTAACAAAATATAAAATTTTCGAAATCCGACTGTCAATAATGGGTCAAAAGTCCAAGTGAAAGAAGAATATCAAGGGAATAGCGTTCAATTTTGCAAATATTGTAAAAAGAACAACCACGATATTAGTGAATGCAGAAAGCGAATGTACAACGAAAATAAAAAGCAAAACGGTGAAGGTTCTAATTCTAATAAAACGGAAAATAGATCAGTAGAAGAAATTAAAAATAATTATGTCCGAGTAATTACTCCACTTGAAGAGGAACATATTAGTTGCCAATCTAACGATTTTGAGAACAATGAAATAAAATTACTTATTGACAGCGGTGCAGAAATGAACGTCATAAAATTTTCTGCGTTGAAAGGCCACGTTCGTGTTGACTAGACCCAAAAACGAAGAATAAAAGGAATTAGTAACACTTAAATATAGTCGGAACAATTCAAGTATCATTAAAAATTAAAAATGGAATATTCAATGTCATTGAATGAATTCGATGTAGTGTTCGATCATTTTCCAATACTAGAAGCTGGTATTCTGGGGCGCACATTTTTAAGAACGCATAAAGTAGTTTTGGATATGTCTCAAGATGTACTTATTATACCCGAAGTCGAGTCGCTCATAAGACCAAAACCATTTATCATTCCGGCACGGAGTAATTGTGTGCTGTTAATTAAATCGGACGAGTTCATCAACCATAAACTTGTGACAGTAAAGAAACATGAAATAAATGAGGACGTTATTATAGCCAATAGTATTAGCCCAGTCCGAGGTAATAAAATAATCAGTAACATAGTAAATATTTCCGAGCAACCGTTTTCCATCGAACAATTGACGACAAGTAATTTAGAATGGGAACCTTATACAGAACAAATATTACACATTGAAGAAGAAAACGACTTACCAAATAACAAACTAATATTAAATAAGCTAATATTATTATTTTAACACAACCGAGTAACAAGTGGCTAACATTGGTGATATTACTGTCGCGTTAGAATTCTATTCAACTACTAACTACCGTCTACCCGGCACCAATCCCAGTAGGCGCCCCGTGTACTTAGAAAATGATGCAAAGATAGTTAGAATGGGATCGAGATGATGAAATGATAAGTAACTAAGTACACGGACACGCCCTACGTGGGAACGTGCCGGTTAAAGCTAAACCCTATCGTCACGTAGGTTTACTACAGTAGGAATAAGGTATCAAAAAAGTACCCTGACCGATCATAAGTAAACTTCATAACGAATTAAAATATGTTTTCAAATTACTTATCGGATTACTGGTTCAGCCTGTGCGATGAAACAAAAAATGTGTGTTACATTAACTAAAATGGTTTTTACTCATAGACGAAATAATTTAAATTAAAAATAATACCTTGAAGCTAATACAAATTACCCGTAAATTAATTGACATGATCAAAATTTATTGAAACCACTTTTTTCTTAAATATTGCCTATACAAAACTCCTTAAAAACCAACCGCATACAATTCCCTTAAAGCACTCAAATTCTAAATCTTTAAACATTAATAACTCACCAATGCATTATGCTAATTAAACATTTTTTTGGCCAAATTTTTAATTTTTAAGTTCTGGACCATAATTTAAAAAAAAAACATATCATCCCATTTGAAAATCAAAAGCTGCTCTCAAAAAAACAAATTTGGGAGAGGGTAGAAACATACAAATTTGTGGAAAATTGAGATCACATACAAGAACACTATGAAAAAAAAAATTCAATTATTAATTAAACCCAGCAAACTGGTTGACTGGCTCATGATAAAAAAATCACCCTGTATAGTCTGGGTAAATAGTTTTTACCCAGACTATACAGGGTGATAATACAGTCTTAATAATATTCAACTCTGCCTTTATAAACGTCTTGAATCAGTCACAACAACGTTTTAGGGATGATATTTTAACATATTATAAAAATGCCATGTATTTATTCTTATACAATCATTTCAACTGAATTAGGTCACCAGAGAGATATTATATTTACGAACTTTCAAACCGTGACCTCGTGAAAATATTTTGCAGCGAGGGACTGTAGGAAAATGTGCATTTGATTAAATTACACAAATAGTAATAAATCAATTAATTTTTAATTTAATATAAAGGCATAAACACATAAATATAAAGGAAATAAAAATAAAAAGTTTAATATCTACCTATATAATTAAAAACTCTACGTTATTAGTTCCCAGGCAAATGTAAAATTATATATTAAAAAAAAGAAACAATGGTATAACTTATTTGAATGTTTGAACTGTCATTGAAATTAAAACTTTATAGTTTATTCAATTATAATGATTTCCGTAGATCAACGCATTTGATTTTTTTAAATTAAAAACAGAAAATTAATACAATTATAGAAAAATAAGTAGTAGAATAATCAAATAAATATTACTGCCCTGACTTAAAATTATAACACATACTACATAGATAGCTTAAGGCATTCATTTGCAAATCTCAGTGTAGATGACACAGATACTCAAAATGTTTCGAGCGTGGGCGTTGTTAACGTTTATTTTGCCTATTGTAGTATTTTCCAGTGAAATCGCTTTTGATGGTCTAAATGTTTCTACCGATACAAAACACCCAGTTTTACAGAATACGATTAATTCAGAATTGGTCGACAGAAATGCCACGAGACTCGAGCCGGTTTATCCTAAGATTTGGTTAGCCGATCTCTTTTATCAATCATTGGTTGGGTTTTCCGTCACAGATGTTGGAAGTTCCGCATGTCGACTGCAATCAAAATTGTACTTAAGCCATTTAAATAATAACTCCTACTGGGCAGTAAAAAGTAAGCGATGGTCAATGACCAAGTAACTATAAGTCTATATTATAGTTTAAATCTAGTCGATATCTTTAATAATAAACTGGTCAGAAGAAGCATAACAAAAAATAACATGTGTTATTTGCCAATTAAATCATTGTCCTTAACAACAGAATTAAAAACAACAAAGTCCTATGCATTTTTCTACTACCATCTCTTTCGCCTATAGCCATATTTTTTTTTTTTTTTTTTTTTATTAAAATCATCATAACTTACAAAATTTCAGTATATAAAAACTGTTTATCTATCTGTTTTAAGCTAAAAGCTTGTGTTAGAGATAGAGAGTTATAGAACTTAACTAAAATGTATGTGCATGTATAGCAAATAAACAACAAAAAAGAGAAACAAGAAATACATTTATATATACTCTATTGTATAATCCTTAACATAATTTTAACATAAAAATTTCTAACACTGAACTTTATAGTGTCCGACTCATGGCCTAGATACCTGAACGGATTATTAATAGGAAACACACATCACATGGGCGTTTATGACGAGTGCATCAGTGTGCACCAGCCTATTCAAGGAAAATATTGTATGTCAACAATAGAACTTCAGACTTCATCAAACGAAAACTTCACCCAGTACAGTAAAGATGAGTACGCAAGTTTTGATAACGCATGGCAAGAAATACTCGGGGTAAATATAATTCTTTATATTACGTAAATTTAACAAAAAATTTAATAAGCAAATACCACAGGTTAATAACTAAAAAATACAAGAATCACCGTTTATGATATCAGAAATAACGATAATAGTTTATTTATTAATTGACCATAATATATTTGGTGTTAATACTTCCTTTTAGCACCCATCAGTATTCATCTCGTTTCTTTTTGTTAGTGACCAAGTATCATATACGTTAGCCTGAATTACATTCGCTTATACTTTAAATACTACTGAATACTTTTTCTTCTAAAATGTCTTAATACATTTTACTTATTTTAATTAACAGTTTATCGATTATGGTGACCTGTACAAAAGAAATGTTATCAATCTTGGCGTCTGTATACCAGAAGCGTGTACATCCGCAGATCTTGAAATTTCATTACAAAGAGAACTGGATAGTATATTCCTGTCTCATCAACTAAAAGCGCAAGTCAAAGTTAAACCGGATTTATGTAACACTAACAAGCATTTTTTCCCTTACGACACAGGATATTATGTAACATGGTAAGCATGATAGAAAAGCTAAGAAGATTCTCCCATCAGAATTTTAAACAAATTAAAAAAATCTCTAAATATCCTTAAAATACAAATACGTTAAGGTACTTTTTTTGGGGAATTGGCTCAAAAAGTTATTTTAGATTTTACTTTACATCTAAACAGGACATAATTTAAAATCTTTGTCGATTTCACTACTATATCGCCTTGATTTATCTAATCCATACATTTATTTTAAACAGCTTTTTAATATGTAAATGTATTAAATACTCGGTATATTTTTCGTTTAGCGGGTTTTTTGGCTTGCTGATTTTGATTGTATCATTTTCGACGACTTATCATTTAGTAGCCCTACGCAATGGTCGTGAAAACCAACCGTGTAAGTATAAGAATTGAAAATAAATGCTAATTCTTTTGTATTAAATACTATTATTTAAATAATATAATATATAATAATATATTTAAGAATTTTTTGGTTTGCCAATGTTTATTACTACGTTTAAAGAAATTTAAAAATTATTTGGATCATATTTGACTATTTTAAAAAAAATTGTAGTGCGTCGTAATTGTAAGTTGAAAAATATGGTAATTTGTTTGGTAAATATTAAAGAGGTGAGTGACTTTTTTAAATTATTGGCCCAATAAAGTGGTCCAGACACATAAATAATGTAAAACACATCATTGTAAAACAATACCTTCTCAACCTATAAGTAAACACAACTACTGTCTCTTAGAATCAGTAATTAAATACTCAGTTTAGACAAAATATACTTAAAAAAAAATATAACGAACTACTGACTATATAATGTAACATAGAAAAACATATGAATCTTTCTTTTTTATATTTGTTCGAATAATTATTGAATATAATGTTTTCGTCCATGTTTTATTCCAGCGCAAAATTTGGAAGTACTAAATATGTTTTCGGTAATAAAAAATGGAAATAATCTTACCAAATATAATAAGAACAATGAGCTCAATATTTTTAATGGTTTGGTGTCAATCCAAATGATGTTGATCGTAGTAGGCCATGGGCGTCTAATTGATATCAACCTACCGCTATTGTACCCGAAACTAACTGAAGAGGTAAAACGTTTTTTTTCTTTTATTATCATTTATCGCATACAACATGCTATTTAAAATCGGTTTTATTGACATTTTTATGTCTTTGCTATGGCACACACACGGAAAAACGACACCGACGCCGGTTATCATAACGAAAAATAACAGCTGATTTATCTAATAGGAGAGATAAGAGATAAAGAAAGGAGATAGGGGTTGAGGTTTGTGGGTAAGAGATAGGGGGAAGGGGTAAGAGATAAGTGCAAAATCATATAGTGCAATATACCTTATCCCATCCTTTCATCAACCAATGATGAAAACATACTAATGATGTATCACTTTATGTGTATTTCAGTTTTTTCAAGATACCCACCACAATTCTTTTTTATTTTGGCATAATTCAGTTGACTCTTTTATATTTGTGTCTGGTTACTTATTATACATGACAACCATAAATAAGTTCAGAAAATCCGGAGATAATTGGTTTCTGATTCCAAAGATAATTATGTACAAGTATCTAAAGTAAGCAATGCCCTATTTGTTGTGATTGATTCTTTACAATTTTCGATTAAAATTACTAATGTCTGATAATTATTCCAGATCACTACCGGTTCATGTCACAATGATAATTCTTACAATATTTATTGTCCCCCATATGGGAGGTGGACCTTTTTGGGCAAACAAAATGGGTATGGAAGCAAACAAATGTAAACAATATTGGTGGACTAATCTATTAGTTATAAATAATTTTGTCGATGGAGAAAAACAAGTGAGTATCAAAATCTAAATTTTACTGAAATAAAAGAGAATATTTGTATAACAACTATAGTGACTGGTGTTTTAGTGTCTCTACGCCGGTTATTTCATTTCATTACAACTACAGTTGATGGTTATTGGAATTATCGTCGTTTACATTTATGGAAAAAACCGTAAAATCGGCAATGTTGTAATAGCCTTGCTGATTACCGTATCATTAATCATTCCGTTTGCTATAACGTACTACTCGAAATCAGAAGGAATTACTAAATTCAATATATCGTTAGTATTTTCTAATAATTTTAGCAATAGAAGTGTTTAACTGTTTTAGACGAAAATCCATTCGTGGACACAGGAGTACACAGTGCGTACTCTTATTAGCAAGGCAACGTTCACGTTATTACATTTTTACCTTTTATAGATTTACGTTAAAAATATTTCAATCAACTAGTTCAGCCTCATATCATTTCACGTACCTATACAGCCGATTCTATGTACGGGGTTTACCATTTTATATTGGACTGTTAGCTGGTGATATTGTCGAAGTTTTAAAAAAAAAACAAGTCAAAATGTCTAAGGTAATTGCATAACTCTACAGATTACAATTGTTATCAATAAAAAAAAATACTTTTCAGGCAACTACCCTTATTACTTTTCTGGTAGCTTTTGGTCTTTACATATATGTCCAATTGTACAGTATTGTATTCTTTAAAAGACACAGGGATTACAATGCAATTGAGTCATCTATTTATTCAAGCATTAACCATCTAAATACGCCCTTATTTTACATGTGGATCGCTATCTGTTACACTACTTCTAGTTATAGTAAGTAATATCGATGAAATATTTTTTTCACAGCAATTATCAACTATAAACTTACTTTTGCACGCAGATTTAACCACTCAAATATACCCTTTAAAAGAGTAATTCATTTTCTCCATCATCTCTCTTATGCATTTTACAACACTTACTTCGATACAAATTATTGTTGTTCTTTTGTACATATTTTGCAGATAAAGATGTTTTTGTTTTTTAAACGTAAACACTAATTTTCTCAAAAAATAATTATAATTCTATAGTTTTTGATTTTTTCGCTTAATTCTAATTTTATCAACTTTTAACATCCAAATGGTATTACATTTTATTATATTTTTTAAATAAAAATACTTATTTATTCAAAACCATAGTAGCTCTTTTTTAATTTCAATAAGTTTTCAATTGTTAAAGTTTAAAAACAAGTCGGAACGTTGAATGCATTCATAGAATGATAAAACTAAAGATAATAATAAAACTATACTCCAACCTTCCTCTCGACCTATATATTATACTTTTAAGAGTAAAACGTAGTTTTTGAAAACTGTCCATAGTCCAATCAAATCTAGGAAACTAAATAATTTAATAATAACTTATTAAACTTTTTTCCAAAATGGAAATACTACAAAACTGCCATACTTTAAGTAATAGTGAGCATTTATAATAAATATATCATCCTGTAGAGGAAATAACAGAATCATTTATTTTAATGTTATCTTTCATTTCCAGGATTTCTAGAAAAATTACTGAACAATCGATACGCTGGTTTATTACACAAACTCTCTTATTCAATATACCAGGTCAATCTTACCGTAATAATAATGATTAATTGTTCTGCGCGGGCATCCGAAGTTTCCTCAACACAAATAATCGTAAGTTATTAGTAGTAATAATTGTTCTCACCTATCTTAACCCGACCTAAACATACTAGGTATTAAACTACGTTCTCGTCAAATCCTTATTCTGAATGTAATGTACGTGTACGGAATCAAGCTGGGATTATTTATATCAAATTATATCATTATTTATATCAAATTTATGTTGTTAATAACGTTACTCTTATTTTAATAAATTCTTTTATTATAGGTAATGAAAACAATTTATATAATATTAACGGTACATATAGCGGCTCTAATAATGCATTTTCTTGTTGACGCGCCGTTTGGTTTATTGATAAACAAAGTTATTTTGGGAAGGTATGATATTTCCATCTTATGACTAAAAGCAACCATTCATTGTTATACAATTATATACATTTATTAATTCCCTTTTTTTTTTTTTTTTGTAGAAGAACTAGCACAAAATCTAAAGACAATTGATACCAGAAAAATTCAAAATATGAAACAAGCAAAATTACATGACAAACTTTTAAATATACCATATTAAAAACATTTAACAGAAAAATAAACTTTCTATACATTTATTTAATGTTATAACTTCAGGTGGTTGAAACTATTTACTAAATATTAAATTAAATATTTTGAATTTGTGAAGTTGGTATTCCAATTTTGTAATAATTCCATAGTTGTTTATTTATGATTATCCATTGTTTTTTCTCCTCTTGTTATTAAGAGGAGAAATTACCTATCAGCGTATTCTAAATCAACATATAATTTTTATAACTTATGTAATTAAACACTTTGAACAATTTTATTTATTGAATCTATTAAAAATCTGTAGCCAAACTTCTTAATGAAAACAAATAATACTAAAAAGGTGAAAATTACATTTTGATCGTAGTCAATTTCTAGGTTGCTATGTGTAAGTAAATCAACAGTCTACAGTTATCTAAATAATATTTTGATTATTTTATTAATTAGGATACATGGGTAGGTAAATTTTAAAACTAAATTATTTTAGATAGACGACCAACCCTAATTATATCCACCATAATACTAAAAATACATTATGGAGAACATTATTATTATTTGGTACAATGCGTTTATCAATATTTAAATAAAGTTCTGTCTATACAGTATAAATACTAAGTACAGTTTAAATCAGTACATTCGATACCAAGAACAGTATAACCCAGCAAAAAATAATTTAATCTAAAACTATTTTATCAGTATTAAGATGTATGTCTTAATCGTAAATCATATAAAATACAAAATTTGGGTTAAATTATAAAATATTAATTAACTAAAAGCTTGATATTTCAATTACTATAATAAAAAATTATAATCAAATATAAAATAGAAAAATCTTTTAGTTTATATGAAGAGCTACATATCAACAACGTTCATAAAACATCAAATCTAACTTAAATTTATGTTAAAAAATGATTTATCAACTTAACATAATATGGAGTGACTTTTAAGTAAAAATAACTATTATGTTTTTAAACATTTAATAATAGTGCAAAAAAAATGTATGGGGTAATATTACCAATATTTTGAGTTTATTAACGGCGATTATATCCTTCTTCAGAGATTCCAAGTAGAAAGAAACATTAAGCATAATAAGTCTTCACCTAAAACAAAATAAACATTATAGTAACAGACCTATTAACTTACATATTTAAATTCGTATAAGATACTTAATCTAAAACAATATTATCGAGAATCATATTATTCTATAATTCTCGTTGAACTATAATTCTATGTCTAAATCTTTTGTGGGTTATTACCAAAACGTTAGAGGTATGAGGTCGAAACTTAATTTACTTAGATAGTAATGTTCCTTCCTATGATTATGATTACCTCGTTTTTACCGAAACTTGGCTAAATATTGAGTTTACAAATGACAAAATTGTCCTTTTTAATTATAATGTATCTAGGTTTGATAGAAACATAAATACTAGTTCTTTAACAGAGGTGGTGGAGTTATGATTTGTGTAAATAAAAAGTATATTGCTGAATTAATATCTATTCCGATCAATAATGTTGAACAAATATTAATATCAGTCAATTCTTACCATAACACTAAATTTATTATCATTTAAAATTGGCTTTATGATTATGGTTACCTCGTTTTTACCGAAACTTGGCTAAATATTGAGTTTACAAATGACAAAATAGGTTTGATAGACTGTTATGAACCCATAACTGATTTATTTATGAAACTGAACTATTTATTATTGAAAAATGTAGAATAATATGTACCTACAAGTATAGGTAAAAAATAATTTTCAAAATATTCATATTTTCCGAGTAAATGAGTGTCTTACGTTAGTTGGATCACCCTGTATACGGGTCGAATAAAGGACCTTGGTATTATTTTCGACTCTAAACTTAAAATATTTGACTGCCACACCAAAAACATTGTTAACAGGTCAAATATACATTATTATTTCCTTTGCAGAATTATATATTTAACATAAGATGCTCAATATTACCTGAAAAATATTATTTAGTATTTTTTTAATTTTTCAAAAGTATTCTGGGGAATTAAAACATTATATTTTAATTAATTAAAACGAAATCAAGGAAAATTACACAAAGAAAAAGTTATTAATTAATTTAAAATTTTAAATAATAATTATGGAAATTATTTAAATATTTTAATTATCTTAGGAATTTAAACTTAATTTGTTATTTAATTTAGATTATATAAGAAAAAATAACCAAGTTGAAATTTAATAATTAATTCTTAATTACAAAAACTGTGTGCCCCATTGGAAACTTAAATCTTATGTTATTCATTCACTCATCTATTTAATAATTCTATCTATTTAATAATGGTATAAACATATTTTGATTAAAACCTATGAAATTGTATAATTTGTATTCCATTTTTCTACTAAGAAATTATATATTTAATTGAAAAGTACAATTACTGGCAAAGACGTTTTGAACAGTGCATGTGTTGTTTTCATTTTATATCATTATAAAATAGCATATAGGATAAACTAAGTATAGTCTAAATTAGTATAGTTATAACTAAATATTAGTACTAAAAAAAAACCTTTAAAAAGGTAATGATATCGCTGCAATAAAGGAATGAAATCATATTACTAAGACATAAGGACGTGAAATGGCTGACCTGTTCAAAGAATTTTTAAATATATATTCATTTTTTTATATGTTAATTATTTTTAACATCTCTATACCTGATAAGAGCAATATACCTCGTTTTGAACTATCTATGTCAGACATAATTATGGGACCTATGGGAATAAGATTTAGCTATAGTCCTGGTCCAGATGGTGTTCCCAAAATTATCTTAAATCTGTGTAGGCATTCCTTTCAATACAAATTATTTTTAACTGGTCTCTAAAATGTGGACATTTTCAGTTTTTGAGGAAACTTAGTTATTGGGTTCCTATTTCAATTCCGGTAGCAAGTCCTCTTTAACTAAATATAGGCCTATATCTAACCTATCACCACTCCCTAAATTGTTCGAAAAACTTAAAGAACAACCAATATCAAGATCTCTAAAAAAAAAATACTTTTATTTAGTTAACATAGGTATAAATCAGGTTAGTCTACTGAACCTAATCTTCTAAACGCTTACACTAATTTATTAGAACCTGGAGAAGCTGGCCTACAAGTTGAAACAATATAAAATACTGAAATCCGTAAAGCGTGCGATACAGTAAATCATGACAACCTTGTTTCTACGTTAAATTCAGCTAGAATCTCCGGTAATCTCTTAAACTAGTTCAGGTATTATTTAACAAACCGTTAACAAAATTAAATCATATTTGTATACTCAACTGGTAATAAAAATTTATCTAAGTCTGACATTATACACGACCCCCGTGTTATCTTCCATTTAAATCGTCCTTTTCTGCTCGCATAGAGCAAGATTGTCTAAAAGCGATACCTCCACGAAAATATTTTGCAGCAAAGGACCGTGGGAAAATGTGCATTTAAAAAAATGACACAAATGGTAATTAAATACATAATAATGTTTAATTAAAAACTATACGTTATTAGTTTCCCGGAAAATATGAAATTATATACTAAAAAAGAAAATAATGATGTAACCTATTTGAATGTTGAAATGGTCTTAGTGTAATATCCACATATATAATTACACATACACATACACATAATTCTGTTTAATTAAAAACTATACGTTATTAGTTCCCAGGCAAATGTAAAATTATATTTTCAAAAAAAAAACAATGATAAAACTTATTTGAATGTTTCATTTGTCATTGAAATTTGAAGTTTATATAATTATAATGATTCCCGTAGAACCACGCATTTGAATTTTTTAATTAAAAAATAGAAATTAACACGAGTGAAGAAAAATAAGTAGTGGAATAACCAAATAAATATTTAGGCCCTGACTTAAAATCGTAATACGTACTACATAGATAGCTTAAGGCTCTAAAAACTTTGGCTTAAAATTACGCTCAAACACAAGAAAATGAATAATAAAACATTATGATTTATTGTATGAAATTATATCTGGGAAAATTACACAAACTCGAGTAAATTAAAATAAGTAGTGTGATGTACATAAATATGCCAAGGGCATGACTGTAAGGTCATACAATGATGTATCGTACATTTTCATTCTATAGTCATATACCTATAGTTTTTTTTTTCATTTAATACCATAAAAAAAATCATTGTAAAAAGAATACCTATAAAAAGTACGCATAAAAACAAGTAAAAAAACGTAGTGCAATATTTACATATATGGTTAATGTCTAAATGTAGTCTTAGCTCAGTGTAGTTAACAAAAATATTATTCGTTACCAGGCAAATGTAAAATTATATATTAAAAAAAAGAAACAATGGTATAACTTATTTGAATGTTTAAACTGTCATTGAAATTAAAACTTTATAGTTTATTCAATTATAATGATTTCCGTAGATCAACGCATTTGAATTTTTTTAATTAAAAACAGAAAATTAATACAATTAAAGAAAAATAAGTAGTAGAACAATCAAATAAATATTACTGCCTTGACTTAAAATTATAACACATACTACATAGATAGTTTAGGGTATTCATTTGCAAAACTCGGTGTAGTTGACATAGATACTCAAAATGTTTCGAGCGTGGGCGTTGTTAACGTTTATTTTGCCGGTTGTAGTATTTTCCAGTGAAATCGCTTTTGATGGTCAAAATGTTTCTACCGATACAAAAAACCCAGTTTTACAGAATACGATTAATTCAGAATTGGTCGACAGAAATGCCACGAGACTCGAGCCGGTTTATCCTAAGATTTGTTTAGCCGATCTCTTTTATCAATCATTGGTTGGGTTTTCCGTCACAGATGTTGGAAGTTCCGCATGTCGACTGCAATCAAAATTGTACTTAAGCCATTTAAAAAATAACTCCTACTGGGCTGTAAAAAGTAAGCCATGGTCATTGACCAAGTAACTATAAGTCTATATTATAGTTTAAATCTAGTCGATGTCTTTAATAATAAACAGGAGAAGCAAAAAAAAAAATAACATGTGCTATTTGCCAATTAAATCATTGTCCTTAACAACAGAATTAAAAACAACTAAGTCCTATGCATTTTTCTACTACCATCTCTTTCGCCTATAGCCATATTTTTTTTATTATTTTTTTTTATTAAAATCATCATAACTTACAAAATTTCAGTATATAAAAATTGTTTATCTATCTCTTTTAAGCTAAAAGCTTGTGTTAGAGATAGAGAGTTATAGAACTTAACTAAAATGTATGTGCATATATAGCAAATTAACAACAAAAAAGAGAAACAAGAAATAAATTTATATATATTCTATTGTATAATCCTTAACATAATTTTAACATAAAAATTTCTAACACTGAACTTTATAGTGTCCGACTCATGGCCTAGATACCTGAACGGATTATTAATAGGAAACACACATCACATGGGCGTTTATGACGAGTGCATCAGTGTGCACCAGCCTATTCAAGGAAAATATTGTATGTCAACAATAGAACTTCAGACTTCATCAAACGAAAACTTCACCCAGTACAGTAAAGATGAGTACGCAAGTTTTGATAACGCATGGCAAGAAATACTTGGGGTAAATATACTTCATTTTTTGTATTTGAGCAAAGATTTAATAAATAATTTAATAAGCAAATACTATTGGTAATAAATTAAAAAGTTCAAGACTCAACGTTTATGATATTAGGAATACCGATATTAGATTGGTTGTGTACAACACCAAGGAAAGTAATACATTTTTTTAAATGGTTAGCTGAATAAATGGGACAAATATAAATAAGATACGGCAGATCTCCAAATGTAATTTTATTACTTGACCATAATATATTTGCTGTTAATACTTTCCTTTCAACACCCATCAGTTTTCATCTCCTTTCTTTTTGTTAGTGACCAAGTATCATATACGTTAGCCAGAAATACATTCGCTTATACTTTAAATACTACTGATTACTTTTTCATCTAAAATGTCTTAATACATTTTACTTATTTTAATTAACAGTTTATCGATTATGGTGACCGGTATAAAAGAAATGTTATCAATCTTGGCGTCTGTATACCAGAAGCGTGTACATCCGCAGATCTTGAAATTTCATTACAAAGAGAACTGGATAGTATATTCCTGTCTCATCAACTAAAAGCGCAAGTCAAAGTTAAACCGGATTTATGTAACACTAACAAGCATTTTTTCCCTTACGACACAGGATATTATGTAACTTGGTAAGCATGTTAGAAAAGCAAAGAAGATGCTCCTATCAGAACTTTAAACAAATTTAAAAAGTTTCTAAATATCCTTAAAATACAAATACGTTAAGGTACTTTTTTTTGGGAATTGGCTCAAAAAGTTATTTTAGATTTTACTAACAAGACATACATAAAAATCTTTGTCGATTTCACTACTACATCGCCTTTTTCTATCTTATCCATACATTTATTTTAAACAGCTTTTTAATTTGTAAATGTATTAAATACTCGGTACATTTTTCGTTTAGCGGTTTTTTTGGATTGCTGATTTTGATTGTATCATTCTCGACGACTTACCATTTAGTAGCCCTACGCAATGGTCGTGAAAACCAACGGTGTAAGTATAAGAATTGAAAATATATGCTAGTTCTTTTGTATTAAATACTGTTATTTAAATAATATAATATATAATAATATATTTTACTCAGAACGTTAAACTGGAAAAATTTGTTTGATACAATGAGTACAACTGTTAACTTTTATAATAAACTATAAGAAACTAATAAAACTGATTTAAGAAAAAAATTTAAAATATTTTTTTTTTGTTAATGTTTATTATTATGTTTAAAGAAATTTTAAAAATATTTGGAACAAATTTGACTATTTCTAAAAAAATTATAGTGCAACGTAATTATAAGTTGAAAAATATGGTAGTTTGTTTGGTAAATATTAAAAGTTCTTTCTAATCTATAAATATCAAAGTTGTCATTAAAAAAAAAATTTAGCGGTTTTTTTAAGATATTATGGGTCCAGAAACAAAAATAATGTAAAACACATCATAGTAAAACAATACCTTCTCAGCCTGTAAGTTAAAACAACTACTGTCTCCTAGTATCAGTAATTAAATACTCAGTTTAGACAAAATATACTTAAAAAAACTATAACGAACTACTGACTATATAATGTAACATAGAAAAACATATGAATCTTTCCTATTTATATTTGTTAGATTATCTATTGAATATAATGTTTTCGTCCATGTTTTATTCCAGCGCAAAATTTGGAAGTACTAAATATGTTTTCGGTAGTAAAAAATGGAAATGATCTTATTAAACATAATAAGAACAATGAGCTCAATATTTTTAATGGTTTGGTGTCAAACGCAATGATTTTGCTCGTAATAGCACATGGAATTCTAGTTGGTATCAATCATCCGCGGTTGTACCCAAAGCCATTTGAAGAGGTAAAACGTAATTTTTCTTTTAATATCATTCATCGCATAATACAATTTTATTATTGCAAAATCAATAAAATCCAGTATACCTAACCCCATGTTTTTCATTAACTAGTGATAAAAACATACTAATGGTGTATCACTTTTCGTTTATCATAGATTGTTCAAAATACCCACAACAATATCTTACTAACTTTGAATAATGGAATTGACCTTTTTATATTTGTGTCTGGTTACTTATTATACATGACAAATATTACCAAGTTCAGAAATCCCGGATGTAATTGGTTTCAAATCCCAAAGATTATTATCTACAAATATCTCAAGTAATCGTTTTTTATCGTGATTTACAATTGGCATTACCATTTTATAATCATTATTTCAGATCTCTTCCGGTTCACGTCACAATGTTACTTCTTACAATATTTATTGTCCCTCATATGGGAGGTGGACCTTTTTGGGCAAACCAAATGGGCGTGGAAGCAAACAAATGTAAACAATATTGGTGGACTAATCTATTAGTTATAAATAATTTTGTCGATGGAGAAAAACAAGTGAGTATCAAAATCTAAATTTTACTGAAATAAAAGAGAATAATTGTATAACCATTATAGTAACTTATGTTTAGTGTCTCTACGCCGGTTATTTCATTTCGTTACAACTACAGTTAATGGTTATTGGAATTATGGTCGTTTACATTTATGGAAAAAACCGCAAAATCGGCAATGTTATAATAGCCTTGCTGATTACCGTATCATTAATCATTCCGTTTGCTATAACTTACTACTCGAAATCAGAAGGAATTACCAAATTCAATATATCGTTAGTATTATCTAATATTTCTTCTTATATGAAAAAACAATGTCTTTGTTGTTTGATGGAAGTATCTTGTAGGCTGCGTTTATGATTTGAATCCAGTAGTTTCACATTCTGTTGGAAGCCCATAGCTCTTAAGCAAGTGAACATTTAACTGATTTATGTACAAGCGTTGATTTTAAGGAGAGCTTTAAGGTACAGGTTTCAGTGACAATTAGGGTCAGGCCAGTTGTGGGTTATAACCAAATATAAAATTATCTCCTTTGCTGTGCCTAAAAATGAAAAAAAATGTCATGGTAATAGTTCATTTGGTACCCTCCGAAAACTTTAAAAATATTATTCAAATGCCTATCCTTTATAGGACCAAAAAAAAAAACCGTTTACATAAATACCAAAAACATAGTTTTGAACGATTTTAATTTTACCTCTAAATCATGTTCTTTGGATTTTATCAGTATTGAATTGAAATTACATCTGTATTTGGCAAAGGGTGTGTTCTTGCGAGCAAGGCGACGTTGACGTTATTAAAATGTTTTGTAGTACATTTTTACCTTTTATAGATTTACGTTAAATTGGTTTCAATCGACTAGTCCAGACTCATATCATTTCACGTACCTATACAGCCGATTCTATGAACGGGGTTTACCATTCTATATTGGACTGTTAGCTGGTGATATTGTCGAAGTTTTAAAAAAAAAACAAATCAAAATATCCAAGGTAATTGCATAACACTACAGATTACAATTGTTATCATTAAAAAAGAAATATTTTTCAGACAACTACACTAATAACTACTCTGGTTGCCTTTGGTCTTTACATATATGTCCAATTGTACAGTAATGTATTCTTTAAAAGACATAGGGATTACAATGCAATCGAGTCGTCTATTTATTCAAGCATTAACCATCTAAATACGCCCTTATTTTCCATGTGGATCGCTATCTATCACACTACCTCTAGTTATGGTACGTAATGTCTATGCAATCTTATTTTCACAATACTTATTAAGTATAAACTTATTTTTCCACACAGATTCAACCACTAAAATATCCCCTTTAATAGAGTATTCCATTTCTCCAACATCTGTCTTATGCAATTTACAACATTTACTTCCATATAAATTATTGTTTTCCTTATGTACACATTTTCCAGATAAAGATGTTTGTATTTTTTAAACGTAAATACAAATTTTCTATAAAAATAATTATTATTTTGTAGTTTTTAATTTTTTTCCTTAATTCTTATTTTAATACCTTTTAACCCCTAAGTGGTATTACATTTTATTATATTTTTAAATTAAAAATATCTTACTTTTTAAAACTATAGTAGTTGTTACTGGATGTCCTATCCAGTTTTTAAAACTGGCCATCGTCAATCAAATCTAGGAAACTAGATAAATTGATAATAACGTAATAACAATGTTACTCATATAAATGCTATTAATTATTTCCAGGCTTTCTAGAAAAATTACTGAACAATCGAATCACTGGTATATTACACAAACTCTCATACTCGCTATACCAGGTCAATCTTACCGTAATACTAATGATACATTTCTCTGTACGGGCATCCGGAGATCATTCATTCCACATAGTCGTAAGTTATTAGTAATAAGGATTTTTTTCACCTATCTTAACCCGACCTAAACATACTGGGTATTAAAAAAAGTTCTTTGCAAAACCTTTTTCTGAAGGAAATGTACGTGTATGGAACGAAGCTGGGTTTTATTATTTTAATAAAAAATGTGTGTGAGCTAGTGTATGTATGTGTAAAAGTTTACATTCTGATTTATATATTTTTCAATTTTAGGTAATGGAATATATTTATACAATATTCATGGTGTATATAGCGGCTCTAATAATGCATTTCCTTGTTGACGCGCCGTTTGGATTATTGATAAACAGAGTTATTTTGGGAAGGTATGCTATATACATTTTATCATATTAGCAAGCCGTATATTATATAGATTTCTTTCGTTTTTTTGTAGAAGACCTAGCACAAAATCAAAAGATGATTGACGACAAAACAATTTTAAAAAAAGATATCAAAATTACATAAGCAAAATTCAGAAAAATTTGAAAGTTCAACCTAATCAATTGTGGAAATTCAATAATGATATAAGCAAAAAAAATGTCTTGCTTAATAGTATGCATCTATGCAATGAAGAGTTTCATACTCCTAATGATAGTATTAATGTTTTTGGTAATTATTTTTCTTTTGTGTATAAATAGTATGACTGTGTCAATGTTAATACACAACATTATCCGGCTAAATTTCTTTTTCTCTTATGCAATCTTGTTGTATTGAATTAATTGAGATATTCTATCCACTAAGTTCTTTAACATTAAACTCATCTTCTAGTTCTGATTTATTTAATGCCAATTGTATTCCTAAAAAATTGTAACTTGTTCATTCCCCTCTTTTTTTATTATTTGTTTAATTTATCACTCTTCGCTAGTATTTTCTATTTGCATGGAAAACTAATTTTATTCAACGTATTTTCAAAGTCATTTTCTGGTTTATCCAATATCATTAGTAACCAGCTAATATTGCTGCTCTCGTTTATACCTTAAGTATTTTAATCGGTGACTTCAAATAATGTATCTTTTGATTTATATAATTCAGTAGTACATGCTCAACATGGTTTTAGACGAAATAGAGTACGATAACTAATTTACTTCATAAACCAAACTTTCACTCATTTAAAACTTTTTGTAATTGAATACTAAATAATTCATAGCTAAATATCATATGTAATATTTTATCTTTATATTGTATTCTTTTATTTATCATACTATTGTTCACGAACGATTATTTTTAGGTAATTGGACTTGCCCCTTTTAAAACTGAAATAAATAAAAATATGTAACATTTCACTTGAAAGCAAAATTTCACGACAAAAGTTTGAATACACCTTTATCGTAGTATAATTTTTCTATAAAAGATTCATTTTATAAAACGTAGTTTTCTAAATGGAAAACTTTTTTTGTTTTTTATGATACTTTTATTATTAAAATCACATATTCTTACCAAACGTTTTGTTTTTTTTTTGTCGAGAACAATACATTTTTAATTTACAGTTTAGCTATATTTTATTGTAGGAGTGCTGTGTCGATATAGGGTGTCGTTTGCATTTGATTGACAAGTTGATTTAAACCATAACATATATTTTATAATTAATTTGTCAATGATCACTGCTTACTTTTACTGCCCAGTAGGTATTTTTTTTTAAATGCCTTATGCACAACTTTGACTGCAGTCGACAAATGGCTAAAGACCAACTACGTTTGGAGCGAGTACAAAACCGATTCCTGTCCTACGTTGCTTTTCTGCTTAAGATTGATCACCCGCCCCATGACTATTCGTCCATTAGATCTTCCTTAAATATCCCTAGTCTTACTTCTCGCCGTGTAGATGTTGACCTTTCATTTATCACCTCTCTTCTTAATGGCTCAGTGGATGCCCCTGACCTTCTCTCTTCTATCTCTTTCCGCGTTCCCGTGCATTATACTAGAAATCACTCTCTTTACCTAGTCCCCTCTCACAGTACCAACTACTCTCATAACCATCCTTTGCATAGAATGCTCCGTTTACTCAATAACTCCTAGATCCGTACATGTTATTCTGAATTATTATATATTAACATAAGCTATTTAGTTTTTAGTCGTATTGTGCAATAGCATTTAATGTTTATAATTTTTCTGTAAGATCACCTTAATCACTATTATTATTGGAATTTTTTTTTTTTGTTGTGCTTACTTGTTATTGTATCTCTTTGAATTGCCGATTGGCGTTAAATAAATAAATAATTAATTTTAGAAACATTTTTATTGTAAGAAGTAAAGCATTTTATATTTTAAAATATTTTATTGTAGGTGTGTTGTGACGCTAAGGGTTTCATTTAGGTTAAAATAAAATATAAAACAACTGTTGCGTTTTAATTACAAAAACTTCTGTTATTGATGGTAGCACTGATAACTTACTGCCACTAGTAAGTTCTAGTGGATTTTTTTTCGATTAAGACAAATGATAGTGCTTAGAAGCCAAGATAAACCGGAGAAAGAATATTGGCATAACTTTTATAACAATAGTCGATGAATATGATAATAGAAAAATGTTCAGAACTTTTTTCAATGCCGTGGTTAAATGTTACAAACGTTTTTTTTTTTTTTTTGATGAATCGGAAATCGGAATCGAACTAAAATGTATTTATTTTACGTTACAACCTAAATATATAATATATCTATTTTTGTCTATTCTTATTTTTTTTTTAATTTAAATATCAATTATATTGTAGTTGTGAATTATTTAAATTTCATCTTAAAAAGAAATACCATGAATGAAAAGAGAGAAAAACAACAAAAAAGTTTTCAGATTTAACAGATATGAACTGAGCTGAGTACTGCGTTACGCACCTGTCCATGCTTTTTAGTTGAATTAGATACAATTTTATTACTTAAGTACAATAGTCAATACATAAATCATATTCAACAAAGACAATTTTTTTTGGTTTTGATACGGCCTAAATGTTTTATTCCTAATTTTGAAATACATTTATATATATTCACAGTTTATTACAATTTCATTTATATTTTTTTATTAAACAATTACCTGTTCAATTTAAGTTATGATCCAAATAATGTATAATATATTATAAAATATTGTATTAGGTAATTCTATAATTCTAATTTTCTCTTCTATTCTACTTATTCATTTTATTCAACCTTAACAGTACATAATAATTTTATTTGTATAATATAACTATTATATTATAATTTTTACATTTTAATAATAATAAAATTATTAAATAAAAAAACTTTACACTTAACCCTTGTGGCGTTAGGTGATGACAATATTTTCAAAATTGTATTGACAACGATTTTAGCCCGTCTTATGTCAAATACAGAAGTACCGCCAAAATTGGTTCAGCTAAATATTCTAGTATATTTTACATTGTCATTTCTTCACAACCGGTCACAAATTAAGTACATCTGTCACATTAATATCTGTGTTGTTTCCGTCAGGGTAATGTGCAGATTGTAAATTGCGGATTGTAATTTAAATCTTTTATTGCAATCATTAGCGATGGCCCTTTTGATGAGTCTAGAACCACTTTATCAGTTGCAAGATGGGCCGATGTCTGTAATACGAAAATTGTAATTAACCATTAAAGTTGAATTCACAAATTGTAATTGTAATGTTGATTGACATGTCATTTTTCGAACTTAAATTTAATTTTGTTTATTTCACTGATTACATCAACACTGACACAGAGAAAATTACTTCTGATAAGAATTACATTTTCTAAAGTATCGCTTTAAACATCTATACATAAATTACCCTAAGTTAACACTTTTAACCCCTGTCCTCTTTGCTCGACATTTTATATCCATATAAAGTTATAACTATTGTTTCCGTTATGTTATTTTTTTAAATCAATACTACACTTTCAAAAAATAGATTAAATTAATACAAAATTTTATAGTGTATAATTATATAAGTTATAACATTTATATAATGGTTTAGAATACAGTGATGAGTAATCACAAGAGGAGAAAAACCAATGGATAATCATAAATAAACAACTATGGAATTATTACAAAATTGGAATACCAACTTCACAAATTCAAAATATTTAATTTAATATACAATAAATAGTTTCAACCACCTGAAGTTATAACATTAAATAAATGTAAAGAAAGTTTATTTTTAGTATAGTATATTTATAAGTTTGCCATGTAATTTTGCTTGTTTCATTTTTTTAATTTTCCTAGTATCAATCGTCTTTAGATTTTGTGCTAGTTCTTCTGCAAAAAAAAAACGAATTAAATTTATATACTCGTAATATTATAATAATACATGGGTACTTGTAGTCATAAGATGAATATCGCATACCTTCCCAAAAAAACTCTGTTTATCAATAAACCAAAAGGCGCCTAACCTAACCGCTTTTTTAATATATTTTTTAATTTTAGGTAATGACATCAATTTATACGATTTTAACGACATATTTAGCGGCTCTAATAATGCATTTCCTTGTTGACGCGCCTTTTGGTTTATTGATAAACAGAGTTTTTTTGGGAAGGTATGCGGTATTCATCTTATGACTACAAGTACCCATGTATTATTATAATATTACGAGTATATAAATTTAATTCGTTTTTTTTTTTTGCAGAAGAACTAGCACAAAATCTAAAGACGATTGATACTAGGAAAATTAAAAAAATGAAACAAGCAAAATTACATGGCAAACTTATAAATATACTATACTAAAAATAAACTTTCTTTACATTTATTTAATGTTATAACTTCAGGTGGTTGAAACTATTTATTGTATATTAAATTAAATATTTTGAATTTGTGAAGTTGGTATTCCAATTTTGTAATAATTCCATAGTTGTTTATTTATGATTATCCATTGTTTTTTCTCCTCTTGTGATTACCCATCACTGTATTCTAAACCATTATATAAATGTTATAACTTATATAATTATACACTATAAAATTTTGTATTAATTTAATCTATTTTTTGAAAGTGTAGTATTGATTTAAAAAAATAACATAACGGAAACAATAGTTATAACTTTATTGATTGGAGATTCTATCTTCTATGCTTTTCTAACATGCTTACCGAATTACATAATATCCTGTATCGTAAGGGAAAAAATGCTTGCTAGTGTTACATAAATCCGGTTTAACTTTGAATTGCGCTTTTAGTTGATGAGACAGGAATATACTATCCAGTTCTCTTTGTAATGAAACTTCAAGATCTGCGGATGAACACGCTTCTGGTATAGAGACGCCGAGATTGATAACATTTCTTTTATACCGGTCCCCGTAATCGATAAACTGTTAAGTAAAATAAGAAAAATGTATTAAGACATTTTAGAAGAAAAAGTATTTAATGCAGTATTTAACGTATAATATATTTAATACCAAATATATTATGGTGCAATAATAAAATCAATACTGAAGATCTGCCACATCTCATTTAATTTTCCCATTCTTTCAGCTAAGTATTTAAAGTATAACCGAATGTGTTTCTGGCTAACGTATACGACCACTGGGAAGACCACGTTTGAGGTGGGAAGATGTGATAAGAAAAGACGTGGAAACACTGAACGGAGGACGGGATTGGAAAACAAGAGCGGTGGATAGGGAAGGCTGGAGGATTGGATGTGTGATGGGATGGTCTTGATGGCCGGAAAACCCAAGAAAAAAAAAAAAATTTGTTCACATCTAGAAATGTTCTTTTACTCTATCACTATAATTACAATATTTTCATAATTGTATAAGTATAATTAAGTTTAAAAACATTATTACTGTGAAGAATATAGCTAAATTTTAAAAATATTTTATTGTAGGAGTGCTGTTTCGATATAGGGAGTCGTTTGCATAAAAATAAAATTTAAAAGAACGGTTTCTTTTTAATTACAATCACTACTGTTTGTGACAATTGCTATTGACTGTAGCAATAATGTGTGGTAGTATTTTTTAGAGAATATTGTCATCGATGAAAACAAATGGATATAGTTTAAATTAGTGCTTAGTAGCTAAGATAAATAAATAATAGAATATTGACTTATAATATGGCTATAGGCGAAACAGATAGTAGTAGAAAAATGCCTAGGACTTTGTTGTTTTTAATGCCGTTGTTAAGGACAATGATATAATTGGCAAATAACACATGTTAATTTTTGTATTGCTTCTCCTGTTTATTATTAAAGACATCGACTAGATTTAAACTATAATATAGACTTATAGTTACTTGGTCAATGACCATGGCTTAGTTTTTACTGCCCAGTAGGAGTTATTTTTTAAATGGCTTAAGTACAATTTTGATTGCAGTCGACAAGCGGAACTTCCAACATCTGTGACGGAAAACCCAACCAATGATTGATAGAAGAGATCGGCTAACTAATTCTTAGGATAAACCGGCTCGAGGCTCGTGGCATTTCTGTCGACCAATTTTGAATTAATAGTATTCTGTAAAACTGGGTTTTTTGTATCGGTAGAAACATTTAAACCATCAAAAGCGATTTCATTGGAAAATACTACAACCAGCAAAATAAACGTTACCAACACACACGCTCGAAACATTTTGAGTATCTGTGTCAACTACACTGAGATTTGCAAATGAATGCCTTAAGCTATCTATGTAGTACGTATTATGATTTTAACCGAGGACCTAAATATTTGTTTGGTTATTCCACTACTTATTTTTCTTTACTTGTGTTAATTTATTTTTTTAATTAAAAAAATTCAAATGCGTGATTCTACGGAAATCATTATAATTAAAATAACTATAGTTTTAATTTCTAAGACCGTTTAAACATTCAAATAAGTTACATCATGTTTTCTCTTTTAGTATATAGTTTTATATTTTCCGGGAAACAAATAATGTATATTTTTAAATTAAACAGAATTATGTGTATGTGTACGTGTAATTATATGTGTGGATATTACACCGTTTATTTTTATTTCCTTGTGTTTATGCCTTTTTAATAAATAAAAAATGAATTGATTAATTACCATTTGTGTAATTTAATCAAATGCACATTTTCCCATGGCTCCTCGCTGTAAAATATTTTCGTGGAGGTCACGGATATATAGTATCACTCTGGTGACTTAATTCAATAGGAATGATTGGATAAGAATAAATAGATAAGTTGCCAATAAAAGATATATTAACATGCCATCCCTAAAACGTTGCTTTGACTGATTCAAGACGTTTATAAAGGTAGAGTTGAATATATATTATTAAAAAAATAGAATGAAATATTTAAAAAAAGAACGTTTTACCTTGACTATACAGGGTGATTCATTAAGGATAAGACACTAATTTTCTCGGAAGATATTAATATTTTGAAGAATACTTTTTTTATATCATAGTATCATGAATCAAATATTTATTCTAAGATGTTATTGTTTTAATTGGAAAAATGATAAATTTAAAGTTAGATTTATTGTTGTTAATTAAAGTTTGGAATTTAACATAAAATATATTACTATCTATATCTTTTTATTTATTAACCATTGAAATTTCTGATATTTAAATTTAATATTCTATAATCAAATTTCCGTTAAGCATTTACAAAATAGTACATACTAACACAGCATTTTATTTTGATCAATATCTTTGGTGGTTGGCAATAATATAACTATTTACATTGATTTCATGAGACATTATCGTATAATATTTATAACAGTTTCATTCCCATGTCCTCAGTAGCTGAAGACAGGTTACGAGTGTAGGTAAAAGAAACCTGTTGTACACGTTTTTTCTTCAATTATTCGGCCATCTTTAGTTTACATTCCGTTATACTTTTTTCTTTTTGGTCATCGACCGAACTATACCTAATTCGGTTATCGTTTATTCCAAAGAGTTCCGCTACAAGTGCGCGTTTATACCGAGTCTTTGGACGGTGTCACGAGTGCACTGATAACAAATTACACGGGCAGCATATGCCGCCCGCGTGAATCAGTCAGCCATATTGTCTGAGAACAAATCCGTGTATTTTTTTTTACATACATTATATAAACATTAACAAAAACGTCTTCAAACAAAATGGCCGACTGATTATCTGTTATCGGTCCGCCGCCCAGAAGTGTCCAGCGCCTGGCACACAGAGTAGACTAAAATACCGGAGAGGACACTCAATGTGCAAGACAATGATTTCGCCGACGGATGCCGCCATCTTCGCCTCATTCATCCCGAAATTATAAATCTATACGCAGCCGCAGCTAATATCGTATAGAAATAACACGTAACAATTGCTTCTTTTTTTTTAATACCGGTCGATAAACGATAAGATGGCCGCCACGCTTTTTAGCGATCATTATTATTGTGCGATATGTTGAATTTTCAGAGTGTCCTCACCGGTCCGATACCGCCATTGCCCTTGCAGCTACACAGTATACTGTATAATATTTAATGATACAGTATAAGAGTACTAATTACTAATTATTATACTTATATATATATTAGAAAACATATAATAATTGTTGCAGATTATTAAAAAAACCAAACTAGGTTTATAACAATTAAAAAAAACTCATCGTTATTACAATATTGGTTACAATATTAATAACACGATGATGTCAATGCCGTTGTTGTTTTTGGGCTTTTGCTTCTCTTTTCCCGCTTTCCACAGACCTGCCCCCCGCTCAAAAAAAAAAAGACCAACAAATTTATCGAATGACACAATTACACATCATACCAGGCCATGTTTAAATGGTAATTTTTAAAAACATAAAAACCCGCGCAATCCTATTTGAAACGACCGACGTCACACAATCGTCATGATAATAATTACAATGTTTTACACAATCGATAATTCTAACCTACAAAAGCCGCTTAAGATAAAATGTTGATAACAAAAATAAAAAATAAAATCATCCTTTTAAGCCCCATAGAGCTCATATGTTGTACATTATATATAACAAAACCAATTTTATACTTGAACAATTATTCCATAAAACAAAACATGTATATAATATATATATATATATACACATATTATATTCTTATAGCAATGGTGATAAAAAACGTTCAAGATAATAATCGTTACTATTCATAATTTTGTTTTATTTTTTATGTTAAATATGTTAAGTTTTGTTTATAGTTTATAAGTTGCTGTTGAATTGTGTGTTTAATGTTTTCTTCACTAATGTACAAAATATATGCATGTATATATATAAATATGTAAAAAGGGCCCGTATACAATAACAATTAATAAATAATTTTACACCGAGAAATGGTGATGTCGTGAAAACCTATATTATAAGTGCCGTAATTGAATAGTTTTTCTTGAAAATTTAAAAGAAATACACGTTTAGCGACATTTAATTTTGAAAAATTTATTTATTTTATAAAAATGTATTTTGCACAACTAAATTAAACTGGTTTTTTTTTCATTAATATTATAATTATTATTATATTATATACACAACTCGGGTAAACATCCGATTTGGAACGGAATTGACTAAAAAAACGTACAACGATTTTATTAATAGTAAAAATACATATTGAGGAAATTCTTGGTACGCAAAAAATATACACATTACGTAGCTCCATAAAAAAAAAAAAAAACTTATAACTGAATCCAGTGCACTAACAACATAGCTCCGATATTATATATAATATATATATATATATATATATAAATTAAAATTTTTTTTAATTATTCATACATTTATAACGGTAATTCTATAATTCATAATCATATTTACAAAATAAATGAACAATCGTAAACAAAAAAAAATAGGTTTACTACGAGGTGATTTTTGTACAAACGTAAACATATCGTTTCCGAAACGAGTATGATTTTCAAAAACGTAATAATAATAATAATAATAGTAATAATAATTGAATGTAAAAACTAATAATAATAATAATAATAATTATAATAATGATTTCAAAATAGAATACCAGAGCACAATGTCCCGTCCGTTGGTGGATAATGCAATATTTTTTTTGGTTCAGAGTTTTATTTTTAATACTATTATTTAACTTTTATCGTTTCCCAGACGACAGTTACGCATTTTCGAGTATTACTTCTTGAGAAGCAATATCAAAGCGCGGACATCCGTCGCACCGCATTAGTTTTATTTTATACACGTGTGTGTGTATGTGCTATTATGTTGGAATGTATATTTTTTCATAGATCAGATGCGTCTGTAGACTTGCGCTCGATTCGACAGACGCCACAAAACATACAATTAAAAAAATAAACACGTACGTCCGTCATGTGCAATTCACTTGGTGTGCGAGAAAAAATATAATTTATGCCGAATAAAAATCACATTGCAAAAATATAATAATACAAACGCTAACAGAGATTGCTCGCCAACGTGTATTACAATCATGATTTCCAATTGTGTGCCGAAGTGGGTGTTTGCGACGAAGATCGCGACTGGCCCTGTTGGGGCATCATTTCCATAAGATACTGCCGTTGCAAATCGACCGCCTGCCTTTGTAGCTCGGCCAAATTGGCGGCCACGGCAGCGGCAGAGTTCTTGCCGCCGGCTTGCGCCATGGCCAACTGGTACGGATACAGAAGGGGTGCGAACTGCAGCATGGCAGCGGCTGGATGCGGCGACAGGCCTCTGAACATCTGTTGTTGGAGCGCCAGGTGCGCGGCCGCAGCGTTGAATTTGCCTCCAGTGGGATCCGACGGATGCATCTTGGGCGGTTGGGGCGGTGTCGGGTTGCGTTTCGGAGCCGGGGCTGGCTTGGGAACTGACGGCATCGGTGGATTGACCTGGATGGGATGTGCTGGCGCTGGAGACACGGACGAAGGAGGCGAACCCTGGGCAAGCCTTTGTTCGATTTCTTGCTCTTGCTGTAAGGCTTTGACGAATGCAGTCTTGAGCCGATTTGTGTGTTCGGCCTTAAGCGACTTCTTCACGTTGCTGGTCACGCACAGTTCACATATTATTTTCGAATCTTTACCTGAGCAAAACGAAAAATTATAACTTATCTGTTACACACATGCAATGTTGTTGCTTAAGCCTGGATAACATCAATTTTACTCGAAAAATTATATTACATACGACGATTTCCACAATTGCCACCAATGAAATGTCGTCGAAAATTCGAGTAAATTCACAAGCGAGTTACTTTTAGTTATTTGTGTTTTCACACAATCACATTGTTATAAACAAAAAACAAGTAAGGTAGGTAAGTAGGACTTACTTCTCGATGGTTTTTCTAATTTCCAGACTGGTGTGAAGTTAGATTCGCACTGAGAACATTTGTACGGTTCTTTGGGTACGCTGGCTTCGATTGTTTCCCCGTTTGTAATGAAGTCCACGACATGCTCCAATCCGAGCAAGTATATAAATTCTGTATTTGACGGATTTGGAATAAAATGCATTTCCGGTGGCGGAGGTTTAGGTGGAGGTATCTGGAAGAAAATTAATCATGAGTCAGGCACGTCGTAAATTTCAGTCGTATTATTATTACCTGCAAGAGTGTTTTTTCTAGTTGTTTCCTGAGAGCCAGCTTAGCCGCAGCCTGTCTTTGGGCAGGCGTTTGTCCGTCATCGTTTCGTACCCGTTCCTATAAGAGTATTATTATTAGAAAAAAAATATATTTGAATAATAACGCGATTAGGTTATGACAAAAACAGTTGTTATATATTTTACCTGCGAGTTATTTGACGAATGGTGATCTTTAATAACCCGTTCCAGAGTGACTGACGGAGAATGGCCAGAATTTTGAGATCCTCGGCCATTGGACGGCCTCTGTAGGTTTTGCACGCCATTTGAAGGCAATCTACTCGAACCCATCAGAGGACTCGACGATGACTGGTGCGATTGATGCTGTCTCGATGACGAAGGCTATATATTAGATATATATATATATATATAAAAAGACAGTTTGAAAAAAACTTATACTGTTAAACACAAAATCGACACGATGCTTACCAAGCGATTCAGAGGAGGCGGCGGCGGCTTCGAATGGTGAGGAACATGAGGCATTGGCGGTTGAGCTGATTTGCCGGTGGGCAACTGAGATAACAAGTTAGAATGATCCTTGGTGTGAGCCGCTTGCGGCGTTACGTTGACAGCCTGAGCAATTTGACTGACTTGTTGAGATTGTTGCAGTTTTTTCAACAACACCAGAGTCATCTCCTCGGAACGGAGATTCTCTTTAAGTACTCGGATGAGTTGTTCTCTTTCGGACAACAACTCCGGAGTAAGTACGTCCTGAATTGAAAACAAACAAAATCAACTTAAACACCATCATATCGTGATGTCGACTGACGCACAAAATTGTTTCATGTTTATTGTTTTTTTTACCTTAGGCGATGGGGGAAGTTCGAGCGGCATATCATCGTCGCTGTCTTCCGAAGAATCGTCCCCCGTAGTCGAGAACCCATTGGCCAAATGCCCGTTCATATGGCCGTGAGTGTCGTCTGTTTGACCCATTTTCAAAGAGAGCGGTTCGTCTCTCGACGACGGCCTAGTTGACCGACTGTAAAATCAAATTTAATTGTTCACTAAAGCTAACAATTTAAAATTTCGTAATAGATAATAATCGGAGACATAATATTATAATTTACCTCGATATGCTCAAATCAACTACATCGTCATCGACTTCCATCTGGGTAGCCATCATCTGTTAAAAGTAAAAAAAAAAGAAAAAAAAACTATTAGTCACGTAGAACATAAGTAATATATTTGCACATAAAAACTGCAACACTGATATTGGGTGTATGCCAGATAACACCCGTTTGAATAATTTCAATTATCGTTTTAAGTCAATCACTTGCAGATTTTACTATTACATTGCGATTGAAAAAATTTAACTTATTGTTATCATTATGTAAAATGAACGATTGACACTAGGAAATTTATAAATAAAGGTCGGAATAACTATAATAAAGGGAAGAGTAGAAATGAATAAAACAAATTTTTTACCAGTCAACAATTAAGTACGATACAACCAAGTTGAAAAACTAAACCAATATCAATTTATAGACACGCGATATTCATTCAACCGATTAACGTCCACCAGAGTAGATTCGGACAGTAGAGTTTAAAAAAAATTTCCATTCAATTAAGTCATTACTCAAACCGTCGTTAAATGTTTCTTGCTAGATCAAGCGACAAACACTATACACAAAACAAACATTTATATAAAAATTAAACTCTTGCGAGGAAAAACCCTTTTTAAGCTGATAACATTTCAAAGGTCGACCGATTTTACAAGACGTATGTACACAAACCTCGTATCGGACCCGACAAACGACTAACAAGTTTAGACGAATCCCATGACAATCGATATTGGTTCGAGTCGTAATCGGACCATCGATGGACGTCGGTCGAGCGAATCTAATTTTGCAACACCCGTACTATCGCCAAGGCACGTCGACAATATCGTCAGCAACGTCAACGCCAATCAAACGACGGTTTTCATATAAAAATTTACCGTAATATTATGAAAATCCGGTAAAAAAACGTTCTGCCTATCTAATCAAGACAAGAGCATGTCGCGACGATAATATTGTCCGTGTTGTTGTACAACACATAATACAATACACAAACAAGGTCAATATTACTCGGGGGAAAAAAGCACCCAACACACAAGACTGACGAATAAGGCGTGAGTAGTAGAATTATTTTTTAAAAAAAAACGTACGGAAAAGCAAAAGCAAAAAAGAAAAAAACTGTAACAATAAAATTTTCCCAAGTCGATCATCAAAAAAACATGTATTCGTGTCAAGGTGATTAATAAAAAAAAAAAAAAACCACTGGCGGCGGCGGTAACGTTATGTATATATATACAAGTCTTCTCGGTCGAGTTTCCTCAGCCACCGCCGCCGCCGCCGTCACCGATGCCGTTTGTAATTACCATCGAAAACGTGTGCACACACACACACACAATAATATTATTTATTCGGCCTGTCCGTTATAAACCGCACGAAAAATGTACTCACTCCGGTTTGTAATTTCAAGTCGTCTCCCGTGTGCGCCGTCCACTGTATTATTTATTATTATTATAATAAAAAGATAACAACAAAAACAACAACGACGACGACGATAATGAAAAATATCCGTTCACGTTTGTTTGCGTCCGGCGGCGACGAGTCGGTCGACTGCTGCTGTCCGATCGTTACGCTGCAAAATGTTGTGATTCCGACATCACAACAACACTGCAACAATCATTGATAACGTCGTCGTTGTAGACAACAACAACAACGGCGGCGGATGCGGCCGCGTCGACGTAGTCCGTCATCGTGGTCGCTCGCGGTGCCCTGGGCATCGGCGGTTCACCTGCACAGCAAGCACGACGCGGTCGTTCGCGAAACGCCGACGACAAAATAGAATCGATTGATTAATTAATTAATGGTCGCGTATGGTGGCGGCGGCAGCGGCTCGATCATTCGGCCAACGAAAACAAGTGGCACGGCCGACGGGTACGACGACTCGCGTTGACGGCGACGATACGGAAAAAATAGATCGTCAACGTGCACACGACGCAAACGACAACGATAATAATTATATTATTATATTAAACGCGGCGACGAGGGTCAATCAAGGACGCAAACGGATCGATTGCGGTCGGACAGAGATACCCGGCGGCGGCGGCTCTACACGTTAATCAGTAATAACAATAATTATCGCTCGTGATACTACTATACTACACAATATCCAACGCACACGTCTCGGAGGGACGGATTATAATATTTTGATAATGATTAGTTATTATTTCATCGGAAAAAATACGTTTCGACGATGACACACAATCGCCGGGAAAAAACGACACGACGAACGAACCAACCAACTACACGCACTTTTGCCACGGTTTTTCGGTCCGCGTGTCTCGCCCGCGCTCTGTGTGCCGCTGCTGGTAATGGCCGGATACGCGCAAAAATTAACACACACTGCACAGTGCACACACACACACACACACACGGGCCACGGATTCAATATGGCGTGTCGCTGGCCGATAATATGTATGTGTGCGTGCGTGCGCTGCCCGTGTGTTGTTTTTCCACCGATATTCTTCTTGGCGTTTCGTACTTGGATCCCCTCCACCTTTCCGCCGCCGCCGCCTCCGGTATCAACGTCCCGCAGTCGGTCACACACACACACACCCGTCTCGACATTTATAATGATATATGTATGCACACGTATGTATACTCTGGACGCCGCAGCCGCCACTCGTAACACATCCCCACCGCCGCCGTCGCCAATACGCGACGTACCCCTCGTCGAGCGGACAAGGCGCACGCGACCCGGGCTTCTGGTGGACGCCGTTCCCGGGGACACGCGCCGGGTCCGGCCGCACAAGCCAGGACGGCTCCCGGGGGTGCAGCGGGGGCCTCGGGCCACCCCCAAATTTTTTTGATAATTATAATTGAAATTGCACATTTTTCAGTTTTCTTAATTTTTTGGCGGCAAAGTCGTTGTTATTCTCTTTAGTGAGTATACTTATTTTAAAGCAGTATTTCTGGGATTATGATTTAGGGTTGGATCCAAATAGGTAACAAGATGTTTGCCATTTTAATTAAATCTTAAATGCACCTACACCCATACAGAATTAGGCAATTTAACACATCTGACTTACAAGTGATTAAATCTAATTAATTGATCAAATTTTAAGAAAATAATAATAATAATGAAGTATAAATGAGTATTTTTTCATAGGCTACACTACTGCTGTATTATAAGGGCATAACACGTGACATAAGGTACCTATATATTGAAATGTATAGGACTGTCCTGCCCAATGAATGACTGTTGGCCACCCCACAGACAAAAGTCATAGAAAAAACCAACAATTTATATAGGTTCGAACCCAGCACAGTAAGAAATTATTATACAGAAGTGAGTATCTAAGCAAGGGAGATGCAGAGTTCACGGATGAAAATACAAAAGTCTATAAAAGCGTTGTACCATATTGACAAAAGATACATGTGCTTAGAAATGTTGGTTTTTAGTATTGGGACGGATGCGATTAAAGTTGTTGATGTGTTGCCATAGTTATATTGTAATTAACAATTTAATGAAAATATTTTCATTACAACAGGTATCTAATCAACAGGTCGACCGAGTCGATTCACTCGCACATTTCCCCCTTTTTTGGGGGTTTTCCTAAATAAAAATAGGTTGACTACAGACTTTTGACAACATTTTACATGTTATTGTTGCATTTTAAATTATTCATTGTGGAGAAGAGTATGGGAATGAATAAATAAAGATAATAGATTAGAGATACTAGCAGGACATATCCATGTATTGTTGTACCTGCATAAGGTGTGGATATTCTTAACTTTTTTTTTTTTTTTACTTGTTCAAGGATACTTCTTTGTAAATCATCGGTTACCTAATTTTTCAAAGTAGTCCATCGACATAGTAATAGAGTTTGATAATTAGTAGGTATGTGTTTGGTTTAAAATAAAACATTTAAAATGTTTTTCATTGATTTGTATTGGGAAAGAAATGGATTCTTCTAACATGTTTTTTTTTATTATAGAAAAAGTATTGTTAAGGCATTAAATTCTCAACACATTTTAAAAAACACCTGTTTTTTTTTTTAAGGGTTTTTAAGTCAAAATTAGGCACTACCGTGAGTACTTGTCATTACTAGACATTAAAGACTATTAAAATAAAAAAATTATATTTTGTGTGTTATAAAAAAAGAAGATAACAATCAAGTAGAGTATCGTGTGTGTATATAAGATGTACATTTTTTTTAAAAATCTTTCGGTCAAAATTTGTCGCCGTCTTAGGCCGACCTATAACAGTTTGATGCCTTTAATTTAAATTTGCCATTAATACATTTTTAACCGTTTGTTATTATTTATTTTAATAATGTGTTTTAATTTAATTGTTTTTTTTAAATTATCTAAGAGAGAATAAGAGACTGATTTGATTTATATATATATATATATATATATATTATAATTTATTAAAATAAGTTAAATCGTAGTACAGTGGTTTCCGAACGAAAATTGATTTTAATTTATTAAATCTTAACCAAAGAAACTAAGCAGTAATTCTAATTCGAGAACATCACTATAATATAATGGTATATTACTAAAAAAAAAGTATGCAACTACACACTTAAGTATAAATGATTTTTTTTAAAAATTGCTATTTCAAATCAAAATGAATATTTTTCAATGTATTTTAAGTGCAAAGGGGTTTTTTTTTTAGTGCATACAAATCTCAAATAATAAAAAATAACATACAAGTATATATATATATTTTTTTTTTTTTGTTTGTTTTAATTATTAATATTATTTACAGTGATATCGATAAAGGTAATATAATGTAGACCAACATAGTGTAGAGTAGGATATAGTATTTATTACAATATAATAGATTGGAATATATAATATAATTTAGTGATAGTAGTTTTTTTTTTTTTTTGAAGACACCAAAATATTGGAAAGAAAAAAAAACCAGAAATCTTCTTAAAAGAATGAGAAAAAAAATTAATCAACACAACACTTATAACACCGATAAAACAGATAATAAAGTTTCAACAAAAATAATAACAATTATTGAAATAATAAAAAATAAAAAGTATTTTTTCCATAACAATTTAAACAAAACATTTTTTTATATATATGTATGTATAATTAAAATAATACTCGATAACGATAATTTTGCAAACAGCATTTTAAATATTTACACTTAGATAGTACGTCGTACGTACCACATACGACAAGTTAAGACTAAGAGGGGAGTTTATTTTTTCACACATTGTGGCAGTGGGTAAGGAAATATGAATACGAATAACATTAAGATCGAATAAAATACGTCTAACGATAGTCGACTAACGCAGAGAGAGAGAGCGATAAAACAGTGTTCACGTTAAAACTAAATTAAATAATCTTATTCTTAAACCGATCTTATACAATGTTGAAAGGTATTATATAATTTTTTTTTTGATAGTATAATCTTATATAATAATATTATCTTCGATAATATTGAACCGTTACATATATATATATATATAAATTGTATTATTATTTAAGTGGTCATTCGAAACGACGACGTCAGACCTTATATTCGAACATATCAAGTATTTGTATTGTTCTAAGTAGACATGATAATTTTTTTCACTTAAGAATCTAGAAAGACAATAGTCAGCCAATCACGTAAGCACGATTCGAGTAATACTTCAAGGAGGACGAGGGCTACATTTAATTATGGTGGGACGTTGGCTCGCTCGATACACGCTGTTTATCGAATTGTGCTTACGAATCGAAACGATTGAAAACAATTATATTTGTTTACAAAAAATAAAATGTTTGTCTTTTGAATTTTGATTGAAACTTATCGTCAACAGTCATTATATAATAATAATAAATATTAATAATATATTTGACATAATATTATATTAATATTCAGTTGTATAGGTTACATATAATTTTTGTAAAACAAACAATACAAAAAAAAAAAAACTTAAGAAAAAAAAAAGTAAATATTTAAATCACAAAAAAAAAAAATATATATGTATATGAACGATAAGTAATATCGTTCATTTGGTAGCATTTTTGTTTCAGTCGTTATAGATATAAATATATATATAATGTTTTAGATTGTGTTACTGTTGATCAAAAAATTCACACAAATCATCAATCGATAATAAATACAAGCCGATGTAAAGACTTACGTAAGATATTTTTGGTAAAACTAATTTCAAGTACGACCGGCAATCGTCTCTGACGCTTTTTGACGGCGCTTACTTTTATAAGATATAATATAATATAGACTTGATCTTTACAAAACATCACAGTTTCTTTTTTTTTTTAAATAGATCTTTACAATTCTCTTCTAAGATCACATCGCTTATTACATTTAAGTATAATATATAATATATATATTTTTTTTTAACAAACACTTTTCAACAACAATTTTAACAGATTTTAACAATATTTTCTTCGACGGTCCGTTCTAAACGTCCGGCCAGTTCTAATTGGCTAAACGCTATGTCGTGGGTACATAATATATTTTAACAGATGTTATCACAGTCAGCAAAACAAAAGAAAAAAAGAAAAAAATGTACTTATATGTAGTTTTTGTGGAAAACACTAAAAAAACCAACAAACGTACGTGTGTGGTAGGAACGATTATTTTACAGTCGTATCGTAGCCGGGCAAACCGATCGTGCATCGTTATTTAGTCGAACTCAATCAAAATTAGTAGCACAACGTAAGCTACAATATATTATATGTATTTTATTATTTTAAATCAAGTCGGCATTACGACAGGAAAAAAATTTGTCGTTAAAAATGGATACTCGTTCGATCGGCTTTCGACTAGATTTGAGTCTTTTGCTCGGCTTCCGATATATTACGTTATTTTTTTAATTATTAATAGTGTTTTTTTTTTATTATTATTATTATAATAAGATTGATCGTCACATAAAAAATTGATCTTTCCTTATTTAATTTTTTTTATCGTCTATTTTCTTTTTCATACTTCAACATTGGTTTTGGGTAAGAAAATATTTCACAAACGATGATTACTTTAGTCTACAAATGTCTACAAACAGTTTGCATAACATCTTGTTGGTCGCAACGGTAACAAAGTAAATTAAAAATATTATCTCTTGGTAACTTTGAGTCGTTATTAACAGTTTTTCACTCTAAACTGTCTTATTGTTTCAATCAAGTTTTTTTATACGATATCTTAACGATTGGACTACGTTAGAAACTATTCCGACAACGTAGGTTGAACGTTACTTGAAAAATAAAATTGTACCTTAATGTTGCCGATTGAAACGTGCAAAAAAATTCAAACTCAAGTTATTTTAACGTTTCAACAAATTTTCTTAATTTTACACAGAGGAAACACGTAACTAGTTTTATGCTACGAGAAGAGGAAGTTTTACTAACTTTAGTAACGTTTGGAATTGTCCGCTAAACGGATAAGCCTACACCTATTACCTATAACTCGGCGGCAGGTTTTTCGAAGTTTTTTTTAGCCAATACCTTTTTAATAGTTTTAATTAAGCCGTTTCGACACGATACTTTAATTGATTTGACGCTGTTTAAAAAATTATAACAAGAATAGTTTTTATGTTGAGATCAAAATCACCAATTTTAGTGTTTTTTTTTAAAATATTTTTGTCTGTAAGATGATTTATATTAAATGTTCAAAATGTTTTAAATATTTTTTTTTTTTCTAAAAAATACCTAAAAAAATAACATTTAATTTAAACGGAATATGACGTTTTTTTTTAATGCAAGCTTAAAGGATATTGGCCAAAAATATCTTCTTGAAAGAGATGATGATGAAAAAAAAAAAAATAGGAATCTAAGTAACTCACGACCAAATCATCGGCTTTAAACTTAATTTACGTTAGTTGAGTCGTCTGCAATGCAGTGTATTGTGTAATGAGCGTGTGTGCGAAATACATTTCGCTTGCGCAACGGTTCCCACGTTTGTCCCATCCATTTGGTAACATCCTGCACATAAGCCAAATGGAAATTTATAAATGCTCAAATTTATCCAAAATAAACACGTCACATAACATATATTACACGTACTTCCACGACGTCATCGTATACCATAACGTTCCACGCCCGGTTAAAGCAAATATCCTCTTCGAGCAGTTCATAGCGTTTCAAATTCGTCCCTCGCAGCCGAGCGATGCCACAGACGTCGACGGTTTCCATGAAATAGCCTACAGTGCAAATATAGTTTACGCAACAGAAATATTATATAAATTAAAATTTCTCTCTTAAGTTTACCGTGAACAACGAGTTCCTTTAGATTGCTGCACACCCATGACAAGATGATGAGCGGATTCGATTCAATTTCGCCTCCGAAACGATCAATAGGCCAATGGCCGTCCAACAGGCTCGTGGGATTCTCCGAACGGTCATCGACCCAAATTAAAGACTCCAATGTTTGGCGGTAGTCGAAGAGTTTGCGTAACACTCTTACGTTAAGCTAGATAACAATACAACGTTAAATCGTGTGAAATGTTAAACAACAAGTCGGGGGAAATTACCATATCGCAAAAAAGCACTTTGAGGTGCGTCAACGGCATTGACGGCATCAGCAACTTCCTATGCAACTTTTTAACCATAGACTTACATTCGATAATCGCCAATCTCAGTCCTAGTTTGGGGCTAAAAAAATTTTTTTTTAATAATACATATAAGTTGAGATTGAATCTTAATATGGAAATAATTGAAATAATTACCAATTTTTCTTTAGATCCGCCCACACGTCATCGCTAATGTCGACATCAATTTTTTTCAGAACACGCAACACCAGAGTTTCTAGTTGAGGCATCGTGCACAGCGCCGGAAGCAAGTTGCACGTACTGAAGTTGAGATCCAAACTCAGTTTCTAAGACGAATAGATCGAATACGATTAGACAATATTATCGTGTACGACCAACAACGTCGGTCTAATTTGCATACGATAGCTTTTTTCGAATTAAGACAAAAATACAAACTAGACGGACGATATATACAAAAAAAACGTAGTTGTATAATATATGTATTTACCTGTAAATTGGTCAATAACGTCAAGTTGTTAAAAGTCGAGCTGATAAAACACGAATTGTTCGAAAGCTCTTTGATGAGCGACGATTCCAACGGTATGAGTTCCAAACGCTTCAAACTGTGACTACTGTGTTTGGCCAACATACTAATCAAATCGTGCCAGCAGTAAAAATGCAGGTATCCGAAACTGAACTCTTCAATATTCCTTCTTTGAGCGATGTTCAAAATGCTGTACTCCAAATAGTTGCGAAGCGACCACAAATACACCATTTCCGGAGTGCCGTTGAATCTAAACATTTGAAAACACAAAATTGTCGGATAAACTCTTAAGAATTTTACTATTTTCTTCTTTTCACTCGGCTACCGAAATGTTTATACGCACATAAATTCGTCTTTGGTGAACACGCCGTGCTGGTGCTCGATCTCGACTTTGATGTTGTTCAACAGCACGTTGTCCAACAGGGCGTTTATGGCTGCCGTGGCCAACTCGAAACATAACGGACTGCGGGAATCAAACGACAGACGCACGCTGCGTACCAACGGTAGAATGTGCGATTTGGCGTAGTCCACTTTGGACTCTATGTCGGCTATGGAGTTTTCACCGATGTAAATGTTGAGATCATAGTGTTTCCAGAACAGCGGGTGGTACAGCGTCGACCTCCAGTGCTTGCAAGTGGACGACGCGGCCCGCCTGGACTTTTGCGGCAGATACGTGAATACCTGGTGGAGTACGAGACTGGGCAGAGCGTTCCAGTCGCCCTTTTCCATCCTGGAGAAATACAATTTAACGCGACGCGACAACTTTTTGTTTACGGCCAACATTTAATTCCAAGTATACATTTTACCCGAAACGCTCGATCGACGCGACGTAGACTGAACCGAACAATTTGTTGTTACAAGCAATATTTTAGTAAGTAATCAAATAGGTAAGTATTAAGTATTGCAAGTAGTGTTGAAAACAACGACAACAACTAATAGATTTTACCTAACGATAACCGAACGAAGACGTGCCACCACCGACGAGTGGTCGACCGCTTTTGACACAGTCATCGTTCTGGACAAACCGTAGCGAGTACTGGTCCGCTGACAATTGGGTCTGACAGCATCGAGTACTCTCCGCCGTGTCCGCCGCGCACTGGACTGTCTGGAGGTGTAAACACACTAAGACCGCTTCCAGACTACGTACAGCACAGCTCGGCGAGCAATATTGTGTTGCGTGCGACACACATATATTTATACCTATATTATATTTTGTGGAAATCAGCAGGTCAGCAGCTGTTGCAGCTGGTCGACACTCGGGAGTTCGCCGCACGTCCACCAGTGTGACCAACATTACCGCCGCTAAAATAACCGTGACGGCAAACGGGTATGTCGGCAACCCGTAATAACCGCAAAATGGCCGCCCAGTTTTCTCGGGCGGCCGTACATAGCTTCCGGCGGCCATGTTGCCGTAAAATTGATAACGTCAGCCGCCGACGTACCTCGTTTCTTTTTGCCTCGTTGAACGAATAGCCCGTTTTTCAAAAACTATATTGTTTTATTTTAATTGATCTAGATTTTGAGTTATTTTTCCCATTTGTGTTTTACATAGAAAACCTTAAATTTAATATGATTTATGAAAAAAAAAAATTATTTCAGATAGTTATTTTGAATGGCAAAGCTGTGGATTGTAAGTTTCGGATAAAAAATAACATTAGGTATACTTCTTGCCATTATAATAATTCAAAAAAAGGTTCTCACAGTCAATAATTCTTTGTTGAAATATTATTATTCATTATTCGCCTTGATAGGAATTATTCTGTTAAAAAAAAAATACATTTTTTTAACTTCTTTACAAGATGTATTTAATAATTAACGCATTATAAATTCCAGATTATAGTTTATTTATAATTAAAAAAAATTGTCTAATTACACAAATAAGTTATATTTTTAATGTATACTGTACTATACATAATATATAAATATTTATATGTTTGGTTGTATTTTATAATCAGACAGTCGCATACACATGGCGTGCGGCAAATAGACAATGTCATATTGTGGTGCACAAAAAATTTTAAAAATGTGCATTCTACTCACCGCCTGTTTTGATAACGATTGTTTTGCGACCGGCCATACCTCTTGTTTCTGTCGGTTTTATTAGATCCCTGATAATTGTCAGAATAAGAATTATTGCTCCCTTGATAGCTATCGTTGCCTTTATAGTTGTCGTTACTTTTGTAGCTGTCGTTACCTTGATAGTTGTCGTTACCTTTATAGCTGTCGTTAACTTGATAGTTGTCGTTAACTTGATAGTTGTCGGTACCTTGATAGTTGTCGGCACCTTTAAAATATCCCCCCGAAGACGACGACGGATAAGGTGCCGCCGAGTTCTGACGTTGGTATTTATTGTAAACGGGCATATTTTGCTGATGCTGTCCTTGGAAATAATTATTATTACTACCACCACGGTTGTGCGAGTATGGGTCGTTGTACATATCGGCTTGGTTGGCCGAATACGGATCGGGTTGTACTTGGTCCGACGGCGGTGCAATATTATACTGATTCGGGTTTTCCAGCGGCGACACTACGGCAAACGGATTGTTGGCCGGTTGTTCCGGCACAGGTGCACTATACTGGTCGGGCTGCTCCTGGGTCGCAGAACGGGCAACCGACGACGACGATGTGGAAGGCTCGTCACTGAACATATCGATTTCGGGTTTTTTGGCTGAATACGGGTCGGCGGACGGATAACCGTAGGAATTGTTATAGTATGGCGATTCGGACGGGGCCAAAGTGCTCGGTATTTGTTGAGTCGACGGCTGCAACATATAATCAGGTTTTATCACTTCTGGTTTCGGTAAAAAGTTTTGGATACTGTTCAGTAACATTTTTTGTTCTTCGGTGATTTCAAAATTTGCAGCCATGCTGCTCATCGTCTGATCGTTTTGTTCGTTGCCTACTTTCTCCTGCACAGCCTTACACACTTCGGACAACTCGTAGTTGTCGTCGTCGTCGTCGTCTTTGAATATCGACGATACCTCTTTGAAGTTTGTCGATCCTATGTCGATATACTTCCTGAGTTTTTTCACTTCTTCGGGATTGGTCTTACCCAAGTCTCTTAAATAGGTAATCAGCCCGTCTTGTTCGTCGGACGTTAGGTCTTTGAAATTCTTCAGTAAATTAATAATGTCACCTTGTGACAAGTGGTCTAAAGTGTTTTTTTTGTCCCCTTCTTCCCTCTTCTTGTTGACCTCGTCAAATATTGCCGTTTTCATAGCGTTATCGTCTTTGCTGTTCGCCAAGTTGGCTAACAGGTTCTTCGTCCCTTGCGTGTTGCTTCCGGACTGCGCCATACCGACAACGGCATTAATGAGAGTTTCCAATTCTTCTTGGGTGACGTCCACCTTGCCTTGGGCCAGCAGCGCTTGTGTGATTTGCTGGGCTATGGCCATTTTGTCGATGACACCGACCCCGGGAACCACTATAGGAGCCGGCGCCGGCGTGGATGATAACATGCTGGCCGAAGGCACAAACTTGGGCGCCAGCTTCATTAGCTTTTCGATATTACGGATAGAAAACATTGTCGCGTTAACTAGATTCTTCTTGACGACACCCGCCAACAGTTGTCCTTTGAGTTTTTCTTTTACCGTCTCAAACATGACACAATTTTCCGGAGTCAACAGGTTGATCGAAGACCTGGGCTCTATTTTTTCCATGACCAGACCTTTAGACAGTAAATCGACTATTTTTGGCGCCAACAGGCCCAATTGATTTTCCAGCACCGTCAACTGCCTCAACACGGTAATCACGTTCAACGGGTTCTCGATCTTGATTTTCTCTCTGGGCTTGTTGTCGCCACTGAGGTTGCCCAACGAACCATCAGAGTCGGAGTCAATAGGAGATGCTCCAGGCAAAACCGGTGCGTTACCGGCACCTTTATCTTGATTGTTGGATCGGTTTGTTTTGTCCGATTCCTTTTCTACACTTTCTCTATAACTGTTATACGGCCAAGAAGTGGTCTTGTTGTTGTCCGCGGTTCTCTTTCTGTCTTTCGGCGGAGAAAGCTCTCTTGGCGGCGACTCCGAAGAGCTTTTGCTGATATCTACGTTGCCGAGGATCTTGGTTCTAAGTTTTTCCACTTTGTCGTTGACTTCTTCGTCGTGCAGCTCCTGCATGCGCTTACTCCACGACAGAATCCATTCGGGTTTGAAGTCGTGAGTGTTCGGATCTTTCCCTTCCATCTGCAACTCTTTGAAACGTCTGTTCCAAAACGTTTTCCATTCGTCTTGATACAGAGGATGATTTTCCGGGTTCTTCTCGTGGTACGACAATTTCTTCTCCATGTCGGCTTTCATTTCTTCGACAGCTTTCTCATACTCGTTGGCCAACTTTTTCCTCCTACTCGTTGAACTCCTATACGATAACAACGGTATTATAATAATACAACTACTCCTCGTCGGATGCACGGTTACAAATTAATCCTTGTCCGTTACCTTTCCTTGTGTTGGTATTCCGGCGGATACATTTCCGGCGGATAAAAGCCCGGCTTCCCCGGCGGATGGTACCCCATGTACGGCGGCCTTGGATACGCCATGTACGGTGCAAAGAACATCCTGGGATGAGCGCCGGGGTACGGACTCATAGGATGTATGGGATGTTGATGTTGATGTTGTGGCGGAGACATTTGTCGCCTGTACGGTTGTTCGTTTCTCTCTCGGCTTCTATAGCGTCTCCTGCTGTAAGATGATAAAACAATTTTAAAATAAAATAGTAAAATCTAAGTTTGTGTTCCAACTCGATCGTACCTAGAAGAAGAGTATCTGTTTCCACGATTGTTATAGTAAGGCGACCGTGATCTTGATCTACTGCGAGAACGTCTATCGGGCGGCGTGCGAGAACGAGAACGTGCCGCCGCCATGCTGGGAGTTTTCGAATGACTTCGTGACTTGCGACGGGCCGACGGAGGGCTTTTGGAATGCCGGTGTCTCCTGGGAGGCGATCGCCGGCTGGGTCTCCTGTCTCTCGAACGATCTCGTGATCTCCGTTTGGTGTCTGCAAAAATGTTATACATCATAAACAATGCTCGAACATATTATAAAAATTGATTATTACTAGACACATATGGTCTCGGCCGAGTTTCCGTATTTTGCTTGATGTCTACAAATTCTATGTCCGAATCACTGTCTTCTTTGTTGTTCTTGGAACGCAATTGATTTTTGTTGACAGATATTCGAGGATTTTTATTGAACACCCTAAAAAAAAAAAACATAAAATTAAAATATACAATGTGCAAAAAGCGCAAATATAATAAGACAATATATTACTTTCAAACAAACGCTTCTATGCAAAACTATTACTGTTAAAAATACATTTTTTAGAGTAATAAAAGTACTAATAACAAAAAAAAAAAGTTTTAAAAAAGACAAACTAAACAATTGCATGGAAGTGCTTAGGCTATACGTTTAAATTGTATAATGCAATCGAATTTTTTTTTACATGAGATAACTGTAACTGGACATAGAAACTATACTTACGTTTCTGCTTTTAAGGCTTTTTGTTTTTCTTCTTGTTCCCGTTTGTTTTTTTCTACTATCTTCTTTAATGGAACTAAAATTGGGAAAAATAGAAACGTTTCAATTGTTAGCACAACACAATTAGGGTCGTTATATTAATTTCGAGCTTACATTTTTCTTGTAACAGTTTCAGATCCTCCACATATTCCGGTTTTATCATTTCCAACATCCATTTATCTTCAGGGCTTTCCCTGTGTAACGAGACAAAATTTATCAACGCCCATTTTGGTAGTTTCAGAGAAACAAAAATGTACACTGCTACTTAAATACAATGTATTCTCAATTGTATTAAATAGGTATACCATCATATTGCTATACTCACATAATGTGCTTTCCGTTGTTGACTTGTCTCAACATTTTTATCTTCTCTGTCGGGATATCGAATAGATTAGCGTCGATCACTACCGGTTTCATGCGGCCATATTCTTCTTCTATTTTTCCAATGATATGAAACACAAGCTCTTGGAAACCTTTCGAAGACACTTTGTTGAGCTGTTGTTCCAACGCGTTCGATATCGATCTGAAGTACCTCCGCTATACACGATGACAAACAAATCATAACATTAAAATTTGTCCAACAAACAATTTCCATTTTACCGGCAACACACAAATCTGATATTTCAATAAATACGTACCAAGTACGCCATGTGATGGTTGAAACTGCGCAAGTGATTGGGAAAAGTGCGCGGATCGCCTCGCTTGTCGCAAAGAGCGCACATGTACCTGGGTTCTTCGGCCGGATCCGTCGGCAAAAGTTCCAACACAAACTCAAGTCCAATCAGCGGAATGAATATCGAGTCCAGCGTGGCTTGTATCCTGGCCAAAACGTTTTGCACCTCGTCTTCCATGCCGGGTGGAACGGGTTCGCCGGATATCATAGATGGCACTCCGACGCTCAGACCGGCTGTTGAACAATTCCACCGACCGACAATTAGTATAATAGGCGCGACGGACAAAAATGCTAATATGAAAATTAAAAAACTTCTTACTTTCCGAGCACGATTTGGTGAAATTCTTGGCGGGAAAACAGGATCTTCCCATTTCCAGTAAATGACTCTTGCTGACCAAATGCTCCTCCAACAGCGACAACGACTGTACTTTGAGCGGATAACACGCGTGGCACGTCCATGACCCCGTCGTTTTGTTCAGAGTTATTAGGTAACCCGTAGTTCCGTTGTCCAAGTGGACGATCGTCGACAACAATTGTTCTTCTCGAGACAAAGCCGTAGGAGCCTATGTACGAAAAGTAATCAAAAATTATTTTTGGATACAAATTTAGCATATAATTTTGATCAATATTTGTTTTTTTTATACATATACACACGTATGACTGAAACAAAAAGCCAAACGGCATTTCTATTGTAAACCATTTTCATTAAACGATATTGTTTATAAGTAGTATTATTCAAACAGTTTTCAATTGATAATGTAAAAAAGAAACAACAATACTAATTATTATTCTAATTCGTTTTCTATTAGTTTATAATGTTGCTGAAAGTTAATTTATTTTTCACAGTACATTTCTTCAGTTCAACCAATCCCCCCCCCCCCCAAATGGTCGTATTTAAACAAAGTAAAGTTGGTCCGATCTACGACTCACAGTACTGTTATCAACACTGCAATATTGTCGATGGTAATCTTTTGATCATTTGTTTTCATCATTTCGGATGTGTGCGTTTTGTCAGTCATTTTTTTTTTTATCCAACGACGCTTTTGAAGGTTTCTCGTTTAAATACAACTTTTCTTCGACATATCTTTGTGAGTCCTCATCGATATAGTGGCGAACGTTGACGACAATATCATATTGTAATATTTTTTTTTTACACAAAACACTTCCAACCGTAATAATGTTGTTAACGTTTCACTGATAAATTTGTTTAAAAAAATTGATACACATGGCTGGTGTTAACTAAGACTATACAAGTATAGTAAAATATTCAAATACACGGGCAAACGATTAAAAAAAAAGTCAGCGATACAATGTGGCTGACAAGAGTTATACGTTTTAAATGTTATTTATTTTCAATTGATACACACTTTATGACGTACAAATAAGCAAACCGTCCGAGTTTCGATTACTGTACTGTATAACAACAATAAGGTTTTGCATAACATTTACAAAATAAAGTATGTATACAAATAACTTGGGTTGTATCAATTTCGCATAATGTTCACTAGTTAAAGATAAGTCCGTCGAGCGTTCACAAAATTACAATATTTTCATAGATAGAGAAGTGTCGTGTGAAGTATCAATCGACAACACTGTTTTGCGAAAAAAAACAATAATTATTTTAAAAACCAATAACCAGAGTCATCGATGAGCAAGTGTCCCTATCCGTATTACCTATATTATTATATTATATGGTAACTTATAGCCAATTTCTTTGAGAATATCATCGTAGAAACCACTCCACTATCTCAATTTTATAGTTTTAACTTCATTTTTAACAAATTTTTTTTTCAAACGTAACATTTTTATGGGATTAGTGCAAAAATGTCAATAGCGAGTGGTCTATAATGTTAAAATAAAGACATCGGAAAGGTGTAGGAATTTATTTGAGAAAACAAGATAAAAAAATATATTATGTTGTGGAGCAATGTAATCGTCGGATCGGATTTCGTGTAATTATTAAAACAAATATTCATACCTTATACGACGGTCGAGGAGGCGGTGGAGAAACGGTCTTGGCTGGTTTGGCCGGAATAAAGGGTTTACTGATGACGACATTGTCTTCTTCTTGAAAACTCGATTCAATATCGAAATCATTGAAATTTTGCACTTTACGATTCATAATGTCACGCCGATTACAAAAAAAAAAAATAATAATAACAAAAGTCAGTCGTAGCGGGCCAAACACAGTTCTGTTCTTTTTTTTTTGTTAAGTACAAAATTGAATTGTAAAAATGTTAAACACAGCACTTGAAAACAAAACGTTTCAAAACACAGATTCTTCTAAACTCTTGACAACGACGCGAGAAAATTGTCTTAAATTCTTGTTTTTAAGCCAGCTGAAAAACAACAACATTAACTGTTTGTAATTAATTAAAGAACCAAATTATTCTTTTGTGACGATCATTTCAGAGTGATAATGGGTTGATTCACAATATTGTCATTTATCAACAAATAAATCTGTCTAAAAAAACTGTTAAAATATTGAACTGTAATTAATATAACAATAAAAGAAATACAAGGTATGAATTTTAAAATCGAGATAAAAAATATGCTCAACGTTAAGGTCGTACATCAAAACTGTAAATGAAAAAAAAAAAAAACAAAATGCCTTAATACATTTGAAATTTAGTCAGATTCGTTCATCAGATTTCTTTTACAGTCAATACTTACCTGTTTTTTATTAACACGATATAAGCGAGTGGTACTCGATGAGGTTAAATAGTGCATTTAATTGAACAAACATCGCTTTACAAAGAAAAACAAAACAAAACGAAATTGTAATTATGTATTATAAATATATCTCAAAAATTAAATATTAATAAAATACTCTAATATGGTTTATTTAATTTTATGAAAAAAAAAAATGAAGCTATACTTTTTTGTTATCATAATCTCACTTATATATTATCAAAATTATAACAAAAAAAAAAAAACAAATTTTGTATTTTTAAACAATACAGTACGTAAATATTCATTCAAACAATATACACCAATTCATGACAATCATTTTAAGATAATATCTAAAGATTTGCATGTTATTTTTTTTGGTTCTTATAAAAAAAAAAAAAAAACTAGCACATTTTATTTTCCTTACGAAAAACAACACCGTTAGATTTTACAATAAGGGATAAAAAAACATGTTTGGTAAATTATTAGAGCAAATTACCAAACGTGTTACTTTTTGAAAATCGTGTACCTTCTTGGTAAATGTGCTAGTTTTCGTACGAGACGTCGATTTGATCGTCAAAATATATAACCAATAGAAGAATATTATCGCCGGGTATCGTTAAAATAATAATAATCGCCGTTTTTTAAATAAATATATGAACATATTATAGTTATATACATTTTATATATTTTTAAATATTATAATATTAATTTTTTTTTTTTTTTTGTCAAACATTAACAGTTAAACTAACAATAGGTACGATTTCACAGACAATAATTACTTAAATAAAATTTGTATACACATAATAATCATGGCACTATTTAACATAGTTTATACCTACTATACATAGTACAATTAGCCTTTACTTACCTTACCTGAAATTACATTGTTCAATGCAATTAAAAACTTGCGTTTCTTCATTGTGCTTGTCGGCTCGAGTTGGAACCGAAATCGATATTTTATTTTTTAGTGAAAACAATATATTGTAAAGGCCAAATTTGGTATAAAAAAAATAAAAAAAACTTTCAAAGAAATGATCATATAATTAATATAATAATTATCAAGAATTTGTTTGCAATATTATGATTCTTTTAAATCAGATTTGTATTGATGGTAGTACATATCGAATGGGGGTTATGTCAAATCAACGGCTCAACAAAATCGAAATCAATTGATTTGTTTGTAGTGACTCGTTTATTGTAATAAACAAAAAAAATAATAACACGTTGACTTAAAATTATCCAAATATTGATAAAAGCAGTGCTAGAACCGATTTGTTTTCCATCGCTAAACATATTTCACCTTAACTTCAGCATCCTAAAGTTAATGCAGTGAATTTTTTTTAGGAAAAATTATTATAATAATCTTTCTCACTTTCTTCTCTCGTTATCCTTACCAAACAGACGAGGTGTGATTTACAAAGTGTGGGTACATCCTAAACGGACATCGAACAAGTTTGGGGCCGGGCAAGGAAAATTTGATCACTTTGCGATTACAATTTGTACACAGAATAACGGCGTTACAGAGCAAACACAAGTAGGTGTTAATATTTGTTTACTACAATAACTATTACCAATACTTTATGTTGTTATTATTGCATTGTTATGGCACGAGTTATCACTTAGATAGTAGGTAGTAATAACGCAACGAATGTTTAAGGATAATTAAATAGTAATGCCAAAAGAAAGTCAATAAAATGGTAATCGTACCTTTGTTGACAATGATTAATCGCAAACCGAACGACGACTTTGCAGCAAAGCCATTCGAATTCCGACTACACAGTATTCGTTCCCATTGCTAAATGCTGTCTTTTGTCCGGTTTCATGTGAGTTGTTGAAAAGAACAAAACATAGCCGTTTTTTATTTTTTTGTTGCGTCGTGTGAACGACGGATGGGATTATTTCAAACGAAAACCGGTCGGCTCGAATTAGGCGATAACACAATAATTAAAAGCAAAATGCAAAATGCAAATATGTTGTTGAAAATTACACTTCACTTCATTACTCGCCTCCACACGGGATTGAATAAAAACTAAACAACATAGATGATACATAACCAAAATAAAATACCGAATGACAAGAACGCACTGTATATAAAAAAAAAAACAACAATTTTTTAAGAAGGGACGAGGTGGGCAAGTGATAACAGCTGATAACGACATTCGTTTAACCACAGTTGTCCTGTGGTTCAACTGTGCCTACATACACCGTCATCGCCCATCAATCGACAAACGTTTATTTATCTATATATAAAAAAAAAATCGTCGATCACAATAATTATTTAAAGAGAAAATAACAGATTTATATTGATTTGAAAAATACTGAAGAAAGGTTGTCGATAATATTTTTGTCTGGTGAAAATCGTTAGTTTTTGTACAAACGATCCATACTCCATACCTACGTTTTCACCGATAATTTATACCGCGTTTGGGCTGCTTAAACTGATAAGCCGACATTGGGTCGTCGCAGTGTTGCCAAACGTACGGTTTATACCGTACAAATACAATGATTTTTTTTTACCGTCGTACACGTTTGACCAATTTTTCACCGAAAAATGTGGTTTAAATTAGAACTGGGTAGTATTCAAAAAAACTCTTTAAGTACAAATATTAATAATTATATACAAAAATAAAGCTTAAAATATCATAAATGAAATTGTATTTTCATTTGGACAATATCAAATAGCAAGTAAAGAATTGTTGTAGATTATCAATTTAAACTCTTCAAAACTTCTAACTCATAATAATCATTATCCAAAAAACAATTTCAAATAAATTTTTATTTAGACAAAACTGAATAGGTAACAAATTATTTTATTTTTTTTTTTTGCTATTTTAATTCGAAATAATTGCTGTTATTTAAATATAAATGGAAATTTAATTGAAATACAAACATTATTTAGAAAATTAGTGATCTCCCCAAGAGGCCTAATCCACTTGACTCTAAGGGTTCTACGCGATTCACATATCAATAATTTATTATTCTCGCTGTAACGCTCGTTATTCGTCCTGTATTCGCGCACCAGCCTCTTAGAAGAAAAAGCCGTCAGGACGGAAGACGGCGACCCATACTGCGGCCTAAAACAAACATATAAAAACCAATAAAATTAATTATCCCACAAAACCCAACCAGAACAACTTTGAAAATCCACTAAAATTATGTAACAATTGGAAAATCCGAATACGTAAAATACCATTTATTAAAAAAAAAAATCTAAAAATCCGCTAAGTATCTTATAAAATGTAATCCCATTAACAAACATAATACTCTGATTACGCGAACTAACTTAAAATTCACTGAAATGAAATATCCTCTAAAACATCCTACAAAACAAGTACAACCCAACTAATAAAAACCACTAGACCAAAGTAACAATTGAAAAACACGAATTATCTTTTTTTTAGTTTGAATCCCATATTGCCATTGTATTTATCTGGTGGTCAACCCGGACGCGGCCCGCTGTGAAATACCCGTAGTCCTAACTGCCTAAACCGAGGTAAAATCTGACGTCTGATGCCTAAACGGCATTGTACCAAAAGAATTGATTTTTGGTACTACAACAAATCTATCGATAAAATCAATCTCCGTGGGTTCTGGGGTGTGAGTGGCGATATAGAACCTAAAATACAAAACATAACGTTGAAACCTGATCGTAAAAAAACACTTTACATGGAATAACATCTAAAATCCACTAATAAAAAAAATTAAATCTAAAATACCCAAATGCTAGAATTCTCATTGGGGCCAAAATATATACTTGACGTGCCCATTTCAGTGGCCCGGACAAAAGTACACACTACACGTCAAGTAATCAAGTCGGGTAAGTAGAGTAACATGCAAAGTAGGTACACACAATATAAAAACACGCTTAAATAGTAAAAGAACTAAAAAGTAGAAAATAATTTTCAATATAGAAATCAATTAATAAAAAATAAATAGTATTATTTTGAAAAAAGTGTGGGGCGCTTTTCAAGAACTGATATGTAGCACCCCACGCTTTTTTCACAATAATACTATTTATTTTTTATTAATTGATTTCTATAATGAAAATTTTTATTAATTGATTTCTATATTGAAAATTATTTTCTACTTTTTAGTTTTTTTTAACTATTTAAGCGTGTTTTTAGTTTTTTTAAACTAAATTTTTTTATTTTCCACTTTTTAGTTCGATGTGCTTTAAAATCGTGTTTTTTAATTCTAGTACATACGTGTCTCTATTACTTGAAAACTTCAGGTAAACAACAATGAATACACGCATGTACGTTCGGTTGCCTATCTCTTTTAGTTACATAGTTACATACATACAAGTGAAGCTAATAATATAAGCGTGTTAAAAAAGCTAACATTCGTTTCGTTACTGAATGAAATATTACCTATATTGTTCACCGTCACTCGAGAAAACCGGTTGATCAAAAATTTGTTAGTAAACATCATGACAAAGTGAACACTACATAGGTATGCCAGCAACAACTATTGTTATCAATTTCCATATTATCAACATCACACGGATATATTATTTTATAATGCACGCAATGGCGGCGGCCATTTTTCACTCGCGAGCTGCCGGCTTACCTGTTTGTTTTTCGCCTCGCTAGAAATGATAACATTTCCCATCGTCGTCGTTGTTATCAAAAAATGACGGGCACAAAACACAAGCTTTTGTTTTTTTATTTCTATCATCTATACAATTTTATTAATTATTATACAAAAGTCAAAATCATAAACGAAAACATTTAATAAAATAAATTAACGAAAAATATAAACAGTTTTAGTGTCGAAAATAGAAATTGCTGTCATTATTTTACAACGTTAACTTCAAAAGTTGACGAAACGGTTGCGTTGCATTAAAGTCCGCTTTTAAAAGTACATTTTAATGGATTTTGAAAAAGTCAAGGAAAAAGCATTCGAGAATGCCCACAAAGGTAATATCGATGAAGTAATAAAAGCCATCAAAGGACACGGTAGACTCCTTAAAGAAGTCGATGTAGTAAGTTTGAATTATTTTTCTAGTTTCAATGCGTATTATGTCTAAATTGACAGCTCTATTATCGGTTTATTTAACCACAAAAACAAATGTACTTTTCTGATTAATATATTTCGTTTTGCGATTTTCTTTTTGGTAAATTATAATGTTTATTGTAAACTTGCACAGTACACTGAAACAAAAGGTACCTAGTATTAGGATTTTTGTCGGTGGACATAAGTAATTCTAATCCGCTAAAGCACGACATATTTAGCAATGATCAAATTATCTAAAGCTCTCTATAGTTCTAGTAATACGTCAACAGCAACACTATCCTTAGTGGCTGAGCCTCGAGCTTAGAATCTTTAGATAATATTGTGTTCTCCGACTAGCTTGTACATAATTTGTTTTATTTGTTTACAGAACAATCGATTGCTTTTACATTGGGCAGCACTCGGAGGTCACGACAGACTTGTACGCTACCTTCTTGAAAACGGCCAACCAGAAGATGCTTTGGACGATGTAAGATGAGATAAACAAAACTATTTTCTCTGAATCAAAATATAACATTTATATCGTAAAAATTTATCAAAACTTAGGAAACAACATTCAATTTAATGGAAACTATATAAATATTGTTCTATTGTTTATTTAATTTTTTTTTAAATTTTTTTAGATGCAAACCACACCCTTCATATTAGCTGCATCGGCTGGCCGTAATGATGTTGTAAAAACTCTCGTTGAATACGGCGTCAATGTTAATGCCAAGAATCAAGAAGGACACTCGGCTATGCAATACGCGGCTTCAAAAGGTTGGACGGAAGTAAGATTTTTATGATGTTTGGGCTCGGAGAAAACAAAAGACAGAAAGAGCTGACGTTTGACGATTTTCGTTTTTGTTACCAGGTTGTCAGGTATTTACTGTCGAAAGGTGCCGACGTCGACATAACTGATAACCGAGGAGCGACGCCGTTGCACAGATGTGCGTCAAAAGGTAACATAGCAATATTGAAGCTACTACTGGATTCTGGCGTGAACGTGGACGCTAAAGACAGTTACGGAAACACGGCACTGTAAACAAACATAAACTTCAAAATAACTCAAAACCGAGTTTCACTACTTACGCAAATCAGATTAATGTTTATTTTGTATCGATCGATTAACGTCAGTAGCGTTACCCTGTTTGGACGATGGTTGATGGTTTAATAGTGATATTTATAAAAAAATTCTATATTTCCAGACATCTGACGTGTGAAGAAGGACGAGTACAAGAAGCTGGACTGCTGATAAAAAGCGGAGCGGACAACACGATATTGAATAAAGAAAAACTAACACCATTCGATTTGGCACCGGCCGATGTGCAAGGAATTTTACGAAAAATATAATGAGCGTACTCTGTTTGAATAAGTACTGAGTACGAGTAAAATATTTTGTTTTTGTATAAGAAAATCCACTTAGTGGTTATATCCTCATTGTGTGAAGACTTAATAAACAAAAAAAAAATCATCGGTAACTCCCATTTTTAAACTGAATATAAGAATTTGGCGTTACCAGATTTTTCCTTACTTTTAAGTTACTATTCAAACGCTCAATAAAAGCGTTTGTGTTGACCTATTTTTGTTTCAACGGAATCTGTTTTTTTTTTGTAAGCCAAATTGCGCAATGAATATTTAAATTGTTGCTATTTTATTTTTGTTAAATTTTTAATCGCCTATTTTTTCCCCCCTCATAATAAAGTTTATTCTAATGAATATTGGAACGATAAATAAATTTAAAAAAATCTATTTTATTGTTTTCCCGTGCAATCTCTATAAGGAATATTTATATTCCGTGATTTGGTGATCACCTTGTTAATCGAATATATTTTGTAGACTATTAACGACTGCGCCAAAATAGTATCGTATTCGACATCGTAAACTAAGACGGACTGACTGATTAATGGCCGACCATTTGGTCTGAGAAAATGGTAAGACCAAATTTAGCCGACAATTGAAACTTTGGAAGTAGATTTTGATTTGTGGGAAAAAAATTCAATTGTAAATAGTAAAAAAATTCAACTACAATTGGCATTAATAATTACTGGAAACAACGTTGTTAAACGGGTAGCATCCGATATTGTATTTATTCGTACCTATACGACCGTGTTGTACATGACCATAGGCAAAATCATGCTGTCAGCAAAATAAATAAAATCGTACACGTTGCTTAATACATAGTATTGTGGGAAAGTAGCACGTTTAATATAATATTTTTTCCCATATAAAACTACTTGCCAACCTGTTGCTCTGCAAATAATCATTACTCCTAACTCCCCCCCCTTCCCATTTGGTTGTGGGCAGCTATTTGTAAAAATTATATTACATCTATTGTGTGATGCTTGTTGTAACAGATTGCAAAGAAAATATATGTACATATATATATTATGCAAAATAACATGATCGTTTTGATTTCATAACAATATATATATATATATATTATGCACCATAACAGTACCGATATGTTATTGTCTGTGTAACGTAAACGCGTTATATAATGTTGTAGTATAATATATCTTATTGTTTGGATAAATTTAAATTTTAAATTTCCCAAATATGTCTACTCGCGTTTAAGAATCCTTCAGAAAAAAAAAACGCCAGTTATTTGACTTGTATGTAAAAACCGTTGAATTTATCAAAATTTTCGTTGCAAAACCCAAATTGAAAATTTAAAAAAAAATCAAGAAGATAATAATATCACTCGCACAATGATCACAACACGGAATAGAACATTTTTTAAGTAGCCCTGTTTAATTTTATCTGTTATCTTATTGTTGTTTACCCGCTGTGGCTGTTATTTTCTTTTGGTTTTTTAACTCTTAAGGATCGTCGAGAATAAAAATATCATAGTATTGCAATTGAAACACCGAAAACTATTCAAGTGGAATGCCAGTTCAAAACCGTCTCTTGTAGTGTTGTCAAAAATGAGTACGGTCGAACAGAAAAAATCGGTGAAGTCCGTCGTTTTGGAAGCATACGGCGGGTACGATAAATTGAAAGTAAGTACAAGTATTACTTACCTGTAATACTTGTGTATGTGCTATACAAAGTGCACCTAACTTACGTTGTAGCGCTTGATTTTCCCTTAAAGGTACAGGATTGGCCGCTCGACGAATTGGGCGATAACGACGTACGTGTCCGCGTCGAGCTCTGCGGCAATAACTTTAGCGACATTTACACGAGACAAGGTTTTCTGCGACAACTGACGACGCCTCGCGTACTCGGCACAGAGTGCTTTGGTACGGTAGAGTCTATTGGAAACGACGTGAAAAATTTCCAAGTAATCAAGTGTTAACTTATTTCTATGTTACGTGTGTTGTACGTACACGTTTTTTTGCGAGCAAAATGTTTTGGTTTTCAAGTGTGGAGATCGGGTGGTATGTTACGTTTGGACGGGCGGTCTGTTCAGGGAAACAGTCGTAGTGCCCGCTATCAATTGTTTTTCGGTGCCCGCCAGCGTAAGCGGCCGAGATGCTGTCGCGCTACCAGCCAATTATTTGACCGCTTACATGAGCATCTTCACAATGGGAAACTTACGACCCAGAGACACTATACTCGTACATTCAGCGGGCGGTAATGTTATGATAGTATAAAAAAAAAAAATAGAAAATAAAAATAAATTACTTACAGGCGGTGTCGGATGTGCAATCGCTCAGCTAGCCAAAACCGTTGACAACGTGACGGTCGTCGGGACCGCTTCTGCTTTTAAGCACGAAAAAATACGAGAAATTGGAGTTCACCATACGTTGTTGCATGAAAACTACGTCGAACAAGCGAGAGCAGTCTGTCCCAAAGGATTCGACTTAATAGTAGACAGCAAAGGCGGTCCGAACATTGAACTAAGTCAGAAACTACTGAAACCTTGCGGTCGACTAGTTATTATCGGTAATCGACAAATAATAAACTCTTTAAAAACATAATATATTTTTCTAAAACGATAATAACTTAAAAAAATACTATAAATGCAAAAAAGTTGTATGATTATTGATTTTACCTTTGATATTTGTTATTAGGTATTATTATTTTATTTTATTTGTTTCCAGGTGCTAGTACTTACATAAACGGTGACACGTTAAACACGTTGAAAGCGATGTCGGTAAAGTGGCGTACAAAAAGTATCGATCCTGAAAAAATTATCCAAAGAAACATTTGCGTTTCAGGACTTCATTTAGGCGAACTATTCGATTCCGACGCTAACAAAATACACGACGTCATGCACAAATTGTTTGACATGATCGAAAACGGCCAGATCAAACCAGTTATTTTCGATACTGTTCACTTTGACCGCGTAAGTTGGCGTCCAACAAATCGTGTTAATTTTCAATGGGAACGCCATTTCAAGGTGAAATATGTTGCAGGTTGTTGAAGCGCAACAAATTCTAGCAGAAAGAAAAAACATCGGTAAAGTTTTATTGACGTTGAGTCAAACATGAACGACGGACAAGTGATCGAGGCAACGAGCACATTATACGTTTAACGTTTGGTTAAGCTGAATAGCGTTTTAAGTAATAGTCGTGTTTAACACGTTTTGTTTTGTAAATGCATTAAAATATATTCTCAATTTTTAATGATTTTAACTATTGATTCTAACTTTTTGAATTGGTAATTTCACACTGTTCACAAAAATAATTTTATGTCTTATTTTGTAGTTATTTATTTTTGTTTAGAAATTGAACTATAGTAATATTATATTTCAAGAATTTTTTTTTTTAATAGTCATTTAAAACAATTAAAAATGTCCAAGTCACTATAAACTTTAAAAGTTTCGTCAACGAAAAGCCTTTATCCGTTTCTCTTATTTTAAATTGTTCCACTAGCTGTATATATTGTTTTTAAAACTTGTTTTTCACAATTTATCTCATCGTTTATTTCATATTTTTTACATTTATCCAGAAATGCTGCCAAGTAAACGAAATTGTATTTAAATATAAATTATATGCTCACGTAGAATTTATCCTAAAAATGGTGGAAACTAAATCTTGTTTTAGTCAAGAAGGGGGCAGAAATTTGTGTGATGGGAACTCTAAAACTCGGGTTTTCACAAAAATTGTTATTTCAGCCATTCGTAGATAATATAAACACCTACTGTGTAATAAATGTAATATAATATTATACAAAGCAACGGTTGGGAATAGTTAGACTATTTCCAAAAGTCAGTTGTATCACATTTCTTTGTAGTGTAATGCAATAATTATGTATAAATAGTGACTAAAATATTATTATTTCTTGGCAACGCGGTAATTTAATAATTATTTTCATAGCTTCGGCCACATTTAAGACTCTTGTAGACAATAGAAGAGACAACCATGTTGTTCCAGTTTTAAAAAGCATAATCAGACGTCGTGTATTGGATAAATATTATTATAGAGTTGTATGGCCCACTCAATATCTCACTGGGTTTAATTAATAATTTATTTTTTTTATATATTGTGTTCTCAGTTTTTTGAATAGCAAATTTTGAAACAAACGGTAACATATATATTTTTTAAACTTTTTAAATTGAAAATATTTCACTAAAAATGTTGACCAGTTTTGTATAATTATTTTTATAGTTAAAGGAGTTTAAAAGTCAGCATGGGAGGGAAAGTGCTCCCAGATAAATATAATACTACACTGCACCTATCCTCCTGCCCTGAACTTGAAAAACTTTAAAAATAGTTATTTTAAAACTGGTTATCGACCGGTCAACATTTTTAGTAGAATGTTCTTAATTTAAAAAGTTTAAAAATATAGCTATACGTTACCGTTTAAGTTTCAAAAGTTGCTATGAAAAAAAAACCAGTTTGAGAGGGACGTAGAAACATAATAATTGGCATCACATTATATAAAAATTGTTGAATTATTAACTAAACTCGGTGAGATATTGAGTGGCCCATGCTAAAAAAAATCACCCTGTACATGTTAAATATATTTTGTTTATATATAATGCGAACAATGCTAATATTAGCAAATAAAAAAATAAAAATATTTTTCAATTTTTCAGAAGGATCTGTGCAGGGTGTAGACGATGTTGTTGCCTCTTTATTATCCAAGTGTGGTTTGCTAGGATTATAGGACTATAGTACACAATTTCCAAAAAACATACATTAAACAACTTGAGATTGACTCAACTGACCGCATGTGTATCTTAAACATTGATGTTAAAAAGCGATACAGCACAGATGATGTCGAATCACTTGAAGAACAGTTAAGACTCGGACGTCCACGAGTTCCACTCACATCCTAACCTAATGATAGAAAAAAACACTGGCGGCATCTGTATTCTGTTCATTACACGATACGTTAAAATGTATCTTATTATTATTACTCTATATACATTATAAAATCTGAAATTGTAGAATATTACACATAGACTTGAGCTGACGGGAAAAGCACCGTCGGTGGATTTTTTCAAAAACATATTCCACATAATACATTTTTTTGTTAGTACATAATAGTATTATAAATGTCTGTTACTGTTTTATGTCATATCTACCAATATAATAAATAAAGTTGTATAATTTTTTTTATCTAATCTATTCCAAAACTATTTATTTCTGCTTCTAAGACCGCTCCTTGTTGTTCTACCTTTATGATAAATGACTGTACAAGTATGGGTGACAGGTCGTCATCGTTTTGTATTCCTAATTCATCTTAAGAGGGCGTCGCACCGCCCATTTTTAAGGAGTAAAGTATAGGCAATTTCTTACAAAATCTTAATTTAAAGGTTAAACTGTAATGTGTAATAATTAGTTTAATAACTAGGACTCTATTTTGGTAGTTAATTTATTTTTTGGACTATCACAACATCCTTGAAAGCTATTTAAAAAAATGTTTCATCTCTACATGTTAAAGCAGACTGAAAATAACTCGCTTGATTTTGGTTTTACAGTAAAAGCACCCATTATAAAAATTAAAAGAGAACAATATTCCGGAGGGCAAGACGGTGCGTTTTTTTCATTATCCTAAGTATAACGCTCAATACATAGTTTAAAAATAACGACTATTTTAACATTTTTAAATGGCTGTAACTTTTCAAAAAATGAATTTTTTTTAAAAAATGCACAGTCTTGCCCTCCGGAATATTGTTCTCTTTTAATTTTATAATGGGTGCTTTTACTCTAAAACCAAAATTAAGCGAGCTATGTTCAGTCTGCTTAAACATGTTTGTCCACTGAAAATCACCGGTGCGACGCCCTCTTAATGGTTATTACATAGAGATTTGATGACAGAGTGGTAATAGTGAAATGTAGTTATAATGTCGAGTGACTAAATAAAACATGTAGAATATATTATTATACATATTATGGCCAGTTGTGGCTGGTTAACCACAATGGTATTGGATTGGAGTTGAATATGATTTAAATAAGAACAATGCAGGGTACGAAAATTAATCCTGCATACTATTTTAAACAAAAAAGAATGTCGAACACGGGGGCTTATTGCCAGTATCCCTAATGCATTGTTATATAATTGTATGGGCATCATTTTTATGAGTGATTTTCCCCCCATAATATTGTGTATATCCTCTGTTTTTGCTATCCATTCAATTTTTATATTTTTATTTTACTCATTTTTTGGTTTTAACAATCGAGTTATTTTAAAAATCAATTCGAGGCCACCCAGCGATAGAGTTCTTGACTTTCAGATGTTACAAGTAGCTCTCCTGTCAGACAATTTTTGGAAGATCAAGAGACTTGAGTTTTTTCTCAAAATTCCCGCCCCCCCCCCTCCTCAAGTCGAAAAAACCAATATTTAATGAAACTATTTATTTTTATTTATTAATATAAACGGCATAAGGCTCAAGTACAGTGTAGAATATTTAAGATACTCATATAGAAGTGACATTTTGTAAGTATACTCAAATAAAAAAATGCTAAATAATCAATACTAAAATTTTAGTGAAACTTAAAATTAATAACAATAACAAATGAACGACATTATGAATGTTTGATTAATAATGGAAAAAGTCCAAACTGGACTCATTTCCCTATTTTAAAATACCTCTCTATGGAGTTATTTTGGCCATAATAATTAGTTCAGTGGGGTTTAACGTGAAAAGAGGGGGGCATGTTCTGTAGAAATATTGAGACACGTGGAAAGGCAAACGTTCTAATAAGGTGAACAAGTTATTTAGCCGTTAAGTACAGTAAAGAAGTTTTAGACAACGCATGTCATAAAAGTTGAAGTAGATCTAATTAAGAACCCCGGTGTTCTTATAGCCATCGCCAGTTATGATTTTATTGAACAAAAATATATTATATTACAGGATGCTAGCTAATCTTGTATCTATTTATAAACGTTTGCGGATATAACGCGCTGTGTAAATTACATATTATGGTATTATAATTAGTTACTTAGCGACCAAATTATATATTGTAAATTGTTTGATAAATAATATGTAAATAATATATATCGAAATGTGGTAAATTATTATGTTTGCTTTGTGCAAGGAAGAAGAAGAAGTGTTGGAGAACTAATTTGTAAAATATTATGTGATGTAAACCGGTTAGTCAACTGTCATAGTACAAACAGTTTGATCAATAACTAATCCAATAATTTATTCATTTTTTTTTTAGCAGGATGTTTATTTACGGATTAATATTACCAATTAAATATTACTTATCTTGCACAGCCTCTGAATTAAATTTACTAAATAAATAGTAGGTACATTTGTGTTGTTGGCCAGTTTAAAATCAATAAAAAACGCAACAATATTTTATTATAGCTACCAAAAAACAATGGTAGAATTAAAAGAACAAAACGAAAAATTGTTAAGTATTTGGGCACTTACGCGGAATCCAGTCATTAATATAATATGTTATTGTGTTTGTTGATGTTTTTTACTGGACACAATAAATTTTATTAATTTTGTGTACATTTTGCGCTTAAAAAATTGTACATTGTAAAAACTAACTAATTTTACTAGGTATAAAAAAAAAGCTAAAGTCATTGTAGTAATTTTAATGTTTGCGAATGGGATGTGCCCGACACTGGTCCGTTGACGGCTAATTATGAGCTAGAAATATAAAAAAAAATTTGTTTAAAAATATTAATAATTAAAAGCCGTAGGTTGATTGAAATGCATTAAATCCGGTCGAAACTCTAAACGTGACGTTTTAAGCGGTTTTTAATCGCGTGTGAATAGAAGCAATAGAAACGTTACAAACAATGTAATACTACTTGAATCCAAGACGGATGTCCGTTGGTAAGCTTCAGGCTTTAAGATATTACTATGATAATTTAAATAATATGTTGTTTTATAATTTAAAATAATAAAAAAAGCCAACATGAAACAACTTTGACAACAAAGAACAACTACAATTACAAAAAAAAATTGTTCCAATTAGGTATAATATAATGTTTGATAATAAAAAAAATTATCATTTCAAAAAAAAAAAACGTTTTGTTTTAAACTTAAAAAAAAACAGTTTATAAAAAAAAAAAAAACCTGTTTAACAACCAAAATGAAAATTTAGGTTTTGAGAAAAAAAAAATACAAAGCAATATTATACTTACTTGATTAAATGTGGATTTCCGTCGTGCCTATATTAACATTTTAGGCAAATAACGTTTCAATGTATTTTTTTTTAATGTAAAATTCTCATTATTATATAATAACCTTGTACAACGGTTAATGATAACGAACATGTTATAATGATCTTGGGGCCTGAGGAGTAAAAAAAAATTGTTTTACGATAAAATATTGATCACCATGTAAACGTCACACAAAGAAATCAAATATAAAATAAAAATTACATCAGTAAAATATTTCAACAATTTTAAAAAATGACAAGTATATATCGGCTGTATGAAATTTTTTTTAATAATTATTACTGTGTTTGGACTTTAGTTAACAATGTTTGGGGTTCTTTGAAAAAAATGATTTTGCTGTAGATTTTGCCCCCCCCCCCATGTATATTATCTACTTTTAATCTAAATGTCCATTCCTCAATACCTAAAACTAAGGTTTTCCACCCCTCCTCTGAGGTAAATATTTTTTTTCGGTTTATCAGTGTATAATCATCGTACTATAGGTACAAAGTAATAACAGTAGTATTAACTGTAGTAGGTACATATTATGTGTAAACAAATATTTGGAACTAATTTTACTTTTTTTTTTTTTTTAGAGAAGTTATTAAAGTATGTATGATTTCTCGGGGCAGGGTAAAGGTTGAACTTTTAATATTTTCGCTACGATTACCGATCTATAAACATGCTGTATGTGTATATTATATAGGTTCAGCGATTTAGGAGATACTTTTTAAAAAAATAAATAAAAACGACATTATAGGAAAATCAATATCTTCTTAGCTACGCATCGAAGCTTAAACAGTAATAATAACAATAATAATGAACCACATTTTTATAATGAATATATATATTTTTTTATTAATTTGAAATACTCAATAGGCAGTTATTAAAAAAAAAAAACATTGGGATATCATTTATTATTTTGTTACTAATTTTGTAAACTAATTTAACAAAACTATTAGTTTTGTGAAAAGTCCACGGGTTTTAAACCCTCCCCCCGGCATTTGCATTGGGTACAATTACTGTACAAAAGCAAAAAAACTATGTTTTCATATAGTTTTACACGTCATAAAATTTGTTTAAAATTGATTTGCTTCATTTGTTCCCGAATGATTGAAAAATGTTGGCTATGTTAAAATGAAAAAATATACACCATTATTATTATTTTTTTTTTAATCGTTTTCCCGTCCATTACCTACGTGCCTAACTAGTTTGACAAATCTTTAGTGAAGATAATTGTTTGAAGTATTACAAGTTATATAACATACATTTTACATTGTTAGCTGGTTTGCCACGACAAAGAGCGTGTCAAGTAAAACATAATACCGGTCGAAGATTGCCCGAAAGAAGTTTATAATAATGTTTAGTCATCGTATACTTGTATTCGAACTTAACTCGGTAACACTTACATAGAATAATTCGAGCGAAATAAATATTATTGAGTTAAGGACCGGTTTAATGAATTGTTCTTGTTTCGATGGTAATAATAAAAAAATATTAAACCTGTAAATTACACGTTGGCCATTATTTTTAGTTTACCGAGAATTGTTATGTACAGCCGGGACTGTTTGACAAGCTTCGCATCATACAAGTTTGTCGCTGTCTTGAATACAATTTGTTTAGGATTCACATTAGGTATGCCATTCGATAATACCTATCCGTATTATAGGGATTTTGTTTAACCGTTTAAAAGTAAAACAATTAATAACGCAGTGAGTGTATAAAGGCCAAGACGAGGAAGTTATACAATTCATTTATAGGTGTTCAAATTAATTCAAATTCTTCATGGCTTCAATTTTTTGGCTAACATTTTTATGTGTCCTACTTCTGAATTTGTTTTTTTCTAAAAATTCTAGCTTTTTTGTTGAAACATATTTGTTCTGCGCATTTGCCTAAAATTGGCAGCCAATTAAATTGCATTCCATATTTAGCCGTGTAAAAGATTAGCACAAAAAAACAAAAATAATAACCATTACTTAATTAATCGATTTTAAACAGCATTCAAGGATGTATAGGTGTTTTTTTTTCGCCTTATCCCATACTAAAATATATAGGGTCGTTTGTTCGTATCTATATTGTATGACGAAAAAAAGTACACAATAGTCATTACCACCAAGACGACCAAGTGAAATACTATAATCCTAATCGATAGATATTCATTTTAAAGTATTTCAACTATTTTTACTTTCAAAAATAAAATTAAGAAAACTCTAAAATGTCTAAACACAGATTTACACACTAATCCAACAATAAACAAAGATCATAACATTTGAATTTCTGATATATAAATATATATTTTTTTTAATTTTATGATTATGCTTTGGTTGATACCAGGTCGGAAAAGATCATTTTTTAAATACCTATAAATTTAGGCTAAACATTTCAAACCACCATAAGCCCCTCTTGATCGCCTACAAAAAGCTATGATACTGCTTTCTATCTGGATCAGCTGAATGGTACATTGTAAAACTGCACTTACTTAAAAGAGGACATAGGTTTTTTTTTAATACTAATGCTACATTATTATTTCGAACCAAGTGCAGTTTTTCTGAAATCGGTGTTTTAAGTGTGTATTTTCGAAATTTTACCACGACCTTAAGATTTACATATGAATTGGGGAAAACATATTTTTTGTCGTTGGAAATATTCGTTTTTGTCATTGCCATAGTATTGTGTATTATTTGCTACATGATGATATCGATTCAGCGGTTTAAAATATAACTTAGACACAAAAAAATAACATAAAAGTTGAACTAGGTACATTATTGTACAAACAAAGCCTTCTCAGCTCTGTATCAAAGCTAAAACGGGTTTTTTTAACTAAACAAATCGAGACAGATAAAATTTTATTTGCTGTAGCAAAATATTATGTAATAATAATTAAGGAAAACGTATTTTTTTTTTCAATTAAAATTTCTATGTTACCATGTCCGACGATGTGTAACATTATAATAATAATTGTAATAAATATAATATTTATTACCACAATGATATTTTGTACTGATATAAATAAAAAATATTGACTATAAAATCGTGTAACAATTAAAAATATATATGAAATTAATTATTCGATTAAAGTTATTTTCAAAGTCAGACTGTCCTTTAGTGTTGCAAACCAGGTTCTTATCTTATGATTGTATGAAATTTATTACGTATATAAACAATTTAATATACAGGTGTCCCATTTTAAAATACTCCAAAAATACTAATCCAATCAAAAAGTTGTTTATTACAGACTTATAGAGTACAAAGAGGGACGTTAAAAAAAAATATGGTCCAAAATTCAAAATGGTCGACTTGGAAACCATGTATTTTTTGTTAAACAAACAAATGTTCTTATCAAAACTAACAACTTTTGTAGGAAAAAACCCATAATTTGTAAATTACACAAGTCTCTTTAGCTATTTTAAGTTTTGTTATTTTATTTTGATGCATATGGTAACCGTGTCGTGTGGAGTAACGTTGGTATGTGTGGTAACCATGGTGTTTTTAGCAACCTTGGCATGTGAGGTAATCATGGTATGTGTGGTAACCAGGCTTTTTGTCTATGTGATACACAGAAAAGAGGATAACAGTTACGATTAAGATAATGATAATGTAATGGTAATACTAATGATGATGTTAAAGACTAAGACAAAAACGAAAACAGCATTTTTATTTTGAATCTACGAGTATTCATCAGATGTCTTGTTTAACTATTATCAAACACACAACACATACCACATGCCATAGTTAATTATGTTAATTGTTCATTTTTGTTTTGCAAAAATTTGCATTTGTATAATATTCATCGTTTAGTACCTATTTTAATGTGTGTTTTTTTTTCTTTCCTTAGTACGAGCATTGATTAAATATCAACGAAACATACAGAATTCGGATTTCATGGTACAATACAATGTATGACGTTATTAATGTCAAATGTGTATTATTTCTATGTACACATAATACACTATAATGCTGTATAGCGTCAGGTAGTACATATTACATATAGGTTATCATTATTACTAGTACTCATTACTTTTTTCCTCCCGCCCAAAAGATGATAAAATATAATCAAGTTATGACGAAATACAAATTGGTCGAGTGGATTTTGCGCTATTAATACCCGCGAATCAAGTAATACGGGACCGGTGACATCACAGTTAAAACAAAATTGCCACTTGGACAATACCAGATCAACACGAAAAACCAGTTGGGTAAAATTGTTTTTTTTCCTTAAGGTTAATCAACTTTTGTACTTGACACGCCTGCGTGTACAATAGGAACCAGATACTGGTTTACAATAGCAGCTAATGCTATCAAGTGCAAGGACTTGGCCGTTGAAGTTCAGTTGTTGAATTTACATATAATATAGTATAATAAAAATACTTACCCATTTGGTTTGGTTTACGACCAATTAAAATATACAAACCAAACTGATCACTTTGAATTTTTTCTGCAAATCCTAATCCGGTCGTTTTTTTTTTTTAATTTTTTTTATTGTTTCTTCTTTGCACGCCGTGTGAAGGGAAAGCACAACAGCTTATGTATTTTCTGAAGTTTTTTTTTTTATAATTCAATGGTGACTCTGGGTCAGCTCTGGCTTCAAAGTTATTGACTTGTAAGAAATGTAATAATACCATAAAAAATATCCATAAACATTGTACAACAATGGTCTACTACAATATGCAAAAACAGTGGATTTAAATATATTTTCTCTTTTGAATTATCATTATTGAAAACCTAACCTATGAAAATTATTAAAAACTATTTTAAATGAATTAAATACAAAATTTATCATTCAAATTTCATAAAAGACAAAGAAAAAAAGGAATTAACTACAAAAATAATTTGTTGTAAAAAAAAAAAAAAAACGTATCATCTTCCTAACCTTAAACAATTTTTTTTTAAAAATACCTATTCAGATTTACTTATCATCTCGACACGAAGTTAAGAAAAAGTTTCAACTCCTCCGGGGTGATGTTATTTGGTTTTTACTATAGTGTGGTAAGGTTATGTCTAAAAAATACAAAAACAAATTAACCTTTTTGGAAACAAAATACATTTTCAATAATTTTTGTCAGTATTTCTTTTGTCAATATTGTTTTAATAGGAATGCTAAACATCAAACAATAGGACATGGTGTTTAATTTTAAATAATATATATATTTTTTTTATGGAATAAGTATTAACTCACCAATGCAATACCCCAAACGAGGGATGAATTGTTAATTTTAGTTTGAAACTAAAAAACCTATTTTCATTTCTAGAAATAAAAATATGCTGAAAAAACAGATGCCAAAAAATTAGGGTTTTCTGCATAAGGTTTGTTGTGGTGACTGTCACCACAGTGTTGCCAATGTAGACAATTAAAAAGACGCGTCGACCGATTAACGCACGCCCGTGGCCGCCATGTTGGAAAAAAAAGGCGTCCATTTTGTCATATGTTTACCGGTATGATAACATTACTATACATTAGCTGTGTACAGATAATATCATTTTAGGATAAATGAGCAGATGATTCAATCTATTCTGTAATCTCCAAACTGACAGGATTTTTTATTTAAATTCAAACAGAGGCAATATGCGTTTTCCAAAGAATATTTTCAACGGCTACTATCCAATAATTCAGGTAAACTACATATTTTGGAAAACCTAATAACTGATATTTTAAAATCCATTAAATTTTGATCCGACAGCGTTCGATTTTCATAAATTTTTTCACAATCAAAACAAAGTGGGAAAATGATAGATTTATATTCTCAAAACGAATAATTTCGCTTAACATATTTAATCGAATCTGGATGTTGATTTTAGCATTCATACGTATAGGATTCGGCTACACGATTAAGTATTACATTTGTAACATTTCTGGTTATTTTATTTGTATAAAAAAAAACTCATATTCCTTTTGTCAGATTGCTTGCCTAGCCGACTGACATTGCTAGAATAATATTTAAAATTTAGACTTCAATAGAAATGATATAACAAAAGAAGTAATTAACAAAAAAATATATTAATTTTTATCAAAGTATTTTACCGTTACTGCTTCGTATGAAGTTGTTAATGAATTTTTATGAAATTTTAAGCGAAAATTAAAAAAAAGAAAAACTAGTTTTAATCATTACAACTTAAAAATATATGAAATTTCATAATTATTTTGATAAATTTGATTTCTTCGGTTCAGGTCTTTAAGAAAAAAAAATGTTTTCCATGATATTAATGTAGGTATATTTAAAATATTTGTAATTGTATTTTTATATTATTTTTCAAATATACATGGTATTATTTTTAGTATGACTGATATTTTATTATTACTGTTTGTTTTTCCATCTCGTTCATTTTGTTATAATTTTTTTTTTTGCATGATTTCCTATACGTTTTGTATTTATTTATTCGTACTTTTCGGGCAGTTTAAGTAGAAATAAATTAGATAAATTTGAATCTATTTCGAAACGTTAAAAATGAATGCATACTTTTATTTTTGGGAAAAAAGTTGTTATAAAAAAAGAATTTGTTTAAGTTAGCTAATCGAATATAATATGCTATAAAAAATATGTTTTTAGTAGTAAACACTAAACCTAAGTAAGCACACCGATTACTTACTTAAAAATATCAATTTTAGAACAAAAAAAAATGTTAAAGTTGACTAATTTTTTTTTTTTTTACTTAGTAAACCATGTTTTTTTATCAAAGATAACTGTACAAAAAGGATAATTAATAATAATAATAATACCAAAATTAATAAAATAAATATTTTTTTATTTCTACGTTTTCTATTGCAGTTAAATGTAATTATTTTTTTTTCAAAATGTCTGTCACAAACGAATGAATACAAATATAAAATTTAATTTACACCGCATAATTTAGTTATACAATTTTCACAGAAAACAAACAGCCAATTATGATAATAATAATAATAATAATTAAATATATTTATAAATGTACAAGGAAATTGTGCCTATATAATTTATAATATTTCTTCTCTGGTCACATTGCACGTGATGTTATAATATATGAATATATATATATATATATATATATATATATATACAACATTTTTTTTTTACCGATTCAGTACACATTTATTGTGTGTTGTTCTATAAAATAAAATAAAAAAACGGATTTTCAAATGAAATCGTTATTTTTTTTTCTTTTTAATAAATTTATCGGTAAATCTGAAGACGAAAAAAAAAATTTGAGACTTTCAGAAAGTGGCTTTGACCTTCTCCAGACGATTACACATTTGATTGACGTCACCGCGTCCCATTTCTTTGCACTTTGACGAACACTCTCCTATCCAGCTCGCCTCGCCGCTTCTATGAGACTACAAAACAAACAAAACATGAAACCGTGACAGCAATGATAAGTTTTTAATTAACTAGGCAATGATTGATCACAATGTATTACCTCTTCAAGATCACGTTTCCAGACGTTGCGACAGTGTCCCGCACAAATGGGACAAGGCCTTTCCAACGAGTAACCCCCGCACTCTAAACAGTCTAACGACACGTGGTGTTGCTCCCAGTTCACTCCGCATCTAAACAATAAAACAATTTGATTAATTAAAACATTTACAACTTTTTACGCTTGGCGAAAACGTCTAAATGTCTAAACTTTTAACCGTGGATACGTTATCATATCTCTTATCTCTTATCGCCTATCTCTTATCTCTAATTTCTTATCTCTTATCGCTAACTAAAAGTAAAAGCGTAGCGCGGGAATGGCGACATGAAATTTCTCGAATCCTAGCCCAACGACATAATAATATTGTTCATGTTAAAAAACAAAATTCTACACACCAATGGTGAGAAGATTGATATCTTTTGTCTTAACTTTGATATAAGACAATTTTACAGTCCGAACCAGTACAAATTCGAACCAACAGAGTGCGAACCAAGTGCAGCGTAAATCGGCACGGCAGAAGTTGAATCCAAGCAGTTGGATTAAAATATTTGAAAGTGATGATTTCATGACGAGTCAATGCGAATCTGCGAATAGTGTTGGAATCCAGCACAGTATAAACGAACACGGTTCAAATTAAGTTCAAGGAAAATGTCACCTCAGTTTGTAAATTTTTCAAATTGAAAACCACAACATTAAATCGTTTCCTATTGTAATATTATAATATATTTAGTTATAGTTACAATATTAGCTTCAAAACGAATTACAAAATATAATACTTGAGTTGTTATTATAATTTATAGGTATTTAATTTAATTACGATTTTTTTTAGTTGTCTATTTTGTTGACCTCGTGCTGATGATAATAATAATAAAAATTGTACACATTAACAAATGTTGAAATAAAAAAGCTATTGACCTAGCCGTCGACAACAACAGCAATAAACAAACCCATCCACTGGCCTTTGTTCCAGAGCCTTGTTATTATTATATCAACAAATGAATGTACATTAATTTAATCGTTTTATTGTATTACATTTTTCCCCCATTAATTATCTAATATTATAATAACAATAATACATAATATTAGGTAATTAATCGATAAACCGATTAATGTTGGCATAAGTAGTTCAATTGATGTGTACATGTAATTAAAAAAAATAGAGATTATTTAAGAGTAGGTTAGTAAGGTTAATTAGTATTTCTCATACATAGTTATTGTTACATATTGTATTGTATGTTCCAAAGTATATTTATTTATTTAGTATATTGTGTAGTCACGTGACGAACGAGTGATGAGTGATAAGACGTGTCAAGTGTATGAGTCGTACAAGCGTTTAATAAAGATAACAATATATTTTGTAATTGTAGTAGAACAATTATTTAAAAAGACTGTACTCGATTCACGTTTTATATCATAATAAAACTGTATCGTAGCACTTGTCGTTTAAAAAAGGCAAACCCCTCTTAGCGTCTCCTAATAAGCATATTGAGAATTCACTAAAAGCACAACTCTCAGTTATAAGGTATGTTATACTATTGTGTGCAGTTGGGAATGATTCAACGGGACGGGACAGTGATAAGTGGGTGTATAAGGATAAGGGAAAATCGACAATTCGGGGATAACCGATAAGAGATTATCAGATAAGAGAATCAGCTGATAAGACATTGACAGATAATCATAGATAATAAACACATGAATAGGACATTTTGAGGCTCATATTGTAGTTTCGCGGTCCTGGACTGATTGGAAAGCTTGGTGTTAGGTTAGGAGTTCCGTTATACATACATTTAGTACATTTTTAAATTATCACATAAAATAAAAACGTAAATAGAATCAGTTGATAAGAGTTGATTGATAAGAGACAATTTGTGTTGATGATCAAATGTATTTCCATTGATGGAAAGATTGAATTCCCCCTTTCCCCCACTAAAATTTCTTTTATACTCAGTCTTATTGCACATTCTTTTTTTTCACAATAGTATACACTAATGTGTTTCTAAAGGTTAATACTCGATATCACGATGTTTACCTGAAACAGTACTTGAACACTCCTTGGAGTTCTTCGAGAGTGACCGCCTGTTCGATGTCGCTGACTAGATCAATGTTGTCGAGCATTTTGTCGTTGATATTTCTCAGGTTTTGGTTGCTCATTGATTGGACACCGGTCAATGACATATTATTATTATCGCTGCTAATAGGATTCTCTGTTGGGAAAAATAAAACAAAAACGGTTAACAATACTGTGGGGTTATCAAATACATCATTTCCAAATAAAAAGTATTTACTATACGCCAATATAACGCCTAATCATTATTGTATTTAAAGAACAAATAAATTTTTGAAAAATTCACAAAATTAAGGGAGTGGAAAAAACATAAATTTCGAATTTTCAAGGGTTTATCTTTAAAGATCGTCACAAGCATTATCCAAATTTTTACAGCTGTTCACACCTAAGCCAAACTGTCGAAAATATTTTACACAGTTACATTTATAACAACAGGTGGCATACACTCCAAAAAAAAAGAAGAAGCTGTGTACAAATATAATTTTAGGATAAATGAGAAGATGGCGACCTCCATCCGAAAATCATTATTTACATTAAGTTTCCTCTCTGATCTCTAAACTACTTTGTGTGACAACCGACCAAGTCGGTCAACGCGACCATTCATTGTAACATAATTTTATCAAAAACGACAATAGTTTGCACACCAAAATAGTAATAAGCGTGACGAGCATTTGTTTGGTCATAGAAAAGTTCCGGGTTCGAAAATATGATCCAAGATAATATTATATTGGAACGTTTCAATAATTTGTTTTCCGCATAATTCCATAATATATTATCTATGCTATATATTATAATAACTTTTTTCCTAAGAAAATTACCCTGTCGTTGTCACGAGGAAGAAACGACGGCGTATACGCGTTATTAGTTTTTCTATTTTACCGAGATAACAAGACGGTTATAGTTAAGGTCAAGACTAATACAAAAAAAAAAATAATAATAATAATAATGAAAAATTATACGGCGCATATTACTAAATATAGTAAGTCCCCGACGGCATGAGGTGAGAGAGTAGGTAAACCACACAATAATTATTATTATTCGTAAATATTGTCTTTGTCAATCATATTTGCTTTTTACCACACCAATTCGTAATGTATTCCACTGACAGCTACCTTGAAATTACATCATAATGATAATAATATTAATACGTAATATAATAAAATAACACGAGCCACACGGTTTTTGTTTTTTACATAAACCCGACGTTTCCATTTGAAAATTATAATAATAATATACACTATGGCCACGGACCATTATTGTACACAATAATATTACATTAGATTGGGAGAACAAGACGGTATTTGGTTATGAAAAAAATAAATTATATTATATACATATTTTTGTGTTAAAGGACGTTTGTTCTGACACTGACCCGACCGTTTATTTATCCCGGAAAGCGAGTCTTAACAAACTGGTCCGCGCGGCCTTCGTCGACGCTGTACACGGATCGGACCGGCTGTATGATAGTATTATGTTATATTGCTGCGAATGCAATATATTTCTTTTATTATCCTACACGTGATGAACACACGGTCGGCTTTGAACACAGTGACAGGTGCTGATGCGTGTTGGAAAAAAAAAAAAAGATTGTATTCGATTTACAAGTTCCACGGTTGCGCAGTCGAGTTTTATTGTATAAAGCGCTAATAGCGGAAACAACGAGAGAGCAAAAAATATTAGCCGATTGAGAATTACAAACAGCAGCACTGCCCGACAGAAAATATTCGGAAGGCCGATTTCTCTTGTATCTTGGTGCAAAACAAAATAGCATACATAGGGCTGGCAAAGGGTTCAGAGGGTTGCAAGTTCAACAGTCTAAACCAAGACGCGCTCTGTGTGGAATACAGAATATCGATGTAGCTGTATTGTCACCGAGCCATCGTTATTGTGATATATCATGTCACGGCCAAGGAACGACCGACCGGTGTTCAGGTTGGAACCAAAAATAAAACCGAGAGACGTCTAAGGCCCTTTGACTCGCACGTCGGATCCGCGTTTTGGCACCAAACCCGCATTTCGTTTTGGACGGAGAATAGCTATCTACACTTGTACAAACGAGGTGCACTTGTCCACAGACGTAGATCTCCTTAAGAACAAACCGAGGGGTCAAGTTTGCGATACCGTTGAAACGATAAAATGGCAAGTTGGTATAAATTGGACAGTCTCGAAAGATTTTCAAACGGAATGATTCGGTACCAAGTCCGTTTGCGCCATTAGAAGCACTTACGATTGTGTTGGTTATGTTCTTAATAATATTAAAAAAAAAAATGTAAAGGGAACTCGATAGCGCGGTAACACCCAACTGTTACAACCGTCGCGTTTGGTAAATAGAAACAAATTTATGCGTTTCACTAATGAACAACCAGCAATTATATAATATACACACTAGGTATATATAATTTACATTCGAGTCTGTTTTTTTACTAAAACTAATTATTTGCAACGCTTCCACGTGTCGAGAAACGTCAATCAATGGAATTAGCTACTTGTGTTGTCATACAACTAGGCTACCTTGTGTGGTTAAAGAACTAGTTTTCATGCAACGACAAAACACGTATAGTACCGTTGGCTGTCTTGTGCGAACAATTTTTACTAGGTACCACAATCGAAATATTATTGAAAAAAAATTAAACAAATGCAAGAGGTACAAGTTATCGACCTTATCGACCTTGATGACGTAGGTACGGACAGAGAAAAACGAAATCTCTGTACTATACAGGGGTATACTATACTATACTTTTGTATTGAGATCTTTTTGAAACGGTCGAGGTGGTAAGGTTTGTAAATTTTGTATTTTGAAAAGGGCCCTTGCGTTCTCATCCATTGTGGGATATGATTCTAAAATTATCACTGTCATTGCGCGAGAATCTAATTAATTCCGCCTAGTGTTGTTTCTATAAACACATAATATAGTTAAACAGGTATTAATTAATTTTCTTTTGTGTTCAAACAAGTTCTTGTTTCAATGAATTCAACAGTGTTATGCAACTATAATGATAATATGCGCTTTTGACATAGAGTCGACTAGAACCGTTCAAAAAAAGCCTTGAACGACCAATGTAGTGGTTTCTACGAACACTAATTGACAGGTCAATATCGCTTTGCTGTCGGTTTCCGGTTGCATTTCGTTAATAACAATACATGGGTACATCGTGTAACGAAACGTTTAATAAACCCCAAGTCCGGTGAACTTAATTAATGTATTAAAAAAAAAAAACTCACAAAATATTCGAAAAATCCATTTGTTCAATAATAAAAACAAGTTTCTTGACAAAACATTGTAATGGGTTTTTTTCTTTAAAATTTTAGTTACATAGTTTCCCCTCGAGAGTTTGAAATTTCCTGTTTCCCTATGTAATCATATTGTTTCCATAATGACGACCTTGTCGACTTTCCTCCAGATAAAGGTGTTTAAACTGACTCAACGCGGGTAATTACAGCATTCTGTAAATATTTCCTGATTTCTATAATACGGAACAAAATATAAACGTGGCCGTATTCCCTCTCTCTTTTCACGGTTCCGATGCTGTTGTTGGCAGTGTATCCAGACGAAAAGTATTCCAGACATCGTAGTCGAGAGAGCTTCTTTATGTGCTGCATCATGGTCGTAAACACAGCATTACTCGAGAGTCGTGACCTTTCGGCGGTGTCCAAGTCAATGCTAAGGTCAGGCCAAAGCCAAACTTCTTAAAAAATAATAATAACTTGTGGTCTTTACGACGTTTCCGTTTTTTCGTTGTGAGATTTACAGTAACACTTAAGTCGAGGCTTGTAATTTTGGAATCGACCGACTACGTTTTTAAAAACTTATAGACTGCTTAAGGTACCCGAATAGCTTTGCTTGATGTTCAATTTGCGCCGCTGTAATGGCCAACTTGTAGGACTTTTAGTCTTATCACTCTTTTGCAATTCTATGGTGTTGATGATTTTCGGTGTATTTGCTTATCGACTGATGGCACACAATATTAATACCGATTCGACGGCTACGGTTTTAATCGTTACATAGTAATCATTTATATTTCATTATGAATTACGCGGTTATGTTTTCCAAACAACCTTGTCTTGACGAATGCGCAAAAAAAAAACAAAAATAATAATAAACAAAACCGTTTACAGTATGAAAACAACACAAATATTGCCTGACGTATCGAAACGAGCGTGGTCGGGGTTCTGGTTTGAAATTATTATATTACTACACCTACTATTTATATCATTATTATTGTATTGGGTTAACCCGGGAGTAAAATATAATGTTATGGAAAAAAACCACTCATGTTCGAGCAAGGTCGCGTAGTGTTTACATTTTATTTTCATACATGCATTTTGCTGGACGTCCACACGTGCGACATAAATATTATTATCCATGTATATAAAAATGAGTGTACCTATGTATGTCCTTTATAGACGTTGAAACGGTTTCGCTTTTTTTTTCAAACTTGGCACGAATATGATTTGAATTCTGGAAAGTGTACGCGTAGTAGGGCGGAAATCTCCTTCCGGTGCCCTGGAACCCACCAGAATCAAAAAAGTGTCCCAAAAATGAGAAAAATCGAGATGAGGCTCCAATTAAACAGTAAATCAGGGATTTCCTAATTGATTTAGTATTTTGAAGGCGAAAGGGATATGGTAAGAATTGAAAGGGAACGAGGAGGAGTGGACGACGATAAAAGGTATTCGATAATCCCCGGATAACTGTTATAAGATATTTATTATTATAATTATTCAATACTGATGTGTTGCAATTGTTGTTATCCATCCAGCTGGCTAGTTATTATAATACATAGATTATAGTGTCTATTTTTTGCCAATAAAAAAAAAACAATATTTTTACGAGCGATATCGTCACTATAAAACCTAGTTTTGACATAATATAAAACGTTATCAGAATAATAATATAATGAAATATTGTCAATTGTGTGTACACCGAGGAAGTCTGTTTTTAGTTTTAATTATAAGATACCAGTTTCATCGTTTCAATATGGTCGTGACATAATTTTATTGTCTTCCAGGAGTCGACAGAACGAGTTGTGCGAGTCTTTGCCCTGGTACGATCTTGACGAAACGTCTCTTGCTGCTGTTGGCAATTAGAGAATGTTACAAAGAAATCCAGTTTTTTTTTTTTATGAATTTACGGAATCTCTGCTCGCACGGGTCTACGATGAAATGTGCAAATTTCAAACGCACTGCAACACAATCCATGTATCCGGGATGAACGGCCTTCGGATAACCACGGCCTTCTTCCATTAGGTCGTTAAAATTTCATATGCGTGTGTGATAATAAGATAATGTTCGTTTTTAACTAATTACACAGCACAACAATCTACAAGATGCGTCAACTACCACACCAGTAATGTTACTATCGTCGATTTTCAGATGAGCGGTGCTACACACAAAAACGGCGGCCAATTTCATACGGGATTACCGCCGTCGACGGGGGTACCCCCGTCATTGTTTACCATCCGCCGTCTATAATCTATGACGAGGGTACGCCTGTTGACGGCGGGAATCCCGCATAAAATCGGTCGCCGTTCTGGTGTATACGACGGTGCTATGCATACGAGTGACGCTATTAGCATCGTTCATCTGTATATTATTTTAAAACCAACGACATTAGGTATGTAGGTATATTTCCCGACTCTTTCAGGCCTATAGCCGCTGCTGTTCTCTTGTCCGGATTACGCCGATAGCTATTTTTCTCGGTAAGTATCATTTTTCCGTTGAACGCTAACAATAAAAAAATAACATATTATTCTACTGTTCTCGCGAGACCTCGAACGTTAATATTTTTGAAGTTCAAACACATCACATTATTATTAGTATCACTACATTATAGTGCGTACTTGGTATTTCCATTAGCGTTTGCACAGCAATAACACACCGCCTAGCCGTGACACGGCAGACGAAAAACCAATTGACCCTACTAAGCATCTCCTCGCAACATCAATAACATTATTATTGTTGTTATTACCTATTACCAAACGTCATTTCCAAGACGTTCATAATATACGAGGAAGTAGTGCTTCGAATTTATTATAGTAGACGGTTGCAAGTGACGACGTGGGAGGTTATTGAAATGCACACTTTTAAAAACAATATCGACGATATCTGCGTAGGCGCATCTTGTTATACTATTACTATTTATCTGCGTTAGCGTTTTTTAGAAATCGATTTTTTTCAACGTTAAATAACATTTAAAAAATATCATCTTACAAGCGTACCGATTTCTATAACTTTTACATCGATCAATAATGCTAAAAAACGAATCATACATTTTTCAACGTGTTGGCTCCTCTGTAAAAAATTATGAATTCTCGCTTAGTGTCGTATTTCAATGGAATGCGCATAGATAAACAATAAATACTAAATGGATAGACCACTCCTTAAAGGTTGAATGGGGTCGGTTCGATCGGACACACGCCTGCAAATTTTAAACGAAAGCAGGCAAATCATAAACAGCACATCTGGTAGTAAAAAATTGAAACACTCAGAAAAGAGAAGTATCATAAACATAATACGATAAAGTGTAAATGTGGCTGTTGTTATTATCAAGGATTTAGCCGGTTTTTAGTGTCCCATCGCTACAAGAAAAAAGCAACATTTATTTAAGGTGATAACTAAAGTCATTAGTCTTTAGTCAAACCGAGTTAGAATAGGATTACAATAACAAACTTAACCTTGTCCGAAAAAAATCTTAAGCATCTTTGTTGTTCGCTCTTAATAAAACTGCCTGAAATTAACTTAAAACATTGTAAATAAAAACAAGAATGCTCAATTGTCAAGCTATCAGGCTATAAATTGTTTTTTAAAATCTCAAGGTTTTTTTATCTATTATGAAAATAGTATTTTTATTCGATGAGAAACTAAAAATCCGTCTGGATCTCAACAGCACTATATTTATTTAAACATAACTACGTATTTTAATATTTAACAACATAATTTATGATACTAATTAAATATTATTATTTCCGTAAAACGCATAACATATCCACGGTGCACATAAACATTGTTTTTAAAAAATAACACCGAAAAATCTAAGTCTGATGTTCTAGCGTCTCTTAATACTCTTAATATGACCTTCTCTGTCGATTATTTCTAGGCTGCGGCCCTTCGAATAAAAGTACTTCAATATTAATATGATTACTATGTGAATTAAATTTTTCTGGTTTTTGTATGAGCGAATTTTTTTATTATTTCTTCTGAATCAAACTTCTTGCCTGATACATATTTTTCTATATGAGATTGTGGCTGGATTACAAATAAGCTACAACAACTTTCTCTGACAGGTGTATTTTTACAACTTTGAGAGAATCATATTATATTTGTTTATTATACAATCATCTCTTTAATGTAAGAACATCCTGTTGAAGTCGTACAGTATTTATACAAAAAGTTAGATAGTTGCTAAAAGTCAGAGCAAGTGGTAGATCATTACAATGTTTCATCAATTGTGCGATTTTTCAGTCATCGTCAGAACTATGATATTTTCCAGTGACTTTTTGTCACATTTAGTTGGTCAGTTACTTCCGATCGAAATCAACTATTAGTGACTAAAGAAGCTCCAATAAAAGCAACTTGAAGTATCTTTCATCTCAACAGGTTCTCATATAAATTTGGCCGACCCTGGTATTAGATTAACGTCACACGTCTCCAAGAAGACAATTATTGCTCTAGGCTTACGTCATCTATCGTCGGCCGAGTTCGTTTACTTAATGCACACGATACATATATATACATTGGATTTTAGTACGAGCTCGAAAATTTCGTTTATGACGAATCAATGTCGAAATCGCACTTAAGAAGCACATAACGCACATAACCATCGTCACGATTGGCTATTAAGACAATCGCTATACAGCACACAACGACATGTTTTACACGCTATCGTCAACGGCAGCCGAAGGGTATCCTGTGGTCAACCTATCAATCACCGTACACACGATGTACGGTGTCTTTTGACCTTGTTGACTGCCAACATTACATTCGATCGTATTATTATACACTGCTGTTGACGGACGTTTGGTGACGATGACCAGGTATCCCTCCTGAGAATGAACAACAACTTTTCTGCGAATAAAATATCCACATTCAAACGACAAGGAATGACAAGAATACACAATAGGTCGTCGACGGATGACGTCAAAAAAAAAAAAAATAAAAAAAAAAAACTACTCAATCCAACGCGCGACGATACGCGCATAGCAAAATACCACCAAAACCGTTCGGGCCACAATACACTATTATCATAACGTAGTGTTTGGTATTTTTTTTCTTCTCTGCAATCTGCTAAATACCGTTGGGTCCGTCCATTGTATGTGTGTTAAAATCTATCGAAATTAGCACCTGAAGATGGCGCAACTGTGCGTATTAGATACGTTTGCTGATAATTCAGATGACGACGAGCAGATAAGATTGTGTTGGAACTTGGATTGCTAAATATTAAAATATGAAATTGTTTGGGGACACCACACAGTATGCGACGGTTGCTCGGTGTAAAAAAAAAACAAGGATTAGCATTCTGTACACGGTTTATTCTGAATAAGTATCACAGATAGACGATTTCGACTTTTGCTATGTCCTCTCTGGAATAGTTATTTTACAAATGCAATAATCATATAATAGGACAATATCAAGTAAAAAAAAAAATGCAAATTAAAACAGTTCTAACAGTTCTTACTAATTTGATTATTTTTAAACAGTTCAATTTTCCTTCTTATCAAAAATCTAAGAAACTTTTTTCCAAATGAATTTTTGGCAATGCTCTACTAAAACAAGCGAAAGGCTGATTATTTTTCGAAGGACCTTATTTGAGCAGACTACGGTAATCAAAATGAAATCAAAACGAATTACCATTAAATAGTGCTCGTCAGTACGGTAACAAGTGCCCACCAAATGATAGTATCGTTAGTTTTGGAGTTAGGGTGTTCGTTTTTTAAAAATTCTTTATTTACGATGGCATTTGATCTTTGCGACGCGGGTTTGACAGCTAACATAGTAGAGGCGATTAATAAGTAACGGTTCGACGCCTGTGGCAAGTACCATTAAAATGAAAAGCGGCGTTCGTAATACGTGATAGATAGACCACTATACTGACTCTAGAGTGTATTATTATATAAAATGATTCGAACAAACCGTCGGAGCTGTCGATAAGACTATTCACATTTTTTGACGAACGCCCGGAAGGTCGTTCGTGTTTGGATATTATTATGTCGACTCGTTGGTATGTAGGTGCTAAGGTTACAACCTAGAAAAATGAAATATTTCAATGGACATACGTTTCAGAATGGATCATACGCTCTGTATAGAAAACGATTGTGTGTACTATATTAAATAATAATAATACGCTTCCCTTTGCCGTATCGATAAGCCGTCACTGTCAAGGTCGACCGGAGTCAGTCACCCTTGACGTAACACAACCGAAAAGTCTCGTTTGGCGCATTTATTTCTCTATACTCCATAATATAGGAACCGAACAAAACCCACAGCTAAATCGTTCGCCGTTACCATGCTGGTTTTGCCGAACAAATACTAATTATAACGAAAAATCCCATGTATTTGATGGGTTTTTACCGTCAACACCGAAATATATACTAGCCCGCGCGTACGGGTTTCCCACTTGTCTGGGATTTCCCATACATATTAATAGTATTTTTACAACGTTCGCGTTGTATAAAACCTGCACAACCAAATATTTTTGAAATAATACAAAACAAATGTACCTATGTATAAAAACAAAACGTTCAGGGGTCGTTGGTCTCAGGGAAATGATTATGCATGGCTCTCGACCTTTTTCAGTTTCAAGTCTAATTTTGAACGTTTGCAACAACCAACGTACGTATTACTTAAATTTTAAAGGTCAACCTAACTTAACCCAACCTAACCTATAAACCATTATTATATACTGTACATCACCGTTAAAATTTACTAATTTTTGTTTTTCCATTATTATAATTTACCCGAGTCGAGTATTTAAATAATATTCAATTTTGTCGGTTTGGATTTTAGAGTGTTGTGCCAAACCACATTTCGCAGGGGTTTTATTTGAAATATAAATTTACATATACATATAATTTCATATCACGTGCGGTGTGTTATTAATTTTCCATTTTAATACACGGTTCGGTAATGTTATAAAATGTTAAAACGAAATACTCTGATTATGATAATATTAAAACAATGTATTACGACCATCGCATCCGAGATTTTCACCGAACGGCAATACCTATAACCGTGCGTTAACTGCCGGATTTGATTTTTGGTTTTTACTTTGGTAAATTACACATGAAACAACAATTGAGAAACGGGTACCGGCTAATCGAACAATAATAACCCGACAATATTAATATCGTTAAAATTGTATGGGTACGTTCAAACTGCGTGGATAATAATGGACGGCGAATTAAAATGTTATGTTGTTTAACGAGTTGTATTCAACTACCACGCTAATGACTTGCACCTAAGTAAAACAATAATAAGCTACATTTTAGTGCTATTATTAATAGCCCTATCGAAGGTAGACTATAAAACAAAACAAAAAAAACAATTACCGAGTCGACGTTTAGATATAATAATAATAATGTCATTTTTATGCAAGTGTGTATGTGAACTCTGCCACGAGGTCATAATATTATACCGTCGCGTGACAATAATGTATGTACATAATAATAATTGTTATAAATCCGAGTAACGCGAAAGTCAACCGTCGGAGGTCTATGTTTTACTATTAAACGTTTTCAACAAGTATGCAAATAGGTACCGCGCATACCGCATAACTAAAGGTCAAAAGATACACCGACATTTAACGAAACGGTTTTTATAAAAGCGCGATTTCTCTTGTAAATTTCGGCGATTTCGTTGGGTTTGGAAAAAAAAAATGTTTACAACAAAAACAGCGGATGTATATTATATTATATAATATTTTTTCCCAAACGGCTCCCGTTGAAAAAGGTTTCACGAGTAGGTAAATTCCCAAACGGCTCCGGTACTATGCGTGTATATTATCAAGTCTCTTTAACTTTTCAAAAAAACTAACTTAAATATTTAAACCTGTAACCTCCTCCTAGACCGTAGCCTACAAACCTAGGATATTTTTAGTTAGCGGAGCGAAGCGACGGCGCTGAGCGAGCGAGTGCCAAAACACTTGGAGACCTGCCGTCCTTATCGGTTATCAATACGAATTCCGAATTTGGTAAAAGTGGTGGTAAAACCCCTATTAAACCTATTAAAATTTTTTGAAAAAACGATAGACAATTTTTCGTTTTCTTTCAATAAAGAACTCGCTGACGCGAAGGAATTTGTGTTGTAAAAAACCGGAGCCGTTTGGGCTACGTCCACGTTTTCCTACCGTCTAGGTAGGTCTAACATAGGGGACGCCTTTGGATCGCTCGCCACTACTGAGTGAAATCATGATAACGACAATAATAATAATTTATTGACAAAAAAAAATATTATACTCACGATTAAATTCGTATAGTTGATGTTTTTCCGTTCGAGACGTTTCTCGAGTCGGAGCCGGAAAATTACACCGACGGAAAATTATTTGTATAAATAATTTTCAAAAAAAAATAAATTGAACTCTCGCCGTACAACGTCTCGTCGTCGACGGATTTCAACAAACAGTACAATATAATATTATACACGAGCGATCGAGTCGATAAAAAGCAATAAAAAAACGACAACGACTAGATAATATAAATACGCCGTGTTTGGACAGAGAACAACCGACAGGAGTGTTTGAAAAACGACGAAATTAAAACTTTTGAACAATTTGTTTTTGTTTTTTTCGGTTAACGCGATATTCAAACACTCGTTTTCGGATAAATCTTCTACAATGGAAACTAGTCCCACGCGCAAACACACACACAAACGTTGGCACACGGTCGCGGGTTGGTTACTGACTGTGGTCGGCGCAACCACGCGAGCACGGTGGCCGACGATACCGCCGATACCTACCCACCACTGCCGCGGCGGCGCGCGCCCTACTCTACCCGCCGCGGCGGCCGTACACAGCTGCAGGTGTGAAATAAAATTAAGAACAAAAAAAAAAGAACCCGACAAAAGTAACAAAAGTCGACTATAGAAAGCGAAAATTAAACGTTTCCGTTATCCGTTTCAGCGCTAACACACTTTTGCGAATAATATGATAAAATATAACACATTTACCACGTATACTGTATCTCTACACTACTAAGTACTGACCAACACATTTGTATTGAGTAAATGAGTCCTGAACATTTTTTTTTTTTTTGGACTCCAAATAGCACAATATTTTTAATGTTGTCTATTCACAGAGTACACGGTATAATTATTAAAAAAAAATAATCGGCGTGATGGTTTTACCAAAAATGAACGTTTATTAAAATAAAAACTTTAAGGTTGTTAGAATCCCAAGCCCCCCCCCCCCCAAACATAGGCGTAATTTCAATTTTTAACTTGGGTGGGCTGGACATTTTTTTAAAATTATATATATAAGTAAATATATTTTTGTATTTTAAAATTTTATGCATAGCCTAATTTTTTTGGTGGGGCTATGTTTAGCATTGGGGGGGGCTAAGCTTTCTAAAACCCGTATATCAAAATACATGTTTTTATGTTTTCCAAGTTCAATTGTAATAGTTTCAAATGTAATTTAATCCAGAACTGGTTATCGATTAGTCAACATTTTCAGAAAATCATTCTTTATTAAACAAATTAATTGAATAGACATATGTATATATGTTATGAAAGTTTCAAAAGTTGACATTGCCTGGAAAATAATAAAATAAAAGTAACTGTGCAATATATTTTATAATATTGTAAAATAACATACCTAAATAAAGATGTTAACAAAAAGAAAAACTATACATTTTTTATTAGGGGTTTTCTGAAAAAAACATTGTGTCTCACGTTAAATTTTATCTCCCTGTAAACCACGACGCTGACACAGTCAGTAATAGTAATTATTATTAATATATTTTTTAAATAACTTCTTAAAGCAAATAAACATTTTTTATCACTCTTGCTCTTATCATCCCTCACTACATCTTATCAATCCTCCTTATCACGTTACCTTATCTATTATTATAGGTTTATTATCATGGATTTCGATCTTACTGAAAAGTTTCACGCTAATTTTGAATCGGCCCTCAACCATAAAACATGTTGAAAAAATACACAATATCGTTTGGACACCTCGTACATAAAATTATGTTTGTTTTATAAATACCATACAAAAAAAAAAATCATTGACATATTTTTCTCCGTTAAGTTTTTCAAGAGTCAGTGTTTTTTTTTTTAATTTTTACCTAAAAATCATCCGTCACAATAAAATATTACAACGATGACCTTACAGTTATTCAGAAAGGAGTGTCACCACCGATCACTTTCAAAAATATATAAAAGACTTGATAGCTAGATTGATGCTACAACATTAAAATTTACCATGACTTGCGTTATTGCGGCTATAAACCCCGTTTGTTCATTAATATTCAAAAAACAATAATAATGGCCGCACGGACGTAAACCTCCGAATAAAAATGATTACATTATTTTTGCATGCTAACACATTTAGGTATACAGGTATTTAAGATGAACAGCGATTCCATAGATGAGACATTATAAATTGTTGCTCGTGGCAAATTATTACCAACAGTGTAATATAATGGGGTGCACGGTAATTGTGAAAAAATGACTAGGCTTTTAATAAACGGAATAATCATATGTAATTCGTACACGGACACATTATTATTGTCATGATGATATAATAATATGAATTTTTAGAATTATTTTCAAAATATACATCTATTAAGGTATATATTAAATATACTTTTTACTTAATGTTTTGTGTTATATTTGTGTGCTGGCAGTGTATTAATTGCGTTTTACGCGCTTTAGATGGCGTTTTTATTTACATACTAAGCGGTCTGACTAAAAATATACATGCGAAAAAAATGCATAAATCTTAGTCCTTAAGACACGGGTGGGTAACGTCCTCTTAATGGTTCAAAAGATAACCTTGAGAATATATTTTATTCGATAATTACTTTTAAACTACTGTACTTAAATGTTATTTCAAACAACAACCGTCCAATAACCAGCACAAAAAAAGAAAAGAGGATGTTATTAATCAGTCCGACCTACATACGGATAGGTCGAGTGCACCACAAGTGGTAAGCCATTTCAATTACAACATAATGATATATACTTTGAGTCGGTTGTTTTTTACCAGATCAACCGATTCTTTATTCACAAGTCTGGAAGTGGTGGTCCCATGGAAAGTATATCAATACATCAGATTACTGGAAAACAAAACTTCACTTTTGTAATATACTATTAAACCCTAACTGGGTAGTACAACTTTTGAATTAGTAAAATCTAGATTTTCATTTTTTTGAACTCGCTACTAGATGTTCATAAAAGCTATTTTTAAGACATTATATTGGAAATAATGCACTTTATGTAATATTAGTAGTTTAGCAGGCAAGTCATAAAAGATAATAATTATTATTATTGCCGTTCGGATTTCCGGTTATAGGGGGGGAAAAAATGTTATGCTTTTTTTAAGAAACTATAAACGAATAAAAACCACATTGTTTTAGTTTTTGTAACTCATTAACAAGCTGGCCATTGGCAGACACCAGTGGTACTATTAAAAAAAAAAAAAAACACACACACAAATATATATTTATCATAATATAATATAATATACAATTAATAGTTACGTGTACCATAACTAGTTGAAAAGCTTAACAAAACAATAAAAACCATGATGTAATAAAAGTTAAAAAAAAAAAACTTAAATGCTTATAATAATTAATACGAAGGTGTTGGGTATGATGAGTGGGTGTTCCCCGCGGATCTTATTGATTATAATGGTTAATTTTTTTTTTAATATCAAAAACACATATTTGAATATATTATATTGTTGTTGTTTACTGATAAATCGGTTAGTGTTCGAGAGCTATTATAATAATAATTATTTTTTATTAGCTGTTTTTGTTCTTTTTATCGACCACTTCCTTGTTGTAATAATTCTTTAAATAGACCTGACCACATTGTAAAAGTTTTATATATTTTTTTTTTCTGTTCTCTGTTATTATTAACATATTTTTAAATGATAAAATTATTATTATCATTAGTATCAATACTAACTGCTTGAAAATGAACGAAACGATAAATTCACCGAAATTCGGAGCAACTTAACCTAATATTGATTTGGATTTTTTCAATTTAACCTAATTTTTTACTAGGCACGATTTTATTAGCTAGACAGAAAAAAAAACAATATTTTTATTAGTTTTCTATTCTGTACTATTCAACTATGCGCGAAAACGTTATGGCGATCCTACTTGTAATAATAATATGACCTAAAGAAGTCACGGTTGTCCGTATACATTATTATTATTATTATAGTCATACGCAGTCGCTAGTTACGAGTGCCGACTTGCCGGTTAAGTAATTATACTTTAATGTTTAAAAAATTAGTAATTAACTGCCAAAAAAAAAAAAAAATCTAAATAATAATATATATTCTATAGAGAACACCTATTTGATATTATACTATTATATATATATATATATATATATATATATTATATTATGCGACACGTTGTACAAGATGGCCCAGGAAGATTTGACAAATTAAATAACTTTTGTTCTAGAGAATATTTTTAAGATTTTTCTTTTAAAAATAATTTATACTCATTTGCGCTATAAGCACCACGGTTTTTAATACACTTAACTATTTTACTTTAAAAAAAAAAAAACCAAGATAGCCATTTTGTTAAGAATGAATTGCTGAACGTTTTGACTGGTCGACAACCGGATTTGGGTAATTACTATTTAAGTTACTAAGGGTTAAACAATAGGATGGAAAGATTTTTATCTGCGCGTATTTCTCTACCGCACTCCACCTCCCATCATACCCTTCAACCTTGAGTAACTTAAAAAGTATTTGTCCAAACCCGGTTGTCGACCAGTCAAAAGGTTCAGCAATTTATTCTTAACAAAATGGTTATCTTGATTTTTTTTTAAAAATGTAACAAACAAATTTTTTTTTTTAAATTAAAATAGTTAAGTGCATTAAAAACCGCGGTGCTTATAGCACAGATAAATTTTTGAAAGAAAAATCTTAAAATTCTCTAGAACAAAAGTTATTAAATTTGTCAAATCTTCCTGAGCCACTCTGTAATAATATTCTATAACTCAATAGTAATTTTGTATATTATACACTGTGGTTTGCAATACTAAACAAATGAGTTCCAACTTGGAAAACACTTCTGTAAATTAAAATTAGAAATATTTTATTATCCAAATACCTACTTACCGACGAGTCTATTATTATTTCAATTTTAACTCTAGAGTTTTAAATATACGTTATGCGGATTATAGAAGACAAATAAAGAAAATTGTCGTCAAGTCAAGTATAAACTTAAACATTCAAGTTCAGTATGTACACATCCTAGCAACTGAATAATTAAACGGTTCGTCGAAATTTTGGGTGGGTTTTTCCCATAGGATGAAACCATAATACCTGGGAAAACCAGTGACAACGTTTGGAAAAACCCCTAAAAAACTGGTATTTCAAAAATAAAAAATAAAAATCAATAAATACCTCATGGAAATTATAGCGTGATCTCTTTGTTGTATAGACCTTGAAAATACTAAAAATTTACCTTTCGCGCGTTGCAAAGGTTAATAATAAGAATTTTTAATCAATGTGTTTTATTTTTATTGCGTTTTCCGAAATTAAAAAAACAATAAAGGGATTATGCTATAATTTGTTTACAGACATTTATCGTTTCAGAGTTTTTTTTTTCAATTTTTTACAGCGGTTCAATTAGACGGGAACAATATTATTTTTATTTTTAAATTAGTGGGTAAATCCGGTTTTTCCCGACTCAAACGTGATCTTATGTACAGTTACAGCTGCACAGAGTAAATAATTTTCACGTGTAATACGATCTATAGGTTTTTTTGGAAACACTATACTATATTTTCAGAATACACCTGTTAAGATTTGCTCAGTTGTTGTCTCGGAATGGGTGCTTTGACATTGAAATGTTTAGGAATTAAGTCTGACGTACCACGCAAAATACACAGCACTGCATTATTATCCATACATTTTTCTAATTTCATATACGTTCAAGTTACCACAAAATTGAAATTATTTTGTCTTAGCTTTATCGCTCAACGATAAATCATTAATTAGCTCGTCGACGTTATCAATGTTTGGCTACTTTCTTCTATTATTACATTCACAGTCCTCGCTCAAATTGTTTATTAAGGAAATTTCCTTAATTTAAAAAAAAACACTTCTTTACATCGTTCTTCTCTCCAATTCCGTTTCATCTAATCACACATTATTTTCTCGCGTCTTCTTCTAGTCAGTCATTTCTATTCTTAAATAGTACAATATTTATTTGTCCAACAAAAAACGTATGAACCATTTATTTTCACAAAGCTAAATATTAGCAACATAAATAACAGTACAAGAAAAATGATAAATTTGTATAAATTGAGTTAGAAAATAATTTTTACTTTATAATACCCAGCTTTTATTTAAATACAAAAAAAAATTATTTGTTAAACATTATTTGTTTAAAAAAAATTAGTTTGGAATTTCAAAGTATTGAAACCCTAAATCCAAAAAGTATTCCTTTACTACCTTTTCCACGTGTTGTTTGATTTGAAATTTGACCTCGGAGTGTTCACTTTCGTCGAGAGGCTGGTCCGTTGTTTCATCTTCTTCTACCACTTCAGCATCCATCGAAGAACTTTGATTAAGATCAAGAGCATCGACATCTTTCGGTAGTATGCAGTATTTCTCCATAAAGGGTAACAAAACAACTCTTACTTGGCGGTTTAAACATTTCTTTACACCTTGATAAAATATTTTGATATTTACATCGGCGTTCTCGGGGTATTCATATTGTAGTGTGGTCTTTACATCTCGAATCATTATCACGCTAGTTACGAGGGATTGTATATGATTCTGGACTACATGATGTTTTTTAAATTTCGTCATCGGCTCTAACAAATAATTCAACGCACACGACATGTAATCAAACATCTGTTTGCTGTTTTCGATTTGTTTCAGAAGGGTGTTGAAAAGTACACAGGATTTCCGGTAGTTACCAGACAGTACTTGAAAAGGCTCACTAAAAACATGGCCTGCTGTACACCTCTCGTTGTGGCGACGTTCTTGGAAATATTCTCTTAGATATGCACAACGCATCTCATAATCACATCTGTCCAGGAAGCTTTTAATCAAAAGTAAGTACTCGAACACAGCACTCGCGTACACGCATCCCAACAGCTTATTGACCATGCAATATTTTTTTTCCATGTTTTCTTTGGTGATTTTTTTCGTCTGATTGGGTTCTTCCGGGGCTATAAATAACTCAATTCCCGAAAATGAAGACTGAGCGCTTGAGTTAACGTGATATTTGACTTCCAGATGATTGAGCCGGGCCCATCCGTCATGTTTCAGAAGTGTATTTAGTCTGTTGATGTAATTTTTGCTCGGCACGAATTGGTGCGAAAACGGTGCGAGTTCGATTATGGTTAATAAAAATAACAGATCAATCGAAACGTTATAAAACATTTTACCAGCTTGAAATATATCGTGTTACAAGGCGGTACAAAAAAAAATTATATTATATACGAAGAGTTACATTCGTTCTCAAACAGAAAGCTCTGTATTAAAAACGGTTGACTTGTTTGACATTTGGAAATGTGTTTAATTGTAACATATTTTTAGTGTATATATATATATATATATATATATATATATATATATATATATATATATATCGTTGTTGTTTATTTATTTGGACATGACAGACTATAGGTTTTGTGTTTAACACGTGTTTCCAATTAATTTTCTTGTAGCAATAAGTAAATAGTAAACTGCGAAAACTACAAAAAAAAAACATTTTATAGGGAACTAGTGTGTATTTGGATATTTTTATGTAATAATTGCGACACGATATAGTCGGGTGGAAATAATACGAAACTAGCATAACCTTAATAATAAAAGTAGCTATTTAAAAACACTACTCATACCTAGTGAAGTGCCAGTAAAATAATGATAAAAGCTATTTTTTAGTTTTATGCAATTATAACAAAATTGATAATCATCGTTGTAAAAGGATGGCAAACTTCGTATCCAATATTCATATTTTTTTTGTATTTTTGTTACATACTGTAAAACAAAAAATGTACAATAAGTAAAATTATTTGGAAGTACAAATCAACAGTGTAGGCACCGTTTTACTTTAAGGCATCTAGGCTGGTTTCCAGGAAGGTTAACTGGTGTGATTAGTCGATTGGAGCATGGTTCAGTTTTGAGAACAAGCGACTGTAATACATTTTAGCGGGTTCATTTACTGATATGATATTAATGTGGCATTTTAATGATTCATTTGTGACAAATCAAGGTGCATTGATGATCGTAAGCAGGTTCAGTAGTTCTTATATTTGAGGATTCTGCAGACCTAGACCGTAGACATGAGATAATAACTAGGTTTTTCGCTGTTTTTCATTATGAAAATATTTTGGTTTATGTTATTTTACAACGTTCGAAGTTTTATCTTGTTTATGTGCGCCGTGAAGGCCTGAGTTTGCGAATAGATCCGGCGATTTCCTTGTTGGCCCATCTGCCGTTGTTATAAAATATTATGATACTATATCCGGCATGAGGCTTTATTCATATTATTCTATCTGCATGGCGGACGCGACATACATATATTTTTTCATTTCAAACCCAACTAGTTTAATACACTCATAATATTAAACGTTCTATGCGTTACGCAATACAAATATTATGATCATTAACATGTTAGTGTGGTTGATATAGAAAATAAAACATGCCACCTAAATACACCACATATAGAGAAACCGTTACTTATATTTGCCAAGTTATACATCCCAAGTTGTTGCTACGAAAAAGGTTGCAATATCCAGTTTGACTAAAGTCATAAAAAAAAATAAAAACTGTACTTGTAAAAACTTTTATACTTTGACAACCTGCGATTTACATGCAATATGATCAATTTAAGATTTTATCGAACCGTGTTATCATGCAGAATTTTCGTGCAGTAAGTTTTTGTTCGGTCAGTGACAAACTATCTATACGACTCTTCAGAGGTTATACCGACTTAAATATCTGCGCCTGTAAAATAAGACCTTTAAACAAATCATATTATTTTCATCGAATGCAACATTATTGTCGAACCCAGTTATTCTCAAACAAGCAAGGTACATCAGATTCGTTTTTCTTACACTAATAAATACTTTGATTTAAAAAATTGAAGTATATAAAATAATAAATATATAAATCCCCACACAAAAGATCATATATTAGCATCATAAAATAATAGTAAAATCAAAATTATAAATTTGTGTAAATTTAGTTAAAAAAAATGTTTTATAAAAATACCCAGCTTAAATTTAAAAACAAAAAAAAAAAATGATTAGCTAAATATTATTTGTTTACCAATAATTAATTTGGAATTTCAAAGTACTGAAACCCTAAATCCAAAAAGTATTCCTTTACGACCTTTTTCACGTGTTTTTCGATCCGCAATTTGACCTCAGAGTGATCGCTTTCCTCAAGGGGCTGGTCGGCTGTTTCATTTTCTTCTACCGCTTCAGCATCCATCCAAGGACTTTGATTAAGATCAATAGGATTAGTATCTTTCGGTAGTATGCAGTTATTCTCTAAAAAAGGTGACAAAACCTCTTTTAGTTGACGGTTTAAACATCTTTTTAGAATTTGATAATATCGGCTAATATTTACATCGGTGTCCTCGGGGTATTCATATTGTAGTGTGATCCTAACATCCCGAATCATAATCACGCTAGTGATGAGCAATTCATTTTGATTTCTGATAAAATGATATGTTTCATTTTGTATCAAAGGTTCTGCTAAATAATTCAACGCAAACAACATGTAAACAAACATATGTTTGCTGTTTTCAATTAGTTCCAAAAGGCTGTGAAAGAGTATACAGGATTTCCGATAGTTACCAGACAGTACTTGAAAAGGTTTACTGAGAACCTTACCGGATGCACACCTGCCGTTTTGGCGATATTTTTGGCAACTTTTTCTTTGACTCGCACGATACATCTCATAATCACATTTGGCCAGAATGCTTTTAGTCAGAAGTATGAACTCAAACACAGCATTCGCGTACACGCATCCCAACAGCTTATTGGCCATGCAATATTTTTTCCCCATGTTTTCTTTGGTGATTTTTCTCGATTGATTGGGTTCTTTAGGGGCTATAAATAGCTCAATTCCCGAAAAAGAAGAATGATCGCTTGAGTTATCGTGGTATTTGACTTCCAAGTGATTGAGCCGGCCCCATCCGTCATTTTTTAGAAGTGTATTTAGTCTGTGGATGTATTTTTTACTCGGCACAAATTGGTGCGAAAACGATGCGAGTTCGATTATGGTTAATAGAAATAACAGATCAATCGAAACGTTATAAAACATTTTACCAGCTTGAACTATTTTGTGTTAACGCGGTACAAAAAAAAAATGTATATTATGAACGAATTGTTACATTCGTTCTCAAACAGAAAGCTCTATCTAAGACGACGATTGACGCATTTGACATTTAGAAATGTGTTTACTTCTAATAGCAAAATCGCTGTTTTTGTTTATTTGGAATAGAGTTTTTTTATACGCAAACATGACAGGCTGTAGGTCTTGTGTTTAACATTGAAACCACAGATTTCTAATTATATTTCTTATAGCATTGTAAGTAAATGGTAAACTGCAAAAACTTCCAAAAAAAATTGTACAGGGAACTATTATGTATTTGGATTTTTTTAATGAATAATTGCATTACGATATAGTCGGGTGGAAATAATACAAAACTAGCATAATCTTTCTAATAAAAGTAGGTATTTAAAAACACTACTCGTACGTTGTAAGAGGATAAATATTATTTCTACGCATTTCCGTTTAGGATTTTCGGTGGCAAACTACATATCCAAAATTCATTTATTTTTTACAATCAAAATGTACATAAAGTAAAATAATTTGGAAGTATAAATCAGGCTCATATAGAAATTGAAAATTTGTGGTTACCTGCGGTCCTATTCATGTCGGTAATTAATGGCAACCTGCTCGAAGAGTTATTATTAATACGTTTAAATATTTAAATAATAAACTATTGATATGCTGGTGTGTGTTAGTGATAATCTAGGACTAGATAGACTAGTAATATTGACTTTAATAATTGTGTCTACTATCTACTACTCTAGAAAGTATAAATGAAAATGATCGGTCAAAGTAGTTGGGTTATTTATTCTTGGTTTTTTTTTTGTCCGCTTTCAATGTCAAATCCGCATGGTTGTACAAAAGTAAATACCGACCACCTGTATGCAATATATTCACAATACATATTATGCTGATAGCGCTTAATACACTACACTACGGGCGTTACACATACTCAATGTGATATTATACAATTTAAAAAATCGATTACGTGGATCAAATACGAAAGGTGAAAGATGCCATAGGCGACTGAGGTCATTTGTTATAAAAAAAATGTATATAATTATATATAAATTTAAAAAAACGATTTTTCCCTCTTATCGCAACCACAGCGTATTGGGAACGGTTCGATTCGATTGTCCGCAGTGACTCGACGACCTATATTATATTAATATATGTATCTTCTACCTGTGCACCTAATGATACTTGATAGCATTGTATATTTGTCGAAATTAAAATCATTTATTCATTCATTCGGTGTACGAACTGCTGTTTTGAAACTAAACATTCGAAAACATATTACAAAATGGGTAACAATTAAATTAATGTCGTATACTTCTTCTGAAGTGCGTATAAGGAGTATCAATAGTCGATGGCAATTGTGGGCATTACTCAATAGCTGTTAACAGTACAAAACCAATATAGTACATGTCACAATAAAATAAACATCAACTAAAACAAAAAAATTGTTCACATGAATATGCAAACGCTTTCTGTACCTATTGGCAAAAAATTCGACATTGAATTCTAATTAAAGTCTGAAGGACTTATTTTGTAACTTCAGTAATAATTTTGCATTATATCCGCGTTTAAATAATACTGTTTAATAATAATATTTTGGGTAAATTTTCTTAAAACTCTAACAGTATAATTTTTTTTTAACCCCAAATTCTTACACAACTTGCACCAATTTTTAAGGATACGAAATGGGAAATTTAAAAAAACGATTTTTTTTTTTAGCCACTTTAATGGGCTTGTACCAATGATGTACACTTTTTCTTTTCAGCTGTAACCGTAAAATTTCTCTAAGGAATCCCAAAGCAGGAGGGAAAACCCTCAGAAAGGGTTCAGAAGGGAAATTAAACCGAATATTGTTTTCTAGGAAAGTTTTAGTATACAAGTTAATTATCAAAATTAAAAAAAACAATAATTTCTAGAACTTTTTGCTTGTATTTGGTAACAACTTATAACACTTTTTCTTTAACAGTAATGTTATAATAGTACTTTTTTAATACATTTCATAAAACCTTTTCGAATCTTGACATAAAAATTGTCTTTTGAAAACTAATTTAGAAACCGAAATAATTATTATAAATCAAAAGTATTCCGGACAAATTAAAAAAAAAAAAAACATAATATTTAAAAAGAAAACAACGCCTTCTTAACCCGTGTTGTAGCTAAAATACAATTATTTAAGATAAACCAACCGAGTTATACGAGTCGCAGTATTTTGTTATAATAATAATAATTATTATTAATATACATTATTGTGTAACATTATTCGGTCTGTTTTGAAAGAATTAAATTCAATTCAAAAACGTCATAATTACAACGATATTATCACTGTAAAGTTCTCAAGAATAATTATACAGTTTATCATAGAATCAGTTTACCAGCACAGTGTATAGTGAAAAATAAAAACTCATTACTGTAGAAAACAGCATATTTTTCACACGGTATCAAGTTAAACGGTTAAAGAAATACTCATTACAACGGGACAAATAATATTTTTAACTTGAGATTACATCAACACAAAATTAAATATCAAGATTTTTTATTTATACAGTTGAGTGATATGATATTGAGTTTTTAATTATTGTTCAACTGCTTATAATTTCAACCTACGTTTTTCTATCAAAAGTCATAATGTAGATAAAGTATTAGCATTGATACTGATATTAAAATTACTCAGCTCTTCAGTTCTATCTCTTGAGAAATGCCTAAAATGTTAAGCCATGCTTATTAATGCTAGAAAATAACAATAATGATTGTAGATTTCCACGGTTAACGAGTTCCATTAAATAAAATCATATCCAAAGAATACATGAAACGTTTCAAAGTCAAAACTTGTAAAATCCGTATTCTAACATTAATATAATTCATTGCCGAGGGCTTATTTAAAACTGTTCATTTTCCTTTTCTCTTATCACTCCTTATCTATTAACATCCCTCCTTATCACGAGTCACTCCTTATCTATTAACATTTTTTCTTATCACACATCATAAAATAAAGGTATCTTTAAAACAAATATATAAATATCTAAATAATAATATAAATTGTAAAACCATGGCCTTCGCTAAAAATAATTCTTGATTCCGCGTCAAAGCTAAATAAGGGCGAGCACGAAAAACCTTCCCCCAGGTGTCTACAGCGTTGCGCTTCTCCTTAATTTTAGCAGAGGGAGGACACGCGTGATAGGATAGCTTACAATAATAATCGTATAGTTTATTTCTTTTTCATTATTACAACATAAATGGACATAGGTCCATGCGCCTAAAAACAAATCGCATAATCTTGTTTATTCCGATTTCTTAAAATATTAATGTATCATTTTTTCTAAATACTATTAGTCAGGTGAGTAAACACGTCGATGTTTTTAAAAACATCAATAACACATCTATTTCCCGTTGAATAATTAATTACAAAAAATATGTAAACAATTATTTAACACCGGGCAAACCCGTGTTATTCGGATAGTTAAAAATCAAATTACATTTGTGTTGTAATTTTAAGAAATTTTTTTTTTTTAACAGGACATTAAGTCTAAACATACCTGTTCGTTTGAATTAAATTTCGATTACTTATTACAACATATTACTCTTACAGGTGCTATTCGGCCGTGACACTTTTAATATTGATAATAGATTTTTATGTATGCGCAATAGGATTTTCTGCAGAAAAAAAATTAACCCATGACAAAGAACCTGGAGATATCGCACCAATCGCGTGTTATCGACTCGAGGAAAATATAATATGATTCAGCCCATAATCGGCTACACTAATGTACTGTTATGGATGTATTTTTCAAGTGGGTTTCTCAATTAGATAATAACGATTATTATTATAATTATTTCTAACGACCGTGGCTCGTACAACACGTCCTGCGTTGTTTTTGCACCGGCTCGCGTATACGTTTTGTACATGTCTACCATGATAATAATAATAATAATAACCATAGAATTTCTTTTCCAAACGAAATCGAAGAATCGTGTCACAGGTATGTTGTGCTTAACTGTCCGGACACGTTTGTCCTGGCCATGGATTTGCAATATTGGTCTGCACTCGCAGTCGCCGCTGTTAACAACTGCCCGTCTAAACAGCAAAGCGGTAAACGCCAAAATTGTTGAAATTGAGATTATTTCATATTCCGAGTAATTTTGGACAATTCCGCGTTTTTAACAATAATATGTCATTGGGCTGGTCACAAGAAATTTTATGTCGCCATTTTCGCGTTACACTTTCACTTTCCGTTAGAGATAAGTGATAAGAGATGAACGATAAGAGATAAGTGATAAGAGGCACAGAATAAACAAAAGGGAATTTTAGAGTTTATCAAAAAAAACGATCAGACATATTGACAAATTGGGTAAATAATAATTCCAGAACGCAGATATTTCTTTTTTTTTTCTTCAATTTTTCTGTGATTTGACTCTGTGACTCTGTTTTCAGAGTCAACAGATTGGCCAGAATGAACGAGAAACGAAAATTTCCCTACACCTACCAGCGCTGTACATTTTTCGATCAGTTTCAAGATGTCGGACATGATTTTATCTCATCCCATAAGAGCCCATGTAAAAACGATATAGTTTCTCTTCTGTTCGTTCTGTGTCGGAGGTAAGATATTAAAGATATGTGACAAGAGACAAAAGATAAATGATAATTCATAATAACTCGGTTTTTTTAGCTCGGGTGAAACCCTGTAAATCCATTAGAAATGCCTACAAAAGTGATTATAAAACGTCGTATCGACCAAACTATTGTCCAAGACTAGGGGAAAACACAGTACAACATAGCATGTTCTAGAAAATAAAGCAGTATGTACAATGGAGATTATTAATGTATATTATCTTAGTCAACTGATTTCCCAATTAATAATATACTGCGTATTTACCTAGTAATCTTAGCTAAAACGGCTTTCCACCTGTATGTGCACATGTACCAATACATTTATTGAGTATACATCAGATACTTGGGTACTAACAGCTAAAACCATAATGAGTTTATCATTGTGTTATCAATTATTACCAATAGTGAATATAAAATTAAATACCGTAAACTGATCTTTATGGAGATACTGAGTTGGTTTATTTTTTTTTTGTTATACACAAACGAGAAAAATGCAAAATATTAATTTAAATGTGAAAAACAAAGTAGTTGAATAAATTCAATTTTTTTAAGTTATTTCCACAACACAGTGTATGTTTCAATAAATACGGTTACTTATATTCAGAATTGGGCGAATTTTGAATAAAATAAATTTGTAATTTGACGAATATTGTTTTCAACCGCGAATAAAAGATCATTTTTAGTTAAATAAATATTGTTATAATAATAAGTATATAATAAGTGTAATAATAATAATAAGTATTGTTACAATGAATATTGTAAAAATTAACTATGATAAAAAAAAAAAAATTAAAATAGTTGTTTAATTAAAAAAAAAAAAATCTTATTTTACAATTAATGTTCATAAAATATATTTAAATAAATTTAAAATTATCTAAAATAAACAGTATAAATTATTTTTAATTAATTATATTATACAATTAACAAAAAATAAGGCATTTTAAGTTTATAAATATAAAATATTACATAATTATAGTATTAAGACATTGAATTACCCAAATAACAATTTTTTTTTTATATCTTAGACTATTTTATTTTATTTTAGCTGACAATCGTTAAACGAACAAGTATTTGATTTAATTAGATTGCCACATTAAAAAAAACTTAATATTTAAAAAAAAAGAAATTTTTATATAAAAATGTTGTAAACACAAAAACTGTGCAAAAAATTAAAACTAAAAAATCTTAACGTTTTTTTTTTCTTAGATAAAATGTTAGTGGTTTATCTTTAATCAAATACTGTACAGAAGTTGTATAATAATAATTAGATAACAATCAAGTTAGGCGCTCAAACGATACTGGTATTTTAGCCAGAACACAAAATGGGTATATAGATTACATTTTTATAGGTAAATATTGTTAAGTATTTTTATTTTATTTTCTCAAGTCGTTCCCCGTTAATGTAGTTAATGTTATTCAATATCAAATAGTATATAATATAATAATATTATGTATATTAGCCCATATCAAAACGGGTTAAATCGCTCTTTAAAATGTTGTAATATTATTTCGATCCTGACCGTGGAATGGTATGGAAAAAAAAATTAAGACCAACTATTCTTTGTAATAGTTACACATTCATGACGTCATAAATACCCGGTAATGTATTATAATTATTATTATTTTAATAACGTTTTTTAAATGGAGTACCTGCGGCCGGTAATATTATTAAAACCATTCATAAATAATAATATGGGAAATATTATAATCTCTAAACGTCTATTAATTTGGGTGTTCAAGGAGTCTTGCCAATTAGAATGTAGTATGTGTGTATGTTTTACCATATTATTATTACACTAATACTTAATATCCTGTGTGCGATGATAATACGTTTTATAATCGTATCGAATAGTTTTTGCCGCGGTTTTAACATAAATTATGATTTTTTACTAGTTTTTTTTTTAATAGGAAGTACCTAATCAAAATTAACGCGAATGATGATTTTCACTTTTTTTTCCAGATGTAATCGTACTAAAAGTGTAAATTGTTTCTCGCGGGAGAACGTTCACAGCGTTTCGATTCGGTACAGTCATGATTTTGTTATGTGTATTGCATATTTCCATGTTTTTGTTGTTTTTAGTTTTTATACTTTTACTAACTTCATACACAAAGCAAGACACCCGTGTAGAAGTGAACAGTATTTTATAATATTGTAATCGAAAAAACTATAAGAAAGGACAAACAAATAGAAATGTTTAACACGATGTTAATATAGTGGCAATAAAAAAAAAAAATTCAACATTTGGTTCAGTTGTTACCCTAAACGTAAGAATTTAAGAAATTATAAACACGTTTTTTCCGTCATGTAATTAATAATAAAAAAAAATTAGTAAATAGTAATTTAAACTTAATAAATTATTAGATTACATTTTTCAACTAGCAGTACAAACTTAATCCATATTCAAGGCTTTAATTATAAAAAAAAGTTACAAGTTCCCCAAAAAAAATAAAATTTAGAAAGTATTAATCTTCATAAAAGCGCTGACTTTTAAATATTTGTAATAATTAAGAAATTATATTTTATCCGTTAGAACATATATAAATAAGTGTTCTAGCTTATAGAGTTGGTCTTCATTAGCTTTTAAAGTTAAAGTTGTAAGTCCCAAGGATATCTGATGGTTCTGTCTCTTGTCAGTTGATTTGTTTATCAATAATAAAATGATAATATTATATTTCCCTAACCATCGTCAATGTAACAAAGTTTTAGCCTAGAAACATAATCGTGTTATAAAATGAGTAACTATTACAAGCTTAGCTGTAGTTGTCCAAACTCAATTTTCCAAAAATGTATTTACTTCCTTTTTTACATATAGCATATTATGCATTCTTTAGGGCATTCGGCGTGCCAACTAGTCCAAAATTACAGGGTAGTCCAATAGTACCTAAAAAACACTATTTTATGACTTAAGGGCCGTGTTCGACGAATCACAACATGATCACATGGACTCATATACAAAATTACTATTCTATTCCTCAATTCTTGATTAACAAAGAACTCAAAATTTGCAATGACCGTTACAATAAACTCAATATTTCAAGAGTTGAAGCAAATAACACAATATATAAATCGTACTTTACTACAGATTGGAAGAGGTCCCTTATTTTGATTTCCTTAAATAAAAAATAATAAATAAATATATGTTTGCATTTTATGTAATGGTGACTGGCGACAATATCATTAAACGATGGTCGATTGACGATGATATTTAAAAAATCGTTACATCAAGTCATTAGGATAATTATTAATACAGAAACAACGTATCACTGAAAAAAAAGACAATAGAACAATATTAAAAAGTTACTAGCCAATAGCCGGTACAAAATAATTATTATACTAGACACATACTATAGTCTATTTGTTAAATATAAATAAATATTAAAACCATTGTTCGATATTTATATTAAAAATGATAATATTAATAAAACCACGGGTCGAAAAAGTATCTAATACAAATCAATTACATAAATAAATTGACATTTATAACAAAAGTTGGATTACAGCTATTCTACTAAGCCTATTAAACAATACTTACATTCTTCCTATATCTTTCAGTTAATTGCTAAATGTATTACTAAATTCCTTTACATGATAAAATAGTTATATTTGTCTTTTTATTGAACTACACAAAACCGTAAATTTGTGTTATCTCACACACTCGATGCAATATTATAAAAATCCATTTTAACGTTTAAGTATAATTAGTACAATAGTGAGATAGTTAAAAAAAAAAAGCAGTTAATCGAATAACCACTTAGTATAAAACCATGTTTCAATTTTTCAAGAGTAATAAAACAATTTTATAGGTATTTAGTTTAATAATACTCTTTTTTCAATTATTTTAGATTAAAAATAAACTATAAATAGTAATTAGATAAACGTGTTTAGACTCTAAGGAGAATGCTTTAAGTGTTTTTAAGTTTTGTTGAAGTCATTTTCAACTTTTCTAACTCCGATAACGTTTTACAGTTTACTTGTTCTGTACTAACAACTCGACTATAGTAGAGCACTTTAAAAACTATACTTGACACCGACAACAATCTCAATGTTTAACACAAAACGTGCGGCGTAATTGTTTTCTAAGGCTTTAAGATTTTATTAATACATCTAAAAATAATTAATTATTGGTGATAAATACTATAAAAACAAATTATAAGTTTGTTATTGCTAATTTTCAAATGATATTTAAAAACTTTTAAAAATATAAATCTATCACAGCCTTCGAAATAGTGTCAACACAAAAATCCACTGCGTTCTAATTTTTACATAATAATTTATTATAATTCGCACATACGTTTTCCGTTTTGTCTGTTCGACCTAATGTAGTTGATTAAATTTAGTGCAATATACCTACATAGTACAATCTAATTTCGTGTCAATGTAATAAACAATATTTCCAAACAAATAAAAATAATACTAGAGTGACGTTTACGGGCTTACTACCATGTACCTACGCAGTAGATACGGGCAAACTGGGAAACACTTAAAATAGTTGAATTTCAAACCAACGAGATGTATTATAGCATAGTATTACACAAGCAAATAATTTAATCCATAATATCGTTAATTATTTTAATTAACTAATAAACTAATAAATTAATTAGTCGAAAAATTTCGTTGAACATAATATTATTATAATTACAAGTATCAAGTATGGAGTGAGGCTAATAGGTAATAATATATTACAGTCACTGACCCAAAAATAACATTAAGACATTGAAAATATTCCTAAAAAATATTGTAGGTAGGTATAAAATAGGTATGAAATATTTGTCTAAGTGTTAAAGAAAAAAACGATTGAAACGTTAGTGCTGTGTCGGGTGGTTGGTATAGTAAGAGTTAAAGCCAATGAGAATAAGAAAAGTATGTAATGTTCTTTTTTTTTAATCACATCTAAGATTTTTGCCCTGAAGAACAAAGATTCCTTATTTTTTTTTTTTTTTTAATTTTACGCTTTAAAATAATCTCTGGAGAATTTTCGCACGCACACGACCTTGCGGGCGTGGACTTAACCAGTTCAATATCAGGTTCTTACAGCCACACGTTTTTTTTTCTCCATAATAACTCTTTGCCAAGGAAGACCTGTCTGTTGATTTAAGGTTTACTTAATAATATGATATACATTTTATTATTTTGCATAATATTACCTCTGTTCACTGCCAAGGTTAGTGACTTGAACGTTACATCTCATTGTCTTTCCTTATACGCCTACTTACTACGTATTAGTGTTACATAATTTCTGTATGTAGCAAAACCATAAAGAACTACATAAGAACGATTGGTGTTAATTCCAATGCAATAGGTAAAGGAATGTTACCAAACTCGATTCAACAATATTGGACGTTAAGTAAATTATGGTGGAAATATATACATTATAATATATAAATAAATAATTAACATTATTCATTATTGCTACATTAAAAACGAATAATTGTTGTAAAACCGGATAATGTTTAAAAATTTACCTGTTTACAAGTAATGTTGGTATACACTGTATACAACTATACACGTGGTCTGTAAATACTCTACTCGGAAGGGTAACACTTGGTAAAACTGAAAACGAGATGAGATTTTGAAGTTCCCCAATTCAAGTGATGAGTAGCTTAAGTTATAATTGTTTCTCATAGACTCTATAAATAAACTATTAAAATGTATAAACGATCAGTGGAAATGTAATGTCACTGCTAAATCATAGCAAACGAACAGATTGATAAAAATTCAAAATTCAAAAAGGTAACATTTTTTAAAATGAATTTGTCTACATGCGTTTCCATTTAAATTAAAGAGGCCTTTCTTGTTGACATGGACGTATCTTTTGGCTGGGGATCAATAAGAAAATCTGTGCGTGCATCACGCTGAACGTTACCGCAGAAAATATGTGCGCGTGGCGCGATCTAGCGGTTATTTTTTTAATTAAACAGCTGATAAATAATTACCAGATAAGAGATTAGGTGCTCCTAATTAGGATATGAGGATATATAATATATATATTAGGATGTAATGATATATTAGGATAGAATATAAGGATATAATATATGTAACAATTGTCTAAGTATTGAATAATATTGTAAAATATGTACTTCGAGTATGGAAAAAAAAATAATTTTCAAAATATTAATATTTTCTGAGAAAACCAGTGTCTTATATCATGTGGAGCACCCTCTATGTACATATATAGAACAGCCAGAGTTAAAACGCGACGGGGAAAAAACAAAACAATAAATGAATATTGTAAAAATAAAATAAAAAAATGTATAAGGCGGGAAAGTTATTGAAATAAGTTTGGGAGTTGTATATGAATGTCTGATGAATTTCAAACTTGTTTGAATTTTTATTAACAGGCAAGATGAATGACTTTCAAGACTGACCGTGCAGGTTAAATGCTAATTGATCCGATTATATATTGCAATAGCAATAACTGCATCTTCATCCATATTAATTACTGTTGCCGTCAAAAGATTAAAAAGTGATTAAAATGTTTTTTTATAAATCTCGAAAATACACAACTCATTGCACAATAAATTACAATTTTTTTTTAAACTTATGTTGCAAATTCTTAGTTGACCATTTATGGAAATCGCCAATCATCAATCCGACTGCCAACCTATAAAGACATTCAAAATGGATCGTGTATGGCCGACTTCTTAAGCACATACTCGTGTCCAATAGTAATGGATAAAATTGTTTGCATGTAAATATATTAAGTGATGTATCTTAATATTATTTGCGAATGATGTAGTTTTAGTTAGTGAAAATACAGACGATATAGAAGGTAATATTAGTACAAAGCAGGTAAGCGCAGGAGATAAACAGCTTGAAAATAAGTAGGTATAAGACAAAGTAATGATTTAGCAATGAGGACATTACCTAGTAACGAAAAGCTAGAAGAAGATAGAGAGTGCCCAGTAAGAGGTATCAAGTATTTGGGACCGGTTATGCAAGATATTGGTAAAGTTAAAGATGCTGGAGAAGAAAAATGTGTGGTTGGACGAGGTGGAAAGAGACCAGAGAGGTGTTTTGTGACAAAAATATAACATTTATAGGGAAATAAAATTGGCAATTGTTCGAAGCGAGTGTTGAATAAGAAAAATGCTTATTCGTTTCTTAACGGTTATCCAGACGACACATACGAATTCGACAAAAGAAATAGAATTTGGTCGGCTAAATTCATTCGCATGGGACAATGTAGGTAAGTAAACAAGTAGACCAAAATAATAGGAAGAGGATGTTATTTAAATTACTATGGACGTTTGGAATGGTAAACAGTAACGAATACAGAGAGGTCATCGACCCAACGAAACACGAATCAATCAAGACGCAGAATACAATATTATAATCAGTAGTTATACACACTACACGGGCATAATATAGGCACATAATATACTTGAAATTCGCACGGTTAAAACTGATTTACGAGGTTTTAAGCGCTAAACCATAATAATTTATGGACCATAAATGTTTATACATGCTAAAAAAAACGAGAAAGACAATGTTTTCAAAGCAATCATAAACTTCGATTCAACGTAGTAGGGTTAATGGTTTATATATGCATAAATCATACTTAACTAAATAAATACCAGCAACAAGTTTTTTTTAAGTACATTATTATTATTATTTGCCTACTTCCAACTGTTAACTGCTTGCATATTTCATTCATATTTTATGTTAAAATTAGATATACATATCGGATATACATTTATAAATTCGAGTTTAGGGGAACAAAAAAGGCTATTTTTTAAGCGGCAAAATGTAGATTATATTTGACATCAATTGTTCTAGGGGCAATTTTTAACTTACACGTGACTTTAAAAGGTATTTTTCTATGAGTTATGGCGGAAGTTTATTAGAATATGACTTTGTACTACTTTGTACTTGTATCGGGTCTATCTTTTATTTTTATTTTTTTTAAAGTAAAATCTTACTCAACGGGTGCAAAAACCCCGTTTTTATTTATTTCTTAGAAAATTTGCAAGATATGTTAAAAAAACTTCAGTTAAATAAAAACAGCAATGCTTATAAAAAAGTTGAGAAAAAAAAATTGGCCCTTAAGGCTATAAAAAAAGTTAATTAAACTTTATTATAAACAATTTTTTGTTTTAATTAAGTATTAGTTTTTGTTTGTATAAAACTTGGCTCTTTCTTTCCCTTGATTTTTTTTTTTAATTTATTGTCAGTTTATCTCAATACAAGACATACACTTACATTACATAACCTAACAGGCTAGGTATTTGTCTCAAAAGAGATTATTTAGCATAAAATTGCCGTTTTTTATTGTTTTTTTTAACATGTAAAAATCTTTAACCATAAAAAACATACCTACAATTTTTATTAGAAAAAAAAAATTATTTCTCTGGTTATAAAAGTTATAATTAACCTAACCAAGTCAAGTGTTGCCCTAACTACGTAATTGATACGTCGAAATATGTTTGGATTAGTTTTAAGTATAACAAGACATTATTTAAATAGTACAAGGAATAGGCTCTCATAAGTATTAGCAATAATACATATACATATGGGTAATAAACTATTAAAACGATTATTAGATTTTTTTTTTTAAATCATTTTAATTACTGTATTTAATAAAAAATTATTCCACTCAAAGTCAATAGAAAATAGTGGGTAAATAATAAGTAATAAAATATACTTGTTTTAAATACTGGTGTCGGTTTTTAAAAGCTTGTTGTAATTTATAATTCAAGTTTTACGCGAAATACATTATTCAAAAAACAAAATTCTAGTTTTTTATTAAATCCAAAATTAATTAGTAATAGTACAACCGAAAATTACGACCGTCCAAAACCAGAAAGTACCATGCTTTATTATATAGTCATTATAAAACAAAGAAATTAGTCTAAAACAATTGTATGCGTTATGTGTATTACGCAAGTATTTACGAGCTAGGCACTAATTATTACTTAAATGATTATTTTGCGTATTCATAGTTTTTTAACATTAACGTATCAAAACTTATGTGAACACAAGCAAACTGTTATTAAAAAAATAATTTTCACAAGTTCAATGTCGATTGTCGCGGACGGTAGTTTTTCCTTGTTTCCCTTGTAATTGTGATTTACTGTGTTATTAGTATTAGTAATTCACTAGTAATATTTAATGCAATTATTATGAAGATTTCATTTTAGATGAATTTCAAAACATGAATTTAGTTTGTAAAATTCACAACGACCATTTGTTATTTTAAACACAACATTATTTTGAATTTGTTACAATCTTTCTTCTTTTAATGAATATCCTATTTTGAATTATTACTTTTACAAGTAGGTAATATTATTAGGTCCAGCGGGTTGGATTGGTGGTCTGGAAAAGGTCCGTTAATGTTTTAAGGGTTATAATAGCAGACAATCTTTACAATTGAAACGGTGCAATAATGTTTAATAAACCAATGAAGAATGGTCAACTCAAAGTTCAGAGGTTCATCAAATCTTTAATGGACGTGCACATATAGGGTACGATATTATATGGCTTAAATTATCTCTTCGTACAGCCTTCATCCTTGTGCGTCGCATGCACTTAAGTAGACCAAGCAATCGTTATTGTGCTTTAATTCATTCAATCTATAATTCTTATGTCTGACCTCCTAATGGACAATGCATGTCTGATCGGTTCACTGCTCGAATTGAACATATATATATATATATATATTTAACATAAATACTTTTTTAATTTTATTTCTTGTGTTTGGATATCTTATCTAAACCGCTGAACCGATTCCTTCGAGTATAGCAAGTCTATAATAGATCAACAGTCGTTCCCAAATGTATACACATTAATGTCCAACGGGTAAAAAAATGTATAGAGTTCATTCCTCCCCTTAAATAAATTAATGCAAATATAAAACATTTAGTACAAATGTGTTTCGTTTTTATCATGATTTGTATCAGAGATGGTCACACTGTATCTTGTCACTAAAACCATAATAATCAATGTAGACAGCTCATAGAGTAGTATAGAGGAGCCCTACATTTTTATTAATATTTCACATTCATTATACATCACTTACAGTAAGTATATTTAATACACCTAATAACCTTGGCTTAACAACTCTTCCGTTTGCATATTCATTGAGTTTTGATCCCTCCCGTCGTCGATCACGTCATAAAACTTCACATAGCATTTCATTGTTTTTGTCTTTCGGATTGCTGTACAGCTTTTTGTAACGGACGAATAAATTACCATTGTTATATATTTTATTAAAAAAAAAATTATAATCAGTCGTTATTTCCACTAATTAAAATTTCTTTACTATGAAAATTCCCACAAATGTTTTTTCTCTTACATAATATAGAATTCGTTACAATATTTTCAAATTATTATTATTTCAAAGAAAATAATTAAACATAATAATTGTTTTAAAAATAAAGTATACTATATTATATTTTATATGTCATATATATTTCGAACCTTATTGTCAGTCATTTACCATCCCACTCCATCGACATCCCCCCCATACTGGCTGTTTTGTTTAATTTGTTGTGCTCTAAATGAGAAATGTATGCTACAAAAATAATATCAACTGTAATTATTGTAATTGAAAAGAACTATAATTGTCGATATCAGCGTTTACAATATTCACGATTAGCAATTACATCACAATTCGCTAAATAGCACATATTATCGAAGACTATCTATTTTTATTTTTGCAACACAATTATTAATTATATAACTAAATAAAGTATAAACATAAAACCATAGATAACGCTTGTTAAATGTTATTTTTAAATAACTGTTTTTAACACCGTGTGTGTCGTACAATGTGTACAGTAACATGACCTTTTATTATTGCGGCAGACGTTTAGTTACATATTATTATTATACTATTGTGCGTACACGAGCGAACAATTATTTTATATCACGATTAGTTTTATTGGAAGGTTACCTTGGGTTCAATTAGCAATAAATAAATTTAGAACTGATGCGATTTTAAAATGATATAAAATGTATACTCGACCAGAAATCGTACAGCCTGTTTAGTGCATTTATAACAGCCGATGGTCTCACGCGACTGGGTAATAATTGTATTATCTGTATTATTTGCCGAGATAAATATAGTACTCTGTCATCGAAGCTAAGTGATCAGATATAATAATACGGGCTAGTTAATACGTCTTAATACCGGTCAATTAGGAAAGACCAACGGTATGATGGTATTGTTGTCGATTTTCCCTAGGTGGTAAATTAATATTTTTGTTTGTTACTGTGTTAAGATCGTGGCTGCGGCCATTAACGACAATTATTATTTTTCAAAGAAACAAAAACAAAAATCTCCGACGTTACACGCCGAAAAATACAAATATTTTTGACATTAGGTCAGCAGAAGATGATTAAATTAAGATGTAGGTATTTCTATCGTTCTTGTTGTCAAATTTACGACTATCCAAACGGCCTTTTCAAATTTTAGCTTCCCGTTATCAATAATTTTTCTTATCACTATCTTATCTCTTATCAGTTCCCTGGCTGTTTGTCCTCATCAATCGTACTTATACGTCTTATTCGAACCCGTTAAATTGTCGATAATCCTTTTTTATATTTTAATTAAGTAGGTACCGATTATTTAGAGGTGGTGTTTTGGCTATTCAATATATTTTATTAAACTACTATTAAAAAATATTTCTAGTACCTACTTAAATAATCGACAGACACATAGTTTAAGTGTACAATGTAACTGTTACCGAATTCAACGTGACTTGGTCAATTAAATAGCTCTTTTAATGACGAAGTCAGTGACGACTGTCTGTTTACCACTAAAAAAAAAAAAGAGAAAATATAATTGAAAATAATCACAACCGAAGTGAACCAACAAACGAGTTGGCAAAATTAAATGTGACGTCAAGAAAAGGTTTACATTAGTTTTCAGTCATCGTACGAGATAGTTAGCATAACCGAAAATAATATCACAGTTAAGCGACTTATGGAATTATTCTACTGGCTTAAAGTCACGTACTTAATAAGTACATGTATGACGACAATATTATAATTGCTTATAACAAGCATTATAAGCTGTTCAATTTAAAAATAAAATTGTTGTTTGTTCATATTATGTGTATTATTTTCAGGACTTCGAAAATCATGTCTTTTCATAATAATAATCATACTAAAACTTTAGTACTTTGTTCGTCTATTGATATTCCCAAAATACAAGCTGAATACACCGTGTGTGTCACATAATTATATTAATTAATAAATTAAAAAATGGAAAAAAAAAATGCCTTCTTCTAGCCAGGAAATAACATTTCTGGATTTTAACGATTTCTCGAATCAGAACAATAACCAAGGTCAAATTAATAGGCTTAAGAATTGCTTATGTTAATTTTGTGTTGGGTTTTAATTTCGTGCCAGTAACATAAATGTTTAATATTAGAAGATGCAAATTAACGTGTTTAAAATATATGTAAATAAATATTAAGCAATATATTTGTTAACACGATATTATAATAATAATAATAATACGTCTCGTTCGTTATTATAAGTCACTTCGTATTGGCAATTTTTTTGACAAAATTGAAATCATCTTAACCCTTCAATGCGCCATGTTGCTTATTTGCAGCAATCTTTTTTTCCTTTTTCTTTATTTAATTTGTTATTTTTCATCTTACTAGTGCTAACTAGCGGATAAATCGAGAAGTTTTTGATATTAAAAAATATGTCAGATCAGCTGATAGTTCCGTTATCAGTCGCTGCTGTTGTTTAAAAATGAGTAAAACCTAATCAATATTTTTCCCGGTTTCTCTTAATTTAAAAGTATTATAAGTTTATTAATATTTGCAAATGTAATAAAAAAAAAATTGTTTTGGTTTGTAATAAATAAATAAGACTTGTAATATAAAAGAAACAATAAAGGTTGATTGTTTTATCGAATATAGTGACATTTTTATGCGCAATGTTGCAAATAGGCAATAATTTGAAAATTTTTCATTTTCCAGGAAAATATTGGAGTGAGAATTTTTTAAGTATTTTTTTCGTAATCTACGACTCTAAATACACAGGGAACATTTTTTTTTTTCAATTTAAAAATTCGCGCATTGAAGGGTTAATAAACGTTCTAAAATAATTACGAGCAACGCTAATAAATTTAAAACGTCCCTTTTTCGATAATATCATATTTCAAATTTTCTATTTTATGATTCTCAAGAGAACACCAGTCATACAATTGGTTGAGTGGGGCGAATTTAAAGAACCAAGCCATGTATGAAAAAGTTCTCAATTTTTTTTTTGTTCTGTTTGTATGACCCAAAAAGTTTTCCATTATTATTATTGTGCTACACGGTTATTACTGCATGCGATTTTCTATGAGAAAAATAAACGTTTTTCACATACCTTTTTGTAAACATCTGTACATACTCTGACAGCTGTACTCGGTTTCGTCGTTTGGTACGAAATCGGGATCGTCTTCGTCGAACATAATCGATTCCTCATAATCGTTGAACGACGAATTGTCATTGTGTTCTGTGTGAATTACGGTTTGCATCGTTCAAATCCAACGGAACACCTATACAGAAATTACATACTAATATTAATGCCTGGTTACACCAAACTTGTCGTTATCTACAGGTAAATTATTTACCACCGTAATAAACTAACTTTTGTTAAATAAACATGACGTGTTTCTCAATCGCTTTTTTTTTATATTCAGGTTATTACCAGTATACTGGTTATCGAATAAAATATGGTATCAGCAGTATGAGTTAACATTATCGTTATCATACAGGGTCTAATCGATGATAAATTTTGTTATCAATGTTTTATCACGGATAACATTTTTAACAACAAGTTGTAAAATTTCAAACATGGTTTATGCAACAGAATTAACTTTAACCCCAGTTAAACGAGTTTATCCCTGTGTAAACATTTTGGCGCAACCCGGCATAAGTGTATAGTACACAATATTGATAGATTTGATTAGAAACAGTTCAATAATATTCTATTGTTGTACAAATTCCCACATCATCATCGTTGTTTACACTTAACGGATCGCGGATTTGCTTATAACACTTCTTTGCAAAGGAAACGATAAAGTAAATACACGGTAAAAATAATCCGCACACATTGCATACAATGTAATATATTTACAATACCTAGTAATAATAATAATAATAATAATACAATTATCAATTCGCATAACTATAAATAACCACTGATAAAATTAAACCAAAACTAGGAATTAACATAACAACCGGTCGTTAATCATTTATGATAAATTATGATGCACTTATAAAGTGTATCATTGTGTGTTACTGATAAAAATCGATTCGTATAGAAATTTATTAATGTGGACTATCTGCCAATTCTATAAATGACACTTTATAGTGAATTTACCATATAATATAAAACCTGAGTACACATAGACACAGATAGATCAGATGGTAGCTATAGTCATTCAATCAGAAGGACTAAAATCAGTCTGCCAAGTTGGAAGAACATGTAGACTTTTCATTTTCGGAAAGTTTATTTTGAAAATGATTATAAAACACATTTGTATGTATATGTTTCAACTTTTTATTTATGATATATGCAACTTTAAAGCACATTGGTGACTAAACTATACCATTTTGTGCACAATAAGAATAGAACAATTTTGAATTTTCACTTGGATTAATTTTATTTTAAAAAACAATTAATTTTGATTTAGCTTAAAACCCTGAATTGAAAACAATTATTTTGTTCTCCAACGTCTATCTTAGCAACTATCATTTGTGTTTGTATCTAATCTAATCACTAAGGTGGTAGTCCGTTTTTTTTTATTTACACATTAGAATATATACAATTTTGAGATAACCTTTAATAGTTTTATACAAACATCATCCAACCCAATCAATTTTTCTTAAAAATTTCCCACTTTTTTTGCTAATACAAATTTTACCCATAATTACTTATCCACACTTGTTACTGCTCTAATATTGAAAATTTAAGGAAGATAAGAATTGTTTACTGGTTTCTCTACTTGACAATTAACTTGAAGGGGTGGTAGCAAGTTTAACCAATGTTTGTAGGTTTCCTATTTTTATTAAAAAAAAACCCTTGAATTATTACTAAGATAATGTAAAAATCCCACATATCTGATTATGTAGATTTTTAACACATACCTGATTAAAGGATTATACTTAATTTGCGTACAATAAATGATACAAATTTATTTTGTATAAATGTATTTTGTTGGGAAAATCAATTTAGCCCTAGTAATAGAAACTAGGTACATAGGTGGTCAACATTCTGATGACAAAGTTTACATTTAAATGGTGTTTTGTCCGATAAGAGAACACCAGTTGGGCTAAATGGAAGATTTTCATGTGACTTTCAATAACCTCATTATACTTGGCTTGGCATTTTTAGGGGCGTTGGGCAGTAGTATATCGGGACAGTTAATAGATGAAATGGGCGTGATAATACTTTTACAGTATTGATTAATCAATCTAATATTTATAACTACTTAAGTGATGGTATATTATCTTGTTTGAATTAATCATTATGCGCGATAAGCACAGCACAGTAGTGCAAGTATTCGAAAATATACAATAAAATGCAATTTCAATAAATACAATTCAAACGCCTATTGAACAGTATTTTTGTCGATAACTCTGCAAGTGACTTGTACAAAACCCATCGTTAACCAATAACTATTTGTATCATTATCTTCTTATCATTCAACAAACACTGTAGGTAGGTATTGACGTTCGTAACGACTTGTGCGCATGTACGCGTTTCTTAGAATTTATTTTAAGTGTGTGCACAGTAGTAAGAGATTTAGAATCGATTGACGTAGTTAAGCACAATATAAAAGTGGTGTCATTAAATAATAATAATTCAAGGTTTAGTCATTTACCCGTCTAACGTAAAAGCGAAATTAATTGTCAGTGGCTTTGTCTGGAAAATAACAGGAAAACTTAACTTATCACTATCCAAATACTGACTCTAAGATTAATACAAATAAAGTACTTAAGTATAAAAAACAGATATCTCCAAACAAAAAAATGTTTTAAAAATTTAGTTTTATAACGTCACTTGTACTTCACACGTAAACGGGAAAAAATGTTGCATGTTGAAAAATAGTTATTTATAATCGCTTGGAAATGTACTTAAATTGTTTCAGTTAATGCGCATAAAATACAACTAAAATTATTATAAAACTAATTTTTTATCTCCTAGCACTGGAACGTTTGACAAATTCTAATGTTATCTAATGTATTATCGGCGTATTAATGTATTAATTGTGCATACAACTAACCGTTTTCCAAAAAAAACATATTTAGCTTTGAAGCGTATTGCATGCTGCCAAATTTTCTAGCTTACAAAAACGCCCAAACAAAATAAACGACTACCCTTAAGACACACAAAAATGTTAGCTTATAATAATTTAATTTTTGGGCGATAAATTGCCTATACAGAACCCCTTAAAAGCAACCTCTCACACGTTGAGTATTAGTCGACGAATTTTAACATTTTGTTTTTTTTTTAATTATGTAAGTAATCGAATTTGTTTTTTCTTTAATATCTTAATAATATATGATTGTTGTGATGAAACGTTTTCATTTTTAAAGTTAAAATACAACAAGAACCGCCCTTTGCTGACAGCTGCAAACTAATTGAGTGTAACAACTCAATCTCGACGTTTTCCAAACAATAATACATACATTTTTAGTTTTCAACGCGGACACAACACGCGAGGTCGTCTTGCCCATTTAAAAGATTGATATTATGACTTGTTCGTCTTGCGCTCTGTTTACACGTGTAACGACTTTCTTGTAAAAAAATTCTATTTAATAATCCCTCTTCTACCCGTGTGATGTAGACAATTTACATAAAAATCCTGCTGAGCACATATTAGGCAATTGTTTAAAGAATAGTTATAATAGTTGTACAATAAATAGTAATTGTTACCCAAAAAAATGTAATATTATTAACACACTTTATCATAAGCTAGATATGAGATTTTGAAAAACAATACTATATATTTTTTTCCTCGTTACCTACTCGTTATGCTAATTAACTCTATGACGATTTCTACATAGCCCGACAAAAATATAAAGTAATTGGCACTTGACCATTTTTAATGATATTTTTTTAATTTATGTATTAACCTAAATTATATTTCATTTTAAGTTAAAAATATATTTTCTAACACACCTTTTCCATCCGTTTTCGTACAATAAAATGTGTAAATTCAAAATTCTATTCATAAAAACGCACAGATTACAAAACAAAAAAAATGATATTATAATCATATAACAGTAAAACAGTTTGATGGAAATCTTGAATAAAAATTAAAAAGAAAAACGGTAATCCTACACAACAAAAAGCCTATTGTTATTATTTCAATGAATTTTTGTGGTTTTAGTAAAAATAATTTTATAAAACTAGACGAAAAGTAGGTAGTTAAATTATTAAAACCGACAATGTATTGTAACGTAACGACCTTGAATTTTCAATTTATTTTCTTATTAATTTTTGCCCTTGAACATTTTCCCATGGTTGCAATGTTGTGTACATTGTACTGGCTTTAAATTGTAATATTATGTATAGAACTATATCGCCTTCCTGTGTGTCAAACTTCAATTGTTTAAGAAAAAAAAATTCTCCTAGGTACAGAAAAAAAAACCTATTAGGCTGCACTAACCAATAATAGCGCAAGATATTGTTATGAATTCAATAGTAACGTGCCAATTCGTTGAAAAGTGTAGAGCAAAATATTAGCTAAAATAATTCATGAGTGTCACCTAGTAACACAGTAACCAAACCTAATATTCGTCGAGTAGACAAGTGATTTCGTGTCACGTGCTGTATATATAGTTTTATCGATTTACAATCTAAATTTTCGATAGTAATATTATGTTGAATTTGTGCGGAGATTATATTTTAAAATATTAATAATTCAGAAAACTATATGTATCTATTGTTTATACATATGTAATATTAAACGAAAAAAAAACCAAAATGAAAGTAACCGATTGTTGTCTACTGGTTTTCCTAGAATCTTATAAAGACAATCCGGTCATCCTCAATAAGATGATGCAAAGATGATAGTGTAAAGGTCAAATTTGTAATTAAACCACTAATTAGGTATAACGACTTAAACGCGTTGGCGGTAAAACAAATTTACTACAGCCAAACTATCGCTGTTCTTAAAATTTTTTTAATTGTATTTCCTGTAATTATTTAACATAAAAGCCAGGAATTAGTCTATCCACACACGCACACACATATAAGGTGTATAAATTTGCTATTTTTTTTTTTTTTACAATCAATCGATTGTTCACGTGATTGGCTTAATCGAGCTCGTGTTTCATACTAGGTATTGCATAATCTGATAGGTGTGCTATTTTGTGAATGCAATAATAATTAGATACAACTTAATATTGGAACGACCGCGTTTTATCGATTGGTCAAACTGTTCAACGACATTTTCAAACTGACGTCTTAAAAATTATTACAATATAATATAAAATAAAATTTTATAAATTTCGAAGTTCAAAACAAATTTGGATTTTTTAACATTAAAAAAAATGTGTTAACAGACCTGTTGAAAACATTTCTGGAGCTAACATCTCAGTCAATATAATATCGGATGATTCTTTTATGACGCCACACGCATCAGTTTTCTCTTAAAAATTATTGCAATTTTGTAGGTTCTCTTTTTGTACAAATTTTTGGGTATGCTATTTGAAATATTAAACTATGTTCGATTTTTGTTATCTTTTAAAATACTCTCTAGAGCTTTGTCGACTTTTGAAAATTAAAATGGAAAACGGCCAAAGTCATACATATTATGTCCTGTTTCTCTCCATACATTATAATCATAACCCCTTTAAAATTATTTTACCTTACACCTATATCCACTCGCCCCATCAATTACCGTACGCTATATCCTGCAAAATTTACAAATTTTGCAAAGGAACAAAACAATTTTATAATGAAAAAAATATAATCTTTTTAAAAAACCCAACTTTTTTTACAATATTATGTATTTTCCCCCCTAATTAAATAATTGTTTGTTTAAGTAAGTTGGTACAAATTTAACGATAAACCATTGTTCTCTTTAAGGTGACATATCAATTTATAAGAGGATTTACAGAAACTATCGTGGAATAGTTAGTTTTTGTTAATATAATTTCTAAATGTATATAAGTTTAAGACTTTGGGGTTTTGGTGTTTGGTGGGTTGTTTTATGTCATCTGCGTGTTACTGTATTTTATAGTAATTATTACTAATTACATAATATAGCTATTCGAACAATGATTATACTATCTCACTATAATTAGTGCACTATAACAGTATAATATGGAGATAAGTCCGATACACGTACAATACATCATCAATTATATTTCAACTGCTGGCATTACCATACTAATTTGTGTAAAAATTAATTTGTATACATCTACGTTGAGGACCGTTTTAATAGTTTTAATGATGTCCCGCGACAAACTCAATTAAATAGTTCAAAAATGAAATCAAACATTAGAGCTAGTTGTCCATTACTTTGGGTTGTCTTTTTTAATACAGCCATACACTGTTCAATAGATATCGGCGACGAAAAATATATTTTAATAAGATTAATTATAAAAATTAAATAGGAAATAATCACTTTTATAAATTAAAACCAATAAGTAGATAACTTAAACAATAATGATTATGCATAATTAAGTATGTGTACTTATACAACAGTAGAACGTGTTACGTGTGGCGTTTTTTTTCTCCAAATTTGAATAACATAATAAAACTAACGAGCCAAAAGAAAAACTAGTACAAATCAAGACACAAAAACAATGTAAAAAAAATGAATACGTTAGATATTATACTCGTCGATATTTAAAAAAATACATAATAATAATAATATACTGGAAATAGGTACAAATTTTGTTATTCCAATAACACAATTTTCTTGTTAACACAATAGTATGTGCAGCAGTAAAATATTGCGTTCCAACTGTTCGGTAACAACACGATAAACTAGAGACTTGTATTGAAAATATCCAAAAAAAAAAAAATATATAAAGCCCTGCTGACAAATAAAGGTTGGTAGATGCAGGAAAAAATAGAGAAAATGACGATTTAAGATAATAATTATATAAAAATGTATATGTTTCTCAATCAATCACGAGGAATGTCCACCAATTTATTGAAAACTTTAAGGCTTTGCGATACAGAATCGCCCAGAGTTATTTATAACCGGTGGACGTCATTAGGACAAACCTTAATAAAAGTATAAATGTCAATAGAATTATTTTCAAACATTTAAACGACCACATTATGAACACACCAATTATTAGTAGAAGCACATAAATAACATAATAGTGCAATAATAAGAGTACAAAAACAATTAATTAATTGTCATCCGATTAATTCATATTATCATGTAGTGCATAATAATCACAACTTATTCGTATAATAGTCGTACAGTATTATTATCACTGTATAAAGTGTTACATTTTAATTGTACACATTTAAAATAATTTATCATAAGTATTTGTGTAAATAACAATTTATTTTACTTTACGTTGTGTTGCAGAGGTGTAGGTGGTGAAGTTTTTAAAAAAAAAATCTTTCTTTGTTTTCATAATGATCACATTGATTTATCAATTGCCCAAAACAATTGGTTACTAGCGATTAAGTTTGATTCGAATCCCGTTTCTAACGTGCCTTTAATTTTATTTACAAGAGACTTAGTTAAAAAGAAATTAAAAAGGAAAAATAAATAAATTCTCCCGCTTGTGTACCTTATTTTTTAACTATTATAAAAAAAAACAGTATGTACCATAAAATTCGAAGGCGTATTGTATATGTGTATATTATATTATAGACTTGAATTTTTTGTTAAGTTTGACCGGTATTCAAATTGTTTGATTTATCCTTTACAAAACATGTGGCTGATCAACTATTAACGTGTCACACAATGATTTTGGACATTTCGAAATGTATTAAACATGGACAATTATTAATATATGCATATTATATAGCTGTAGGTATATTATAAAAAAAAAAAATCAATGATTATTATATTAAACAGTCGTGGAGAGCGTCCAGTTTTGATGAGGGCAGACGTTCATTGATTCGCGATTATATGTAAGTACATATTATAATAATTTTAATACAATTCGTCTAATGTAAACACAACAACTCAAAGGTAATAAAATAAGAACCGGTTTTTTTTTTGCGAATATTTTAATTATACTATATTATTACACTATGCGTTATATCATATTGGATTTAATCCAGTGACCGCCGTACCCGGATGCGGTATAAACTATAAATTCTTATTAAAATACTATTTATAAATGCTTACCTGATGTTGTTAAATTATATTATTAATAGAATAATACAATTATGGCACTCTAAGAACGTTTTGTTTTCACATAAAAAATAAAAACAAACAAAACTAATAATTCGTCTAGTGGGTTTTTTTTGTTTAACTGTTTTGTTTTACATTTAAATTGAATAAATTCTTAAAAAAAAAAAAAAATACAAACATGAATCATCACATCGACTCGTTACCGCAGTAGTATACCTATTAACAACTGTTATCACCATTTACTATTAGAAAAAAAATAACAATAACATTTTGTAACAATGCGAACGATTATAATTGGTTTTTTTTTCTGTTTATTATCGGCTGTTGATTTACGTGCAATTTTTTTTATTAACGTCTTCGGCGATTATATTGTTATCAAACGAAAAAATCGAATCGTTTCAAACGGTAAGAAGGCGGTTGAACTACTGGCATGTTTTCCAACGCTGCCCGACAACCTCTCAATCAGTTATAGAATTATATCACACCAACACTTATCTCTACGATAATAATTATGCAGCTGTTTCTCTTTTTTATGTTTACTAATTCTTATTAGTATTTTTATTTTGTTCAAATCCTCTACAAAACGATAGCCCGAAACTACATGACACTATACACACAAGGAAAATCATAAATCAATATACATGCGGATCGTCCCAGCTGTGTTTTGCCACAACCGATAACGAACACCGACAATTATGATAGTAATGTTGATTGTTATTATTAATACAACGGTAAGTGTAACACCAATTTAATAATGTATGAGCCACACCAATGGCGCATAAAAAAACCGTTTTAAAAAAAACACACACACAAAGAAATTTGCCTATAAATCCGCTGCTGGTTGTTTGATTTTTCCGATTTTTTTTGTTACCTACTTCATTTGGTGCATGCGCACTAAAATTATATTTTCTCAAGTGAAAACCCCACTGTATATGGTTAGGCCTATTATTTACCAACAACATTTATCCAAAAAGTTATTTCTTACATCAAAATTGACTGAGTTTAAATTTTAGCACAGGAGGAAGGTTGTAGTGTAGTATTATTTTTATCAACCGCCCACTTCTCCGCTCATCCTATATTTTAAACTCCAATAATTTTAAAAGTAATGATTCAAAACTGCTTATCGACCAGTCAAAATGTTCAGTAAATTATGTTTAATATTAAAAAAAAAAAAAAATTAAATGTTTACATTACCATTTAAGTTTCAAAAGTTGTCTCATTTAGAGGGCGTTGCACCGGTGATTTTCAGTGGTAAAAAAACATGTTTAAGCAGACTGAAAATAACTCGCTTAATTTTGGTTTTAGAGTAAAAGCACCCATTATAAAATTAAAATAAAACAATATTTCGGAGAGCAAGACCGTTTGTTTTTTCAAAAAAATTCATTTTTTGAAAAGTTACAGTCGTTTAAAAATGTTAAAATAGTTGTTATTTCTAAACTATGTATTGAGCGATATACTTAGAATAATGAAAAAAACGCAACGTTTTGCCCACCGGAATATTGTTCTCTTTTAATTTTATAATGGGTGCTTTAACTCTAAAACCAAAATTAAGCGAGTTATTTTCAGTCTGCTTAAACATGTAGAAATGAAAAAACATTTTTAAATCGCTTTCAAGGATGCTGTGATAGTCCAAAAAATAAATTAACTACCATAATAGAGTCCTAGTTATTGAAATAATTATAATTTAACTGTAATGTGTAATTACAATTTACACATTACAGTTTAACCTCTAAATTAAGATTTTGTAAAAAATTGCCTATATTATACTCCTTAAAAATGGACGGTGCGACGCCCTCTTTAATTTAGATTTTGACTGAAAAAAAATTCAAAAACTTTAAATTATTGTTGTATGATAAAAATTACAAATGTTTTACCCGAGTCACCTTTTCAAAATTTTAGTATATCGTCAAAAAACAACAGGTGTTACATGAAATTCTGAACACATTGTATAATCTATATATATATATATATATATATATATATATATATATTTAAGCCATATAAAAATCGTATAAACAATCTAATAAATCTAATAAATCTAATAAATCTAATAGATGTTTACAATACAAAGCTCTGTGCCGAAGTTAAAATTTTCACAGCAACTTTATTATTCGCTTCCAAAATAAGGTTAAAGATAAAAAAAAATAAGGGGATTGCATGCGGTCGGTTTTTAAGGAGTTTTGTATAGGCAATATTAACAAAAAAATACTAAATATTAGTGTTTTGACTTGGAGGGCGAAAGAAATCGATTTTTTTCTATTTTGACTTTAGGTTTGTGTACTCCAATGCGGTACATTGGTGAGGTATTATGAAAACGATTTCAAAAATAGCCATATTAAACTACACGATATAATATTTGTTCATAATATTTCATCCAAACATAGGTATAAAAAATATATTGGAAAAAGCGATGACTGTTCGTGGACAGTAGGTATACACTAAGCATATTAATCGATTAACTCCGGTCATTTCTAAGGAGTAAAGTATAGGCAATTTTTTTATAAAATCATAACTTAATGGTTAAACTGTAATGTGTAGCCGCTAGTTTAGCAATTAGGTCTCTTATTTGGTAGTTAAATTATTTTTCGGACAATCACAATATCCCTGATAGAGATTTAAACAACAATTTTGTGAAAAAACTGTCTCTTGATACAGATCTTACAAAAATTGTCTGACAGAGAGTTAATTGTATCATCTGAAAATGAAGAACTCTATCTGGGTCGCCTCGAAGTAGTTTTTAAAATAATTTGATTATTAAAACCAAAATACTTGAATTTTAAAACAAATTCCAGAACTTAGGACGATTTCAATGGCCTTCCTTTCTTCTTGAACTTGGCGTTAAAAGGTAAGTGTTTATTTTGGATTAGCAATGACAGATATTTCGAATGGAACCAAGGCTTCAGAATCGAGGCGGGAAAAAAGGAGCGGACGGTGTTCCGCAGAACGAGACATAAAAATGTATCCCGTGGTGTTGCAAACTCGTACGCAAGCTTTTCTGCTGGTTCTAGAGACTGGCCACTAACTTCCGCTCTTCGCTTAGAGACTTTAAGAGGGCTTCGATGCATTCCTGGCGCATCTTGATCATGATACGTGTCTGTGCTACATAGCGACCCAAATGCGTGATTACTTTTTCGCAAAGATGTTTGCTAACGAGCTGTGAATTATTATTGTACGCTTTTTTGTAACACTTTTTTCGGTTTTGCGCCAGAGCTAAGACATGAAAATGTCAAAAAAATAATAAGTGCACCTCTAATCTAAACCACAAAGATAAAGGTTGTATTACAGAAAAAACAAACAAATCATTCAACGACGACAAACATCTTTAGATCAAATCATCTTCATCAAATTTAAGAGCAAGATAAATTAAATAAAAAGTAGTCTAAAAAAGCTAATGAATAACGACGACATTTATATAGGAAAATTGCAGAAAGTAAATCTGGACCAAGAGAAGAATTTAACTTACAACTATTAATGTAGAAAACATTCTTATTAAAAACTCTTAACCATAAAGTAATGGAAATAGTATATTATAGTTGTCTTTGTAGTAATATGACGAAGCCTAGAGAAACCGGTCGCAACCAAGTTTTTTCACCAACTCCATAAAGGTTTCTTTTTTAAAAGGCTCATCATATCTATTTGCGGTTCACTTGCGGTTACTGAAAACCTGACCAGTAATATTTTATTGACTGAAAATACCTAAAAAGCCGCTTTCTTATTATGATTTACTTTTGAGAAAAATTTATCATAATTTATAACATATTAGGACTTAGTTCTTTAGCCGAACAAATTACATTATATTTATTTATGTTCACATGAAATACATTTTAGTACACCAATTTAAACTAATTTCTCCCAATTGTATAATGTAACTAGTGAGCGGATTTTTAGGTTTTTACACATTTTTATAGGCTTTATGCAGCTCTACGGGGTTAAACAACTTGGACAATACATCAGACAGTTTGTTAATAGATATTATTTTGAATAACAGAGCATATTTGAGAAGTTAGAGATTATATTTAGGTTTGAACATTTTTAAAATTTATTTTACCAGTGTTAATTAAATATTATAGGATTTTTTTTAGTGCATATGGGTATAATTTTATTCGTATATTTGGCTAAAGCACCGTCATTAGTATCACCTTTTTTTAAACCAACACTGTCACTAGCATTTTATTTTTACAAAGTATTAATATTTTAATATATTTTGTACAGGGTGATTGGTTAACTACGATTCTCTAAATTCATCTGAGATGTTAGACATTTTTTTTTTTACAGTTTTTAGTTAATCTTAATTGACAAAATGTTTTTTTCTTATTTTTGATAAAATATATCAATATTGGGTGGACTACAATAAATAAAATAATAAATAATAAAATTGTAAAATATAAAAATAAGTCTTTTTCATTCTGTACAGCCAAAATCACCTTGTATTAGAAACTATACCGTCATGTTTTTGTCAAACGCGCGCGAATAACATCAGCTTTTCAAACATAACATTGAGCCTTAGCTCGTGTTGCATACACCAGTCATAAGAATAATTTTTTTACAATGGCATTAAAACCCACAGCGATTTTACAGAAACGCGCGCCATTGCGTTTAAAAAATTATATTGTATGAATTTACTTTTTGGCTGACGAAATATGTATAGTTTATTAGTTTTACACAATATGTTTAAATTTGGCAGAACATTTTAATAATTTCAAATTATTTTTTTGGGTTAGAAGTCTTATATCTTATAAATATTACTTCTTGTTAATTTCCCAAATGATTTAATGCTGTTAGTACTTGTTTAGTACCATACAAAATACATTATCGGTGGTGCCGTTTGTTTAAAACTGAAAAAAGATAGCTAAAATAAATAAACGTGTCAACACACAAAAAAAACGTTGAATTTCGACGATTTGTGCGGATTGAGACAAAATCATAAATAAAACAATGTGTATAGTAATAATGAATAAGTAATATTTTATTAAGACCAATACAATAAAAAAATAATTAAATATATATAAAAACATAAAGTAGGTACACAGATGGAGTGATTAATTTGATTTGTTAAATATCATTAGCTTACATGAAAATAGTGTGAAAAGCCTGTAACTAAGGCACCCTCAATACCCTTTGATATAAGACATACATATATTCAACTTTCTATCAATTATAGATTAGGAGAAAATTGAATATTAAGCGTTTATAAGATGTATCAAACAGAACTTTTTAAAATTCAAATCATTATACCGCATGAATGCGCGATATCCGATCTACCTGTTTATTAACTTCTATTAATGCTATGAAAAATATCTATCTCCTCGCTATTTTAGACTGTAGCAGTTTTTGCCATACGACAAAATCCTCAAATTTATTTAATAATAAATACCCATATTCCACACCGTTAACATTATCTGATTATCGATTTTTTATATTCGAGTATATATAGGTTAAACTAAATAGGAATAGTCTAACCAAGTGAAGTATATACCCGCATAGCATGATTGTATCAAAATCAAGTCCAGTGTCTACACATGCGTAAATCAATTTTTTTTTTTTACGTTTAAATAATAATAAAAACTTTATTCGCCTTTGCGAATGTTTAGTTATTAAAGTTACGGTAAAACAAATAATACAGATATTGTTATTCTTTATTTTTGGAAGAACGAGGAAGGGTAAAGTACATAAAAAGAACATCAACCATTGTACCTCTCCAACGTCGTCTTGTTATTTGTTCAAGTTTTTGTAAAAAAATCTAACTTACCAACTACGAACAATATTATCATTAGAAACAAATTTAATGTAACAAGTGTTTTGGAGTAGCACGTAAGTTATAACGACGATTCAATCGATACAACATACTTTGTAGGGAACAGTCATAATTCTGTGAAAAATATTAGGGTTTATAATTTAACTAATATCATTTGATCGTAGATACCCGTTTTGATTTTTTTTTTTTTAACCAATATAAATTAAAAAAATGTTTTTGCTTCAAATCTGCGTTATTGCACTATGCAGTCTTCGCTGTTGTCAAACGATGATCGCATAAGAAACCATTCAATATTTGTATCAAACCTAGTCGAAATTTATGAGTTTGGTGGTTTTTTGGCAATACGTGATATACACGCGAACCCGAATCCCCGCGGATAAGAGATGTTATTACCCCTAATTTTCTGGTGGATTATCAACAATTTGGTGTGAAAAGCCATAAAACTTTTAGTATTTTGTAAAATGGTTGTCAGCGAACTTCCAGTGGGATTCGGGTTCGCGAGTATAGCACGTATTGCCCAAAATTACCTAACTCATAAATTTCGACTCGGTTTGATACAAATATTGAATGGTTTCGAATGTGATCATCGTTTGCCAACAGCGTAGACTGCATAGAGCAATAACACAGATTTGAAGCAAAAACGTTTTTTAAATTTATATTGGTTTAAAAAAAAAAAAATCAAAACGGGTATCTACGATCAAATGATATAAATTACATCATAAACCCTAATATTTTACACAATATTATGACTGTTCCCTACAAAGTATGTTGTATCGATTGAATCGTCGTTATAACTTACGTGCCAATCCAATACACTTGTTACATTAAATTTGTTTATAACGATAATATTGTTCGTAGTTGGTAAGTTAGATTCTTTAGGTGGGGCAAAACAATATAATGGACACCTACCTCAAGGTGAGATTATGTAAAAAAGGTATCGTCGAGTCTATTTTCATGACCAAACGGCAACCCACCCTTCCACCACCATTCTATAACAGGGAGGATGTCGAACCCTTCCACGAGGAGCAGGTTCGGCACCGCTTATCCGGATTATTTTCGAAATCCGAAAACTGGATTTCACTGGTTTATAGAAAAGCCTAATTTTATTCCTATCAATTATTTATATTTTTGAACTGAGCTCCTAGCCCCATAAAAGACGAATAAGAGAAACCATTTAATTAGAATAAATACGAGAATATTATATTTGGGCTATTAAAGTATACTTATGGGATACCCTGTACCGATAAAAGCGTCAAAGATATGTTTTTGTGCATTTGTTTATTCGTACAATCGATAAGGTATTGTTTAAAGTATTCCAAATGTAGGTGTACTGCAAAGTTGTCTGCAGTAAAAAAACAATTATACCACACCCATAAAAAAATATAATAAATTAGGTCAAATTTAAATTTTTGAAACCTATCATAGTCTTTAAAATCTACATGTATTAGTCGGAATTTTCATAAAATCTAGCTTGAAACAATTCGACCTGTTAAACTATTTTGAATTTATTATTTAGTTCTAATTTGAACGTTGAACGTACAACATATTTCTTATCTCTTATCAGATAACTGTAAAATAACTGAAAATGTCAAAAATTTCAAAAATTTCTTTATAATATTTTTATAACTGTTATTATTATTATTATAATATTATAAATTTTCGCTCAAAATTGTTTTCATCAGTTTACAAAGTGAAATTTTCCAATTTTTTTTTTTACTTAATGTTTGACTATAGAATTTCGAAGAAAATATTTATAATGTTATAGTTCACCTCCATTGTAGCTGTACCTACGGTCTTATTTCCATACTTTAATCCCCAGGACTCTGGTTGAAAAAGTGAATTAAAGAAAAATAAATTTTACTGATTTTAATCTTAATTTTTACATAAAATTTACATTCATTATTTAAAAAAAAAAAAATACGCCGGCCAGCGTCTCCATAAGCAAAACAAATTACCACACATATTGATAATAATATTAACATGGAAATCGAACAAACTAGTGATTCGCCAGATCCAAAAAAAAAAACAAACCCCCACCAATATTCATAAAATATAATTTAAATTATTAAAGCTTTTGCGAAGCTGTTCAAAAGACAATTGTTCGAAGGAGTTAAGTTGTAAAAGCATTATCGAAGTCTTAAAACTACAAACCAACTTATCAGATGACTACCGTAAAATTGTGCGTCTATTTAAAATAGAATATGTTGATTTCCATACTTTCCGAGTACAACATGACAAACCGTTTCGAGTTGTTTTTCGAAACCTACATTATACTACTCCGATTGAAGATTTCGGTATACAAAGACCGCGTTGCGTTTTTCTTTGAATTTGATTTAGCGTTTATTATTATTTTACGCTTCAAAGGAATTTAATAAAAGTAATATAACGATCAAAACATATCATATATTATCATTATTAATTTTTGTTCACATTGTTTCTCTTCGAGTCGCACATTAATTAAAAGTATATAATAATTGTATTATTTTCAATATAAATTAACATATTTTCTTAAATTATATGTAATTACATATAATTTATTACTATATTATTCATTACATTTTCAAAACTTGAAAAAATTGTTTTAATTAACTTTAGTTAATTAAAACTAGCGTGTTATTGAAAATTCCCCTGTAGGAAATATTCACATTTTTATATTATACTTTTTTAATTAATTAGCAAGCTAATTCTGAAAAGACTGAGTTGGTAGTCATTTGATTAAAAAAAAAACCCATACTTCGAATGACCATAACCAAAGTGCTAAACATTATGTATTTTTGGTCGGTTCATTCGGCCAAAGCAGAGCTCGCTAAGGCGAGCTACACTTGTTCTACTACTATCTGAGCACACGGCAGTGAGTCAGGTCAAGTTTCAGCAATGCCAGTGTATCTTTACACGAACCAATTCACCCAAGTTTTTTTTACCCACGTATCTCTGTTTCCTCTAAAGATAAGCTTTTGAAATTTGAAACATAGATTAAGCTTGAGTAGTTTAAGATACTGTAAAAATTCGAACGCCAAGTATATTAGGCCTTTTTAAAAGGGGAGAATTTCAAAGTTTTTATTTTTGTTACTGACTCACTCACTTGCTCACTCATCATCAAAATTATAAAACACTTACTGTACCTGTAAGTATCGAAATAGTGATATCTACATTGTGGCCAAAAATATTTGACTACAGATTTTTGAGAAAATTGTATATGTTATAGTTTTATTTTAGATCTACCTTTGGTCTAATTTTCAGATCTAAATCACTAAAACTTCGCTTGAAAAAGTGAAATAAATAAAAAATTGTTTATTAAGGAAATTTCAATTTCAATTACACTTTTTTACATTGTACTTCTTCAATTCCGTTTCATCTAATCACACTTTATTTACTTGCCTCTTCTTCCAATCATACATTTCTATTCTTAAATAGTACAATATTTATTTTTCTAACTTTGAGTATATAAACCATTTGATTTCCAAGCATACATGTAACTCATATTACCTTCATCGATCGCAACGTCATAGTAGAGCCTTGTTATTCTCCAGCTCGCGGGTATAGATTCATTTTTCTTACATTAAAAAATACTTTGATTAAAAACCAAAGTATATTAAATAATAAATATAAAAATCCCTACACAAAACATTTATTAGCAACATAAATAAGAGTACAAGAAAAATAATAAATTTAGTTAGAAAAAAATTTTCACTATATAATACCAAGCTTTCATTTTAAAGAAAAAAAAAAGACTTGTTAAACATTCTTTGTTTACAAATAAATAATTTGGAATTTAAACTAACTGAAACCCTAAATCTAAAAAGTATTCCTTTACGACCTTTTCCACGTGTTTTTCGATCTTCAATTTGACCTCAGCGTGATCACTTTCCTCAAGGGGCTGGTCGGCTGCTTCATCTTCTTCTACCGTTTCTGCGTCCATCGAAGAACTTTGATTAAGACTATCACTAAGATTAATAGCATTAGCATCTTTCAGTTGTATGCAATATTTCTCCATTAAAGGTGACAAACCATCTCTTACTTGGCGGTTTAAAATTTTTTTTAGACCTTGATAAAATTTGTTAATATTTACATCCGCGTCCTCGGGGTATTCATATTGCAGTGTGGTATTTACATCACGAAACGCAATCACGCTAGTTACGAGCGATTTTATATGTTTATTTAATACACAATATGTTCTATTTTTTTCCAGCGGTTCTATCAAAAAATTCAAAGCACACGACATGTAATCAAACATCTTTTTACCTTTTTCGAAGAGTTCTATAAGGGTGTGAAATAGCTTAAAAGATTTCCGATAATTCTTAGGGATTACTTGAAAAGGTTCTTCACTAAGAATCTTACCCGATGAAAATTTTTGTTTGTACCTATGTTCTTGGGACCATTTTCTTTGATTCGCACGAAATACCTCATATTCACATTCGTCTAGGATGCTTTTAGTCAAAAGTATGAACTCAAACACAGCATTCGCGTACACGCATCCCAACAACTTATTCGTCATGGAATATTTCTTTCCCATGTTTTCTTTAGTGATATTATTCGATTGATTGGGTCGTTTGGGGTCTATAAAGATGTAATCTCCCGAAAATGAAGACCGAGTGCACGAGTTATCGTGATATTTGACTTGCAGGTGATTAAGTCGGTCCCATCCTTCATTTTTTAATAGTTGATTTAGTCTATTGATGTATTTTTTACACGGTTTAGATTGGTACGAAAACGATGCGAGTTCGATTATGGTAAATAGAAATAACAGATCATTCGAAACGTTAAAAAACATTTTATCAGCTTGAAAAATTGTTTATTAACGTGGTAGGTACAAAAAAATATAAATATATATATTATGTACGAAGAGTTACATTCGTATTTTGAAATTTTATTTTTGGCGATTAAAATAAAAAAAAAAATGTACACGTATATGAATTTAGTTCCTTACAAAAATTTGTTTTTTTCTCTCTGTACTGTTCAAACTTATTCAGTTATGATGCAAAATCTAAATCATTTTGCTGAATGTTTCTTCTTTGACTTGGTACGGACGAAATATATTTTTAAATATCTTTTAATCTTGGTTGTATATGCAAAGAGATCTACTTTTTTGAGGTATTATGAAAACAATTTTCAAAACTGCCTTTTTTCAATACGCATCCTTAAGTACACTTCAAGCCACATAACGAAATAAACAAAAAAACAATTACAAAATTCTCTCCAAAATCTGGATTGTGTAAAACGATGATTAAGAATCGATAAAAAATAACTAGATATAAGAAATCCTTATTTCTATTTTTTAACACCATAACTTTTCACTCATTAGGCTCATGGGTTTTTTAGTTTTAGCGTAATGTCAATTTTTAGAGTTTAATAGAAATACTTGCTTAAATTTTCGAAGTTGGTAAGATGTTCTTGGACAACAATCGACTTGTTCAGCTTTTGAAACTAAATGTTCCGCTTGCGACTTATAGATGGGCTTTCACGTCGACCGAAAAGTCACAATCCAAATATTTTTTTGCAGTGTAAATATTATGTTCATTTATTTTCATAATCTGTTCATTTTTTTTTTTTTTTTGTTATTTATCGTGTACAAACATTACTTAGAAAGCGGAGTTTGAACTATGTTTTTCTACGCAAGACGCTTAAAAAAAATGGGTCACCGCTTTGTCTCAGGAGAAGATTTTATCGCAAATGTTTGCAAGGCTCTATTAAAGGTTTTACATAGGTATTACATATTATATTTTAAAAGCTTGCGTACAAGTCCGCAACACCGCGGGATACATTTTTATGTATCTAAGGTGGCTAGTAAACATATCAAATTTCTGGCTAATATTTTAGAGTTTTCATAATATCTGGCCTAAAACAGTACATAGAGAATTTTTCCCCTTGAATTTGTTGAATTTATTATTCATTTCTATTTTGAACGTTGTCAGTACAACATATATGGCCCCACCCCCATTCCCACTCTATCCCCATTCCCAACCCCAATTCCATTCTTTATCTCTAATCTCCTATCTCTTATCTCCTATAATCCCATATCCTATCACATAAATGTAACATTCCCATCCCCATTTCCACCCTCATAAGAAGGACATATAAGGATATGTAAGGATACATTTTCGGTGTCGGTGTCGCTTTTTCCGGTTGTGTTCCAAAGTAAAAACATATCTATAATCTCTTATCTCTTACCTCTCTTATCTTATCAGATAAATCAGCTGATTTTTTTCCGTTATGATACCGGTGTCAGTAATTGGTATCGTTAGTTGGTGTAGATAATTAGTGTCGATTTTCCGTGTGTGTTCCAAAGCAAAGGCATGAAAATGTCAAAAAACATATATTATTTAACGGAATCGTATTTTTTTTTTTTAATTTTATATGGTTTTACAAAAACCGTTTCAACGGCTACAAATATTGAAATTTAAAACAACTTTGACAATATTGAAATACTAAAATTGGAATAACGTACATTATAATATTGTGATGTGTTATAATTAATTAAAATTGACTGATCATTTTCAGCAATAATTTATAACAAAGTGCTAGTTATTTTTCATCCAAAACAATGGCCAGACAACAAGAGTTGTTAAACGATCTCGAATTAATTGATTTGACGGCATATCGGCTAGCCTATTGGTTAGGATCACATTACTGTGTGAAGTTGGAATTTTAATCAACCTCAGCGCAAGTTTAATACTGTAGCTACCTTGATTTAAAATAATCAACTTTTACAACATTATACTTGTCTATAAATTGTGAAAAATAACAACATGTCCTTCTTCTACGTGCTCCGACTCTAATGTGCTCCTTTTTTTTTTTAGTTTTAAATGTTCTTAAGTCTGAAATTGTTCAGTCTTTAACGCCAAAACAGTTCACGAAACTGCCATAATCTACTATGCAATGTTCCACTCTAAACTTAATGGTCATCCGAACTAACTCGTTTATAACCTCGCTTCTAGTTCTCTACCAGACATTCTGGTCTTCACCGTAATTTCCTAAAAGACCTGCTCCAGTAATTCCAAGTAAAAGAAAGTACTATCCGTAGGACTCCCCCCCTCGAGAAACTTTTTTTTTTGTCAAAATATTTGCTTATATTATTTTTGTTTACAGATTGTAAATATATTCCAATAAAACTAAAATTTTCTAAAATAATAATAATAATAATAGTTTACTATAGTACTATATATTTAAATACAATTTCGTTATGAGGGAAATTGTGTTTTAAGAACGCCTAACAAAAGTCATCTTAAGTTATAAAACTTGTATACTTAATAATGTACTTTTATCCCCCCCAAGTGTTTTTTTTTGTGAAAAAATAATAGCGCTTATTAATTAGTATTGCTCTCTTGATATGTCCATATGTAATGGAAACTTTTCACAACAACTTTATTATTCACTTCCAAAATAAGTTTTAAGTTAAAAAAAAAACTTAATTTAACACGCATTAAGAGGACATCACACGCCCGTTATTTTCTTCAAAAAACCCGCCTTGCGCGGATTAATATTCAAAGGCTATAATCAAAACTAAGAAACCAAATTTTTACATATTATAGACAACAACATTGTCTGTGTTCTACTTTTGCCCTTTTTTTAATATTTCAACCAGTTAATGAAATAATTAAGAAAGGACTTTGTTTACTTTTTTAAAAATTATATAGCGTTGGTTGTATTAGATATATCGAAAAAATACGGATGATGGAACACAGATAATTTTGTCGTAAATAATATTTATGAATTTCTTTCCTTAACTTACTGTATGTATGAAGCTTGAGAAAAATTAATCCGTGCAAAGCAGTTTTGATGGCAAACAAATTGTATTTTATCCTATAGAATTGACTGTGATGGTCTGGCATAAAAAATGACAATTAATAAAGTATCCTCATTACTGTATTAATAAAGTATACATTATAGTTCAAACTCTAAATTAGAATTTTTCGAAAAATTGCTTATACTTTACTCCTTAGAAATGGCCGTTGTGGCGTCCTCTTAGAGGGGATTGCATGCCGTCTGTTTTTAAGGAGTTTTGAATAGGCAATATTAACAAAAAAAAAAAATGTACAGTGGGGTCAGGGCATAGTGGGGACAGAGCATAGTTGGGTCAGGGCATAGTGGAGACGGGTAGGTCACAGGTTTACAGGAATTTTTAAATCTGTAAGTGATAAAATCACTTCGAAAAAACGATGCAAATCGGTAGTTAGTATTTTCAAACCAAGCACAGTATAAACCAGCAAAGTTAGAAAGTATTGAATTGAGGTGCTGTATTTAAAAATAAGCATCAAAGCGTTAATTTGAAAGAGATTTGATTAAATTTTATCACTTTTATTTATAATAAATCCTGTAGACCTGTGACCTCTCCGTCCCATCGTTGCTTTGATTCCAGTATGCCTATACTCTACTGTACTAGTCCTCTCGGATTAAATCACTTTCAAATTAACGCTTTGATGCTTATTTGTAAATACAGTACTTATATTTATTATCGTCAAGCATGTGGCAACAAAGAACAATGACTATAGTCAATAATTACCAATTATACGTTTACGTTACCACGAATTTATAATTATTTTGTCTTAGCTATATTGCTCAATGATTAATTATTAATTAACTCATTGACGTTGTCAATGTTTTGATACTTTCTTTCATTTTAAATCTCTTGATCGCAACGTCATAGTAGAGCCTTGTTATTCTCCAGCTCGCGGGTACAGATTCATTTTTCTTACATTAAAAAATACTTTGATTAATAACCAAAGTATATTAAATAATAAATATATAAATCCCCACACAAAAAACCATGTATTAGCAATATAAATAATAGTACAAGAAAAGTTATAAACTTAGTTAGAAACAAATTTTTTAATATATAATACCAAGCTTTCATTTTAAAGAAAAAAAAAAGACTTGTTAAACATTCTTTGTTTACAAATAAATAATTTGGAATTTAAACTAACTGAAACCCTAAATCTAAAAAGTATTCCTTTACGACCTTTTCCACGTGTTTTTCGATCTCCAATTTGACCTCAGCGTGATCACTTTCTTCAAGGGGCTGGTCGGTTGTTTCATCTTCTTCTACCGTTTCTGCGTCCATCGAAGAACTTTGATTAAGACTATCACAAAGATTAATAGCATTAGCATCTTTCAGTTGTATGCAATATTTCTCCATTAAAGGTGACAAACCATCTCTTACTTGGCGGTTTAAAATTTTTTTTAGACCTTGATAAAATTTGTTAATATTTACATCGGCGTCGTCGGGGTATTCATATTGCAGTGTGGTCTTTACATCACGAATCGCAATCACGCTAGTTACGAGCGATTTTATATGTTTCTTTAATACACAATATGTTCTATTTTTTATCAGCGGTTCTATCAAAAAATTCAACGCACACGACATGTAATCAAACATATTTTTGCCTTTTTCGAAGAGTTCTATAAGGGTGTAAAATAGCTTAAAAGATTTCCGATAATTCTTAGGGTTTACTTGAAAAGGTTCAACACTAAGAATCTTACCTGATGCACATTTTTCTTTGTAGCTACGTTTTTGAAACCTTTTTCTTTGATTCGCAAGATGTACCTCATAATCACATTCATCCAGGATGCTTTTAGACAAAAGTATGAACTCAAACACAGCATTCGCGTACACGCATCCCAACAGCTTATTCGTCATGGAATATTTTTTTCCCATGTTTTCTTTAGTGATATTATTCGATTGATTGGGTCGTTTGGGGTCTATAAAGATGTAATCTCCCGAAAACGAAGTTCGAGTGCATGAGTTATCGTGATATTTTACTTGCATGTAATTGAGTCGGCCCCATCCTTCATTTTTTAGAAGTTTATTTAGTTTGTCGATGTTTTTTTTACTCGGCACAAACTCGGCGAGTTGGACTACGGTTAATAGAAATAACAGATCACTCCACACATTATAAAACATTTTATCAGCTTGAAGTATTTTTTATTAACGCGGTAGGTACAAAAAAAATTTAAATATATTATGTACGAAGAGTTGCATTCGTTCTCAAACAGAAAGCTCTATGTGAAACGGTTGACTCGTTTGACATTTGGAAATGCGTTTACTTCTAATAATAAAATCGCTGTTGTTTGTTCATATGGCATGCAGTTTTTTAATTCGCCAACATGGCAGACTATAGGTCTTGCTTTGATCAATCGAAACTTATAACACATTTTAGCACCTTTAATTATTTCGTATTAACGCAGTAGAAAAAAATATATATTCTATCGCGGATCCGGTAGTACAATGACTCAAATGCACAAATTAAAATTTTACAGGAGACGGAAAAAACCAAATTATTTTAACTAAAATGTTATGGGATGTAATTTTAATGGAAAGGGAATGGTTGGGAAATTATTACAACTACAATTACACCGTTTTACTACCTTAAGCGTTCGATATATTTAAACACATTGAAGCATTTAGCCTATTTTACCAAGTTTTGCAGTTAGGTTATTATTCTTTAATTCCTGGAAAACTGTGTTTTTCCCAGATTTTGTATATTTTAACAAAGCGTTTATTTGAAAGTGATTTTATTCACTTTTATTACTTTTATTTATAATAGTTCCTGTAGACCTGTGACCTCTCCGTCCCCTCGTTGCTTTGATTCCATTATGCCTATACTCTACTGTGAAAGTCCTCTCGGATAAAATCACTTTCAAAAAAATAATTGAATTCGGGTAAACCTAAAGTCAAAAGTGGTACTTGTGCACAAAACGTATTAGTATCATTCTGCATAGATCTATATATTTTTATGATTTTAGGTGTTTTTGTTAAAATATACGCAATCTGGGAAAACTCAGTTTTTCCGGCAATTAAAAATAAACTGTAATGCCGAATTTGTTTTCCGTTTAATAGGTTATGGTTTTTTTTTGTTTTTTCAAATTTTGACTGTGAAGAAGTAAACTTTTTCCCGCTCAAAGTACAAACTAGATGCAATTTTAAAATTTATAGAGTTGCTACTAGAAGGAATTGGTTGAGTTTTAAAAATGTTACAGTGTATACAGATAAAAAAAAACACATCAGAATAAAACCAATACCTTCGCCGCTTTGTATCGAAGCTAAAATTGGAAAATATTTAATTTTAATTTTCTAATATTAGATTACCAGTTACTACTTTTGTGGTGCAGGACACGACTGTTTTATTTGGCGTAGTGTCTTAACCGAAATCCAAAATCCATATCATTAGTAGTTTTGCGTAATATGGAATTTAAATGGCAACTCAAAGCATAAAATTTTTTTTTTTTTTTTAATAATATAAATAACTCTTTAGGCGACCTAATCTTGTGCCGGTCGATTACGACGAATATATAGTCGACTACATGGTGGACTCGACTGATGACGACGGTATTATGCACTGTATTGCACTTGTGACGTTTCTCGATAATATAACAGGTATTTATACTCAACAACTTCTTTACCAAAAACTAAGTTAAGGAACCAACCTTATCGGGTAATAGTTTTTGTTGAATTTTTATGAAAATATTTCCAAAATTTTATTCCTATTGAATTTTCCAAACAGACTCTCATTATATTATATATACATGTTTTTTCTACCTTGAAATCCGTCTTTCTGTTTATAATAGAATAGAAAATTAAATGCATTACCATTCATTTATGTCCTGTTGATTTCAGACCAAATGGAAATTGTTATGTGTAAAACATATTAACCTGGTTTTATTAACTGCATAACGATTTGATGTTTGATGTATTTGTTACAGGATTTCAATTGTTAGGACTTGAAAAAGGTAATTACGTATTTTGTTATGGTCGTAAATAGCTTTAAAATCTTGTTTAAGAGTCGATAATTGCCTTATTTTATTTATTAAATGTTTTATGTCAAATAACAGTTTTAATAAATTCATCTTTTTGTTGAGGATAGAGTGAGAGAAAGAGTGTGTGACTACAGTCACACAGTTAATGTGTAATAAATTATCTGGGAATTCAAGTATAGAAATAATACATTTGTTGATTTAGTTGTATGGTTTTTGAAAACTATGAATATATTTTATATACAAGGTGATTTTTTTTTATCATGGCCCACTCAATATCTCACTGGGTTTAATTAATAATTACAATTTTTTTTTTTCAAAGTGTTTTTATACAATGTGATCTCAATTTTCCACAAGTCATTATGTTTATACCCCCTTCCCTCCCAAACTAGTTTTTTTTGTAGCAAATTTTGAAACTTAAATAGTAACGTGTATAATTTTTAAACTTTTTAAATTGAAAATATTTCAATAAAAAATTTGACTGGTTGATAACCAGTTTTGAATTATTTTTTTATGAGTTCGTACTGACAAATAAAACAGTCATGTCCTGCATTACAAAATTAGTAACTGGTATACTAATATTAGAAAATTAAAATAAAATATTTTCCAATTTTTTAAAAGGATCTGTGCAAGATGTAGATGACGTTGCCTCTTTATTATCCAAGTGTCGTTTGCTAGAATTTTACTGTGGTACACAATTTCCAGAAACATACATTAAAAAACTTGAGATTGACTCAACTGAGCGCAAGTGTATCTTAACGGATAAAAATTATGTCAAAAAGCGATACAGGACGGATGATGTCAAATCATTTGAGAAACAGATACGACTCGGACGTCCACAAGTTCCACCCACATCCTAACCTAATGTTAGAAAAACACTGGCATCTGTATTCTGTTCATTACATAATAAATTATAATTTATCTTATTATTATTACTATTTACATTATGAAATCTGAAATTGTAGAATATTACACATAAACTTAAGCTGACGGGAAAAGTACCGTCGGTGGATTTTTTCAATAAAATATTCCACATAATACATTTTTTTGTTAGTACATAATATTATATGTCTATTACTGTTCCTTAATGTTCTGCCTTTATTAAATGACTGCGCAAGTTTGGGTGACAGCAGACAGGTTCATCGTTTATATTCCTAATAGATAATTAACCTTAATGGTTATTACATAGAGATTTGACGATAGTGGTAAAATAACCTAAATGGAGTTATAATATCGAGAGATTAAATAAAACATGTACAATATATTATCGTATATATTGTAGCCAGCTGTGGAAAAAATATCTTGGCTGGTTAACCACAATGGTATTGGATTGGTTTAAATATGATTTAAAAAAGAACAATGCAGGGTACGAAAATTAATCCTGCATAATATTTTAAATAAAAAAGAATGTCGATTTCAATTTGTTTTTGGCAAACGCATTGTGTGCTAAATACCAAATATGTAAAATTGTTTATTGATTTAGTGAAATGTTTTTTATGGGCTATTACTCGTTTTGTTCTTCTCATTGCTACGAAACTAAAAAAATAAGACACATGAAAATTTGTTGTGTTTGTACACACAGTAAATTTTATATCTATTGCATTGAATAGTACAAAAATTTGGGTATTTCATACAAAGAAAGTTCAATGTATAAAATAAAATCTAACACATTACCAATTAGAAACCCAAATTTAGGCCTCTGGTTAATGAATTCTATTCACGTTGAAAAAAAAATCGTTCTACTCGTTAAAATTGTTCTAGATAAAAAAAAAAGAAGCCGGTACGGTCCAAACTCCAAACCAAGCACAGTGTAAACAAGGAAAGTTTAAAAGTATTAAATTGAGGTGCTGTATTTCCAAATAAGCATCATAACGCTAATTTGAAAGTGATTTTATCCGAGAGGACTAGTACAGTAGAGTATAGGCATAATGTAATCAAAGCAACGAGGGGACGGAGAGGTCACAGGTCTACAAGAATTATTAGAAATAAAAGTAATAAAAGTGAATAAAATCACTTTCAAATAAACGCTTTGTTAAAATATACAAAATCTGGGAAAAACACAGTTTTCCAGGAATTAAAGAATAATAACCTAACTGCAAAACTTGGTAAAATAGGCTAAATGCTTCAATGTGTTTAAATATATCGAACGCATAAGGTAGTAAAACGGTGTAATTGTAGTTGTAATAATTTCCCAACCATTCCCTTTCCATTAAAATTACATCCCATAACATTTTAGTTTAAATAATTTGGTTTTTTCCGTCTCCTGTAAAATTTTAATTTGTGCATTTGAGTCATTGTTCTACCGGATCCGCGATAGAATATATATTTTTTTCTACTGCGTTAATACGAAATAATTCAAGGTGCTAAAATGTGTTATAAGTTTCGATTGATCAAAGCAAGACCTATAGTCTGCCATGCTGGTGAATAAAAAAACTGCATGCCAAATGAACAAACAACAGCGATTTTATTATTAGAAGTAAACAAATTTCCAAATGTCAAACGAGTCAACCGTTTCACATAGAGCTTTCTGTTTGAGAACGAATGTAACCCTTCGTACATAATATATACATTTTTTTTGTACCTACCGCGTTAATAAAAAATACTTCAAGCTGATAAAATGTTTTATAATGTGTGGATTGATCTGTTATTTCTATTAACCATAGTCCAACTCGCCGAGTTTGTGCCGAGTAAAGAAAACATCGACAAACTAAATAAACTTCTAAAAAATGAAGGATGGGGCCGACTCAATCACATGCAAGTCAAATATCACGATAACTCGTGCACTCGGTCTTCGTTTTCGGGAGATTACATCTTTATAGACCCCAAACAACCCAATCAATCGAATAATATCACTAAAGAAAACATGGAAAAAAAATATTCCATGGCCAATAAGCTGTTGGGATGCGTGTACGCGAATGCTGTGTTTGAGTTCATACTTTTGACTAAAAGCATCCTGGATGAATGTGATTATGAGGTACATCTTGCGAATCAAAGAAAAAGGTTTCAAAAACGTAGCTACAAAGAAAAATGTGCATCAGGTAAGATTCTTAGTGTTGAACTTTTTCAAGTAAACCCTAAGAATTATCGGAAATCCTTTAAGCTATTTCACACCCTTATAGAACTCTTCGAAAAAGGCAAAAATATGTTTGATTACATGTCGTGTGCGTTGAATTTTTTGATAAAACCGCTGGAAAAAAATAGAACATATTTTGTATTAAAGAAATATATAAAACCGCTAGTAACTAGCGTGATTGCGTTTCGTGATGTTAAGACCACACTGCAATATGAATACCCCGACGACGCCGATGTAAATATTAACGATTATTATAAAGGTCTAAAAAAAATTTTAAAAAGCCAAGTAAGAGATGGTTTGTCACCTTTAATGGAGAAATATTGCATGCAACTGAAAGATGTTGATGCTATTGATCTTAGTGATAGTCTTAATCAAAGTTCTTCGATGGACGCAGAAACGGTAGAAGAAGATGAAACAACCGACCAGCCCCTTGAGGAAAGTGATCACGCTGAGGTCAAATTGAAGATTGAAAAACACGTGGAAAAGGTCGTAAAGGAATACTTTTTAGATTTAGGGTTTCAGTTAGTTTAAATTCCAAATTATTTATTTGTAAACAAATAATGTTTAACAAGTCTTTTTTTTTTCTTTAAAATGAAAGCTTGGTATTATATAGTGAAATTTTTTTCTAACTAAATTTATAATTTTTCTTGTACTGTTATTTATGTTGCTAATATATGTTTTTTGTGTGGGGATTTATATATTTATTATTTAATATACTATGGTTTTTAATCAAAGTATTTATTAATGTAAGAAAAACGTATCTGATGTACCCGCGAGCTTGAGAATAACAAGGTTCTACTAAAAAAAAAATGTACAATAAGTAAAATAATTTAAATATTTGTAAGTATAAATCAGCCCCATTTAGAAATTTAAAACGTGTGTTCGCCTGCGGTCCTGTTCATATTTGTAAACAATTGCAACCTGCTCGAAGAGTTATTAATATGTTTAAATATTTAAATAATAAACTAATGACATTCTGGTTTCAGGTTTGTGTTAGTGATGTCTAGTATGGACTAGACGGATAATATAGGACTAGATAGACTAGTATATTATCGACTTTAATAATAGTATCTACTTAACGAAATTTACAATATTTAAGTTTGAACGATGCCACGATGGCCAAGTCCATCGATTTTGAATTCGATGTCTGTTATAAAATTATTCTCGGGGAGTTGAGTGTGTTGTTTTTTTTTTATAGAGAAATAAAATATTGAATAAAAATATATGATGTCTAACTAAGCGAATTATTGACAAAAACAGAATTCAAAAATTGCCCAGGAGATGTACCAGTTAGCATTTATGTTTTACTAACTTGACAAAGCTATAAAAAATACAAAACGAGATCAATATTTGTGTACGTAGGTATTAAAAAAAATATGACCCAAGTTAACCATATGTCCCAAGTAATCCGGTTTTCCCGGTATACGGTTTCTAATAACAACATGAAAGAAGTTGAGAATACCTTAATACTTACTTACCTGAATTCGAAACACGCTATAGCTTTGCTGAAGACGTGAAATAATGAAATAATCATCAATAAAGTTCAATAGATATTTTTAATGTTCAGAAAATACACAAAGTAATTATTATGGAAAAAAACGCAATTTTAATAGCAATTAGTCACATTAAATTAGTCGTTAAAAAACAACAGTTTAAACAAATTATATTCACAAACAAAGTATAAGATTAATAGATATGTTATCGTTTAGAAGGTACACAGAATAACGGTAAAAATCCAATCAAATTTATACTAAGTAAACGACTTTAAATAAGTTGTCATAAACATTAAAAAAAAAAAAAATGCTTGGATACGAAAACGTGTATGCGTTTTTTAAAATGATATACATCAGCTGGTTGTAAAATAGGAGATTATAATTTTGCTATACTAAGTGAGCTATACTGATTTTCTAATTTAAATTACCGAGAATGGTCATAATAATAACTTTATTTCTATTATATTTTTACTAAAATGAAATAATATTTTTTTTTTAGCATCAAATGCTATTTAGATCTATTTTTGCATTGTATACTTTCTTCCATCTCTCTATCCAACGATTTCTCATGGTGATTCGCCACTCTTGCCGGGTTGCATAAACAATAAGTTTTAATGGTTCATTAAAATTGAATGGACAAATCGCTGACCACTAAACATCAATTGATTTATTAAACCTTTAATGAACGTTTACGCGACCGGCCATTAGTATTGTTAAAAGCTTTGCGTCCAGGACATATGTGATGGTTTTAGGCCTTGGTAAGTTGCTTAGCCAGCTAAATTTGTGCACTCGAATTACCCTGTGCAATATCTCTTCGTTTGATCTTGTTAGGGTTGTTACAACTTGGTATTTGCACGAGGAATTAAATAATATCCGTTTATGAATTGATAACAGCGCCAACAGCTGCAGCTGACGCGGCGGCCGGCGTTATCAATGAACGGCGAAACAAAATGTTATCGGTGCACAAAGTACACAAGGTATGCCGGCAACTCGCGTTATCATTTTTTTTACAAAAATGGCTGCTGGTCTTCCGCCGTGGCTACACGGCGGCCGTTTCGCGATTATCACGACCTACCTGTTTACTTTGTTGATAACAGCGCATGAACAGAGCCAATAAACAATGTTCGTCCGCGTTTCGGGTAATACCGAATCCGGCTTTTATTTTTCGTTTTGTTATTGATGTTTTTGTCGGTCTAAACGAACGTCGTGATGTGTAGTGTAGGTGTACTTAAACATGTCAATAGCTACTGTTGCCGCGAGCAGTTACAATATTAATTAATAACGCTACATAATTTGCCGACGATGGAAGATCTACTTATACAAATATCGAAAGACGCGGCCAACGCGAAATTCAACCAACTCAGCCAGTCTGCTACCGAAGCATATGGTAAGGTTTTTTTTACCAATACACGACCGAAAAACTCTCTGTCCTGTTTGATTTGTTTTAATATGCAACCGATAAAACACGATTTTCCACTTTATGAGAACTAAATCTAACCTAACGGCCATATTGTAGTGTATCTAAAACTTGAACACTTAAAAATTTGTGCAAAACTCTGGGCTGTAATATGATTTTTTTTCTTAAAAAAAAAAAAAGAAACCTAATTATCAGTATGTTAAAAAAAAAATGTTGATATGTATGTGCTAATGTTTTCAGAATTTATATCTCGTTTTAGTTTTAAAATAATCGAAAACAAAGAGACTGAGAGTTTGTGTTAATTATGCTTTAAAATCCACAAAAGTGCACCAAACAAGACTCGTCTTGTTAACTATTGTTATTGTTTATGAATTTGTAAACGTTAGAAACAAGAAGAATTTGATTCATTTTTGTCTTGAATTTATATATTAATATCTTATTAAGATACAACATTGATTAAATAGTACTGTGGTAGTGTATGCTATGTATTTATAATTAAGCTGAACACTGTATACTTAGATGTGTAAATATTATTTAAGTAATAATAATATTTCGTTTTCCAGTATTTTTAGATAAGCAGCAAGGTACGTTGCGCGATCCGGCCTACGAACTCAGAGCGAAATGTTTAGACGTTTTCAAACAAGCGTTTGAAACCAAAAAGAGTAAACTGGTTGCTCATGCATTATCCGGACTCAATGTGAGCTTGTTGAAATTATTTTAATGTAATAATTAAATCAATAACAGTATTTTTTTGTATTTCGTTTTCTGCAGAAAATACTACGAGACGATAGGTTTCAGTCAAATTTTGAACCCGAAGACGATTCCCTATGGTTGCCGTCTCAAATGTTACACACAATCAGCTCTATTTTAACACAGTCGGATGATACACAAATTGATATGTTGAAGGTATCTATTTTTGTCGGTCTCTTGTTGTGTTTATGTGTATAATACAATATTTTCATTCATAGGTGTTTTTAAACGTCGCCTGTTCGTCGTATTGGACTATGAACGGTCGCATTATAATTCAAATACTTACGCTTTCGTGTGAAGTCTATGAAAACGGCAATCAAGGAATCCAGTCGGCCGCCCAAGCAGCTGTTAGCCAGACGCTAAGATACTTTTGTAATTATTTAGGTACGCAATATCAACACTCTTCTGTAGCTATGGGTAATTATTTTTTTAATCGTCTGTACTGTAATTTTTAGACGAAGAATGTGAAGAATTGAATAAAATTAAGGACAACAGCGCTGGTGGCGTGTTATGTTTCAACGAAGTTCTGCCGATTATGCAATTTATCGTCAGCAAAATTGACGAGACCCAAAAGTATGGTTTAAATTTTTGAAAATAATACTCTACTAGTGTATGACAATATTTATGTATATTTTTTGTGGGATCGGAATAGTGGCGATCGATGTAGTCGAGCCGTCGTGTTTTACCTCGAGTGTTTGCATACCCTGGCAGCCAGCTTACCACAAAAAGTTCACGATAACCGTCATTTCACTATGTTTCTGTGGCAGCGATTGTGTCCAGCTCTCATTGCGTTTTTGGGCTCGCCCCGAGTAGACAAAAAGATTGTCTCTAGGGACGATGAAAACGGTAAAAAAATGGGCAGAGGATCGGGGGTCTTGGGAAGCGCGCCCGGCTTCAACAGCAATCGGTCCAAGACCGTTTACAGGTAACGACAATTGGAAGTTTAATTTTACGTGCTTATCACCAATTTTTGAATACTAACTACTACTAACACCGGGCATGTATTTATTTTAGTATTGGAAGTCAGTTAGTAAGATTAGTCGGATGTGTGAGTTCTCTCAGACCAGTCTTGGAGTCGGTCTTCCATAGAATGCTATTGTATCCGCCGCCCATCTATAGAATAGACGCTTTAAAAGCTTTGCGAGAGGTATGTAAGCGTGGACGAAATAGAAAATAAAAAAATATATTCCGAATTGACTAATTTACCATTTTTATTGTGAATTTGTTTTTTTTTTTTAATACTTGAACAAATCTTTACTTATTAAGTAGTTCTGAAAAGAATCAGAATCTAATATGTTAACATTTTATTTAATTACATTCACTACAAAACAACTTATCAAAACATTATAAGAAAAAAAAGTATTTTAATAACAACTTAAATAGAATTTATAATTTCAATTTAAAAAAATCAATCTCTCAAGTCGAATAATTATACATAATTTTATTGTTGGTGTTTGTTGAAATATCAGAAAATGTTCATAAAATATTTTAAAAATTGTGTTAAAAGGTTTTAGAATAATTGTTGATGTAATTAATTAAATGATCCTAAAGTTAAACACTAGTCTAAAAAATTTGATACTATGTTTCGCAAATCTCAAAAAAAAAAAAGGATTGAACTAATTTGATTTAATACGTTGATTAATTCAAATTTTCTAACTAAACATAAAATTTCAAAAATCTTTGTGGCGATATTTTTTAATTAGAATTTCATAAATGGTCTAAATAGCATTGAAAACTTAAAATTGTTTAATTTTAACGCTTCAAACTTTAATGTAAAGGCGATAGCTAATACAGTAATTAGTATTTGCTCTCGATCCTAAAAAAACAAATTGATCCCTAAAAAGTTATAATAACATGTGTTATTTGATTGTTACCTTATTATTTAGATTTTTCATGCATAACTGTAATAATTATTATTGGACAAATACTGAATAAATGTTTTTTTTTTTTAGTTACTAAGCAGTCCGAACAGAGTTGTAGATTTTGCGGCACCCATACTAATTGAAGACGACAAAGATGATAAAGTATGTCAACAGAGCGACATGGCCTTAATCCGTTTGTGAGTGCGACTTTATTTGTCATCGTTATTTTTATAACTGCTTAAAGTTAATTGTCTTTTTTTATGACGGTAGAACGATGGACTCGATAGAAGAATGTGCCAAATGTGCAGATTGGGAAATCATTTCGACAAGCGTGTCTTGCATTGTTTCCTTGTTGACGACGCTTCTGGAAATATCAACAGGTAAAGGAATTAACGATCTGTACGTCGACAGAATAAACGAAGAATTCAAGTCGTTATCGGATTGCGATTACACGGGTCCACTTACTTATGAATTGATGATGCGACTACCAAACATTTATATGGAACAATGTTCGTCGGATACGTCTTCGGAACATCACCAAAGTCGAACTTACAGTACGAGCAGTAGCAGTGGCGTACCAAGTAGCGGCAACACCGAAGGACCAGAAGGCGGATACCAAAATGATCCACAGGTTAGGTTATAAATTAATTAAATATAGACATGCCGATAAAATAGTAATGTTTGTTTATTTGGGTTGGCAAAAAATAGATAGACGAAATGGAAGCGGAAGCTGAAGAAAAGTTTAAGGAAGAAGTACATCATATGGAACAAGTGGTGCAGAAATTAAATATGTTGAACATTATTCAAGTGGCACCGGTAAGATGTTCGCACTACAACATTTTATTAATAGCTAAATGTTTTGTTCCTTTTTTTTTTAGGAAACGGTCGAAGCTTTGGATTTGGAAAGAAGCAACGCCATTAATTTTGTCCAAACCCTAACGGATTTTTTGCCAACTTTATTGCCGCTTCGAAGTACATTGCAAGTGGACGAAGAGATTCAGAGATTCGCTTCGAATTATTGCGACGGTTGGCGTTTATAATTAAACGAAGAATTTCGATTAAAGAAATACGTGTATAATTAATGTTGATCTTCCTGTGTTATCATTGTTTCAGAGATATTAAACCGAGACTGCAAAACGGAGAGTTCAATAATAATAAACGCCGATGGTGTATACGTAGCCACTTGTGTGTCGCTTTATCTTAATCTGAAATTGATTCATCAACACTACTACGAAGATCCCAACATAATACCTATTATGTCCGAAGTGAGTTGTGATGAACACTTTTCCAAAATAATTAGTACCTAAACTTGATTGTTTTTGGTCTTTAATCGTAAATGGAAGTTGAAAGCTAAGTGATAAGCCACCTTTGTTAGTTTACGATAAATAAATACAAAAATGCCTACTGTAGTCATAGATATTCCGGAATTCAAGTGTTCTATTGTATTAACAACATTAAAATAATTAATAATTATTTTAATTTTAATTTAAATAATTCCCAAGTCTGAAATGATTCCCAATTGCAAAATGTTCAACGTGCCTTTATTTAAATTTGAGGATTTTAAATTTAATACTACTAATTGTAAGTTTTAGTCAACGTAAGAACGTTGGATGATTTCTATAGTAAATTAATGTAAATTCGACTCCAGAGATCGACTACCTCCAATGTTGACTTTACTACAGGGGGGACGGTCTTTTTTTTTTTTTTGTACAGGAACAATTTGTAGAGGAAGTTTACAGCAGTGGCATGTTGATGTACGTGTCCACTAGTTGGTTGGCCGAGCTTTACCAACGTATCCTAGTTACCAACGTACTGGTGTCGGCCGGTTACGAGATACAGACGACCGGCCATCTGGCGCTAATTGATCTGTTGACAGGTTGTTACGAGGCTTTTGAAATTTAAAGCTTGAGTTGTGTGGATTTCCATTGCACATTTAAACATACCGGCAAATGCTATTTTTTCTTTCTGCACGAGTGTTGTTTTTGTGCTCAAATTGTTTTTATATTTTGATTAAAAAAAAAAAGTCACTTGTGACACTGGACAGTTATAATTTCAAAACTCAATTAATATTAGTTTGAACTAAATCGGCTCTGATTAAATGAACCTAATGAAACGTAAAACTTTGCTTTTAGCTTGTTACAATTATTTGTTTTGCACCCTGCAATTACACATACTTAAACGTTATTGAAAAAACAATTTTTCGTTAATTATAAATTCAATTAATTGTTTACAATAAAATCTGATTTTAATAACTCCAAAATTTGGTAACTTTATTTTTATATAAATATATGTTTAAAAAAAACACTAATTTTAAGCCTTAAAAAAAATGTATAAGTAAAAAGATTATCAAATTATTATTATTATTTTTTCATTACAATTTCTAAATGCATTTTTAGTTTTGTTTAAAATTTTTTACAATTATACATTTTTGTCGAGCAATTCATAGATATTTAAATGGTAGTTAATCGATAATAATAGATGTTCTAACGAGTTATTATGAACAAACTAGCTTTTTACTTGGTTTTTAAATGTTTATATAAAAAATGACCAAATTATTGCCAATTATAATTTCACGCAACTGTTTGTAGTGGGTTTGTTTTTTTTGCGTTCTTGCGATTGTTGAAATCAATTTTCTTAGCGATATCATTTTGACATCAGATCATTTCATCCAAAAGCGGCGCTTGCTACTTGTGTTACCGTTATGTTGAATAGACTGTGTGGTTTTATTTTTTTACCGATTCAAATTTATTTGTAATTTTACTATTTTTAGATATCGACGGGCACAGTTCTGAAAATAAAGTGAATTGGCTGCTGTCCGACTGTCTCCGATTGGAACGCACTATTTGCAGAAACGAAACGAGTCCTGATATTGAAGCCGGTGAGTTGCAATATGAAAAATCGCAAGTAAAATATTCACTTGATTTATGTTGTGGTGTTCTTTTCAGGTATAAAATTAAGCAGACGTATTTTGACTTGCTGCTGGGACACCATGATGAATGTCTTGGCCGTCCCGCTCCAATGTGATTTTATTAACGATACAAAAAATCTTCAAATGAGAAAACTGTTGCGAAGTGAAATCAATAAAGATATCACGCGTCAGATGTCTGTACAACATAGTCTAGACGCGTTACAAAAAGCCGCTACTCTCGCCAATATAGTCGGTAGGCTTTTGATCGTAATTATGATTGTACTTCTATAAAATGGATCTTCTTTTAATTGTTAATTATTTAACAGGTATGCACAATCGTTGCGAAGGGATTTTTTCTCTGCTCGTAACAGCCTCTTGCACGCAAAAAGGTCCCGCCAACTGGTTGTCGGGTATGATGAAAAAACAACCTAAGTTGATTACTTCGCACGTTCTAAGCATGGACGTAATGTTGTCACGAGGATTGGAATTCGGATGCCACGGCCAAGAGTGTTGGCCTCACATTTTCAAGTATACTTTTGGGAGTTTATTTTGGTTAAAAATTATGGCCGTTAAACGATTGTGTACCAACCTTTTAGTTGTGCCTTGTATGTCGGCTACTTGGAGCATATATTTTTTCGCCAGACGTGTTCACCTGTAACATCGCTGTCGACCAAGAGCAAACCCAAAATATCGGGGTCCGAAAATTTGCGTAAAAATTTTGGCACGTCCTTGGACAGCGACGAAGAAGTTTGGTGAGAACTATCTAATATTAGTTAGTATGTTGCGCCGGCGGTTGGAAAGCCGATTTGACATTGTATTTATTGTTATTATTATAAAAAATATTATCCAACAGCTGATATATTGAGCATATTGAGCCACACTCTTATTAATCGAAACAAGTGTGCACACAAAGTTAAAAATGTTAGTAGGGAAAAATAATATTTTCAATAATTTGGTACCTATTTATTATTTATACAAATTATTTATTATTTATGCATTGATTTCTTTATTTGTTATTAATTATTTGTGTGAATGTCAAATTATTTTCAATGACTTAAAATTTCTATTTTTTACTATAATAAACAAGCTTAAAATGTATATATTTTTATTCAAAAGATTCCAATACAAGGTTGTAGCCTAGTATTTCTTTTAACTATAAACATTTATAATTTAATTATTTTTACCTAATTAAAGAAGCGATTTCATAGACGTTTTTTAACAAACAAGTACAACTAAAAATTATTTAAGTTAAGAAAATTAAAATAATCTTAGAAATTAAATTTACAGTTATACTATTACTGTAGGTACACTTTTAAAAGCTAAATATATGTGTAAAAAGTTTTTTTTTAATTTATCTCACACTAAAGAAACAACTTAATTGGATATATTAGCAGAAAATAGGCACACAAAAATATTTACAATTTTCACTTAATCCAAATTTGTATTAAGGTTATTTTTTTAAGTATTTAATTCCAAAGTAGGTTTTACTTAATAAATCAACTTTTAATTGAATAAATAATTCAACGTCAATAATTTATACATAAATTAAAGTTGGTAATTGATCGTAAACATTTTGTTTGTTGTTTCAGCATGGACGTTTATAGTTTTCTATCGTCGCCGACTTCTCCTACGAATATGACCGAGTCCATCGCTTCTCTGGTGAACAAAAGCAGGGCCGATGTTGACACCAACGGAGTACTTAGCCAAGAATACGCGGCCCGGGTCGTTTGTGTTCTGTCCCAATATGTAGACCGGTCGGTATTCGCATTTAATATGCTTTGATGATTTGTATTCATACCAACATATTTATGTTTTTAGACTTTTCGAAGACGCTGCTTTAAAGTTGAACCTGACGGCGTTAATCGAATTTGTGCGTAGTTTAAGTCAGACCGTTCGACACGAATTGTTCAAAACGTCCGATCTGAAAAGTCCAAAACCTAACGACAATAACGCCACGCTTTTGTCGCGGTTATCTCGACTGATGTTGAGATGCATCAAAAGCGGCCGTCCGTTGTTCCACATGATAAAAGTTTGGTCGGTCGTGTCGCCGTGTTTTATGGAAGTTAGTGTAATACCATTATGTATACAGTTGTCTTGTTTAAATTTTTTTAAGTCCGAATGATTGATTTAATTTTAATTTTTTTTCTTCATATATTTAGGTCTCGTGTCATAAAGATTTATTGTTGTCCAAACAAGCGATAGACTCTATTCACGATACGGTTTTGTCTTTCCTCAACGATCAACCGGAGCTGCCTCATTTCCACATCAACGAACTGCTGTTCAAACCTTTTGAAAATCTTTTATGTTTGGAACTGTGCGACGTCGAAATCCAAGATCAGGTTAGCGTGTTGAAAAACTGTCAAAATGGCAAATATAATAGTACGGTTTTCCCTCGTCTCTAGATCGTCAGCAGCTTGTGTGAGTTTGTCGAAGGTAACCGTTCCGATATTCGATCGGGATGGAGACCTCTTTTCGGCGCGTTAAAAGTAGTCAACAGCAGTCATTTGTCGTCGCTTTTAGAAGTATTTCGAGTCTTCCTCGACACTGACGATACATTAGCTTTTTCCAATGCAGCAGTCGACTGTATCGCTTGTCTCGTCAAACACGTTCAGGGAAACAGTGAGTTATTGTGGATAAATAAATGTTCGTATTTTTAGAAAACCTTCATTGTATAATTTAATAATATTTATTTCATAGATTTTGATAAGTCCGACGGTGAAAGAAAACTAGAGTTGTGTAAAGCCGCACTCAGTCATTTGCGACACTGCAGTTTAATATTGAAGTCGATGTACGTAATGCCCGCTTGTCCGGCATTTCATGTACCCAATCGGTAAGCCGTGTGTCTGTAGTCAAAGAAAAAACATAATCTTAACAAGGTTTTTTTTATTTTATTTAGAAACCACGTTTTCACTTTAGCGGACACTGACGTTGCCGAGATTAATTGCATTGACAGTGGTTACAAACAGTTATCCTTTAACGATCCAAACGAAGCACCAATGCTTTTGGAAGAAATCGATCAGCCCTGCGGTTTATTAAGAGTGTGGTATTGTATTGTCGAAGGACTGTGCACTGCAGTCATGGGTACGACCGGTATATACCAGCGGCAAAGTCTCGAATTGCTCCTCGACATGCTCAAGTTGCTTCCCGAGCTGCCTGGTATGTTGACATTTAATTTCAATATTTACAATAATAGTTTGCATCACTGTATTTGTAAATAATTCCAGGTTTTACGTTCGGTTGTTTTTGCATCAATCGATTACTACTGCCAACTATTCAAACATGGTCGCGTAAAATCGTATCGACTCAAAACTTCAACGACATACTCAATTTCAAACAGCTGTGCGGCAACTCGACAGACTTGATTGTGACGTACCTCAGAATGGAGAAAAACTATGATCCGAAATTCGAAAAAGAAGTCACGCTCGTGATCAAACAGTTATTGTTTGTGTTGAACGAATTTTGCGTACAAGCCGTCGAGTGCGTCGTGCGATTGGGCTGTGCGTGTTTAAGACATTTTGTCTTTGGCGCTGGTGAATATTTCACAGAAAGCCAATGGGACTTGATCAGCTGTGGTTTGCACAGGGCGTGTGCCCTATCTTTGTATCCTCTAACTCGAGTATCGATGACGTACAGACCGTTCTCCGATAGTTTTTACGGCGACTTGGCAGCCGGAATTAAAGTGGCCGCCAGACGAGACAGCACGATCGACGAAAACTTACACTTAAAGCATCTATCGCAACAAGTATGTGTTGAAGCGCTTTTTAGTTAAAGCTCTTCAGTTTTAATGTGTTTTTTTTTTCTGTTAACGTTTTAGGTGTTTCTGCTAGACCATCAGAGGATGAAAACCACCGATACGATTGTCGACGACGAAAGGAGTTTCATATTTTTACTGTGCCACCATTGGTGCGATGACGACCTGGACAATCAGTGGCAAAAAGTGCCCGAACGTGTGCCGTACAAAAATATAGTTTTCGGGTTGTTCGTAAACGAAATGTTGTTGCAGTTAATAGGAAACGTATTGATCAAGGGCACCGATAAAGCTATTCCGAGGTATTTTATTTTACATTTTTACGACAAAAAAAAAAAACGAACCAATATTGTATTTATTCTTTTTTTTTGTCCTAAATTTAGTCTGGCAAACATTCTCTTACAATCGTCCCTGATGACACCGATGGACGATAAAGTGTCTAAATGTTTGGATCGTTCGGATATGCCCGGCTATTTATCAGTATTGACCGAATTGCAGGTCCGCACGTTTATTTCGTGTCTGGACATGACGTATGGTATATCGTGGGAATTCGATTCCAGGCCGGGTCTTAAATTCCTCATTCAAAAAGTGGCCGGCCTAGAAAAAGCAGCCAACCTGTACAAACAGGCCGGAGGAGCGTGGACATTGTCGTTAGTCGCTCTTTTTGAAATTTGTATTCACAAAACTCGTTCGATGAGTTCGGATCAAATAAAATGTATTGTCGATGCGAATACGCCGGCAAACAACACGGATCGGTTTGTCCTCGATCTGAAACGTATATTCGATGACGCCTGTGAGAAATACGTTGAGATAGTGATGGACAAAAACGGCACACACTGTGCCGTCGACAGAGCCGGGGACAAGCCAGTGTTCTTTTTTGTGGCGCAAAACGATGACTTATTCGAAACTAACGGCAATGCAGCGGGTTTCAAATTTGAAGACTTCAAGAAAATTTATCCGAACGCTCCGTTAACAGCTAAAACTGAAGACAGCGAAAGCGATGAAGACGACGCCGTGTACTCGTTGGCTAGTTGCAAAAATTTAGATAACCTAATCGAAGAATATAAAAAGAGAAAAAATGCAAAATCCATGCCCGGCCAGCCTGACGTAGTAGAAAAAAGCGAAGACAGTTTACCACCAGAAGTGGAAGAACAAAGGCAGACTAGTATAAGTAAAGTGAGTTGGAAAAAATTGTATTGACGCTAAACAAATTATTTCGTTTGAACCGAAATGTCTAAAAAAAATGTATTGATGATTTTGTAAAAAAATGTACACGTATCGTTTTAATAATTATGTTGGTTTTTTAATTTTTAATTTAGGACAGCGAAGTACACGAGTCTGTGTGGTCCGAGATGTTGATTTCGGTGTTTGATATAGTGTCGCAATTGGACGATGACTCGTTTAGAATATTACTACCTGTATTGTTCAACGGCGTCAGAATATTAACAGCGTCGGCCACGAGACCTATTTTGAAACGCACCTTATCCGAATTTTACCACAGAGTGGCCATAATTTACGGATTTTGTCAATAAGTACCTTCATCTGTTATGTATACATTTTAAAGACACGGACTGGTCGGATTAAATTTTCAATAACTAATTAGAATAATAATCAATAAAGAGATATTAATATGATAAATTAAACGTTAGAGACCTCAAACTTACCGTTTTAAATATTATCATTAACTTCAATAGTTAAACTTTTAATATATAAGACTGTTGTTAAAGACATCAATTTATCTAAATGATAAATATCAAAAAAGATATTTGTAAGACTAATAATTTAATTTTTTTTTTTTTTCAAATACTATGTATTTTTCAATAAGTAAAATGGAATATTTATAACTAGAATTTATTTATTGTACAAACTTAATCAATTATTATGTACTATTTTTTATCTAACGAAAACTTACTATACTCATCCTTTAATATAATTACTTTTTATTTTTTATTATTGTGCGTGCCAGTTACTTATAACTCAAAATAATAGTACTAACTTTTAAAGTTTGAAATATTTACTATTTCCTTAATATTTGTTGTAATAAAAATTATTAATGTTTGCTGCGATGTTGTTTGAAAATATAATACATTATACAAAAATTATCAATTGATTTTTTTCCATTGAATTTTATCACCAAAACTCGTAGTGTTGTTGGATATGATGTAAAATATTAAAAAAAATTGTTGACAACTTAAAACATTTTTTTTTTTACAGATGCTGTTAAAGATTTAGACGGACGAGACAATTATCGCATTACGTTCTGGCGACTGATTAATTTTAAACGGCGTCTGCCCAACTCAACCACTCACCTTGGAAAATTCCCCAAGACCTGTACGACCCAAATAAATATTCAAGTAAGATTTAAAAACAATTACATTACACTGATAAATATTGATATGTTAGTTATAAAATTTAGGTTGTATTTACAATTGTATTGTATTTAAATTTAGGTTTCTTTAAACATAAGGGTGGTCTAAACAATTTTTTTTTGAAAACTATTACTTTTATACTATTAAGATTAATTAAAGAGGGGTTCAGAACAAACCTTCTAAAAAAACATTTTTTTAGACCCCCTTGGTAAGCATGACAATATAATTTTATCATATAAAATGTATAAAAGTTAAAACATATCAAATAAGGTCTGATGACAACTACAATCATTGGAATATTAATTTTATGTATAATCAAATAAAATACAATATATTATGTAAATCATAGGCGTGCGCACGGGTAGGGCTGATTGGGCTTTAGCCCCACCTGAGCCTTTTTTTATACGTGGGTGGGTACTTGGTACCTTATGAAGTTATGACTAAAAGTAGGTATAGCCTTTTATAAATAGAAAATAACTATATAAATGTATAAGTACAATGGTTTTTGTATATGGTTAAAATAATAATTTTAAAATTTTAATCTTCAAAATTATCAATAGTCAACTGTCAATGAGAGAGATCGATCAACTATTTTTAAAAATGTTTTAATTGTTCTTAAGTCATTCGTTACTATTCCTGTTACAAGCTGTGGCTGTGAACGGACATTTGCTAAACTCAGCAGTGTTATTAAAACCAAACTGCGATCCACAATGAACCAAGAAAGATTGGGTAGACAGATTTAATTTAGCCATACCTGACTCAGAAGTCTGCGCACGCCTATGATGTAAATTAGACCACCAAAAAAATGTTAATAAATAATTATAATTTATCGATTATGATTATTAATTTATTAATTTGTTGATGTTAAGGCACCCTAAATAAAATGTGTATACCTATTTCATAATATTAATTATTTTTATTGGGAAAGATCAAGGTACACATGTGCAGTTAATCTATTTATAGGTCTATTGTAAAATCGCAGATTAAATGAATTTGATATCTGATAATGCCTACCGTCCGTCACTTAGTTTATATTGTTATCTTATTCTTACTTATTTACAATGTTAACGGCACTACATAAAATATGCTATAATTTAACTAAGTTAACTGTACATTTTTTTTTATATACTCATAATATATGTTTATGTGGACTTCGAACAAATATGGTAGGGAAAACGGCGATGGGCATCGACTTGGGAACGACCTACTCCTGCGTGAGTGTATGGCGAAACGGCAAGGTAGAGGTACGAGTACGGTAACAGGACAACGCCTAGTTATGTTTCTTTTACAGAAACTCAACGGTTGGTAGGCAAAGTGGCCAAAAATAAGGCTGTTATCAATATTAAAAACACCGTTTTCGACGCCAAGAGAATGATAGGCAGTAGTTTTGACGATGAGAAGATACAAGAGGACATGAAACGCTGGCCGTTCAAAGTGGTCGACGATAGTGGAAAACCACAAATTCAAGTCGAGTTCATGGGTAAACAGAAGGAACTGACCCCTGAGGAAATCGGTTCAATGGTTTTGGCGCATTTGAAAAACACCGCTGAAGAATGTTTGGGCGAGGATGTAACAGACGCAGTAATCACGGTTTTTATTAGTCGAGCCTACAGCTGCTGCTCTGGCTTATGGTGAGGACAATAAAATAGAGGATGAACAAATTATATTAGTATTCGACTTAAAGGTACCTAACATAAGTAGTTTTTATTATACTTGACCGAATAACAAGTTGAAATATTAAGTTCAACCATTATATATTGACGTTTGTTAAATAATGAAATTATTAACTTAATTTGTTTTCGGTAATTTGAGTGGTTTGTATGAAATAAAACAAAAAAGAAGTAAATACGTGTTGATGTGTTTCGAGTTAAGATATATATGTAATATAGTTTTTATGTTGTTAAGAATAACAAATTTTAATACTTTTCTCAGCTATGTGTGGAAGCTAATTATGAACAAATTATATTAGTATTCGACTTGGGCGGTGGTACATTTGATGTATCTATTTTACAAAAAGAAAAAAAAATAATGTCTACAGAGTGAAAGCTATTGCAGGCGATAACCATTTAGGAGTTGAAGATTTTGACAAAAGATTAGTAACATATTTAGCTAGTGAGTTTAAACGAAAATACAAAAAAGATATTATGAGTTGTCCGAGAGCTTTAAGGCGTCTTAGGGAAGCGGCTGAAAAAACTAAGGTGTCTTTATCAGAGCTCCATCGGTATTGATAGTTTAATAGACGGTATTGATTATATAGTCATTAGTTATAGTATATACAGATTAGATCTATTATCTCCAGTCTAATTTTCGGCTCTTATGTCTTGAAGAATTTATATTATTTGCTTTTAACGCTATTCTCGGCTCTACATTAAAACTACATACTGTATTTTTGTATTATTGTCAAAAACAAAAACTTGGCAGCTAAGGATAATTAATATTTTTAATCAGCAAAAAAGAAAAACAAGTTATTTAACTTTTTTTTTTTTTGAAGTTTTAATGTTTTAGTATAACATTTACAAGTCACACAAATAATACATAAGTCGATAAAACAAAAGTAACCCACACGCCCATTATAGCTTTAATAATTAATACATCAAATTAAATAACTTAATAGTTTACAGGATACTACCTTGACATTTTTTTTTTTTTTTAAAACATAAATTAAATGTTATAAATAATATGGCTTTTTGAGTATATTCACCGACGGTAGGATGTTGAAATAATTTTGTGGCCCTAAAATATTGTTATAAAAATAAATTTACAACGCGATCATATTAATATAGTATGAAAAAAATGTTATAAAATGTAATATCCATCGTTTAGGGAAGTCGGCATTCTAACTGTTAGGTATAACAGCTAAGCATCTACTATAACAAGACAACAAATAAAATTCACCACGATCAAAGGACATTTTTTTACCTTTCCCCTTTGGAATTTATAACCCCACTCTAGGCTACCTAAAGTAGAATTTTCAGTATTCTGCCACGAATCAAGAAAGGTTAAATAAATAAAAAACAAGTTTACTCTTCCTGGGCGGATTGGTTTTCGATTTGTGTTTGATTTGTCAATGCGTACCTATCGATATAGTATTAGTTCAGCGTTCAGCTATAGAGCTTAAAGATTCTTCCATAAACATTTGGTAGTAGCTCGACTTGTTTTCAATGTATCATATTGGATGCCACTTTTTTAAGTTGATAAATATGCAATGTTTTGTTTTTCAAATTTAAAGAGAAAGTGATCTTAAGAGATGGTGATAAAGTGGTGATCTTTTTTAAATCTTTTATTTTCCTTAGTAGTTTAGTAGGTAAAAATGTTATGACACTCCTTGAAATTATATTCCTATTCAACGCGGCCAATATTTTTTTTGTTGAATACACACCAGCTGTATATACTGTTCTACAAAATGATTTAGCCGAGAGGCCGTACTGTTTTCACAATAATGAGTAATATTTTTTTTGTGTGACGCGCTATGACTTTTTTAAACTAAGTTCCAAATTTGTGTATGGTATATTCTTTGAATAATGTATTGTTTTTTTTTTAACTAAAAACTAAACTATATGTTATAAAGAAACGAAAAATCTACTGGTAAAAGGGTGATGAATATCATACTTGCCTAGAGGCGGTAAATTTTTAAATCCACCGCCTGCTGGTGTTGTAGCGTCCATATTAAACAAGAAACAAATCTCTTAAATCGTCTTTTGATATATGGCCCTCTAGAAATCATTATACAAGTATTCACATTAAAATTAACCAAAATAGGTATATTATGTTGTAACTTGTTGACTGGTTGCAATTATTATAACTGCGTTTTTATGTACAACATTTGGCTAATTTCGTTTGTCCGCTTGTTTAGTTTTTAAACAATCTACAATTTTGTCACGGGGTACGTAATAATATGAATATTTCAGTATTATATACAATTAGTCTAACAGTTATAAAATTGTTTTCTATGATATTATTTTTTAGAAAACGAAGATGTTTCATATTTTATAACTTTTCCTGCTAAATACCTTTACAGACGACTTCTGCATAAAATTATAAGTACACATCAGTAACTTTGTAAAAAAATCACTCTTGTTATGAATAATAGTTTATGTAAAATATCAATTATGATTATTACTTACAAATGATTATTAGTTATTCACATTTCACGTATATATATTTAATAATTTGTATTACTGAATTATTATTATTTAACGTACTCGCCGGCAAGTGTGCTGTAAGGTCATCCACTTGGTAGTCATTTAATTCATATTTTATGTTGTCATATAAGTATCGTCTTATTCCATCTCTGGTAACTTTTCCTCTATTCAAAAATTTAAAATGTTTCAGCAAAAACTCAGAAAACTTGGAACTGTGTAATCTGTCCTCTTGATCCGCAAGAAGTACCTCATCATACATTATACCAACATTCTAAAATCATTAAATTTGTATTTTTAACACACAATGTGAACACTATTATTACAGAAATTATGTGCTTCGAATTATTACTAGTGTATTATTCATTAGGCGTATAGAATATTTACTTATTATTATTATTATTATTTTTTTTTTTTAATGAATCATACGTTTAGATATGAGATCAATAATAATTTAATTACCTCATAATCAAATACTTCCTTTGGTTGATCTGTTGCGTTTGCTAGTTGATAATAATAAAAAAAGTATAAAAAGAATATACCAGCATATTTAAAATGCATTATGATCGGAACACGTTAGACACGTCTTGAAGCTTTGCAGGAATTTAAAACTTTAATGATTCTTGTTCTTTTTGGTAGCTTCTGTTATAGCGATTCCAGTGTAAAATTCAATAAACATATATATTTTGTTGTTTCAATATAAGTACGTTGAAAATGTATACTGAATTTAAAATAAATAATAATTGTGGCTGTCAATCATAAAACAACAATTGTTGTTTTGCCGTTTGACAAACACAAAAAATGTACCTACTATTTGTCAACAAAACCGTCTTATAATGTAAATTTATCTTCTCGCCACTCCAAACATTATGTAAAAAATCGATTTTTCTCAATTTACCTCTATAATAATAATAATATTAATATTATTTAATATTAGGTTTATTTCATATGAAGACACCGGTAGACTTACCTAAGTTAAGTTAGCAATGCTTGATTTTATTTCTTCTGTAGTTTTTTAAAACGAACGAAGCAAAGTTTAAACATAATATCATTGAACAGTAGTTTGGAATTGTACTGGTGATACCATATGGAAGATACAACAAATATCGAATCGAATCTTTCCCTTCTGGGATAAACATAAGATCATTAATATGTCTTATGGCAGGCCATAAAACGTATTACTGTCCTGATCATGGGGTTTATTTATTTATATCAACAAGTAATTGTAAGTAATGGTTTATGATAAGAAAAATACTAAGTATAATTTTGTTTGTAAATGTTCAACATGGAAATGTTCGAGTGTGTATTTGGAAACATGTCACTCGTTAGTTTTCACCTCGCTAAATAATACGTTGCTAGAGAAACAACAGATTAAAATTTATTGAAAGGGATGAATGGGGATGAAATTTAACTCCTTAATTCATATTTTGCACGAGACCTTTATAAGAGAGCTATGGTTCAAATATCAAATTTCTAGCACCACGGGAAGTGCACTAAAAAACGTTGCATCTTTTACGTTAGACAAATTTTTTTTTGACCCCAGACATAACACATATTTATTTCAAAAATACTTGCCTACAAAATTTGCACGAAAATTTAGCCGATTTAATGGCTTTGATGATGTTTTGAAAAATATAATTCCACAGTATTACTTAAGAAATAAAGAAAAAAACTGTTAGGTACCTACTTGAAAAAATGATTCAATAATACAGTCTATAAGATTATATTCATTGTTGTTTAATATTATTACTAAATACTTAAGGTTTTTTATTATTGTTCATGTCAGTTACCTATATTTAACTCAAGAAAATTTGCTCAAAATAATAATACTACCTTTATATGTTTGATCTGTTAACTATCTCCTTAATATTAATAGTAATAAAAATTATTAATGTTTGCTGCGATGCTATTTGAAAATAAAAAAAAACACTATACAATATTTTCCAATTGATTTTTACCATTGAATTTTATCACAAAAAATCATAGCGTTGATTGATATGATGTTCAATTTAAAAAAAATTTGTTGACTGACTTTAAACATTCTATTTACAGATGCTGTTGAAAATGAATATGGAAGAGACATAAATTATCGTATCACGTTCTGGCGACTGGTTTATTTTGAACAGCGTCCGCAGAACTCAACCACTCACCTTGGAAAATTCCCCAAGACCTGTACGACCTAACTAAATATTCAAGTAAGATTTAAAAAATTACAATAAAACAAAAAAGAAGTAAATACGTGTTGATGTGTTTTGAGTTAAGATATATATATATATAATATAGTTTTTATGTTGTTAAGAATAACAAATTTTAAAACTTTTCTCAGCTATGCGTGGAAGCTTATTATCTTTATTTATGTGTATATTTTTTTATTATTATCAAAAACAAAGACGCGACACCAAAACTGATCATTTTAACCACCAGAAAACGAGTTGTTTATGTTTTAACAAATGTATTTTACCGATGAAGTTGAATATTGAAGATATAATTACTTATTGTGCGAACAACGTATTATGTTGTCAGCGTGTATCCCATTTTACAGCCAACCATCAAGTTTTCTTATTTATTTCTACTGGTAAGATTTAAAATATCATTTAGACAGCTAAATGATAGTAAATATTTTTAATCGACAAAAAAACGAGTTATTTAACATTTTTTTTTGAAGTTTTAATGTTTTAATATAACATTTACAAATACCCAAATAGTACAGTAAATAGTAATCGATTAAACCAAAAGTAACCTGCACACCCATTATAGTTTTAAGAAATAATACATCAAATTTAAAATCTAGGTTTACAGCATACTACCTTGACATTTTTTTTTTTTTTTTAAACATATATTAAATACTAAATATATTATGGCATTTTGAGTGTAGCGAACGACGGTAGGATGTTGAAGTAATTTTTTTGGTCCAGAAATATTGATATGAAAATAAGTTTACAACGCGATAATAAAACAGTAAAATTATATCAAATGTAATTTGGTTAATTTTGTAGAATTTTGGCCAATTTTTGTATTAAAAAAAATTAGTAGGTAAAAGTTTTATAATGTTCTTTGAAATTGTATATTTTGTATTTAATGCATCGAGTGTAGTTTTTTTTAATTACACATCAGCCGTTCAAACCGTTTCACATAATGTTTTAGCCGAGAAGGTATATTTTTTTTACAATGACGTTTTTTTTTTGTGTCTGGAGACACTTTTTTTAAAATTACTTCCAATTTTTTATGGTAAGTGTTTATTTGTACGATGCTCGCAGTGATAAAAACTCTTGGTTGAACTATTTTTTGAGATACAATAAAATAAAAACATTAATTATTATAGTCGGCCAATACCGGTCAAAACTGATGGGGTAATATATATGTGACCGGTTGACCGCTGATAAAAATTCAAGTTTAAAAGTATACATGTTTTTTTCATTTGTTATTCCTGCTATAAAATGATTTATTAATTTTGAAAAATTTTGAGAACAAAATGCAATTAAAAAAAAATACATACGATGATTAAAAAAAAAATATTGTATTTCAAACATTAACAGTATTACCCCACAGTTCGGGTAATATCGGCCATTTAAAATTTCTTTTAAAAATATAAAGGTCATAAAAAACTATTTAAAAAATCTCAAACTCAAATATGTTGTACTTTGGAATTATAATTAGTAAGATATTAGAGTTTTCTCTTAGGTGACCAGCGTTCACCATTTAAAGCGTATTAAAAAATGCATTGTGTTGTAACGAATTGACTGGTTGTAATTACTATTAGTGCGTTTTTATGTACAATATTTATTAATCTGACCGTTGTAAACATATTGTTTTCTAACATATTTTGTAAAAAAAGAAGTATGAAGGGTTTTATATGACTTGTTCATCCTAACTGTCTTTATACAGACGGCTCCTGTATAATATTCATAGGCACAATTTCAATAATACATTTGTGAGTGCATAAGCTCTGCGTTTTCCATGTATTTTAATAGGTTAATGTGGTTAATGTTTTTTTGAGCAAGGATGTTGTTTATCAATTAAACATTTAACACTTAAGTTTGTTAGCATATTTTAATTTTATAATAAAAACGTATGCAATATTACAAATTACAGGAATTGTATACAAGTGTTATGCGCTTTGCTTGTTTTACAATAATATGTCTGTAAATAGCTACATTTACAAATAATACCATACAAAATATTACGGCTCGTTTATTAAAATCAAGTGTTTTTTTAGCTTATTTTGTTTTGTTTTTTTGTGTAGGTACCTATTCGAATGTTTGACCTTTTTTCTTGTCTAGCCTGGGAACTCCGATGTTTCAATAATTATAGCAAATAACTATTTTGTACACTAAGATTGTAATTAATCTGAAAATAGGCCTATATCTAAATCTATGGTCGACATTTTTTTTTTTTAATTAAAATTCTCAATCAAAAAAATCGCCTGGATATTCAACCGTTAACTTTGATTTGTTAACCTACATTATTGTGTTTGCTAACTCTTTATTACACTAAGCAACAATATAATTCTCCGAAAAAATGTATACAATACATATACGTAGGTAAAAAAACATGTGTTATATGCAGAAACTGGCCAAGTGTTATGTAATAAAAATTAAAGAGCAGCGTTGTTCATGAAAGTAGGAGTGAAGTATGGTTATGGACTAAAGGAAGAGTTTACAATGTAGATGTCACTACTATTTTAATAGGCTGACTTGTTTGGGAAACGGTCTGGAACTTTTGGTCAAGGTTTGGTTTTTGTTGTGGAATATTATTACTATTATTTATTATAACTCTTATATAGGTAGTGTTTTTATTTTTTTCGATTAACTATACGTAGTTCAGGACTAATATTTGAAAATAAATACTAAAAGAACATCTGCGATGTGACCCAATTGCAATAACATGTTCCAAACGGCTACGGTCTAGTATGTAGTATAAAAAAAAAATAACAACTAAATATTTTACTTTAGAAAGTATAAATCTTTTAAACTAACTGATAAGCTATTATAAAAAAACAAATTGTGTTTTTATGATTCACACCTAGAATATACAAAAAAAAAAAACTAGTACAGAGGAGTCAGGGCACATAGTGGGGTCGCGGCATTGCAGGGACTGGGAGTTCACAGGTCTACAAGAATTACACTCCAAGTGAATGAAAATGATTAAATTTATTTCAAACAAACGCTTCGGTCTAGTATTTCTTAATGGTCACCCTACAAAAAAGAGTTCCAACAAATGTAATAAAATGTGTCGTTAGCTTTTGTGTGAACAGAAGATTCGACTCATATTGAAAGAACTAAATGTTTGTTGAATACATGTAAAAACTGATTAAATTGAAATACTGATTAGAGTCATTACACATGTACATTATAGATGTATAGTAACCTAATATTTGTCAAACCGATAAATTCGTATTTAGGTCGCCTTCATGTTTTTTCGTTTTATATGAAAACATGTTAATATTTGAACAATACAAGAGCAATATTTTTTTCTGCTTATGTGCTACAATTTTATATCTACAAGAGGCATCTAGTACAAGGTAAATCATAAAAAAAACATTAAATATAGTTAAGTGTTAGTTATTATAAATCCCAGGAGGAGTTTTAATAAAAATAATATAAGACAGAATACTGTTAGCATCACAAATGTTTAAAGTTAGAAGATACAATTATCTAGCTTTATAGTGTTGAAGTCACAGTTTAGGTGTTTTCATTACAAAAAAAATGTTGACCATAGATTTAGATATAGGCCTATCTTCTGGACTAATCCAGCTTCAAGGAAGGAGTTGAATTTTTCCGATTATATCCGATCTTAGCTCAAATACTATTATCATTTATATATATTTATTATTATCAAAAACAAAGTCTCGGCAGCTAAGGTGAATTTATAATTTTATTCATCAGAAAACGATATATTTAACATTTTTATGAAGTTCTGATTAAATACTACACTTACAAATCACACATTTAATACAATAATAAATTTAAACAAAAATAATCCACACAATCTTTAGAATTTTTAAGATTTAATACATACAATTTGTAAATAGGCTAACAACAGCATAAAATCTTGATTTTTTTTTTTTTTGTACATATAAATTAAATACTTTAAATATTTTGACTTTTTTTTTACTAAAGTGATCGACGATAGGATGTTGTTGTAATTTTGTAGCCCTGAAATATTGATATAGAAATAAATTTACAATGCGATAATAATACATGTACCAGTACATACTATGTACTGTTAAAAGGGTTAAAATATTACTTGCCTAGAGGCAGCAAATTTATTGGATGGCCCATCGGTTATTATGATACTTTTGTATAAAACCTTTTAGCTGCTCTTTTGTTATAGGAGCCACTAGAAATCATTATAAAATTATTCACATTAAAATTGACCAAAGTAATTTATGTTGTAACTATCTGACGTTTTTATGTACAATATTTGGCTATAACGGATATTACCAAAAGCCATCTAAAAACTATTTTTTTTTTTTGTCCGCTTGTTTAGTTTTCAAAAAATCTAATATCTTGTCACGAAGACTATATGAAATTAATATTTCAGTATTAATTAAAATTTGTCTAACCGTTATAAAATTGTTTTCTATGACATTTTTTAGAAAACGAAGGCGTTGTACATTTTTATAGTTTTTCAACATTAAAAGTACTCGTCAGAAATGTTGTAAAAAAACACTCTACATTAATTATGATTATTACTTACTAATGATTATTATATATTCACATTTCACAGATATATTTTTAATTTCTATTACTGAATTGTTATTATTCAACTTACACACTGGCAAGTATTGTGTAATTTTATCCACATCTTGTTGAGATAATTTATAGTCCCCGTATTTATATAGGTAATATCTTAATGTTTCTCTGTTAACCCGTCCTAATATTGCATATTTGAAAACGTTAATCGGAGCCTTGTGCAATTTCCTGTACGTTCTATCCTCACGACGTACCGCCTTATACACTTTGTCCACTCTCTAAAGTGATGACATTTTTATTTTTAATACACAATGTGAACAATATTATTACAGAAATTGCGTGTTTCGAATTAATGCAAGCCAATTACCTATTCATTTGGTATTTAGAGTATTTTGTTATTGTTATTATTATTAATTTTTTTAATGAATCATACATTTAGATATGAGATCAATGAGATCATTTAATTACCTCAGCACTATGTGTTTTCGTAGGTTGATTTTTTGTGTTTGCTAGTTGTAAGTAACAAAAAGAGTATAAAAAGAATATAGCAACATAATATTTAAAATGCATTATGATCTGAACACGTTAGACACGTCTTGATGTTTTGCAGGAATTTTAAACTTCGATGATTCTTATTCTTTTTGGTGGCTTTTTTTATAGCGATTTCAGGGTAAAACTGTTTAAACACATATACATTTTGTTTGTTCAAAATAAGTTGAAATTCATATTGAATTAAAAAAAAAATGTTAATTATAAAGAACAGTTGTTGTTTTACTGTTTGACAAACCCAAAAAATGTTCTTATTACTTGGCGCATAATATATGTACATATTTTTGTATCTCGACTCATTGTAGATAAATAACTTTGTATCCGTATCCGCTATAATATTCGTAATGATATAGTACCACCTTGCACGCAAACAGAAATAATAAATCAAGGTATGGCGCAAATACAACAGTTCTCTTAAGTTAAAAATTTGAAAAATGTGTGTTAAAAACAGTTGTTTGTCTTTTGTCTAAATTATCAAACGATACAAAACTTATCGATGGTCACAAAAACTATATTCACCATATAATATGTGCTATATAAAATGTTACGCACAAAATAATATTATATATAAATAATTTATACTAATTGTAATACTACAAAAATGTAATAAAATGATTTATCCATACTGAGACGAGGTACAAAAAGTACATATCACGTACACATAATATGCGTCATAGCAATAATCTTTTCATGTTTCAAATAGACATTTGGATTCTTTCAAATCGATTCAAATCTTAGGTTAACACAAAAGCTAACGATTCATCTTTGATGAAAAATATTTCACTTATTTCGAATACTGTTGTTGTTTTTACCAGATTTTTCGACTTATTAATGAAATTTTACCTTTTTTATACCTCTTTTTATTTTGTTTTCTCTGCGTTTTTATAGAGATCCCAATTTAAAAACATGTACAAATTATGTAATATTTTGTCAGCTTTCTGATGAAAATATTAGAATAATTCTCAACCTAACCATACATTTGTATTTAAAAAAATGTCAATTTCTGATTTGTAATAACCCTTGGATTTTTTTATTAAGAAAATGTACATCGATTATGTCAAACAAAAATTACAATTTTCTGCATTTTTTGTAGTTGAGTTCACGTGTTTTTTGCAAAATTAATATTTTTTTTATAAATGTAGAAAACTTTCGACCTAAAAATCCATTTAAGACGAATATATATTAAAACAACTGTGTATGAATAAAATATTAAAGTAATTTATTTTTTATTTTTCAGCTAACCCTAACCGTAACCCACCAGGTGGTCTCTATGTTTCTCCACAAGTACCAATATTAGCAACTCCATCATTACCAAGACCACCACAAAATCCAAATCCACCTGGTAAGTTTTGAGACTTTAATAAAACTTATATAGGTTATAAATGTGTAATTCAATATGCAATTTTATCATTCGTTTTTCGAATGACTGTAAGTTGATTGATAAGATATGTTTTTGTGCATTACAAACTAGTTGCTAGATACTAGCTGTTTTTTTAATTATTTTCAATTAAGCTGAAAATTTTAAACTATTCTATATAAAAAAAATGTATAAACATTTTTTTTATACATTATAGTCTGATAGTTTAAAATCACATTTTTTCGAAATTAAAACAATGGATAATAGTAAATCCTAAGATTTTTATTTAAAATAGAAAAACTTTGTACTTATTACCTTTATAGAGGAGTCTTACTTAAATCATTTTTTTAAACAATATTTTAATATTTTTTTTAGCTTAATAACAACAGTTAAATTTACCGACAAAGCTGCAGTATCCAAGATCTGTGTCACAATTTCAAAATACATATTGTAAATTGTTCATCTTTGTTTATCATAATTATGATGTTTCAACCTTTAGATTTTTCTAATAACAATGTATTCTAAATAACATATTCTGTTACCTATCATATAAATTATACTATGTCTATTACACATACCAATAAAAATAATGTTCACCGAAAAAGTAAATTTGTATTTTATTATCTAGTCTAATACAACTATTTGTTTTTTTACATAAAAGTATTTATTACTTTTGCTCTGGTCTAGTATTTCTATTTTATTTTAATGGTCACCCTAAAGAAAGAGGTCGAACAAATGTAACAATGTAATAAAATGTATCGTTAGCTTTTGTGTTAACCTAAGATTTGAATCGATTTGAAAGAATCCAAATGTCTATTTGAAACATGAAAAGATTATTGCTATGACGCATATTATGTGTACGTGATATGTACTTTTTGTACCTCGTCTCAGTATGGATAAATCATTTTATTACATTTTTGTAATATTACAATTAGTATAAATTATTTATATATAATATTATTTTGTGCGTAACATTTTATATAGCACATATTATATGGTGAATATAGTTTTTGTGACCATCGATAAGTTTTGTATCGTTTGATAATTTAGACAAAAGACAAACAACTGTTTTTAACACACATTTTTCAAATTTTTAACTTAAGAGAACTGTTGTATTTGCGCGATACCTTGATTTATTATTTCTGTTTGCGTGCAAGGTGGTACTATATTATTACGAATATTATAGCGGATACAAATTTTGTATAAAAACCTATAATAATAATTAAACAAATGTTTTTATACTTACGTATATCTGTATTCTAGTTAGCACTTTTTTTTTATTGTGTTCATATTTCCAAAATCTTAAAACAGTAATTTAATTTGTCATCATTCTTTAATTTGTCGAAATTCATAGAATAATATTGTATCCTAATGTACAAAACAGTTAGAAGATGGGGGCAAAGAAGAAGCCTCCTCGTTGAATGTACTGTTGGCTATAATCCTTGTAACCCCATGCCCACTAAACTTTTGAATATTTATATAAATCATACAAAAAGTCCCTTTTCAGAGCCCACTAAGACGATTGCCTGGTTGCAATATTGAAGGCACAAATTTGAATAAATAACAACTTCTTTCGCAATTATGCAATTGAACCATGGGGGTTCTACCATCCTAGGTAGGTACCTATACAAATAAGGATACAGAGTACGCTATAAAACACTTGATTTTGAGAAACAACGAGCCGTCAAGTTTTGTATGGTATTATTTGTAAGTTAAGATACGTACAGACATATCGTTTTGTATGTACCATTTTATAAAACATGGATATTAGAAAAAAATATATTATACACAAGTGTATTTTTTTTTTTTTTTAAATGGTTACTTCGTAAAATTTAAAAAATTAGAAGACCTTAGAACCAATATCCATTTACAATTATTTTGTAGATAACAAATTTATTACTACTGTAAAACTATGTAAAGAATCAATTTTTGATTTGCTAAAATTAAAAGATTTACATATGCCACTATAATTAATTTTTATAAGTGTGAAAATATAATTTTTGTGAAGGGTAAGCTCAGGAACCACTTATCAAATCGAACCTATCTGTGTTGTGAATAAATTGTCGACCAATATTAAACAAATTTAATATACAGCTATATTAGGTATTACATGGAATCACTATAGCAGTATGTAGCAATTTAAAATAATACGAATCAATGAAGTTTTTAATTCCTCCAAAGCAGTACTCAAGTGTCTTACGTGTAATATGAGTATGATAGTGAATTTTAAATATTTTTATATCTTTTTATATCTTTTTATATTTGTTTTATTGTACTCAATGAATTCAATTATTAAATACAATTTAGGTAATTTTTTTAATCTAAATTTATGCCTCATTAAAAAAAAAATTATCAAATACTATAAACATAGTAAATATTAAACTAGACACATTATTTTTTGATTTTCAAAAATAAATATATATCGTTGATATAATACTATTATATGTTTTCAAAAATAAAAAAAATTCTCAACGCAACATTTTTTTTTCTTCATATTTTAAGTGTATGAAGTTACCATGCGATTGTTTTAGTTTCGGACACATAATATATTTACATGCTATTCTTATGTGTTGGACAAATTTAGAAAAAGTTTTTAGGCAATTTCGGACAGTAGATGAGGTTTTTAAAAAAAAGTATCAAATAAGTATTTATTTAAAATCACTTCTTGGGTTATAAAAACTACTTTAATAAAAACATAGGCTTTAATTGTATAGTATGTGAGGTGATATATTACAAAAATGCAACAAAGTTATTTATCTACAATGATTCGAGGTACAAAAATATGTACATATATTATGCGCCTAGTAATAGGAACATTGTTTGGGTTTGTCAAACAGCAAAACAACAACTGTTCTTTAAAAATACCATTTTTTTAAATTCAATATGAATTTCAACGTATTTTGAACAAACAAAATATAGTATTACATTGAAATCGCTATGAAAGAAGCTACCAAATCATCGTATCCTATCGCAAAACGTATCGTTAGCTTTTGTACTATACACAATGGCTTACTAGAAATAAAAATGTTAGTTGAATAACTGTTAGCATCACAAGTTTTTTCCATTAGAGGAACCGTTGTATTTTCACCATACCTTGATTTATTATTTTTGTTTGCGTTCAAGGTAGTTCCATATAATTTTGAATATTTTAGCGAATACATTTTTTTTTATAAAATCCAACACTATTTAAACAAATATTTTTTTACCTACGTATTGTAAGCTAGTTAATACATTTTTTTTATCATCTCTTTATATATTAATCTAATTCGTGGCAGAAAACAAGATATATAAAATTTTTATGAAGTTTTAATGTTTAAATACAACATTTACAAATCACAGAATTAATACAATAATCAATTTAAACAAATATAACCCACACACCCTTTAGAATTTTAAGAATTAATACATAGGAATTTATAATGTTAGCTTACAACAGCATATATCTTGATTGGTTTTTAAATAGATATAAATGAAATACATTAAATATTTTAACTTTTTACTTAAAGTGATTGACGATAGGATAATGTTGTAATTTTGAATCCCTGAAATATTGATATAGAAACAAATTTACAATGCGATAATAATATATGTACCAGTACATACAATGTACTGTTAAAAGGGTGAAAATATTACTTGCCTAGAGACGGCAAATTTATTGGATGGTCCACCGGTTATTATGATACTTTTGTATAAAACCTTTTAACTGCTTTTTTGTTATAGGAGCCACTAGAAATCATTATAAAATTATTCATATTATTTTTCACAGATATATTTTTAATTTCTATTACTGAATTATTGTTATTTAACGTACCTTTTGGCAAGTATCGTACAATGTTATCCACATCTTGGTAAGTCCATTTAGAATCCCCGAATTTATTTAAGTATAATCTTAATGTCTCTCTGGTTACTCGTCCTCTTTTCAAATATTTTAAAGCTTTAAGAGAACTTTCGTTTATCCTGTTCTGTTGATCCAGACGACGTACCGCATTATACACTATGTCCACTAACTAAAATCATTATACTTTTATTTTTAATACACAATGTGAACACTATTACTACAGAAATTACGTGTTTAAAAATATACTGGCCAATTATTCATTAGGTATATAGAGTATATTGTTTTTGTTATTGTCATTTTTTTTTTTTTTTAATGAATCATACATTTAGATATGAGATTGATGATCATTTAATTACCTCAGAACTATTTGTCTTAGTAGACTGATCTTCTGTGTTTACTAGTTGTAAATAACAAAAACAGAAAAAAAAGAATATAGCAACATATTTAAAATGCATTATGATCGAAACACGTTAGACACGTCTTGATGTTTTGCAGGAATTTTAAACTTTGATGATTCTTATTCTTTTTGGTAGCTTCTTTCATAGCGATTTCAGTGTAAAACCGAATAAACATATATATTTTGTTTTTTAAAAATACGTTTAAATCTATATTGAATAAAAAAAAATGCTAAGTATGAAGAACAGTTGTTGTTTTGCCGTTTGACAAACCCAAAAAATGTTCCTATTACTTGGCGCATATTGTGTACATATTTTTGTACCTCGTCTCATTGTAGATATATAATTTTGTTACATTTTTGTAATATTACAATTTACAGTAATAGTGCACATGTTGCCTTGTAATTAATCCATCTATATTATATGTGTATAAGTAGAGCTGGGATGTTAATGACCATAAATAAATTGAAATATGCATTTTAAAATGTCAAAATATGCAAATATATACTTTTATTGAAATTGGCTAAGAATTTTAGCCGACTTGAGATAATTTAAATAACAATTTACATAGGATAATTATTTAAACAAAGTATTTTATATATTAGGATAACGTTAAGCTACAATTATTTTGGTGGTATTTTATCATTTGAGAGAACAACGACGATTATTTAAGAAATTTAGGACACTTTATGTTTTTACCAAAATGTTCGTTTAATATTTAATCAAATTATGCAAAATTGTCTTTAGCTCATACTTGTAAGCACATTAAAATACTATTAAAAAAAAAAACATTTTAGCTTCGGTGCGGAGCTGAGAAGATATTGTATTCACAATGATGTGTTTTTTTTTTTGTGTCTGGACCCACGGTATCTCGTAAACCGCTGAACTGATTTCTTCGTGTAGCTACTCTATAGATCAGAAATCATACCTAGAAGGTACTTTTAAGGCCAAAAATTAAAAAAAGTCACTCCTTCCCCATCAAAATCGAGAAAAACACCTAAAAAATTTACAAATTGTTCAACTTAAAATTACGATGCTCCATAACTTTTTTTAAAAATAGTCGAAAATGTTCCAAATTTATTTGAATTGTTCTTCAAACATACTACTATCGATAAACATTAACAAACCAAAAAAATATTATAAACCCTTTCCCTTAGAAGGGATAGAATTTTTTTCTTTATTTCACTTTTTCAAGCAAAGTTTTAGAGAACTACACCTGAAAATTAGACCAAACGTAGATCTAAAATGGAACTATAACATATACGATTTTCTCAAAAATCTGTAGTCAAATTTTTTTTTTATTAAGGAAAAACTCCAAAAATAGGGTAAATTTACACTTTGGCCGTAGTCAGTTTCTTGGTTGCTATGTGTGTGTGAATCAATAGTCAACAGGCAATGAACTTTTTTCATTATATTGTTAATTATGATAAATGGGTAACTATGACAGTACATTTTAATAGACAGACGATCAACCCTTATCGTATCCACCCTGCACAAGACCTAATATTACGTTTTAAGTACATTTATGCTGGTCCCACGATATCTTCTAACCGCTACAACTAGTTTGAACATACTATCCACAGATTCGCATCGAAGCGCGTTTATTTAAAAGTGATTTATCACTTTTTTATTTGTTATCCTTACGAATATGCTATTAAATCTAGATGAATCATTATGACAAATAAATGCTCAAAAGTGTCACTCGTACATATAAATATATGAAATCTAGTCTGTGGTTTGAATTTATATCGTATTTGGATATAAATATGATTTCCCCCGAAAAATATGCAAAGTCATCAACATCTGAGCTTTAGACTTATAAGTGTGAAAGTGGAATCTTTGTAACGGGTTGGGTCAGGAATCGCTTGTCTATGTTTTATGCCTTATGCAGAAACTGGCCAAGTATTATGCAAAACAAATACAATACAAATTGTAGAAGTTGTTTTTCTTTATTTCGCTTCACTGTACGCAGAACTAATATAAAAAAAAAACACTTAAGGAACATAAGCGAGTACAATAGCATGTTCTAAACAGCTATGCCTTAGTATGTAGTATATAAAAAAATAATAATAACAACAACTGAATATTTTACTTTAAACGTATGGATATTTTTAACTAAGCGAAATACCCAATATGAAATACAAAAACAGAATGTGTTTTTATGATTCACACCAAGAATATAAATAAAACCTAGTACAGCGTGGTTGAGGCATAATGGGGTCGAAGCATTGCGGGGACTGGGAATTCTCAGGTCTACAAGTATACTCTAAGTGAATGAAAATGATGAACAGCTAATTGTTGTTTATATATAAAAAAAAAATATATATTAAAATATGAATTGAATATTCTAATATTTGATGAAAAATCATTTGCTAATATAGATAAATGTCAAATAGCTGTTATCATAACACATTTTTAAAGTTTGTACGTTAAGAGAACTGATGTATTTTACAAATACAATGTTTATAGTTAAAATATTATATTGAAAATAAGTTGTATTTTCGCAATATCTCGACTTGTATTTTGTGTTTTTGGCGGTTTGAAGTTGCTTGCATGGATAACACCACAATGTTACAAATGCAATAGCGAAACAAATTTTGTAAAAAACAAACTATTATATTATTTATATTTAAACAAATGTTTTTTTTTACTTTTGTGATTTTTTTTTTTAGTAGATATCGATAAAAACATTGTATCCTATGTCGATTATGTGCTTAAAAACTGATTTTTAGTTCAAGTATCTGGTAGGCAGTTTTGGCGATCTTGTTTACATAGTTAATTTGGAGATCAGAATGAAGGGTTTTATTTAAAATATACCAAGGGGAGTTAGTGTGTGTAGGCAAATGACTAGATATTTTGGATGTTGGATAGAGCGACATAGCCCTAGATTTGAATACTGTAATACCATATGGGGAAGAGAAGAGTTTTTTAGATTAGTGTTTTGAGCTTAACATTAAGTGTTGAACGTAAAAGAAGGCGAAATAGAAGAAGTCTGGTGTTTGTTTTCTTTGTTCAGCTATATGATCTTTCTAAGTTTGTCAAAAATGAGGCCTTAATATTTTACTTGGTTAGTTTGTAAGCTAAAAAAATATAAAGTTAGCCTAAATATGAATTTTGCGGTTTGAAAAAAACAAAAAGCCAATTATATTATGTTAAAAGTACTAATATGGTTGCTGTTTAATGAGGTGAAGTACGAAATGTACATACTAAAATATAGACATTTGGATTTTGTCAATATGAGTCAAATGTTCTGTTTACACAAAAGCTAGCGATACATTTTATTACATTGTATAAAGTGTTTTTTTGTAAAGGGAAATAAATTGTTTTTGGGCCAGTGGCGGTTTTCCCGGGGAGGCAAGGGAGGCGGTGCCTCCCTTGAAAATTCAGGAAACTATGTATTTAATATTGTTATTATGATGAGATATTTTGGTTTACATTAAATATTTTCAATCGAAAATATTGGAAAAAATGTATATAAACAATAATTTTTGAAAGCGAAAAAAAAAATTTAAGAATTTGAAATAACGTCTCTCCGTATCAGCGGTGACCGTCTGAAAGCAACGGCCGCCGTCCGCCGGCCGCTGCCTGTTGTTACTCACGTGGCATAAGGGCAGCCGGCGGAGGCGGCTGCCGCTAATGTCTCACGTTATGTTGTTGTGTTCACAACATACACACACACACATACATAAAATAATACGAATAGCGCATGCGCAATTCTCTGCGAGAGGCGACACAAAAACATTGCCTTTGTGGGCAACTGACCGATGATCGTTCTTATCTTGGGGAAGAAATGGGACATAGACATTCAGCATGTACATCAGCACCGACACTGCCAACAACAAAACGCCATTTCCCATTATCACTAAATTATTTATCAGCAGTCCCAATTTGAATTTTGATATCACTATATTTTTTACTTAATTCTGATACCGGTTTACTATTTGGCGTTTTATTTAGTTTTCTCAAGTTATTAGTTAATATATTATTATACTTATTAGCTTTATTTTTTTTTTCAAAATGAATCCTGTATATGACAGTATAGTGGTTATTAAGCAGCATCCATACAGGAAATCGTTTGCGATTATAATTTCATCTTTTGTAAATTGTATTTACATATGTTTTTATGATTATACATTTATCTTAAGTTCGTACATTTTAATGATAATTATTTTAATAGATGACCGGTAATGCGATTATAACTAATAACTAGGATAATAAGCAAAAGTCTTCTCTTACAGTTAAAAAGGGAAGTATACCAGTATGAAGAAATTTTAGGTCTGGGGGGGTTTTGCGCTTTTTTTTATCAATAAGGGTACAAAGTTGTTGCCTCCTCAACAATTTAATGCCAGAACCGCCACTGTTTTGGGCCACACCTTGTTTATTATAAATGTTTTTTAAACGTTTGAATTTACTTCCGAGATTGTATCATCGATATTGTTACAAATATTATAGCAAGAAAATAGTTCAAACATTCGAATAGGTAACCTTTACAAATAACGAAACAAAATACGCTAAAAAACCACTTTATTTCGATAAACAATGAGCCGTAATATTTTGTATGGTATTTTTTGTAAATTTAGATGTGTACACTGTACAGACGACCTTAGAACCAATATCTATATACATACAGTCTATAGATGACAAATCTATTACTACTGTAAAACTCGAAAGCTCCAAAAACTTTATTCATCTTTGATAATGTCAAGGTGAAACAATCTATCGGTGTAATAGATGCCCATTGAAACAATGGTTTATTTCATTTAAATAAATACACAATTGATGTAGCTAGAAATTTGTTGTATGGGTGGATCAATTTTTGATATTCTCATAAATTGTCCTAATTCAAACATTTCTAATTATTAAATAATTATAAAATACCTAAAAAATAGATGAAGCTACCAGTTATGGGTCTTTTGTTTACATTATTAAATGATTTTGTATCGTTAGTTTTTGTACAATGCAGAAAATGTTACTAAAATTAAAAATGTTTTAAACAAAGAAAAACGACATATCCCAACTAAATATGGGTACCAGGGCTCTAGAACACGTGTTCATATCCGCCGCCACCATATAATGCACTGACCCGTCGATATGTTATCTATCTCTGTAAATTTGTTAGTTACAGAATAATTGTACATAGATACTGGTTCTAAGGTCTTCTAATTTTAAAATTTTACGAAGTAACCATTTAAGAAAAAAAAAAAAGTACACTAGTGTATAATACATTTTTTTCTAATATCTATGTTTTATTAAATGGTACATACAAAAAATTATATCTGTACATAACTAAATTTACAAAAAAATACCATACACAATTTTACGACTCGTTGTTTATCGCAGTAAAGTGTTTTTCAGGGTTTTATTTTTTATTTGTATCGGTATTCGAAGGTTTGACATATTTTCTTCCATAGCCGTAAAACACCGGCGGTTCAATAATTATAGCGAACAACTTTTTTGTACACTATAAGATTGAAATTAGTCTGAAACTATTTTCAGACTAATTTTATTTTGTATTTATCTAAATCTATGGTCAACACTTTTTTTTTTAAGTGAAAATCCTGAAAAAATTTGACCGGTTATTCAATATTTAACTATGATTTGTTATATGTATCTTCATGAAAACGCTCGGAACCAGTCAACAATTTTGTAGAATATTAATTTGGTATACGTCTATTCACACATTGACTCGAATCTAAATTTCAGCAACCCCGCGCCTACCAGTGTGGGGGTTAGAAGTTTTTTTAAAAATGTTTAAGGGCGAATTTCCGGATTTAAGAGCTAAATAATTATACTGTAGATGCATTAGTCCAGGGGTCGGCAATAGGCGGCCCGCGGTCCGAATCCGGATCGCGGAGGAGAAATTAATGGACCGCCAAAAATATTTTACTGTTTATACTGTGTTCTTATACAAAAATAAATAAATGTATGAACTAATATTTAAGTATTTTCTAGACCTCGAAATTTTTTTTTTTTAATTTATCCGGACCCCCTTAGAAACTAATTGTCGACCCCTGCATTAGTCTTTGTCTATATCGATGGTCACATCCGTATGGTTATATACGTGTGCCTTAACGGACCAAAGGTATGCAACTATACACAAATGCCCTTTACAAAAATGAAGCTTAAATAAATGAAGCTTAATTAACCTCTTATATCAACGGCCTACCTACTAATGGTTAACGATAATACCTTTCTTATCTTTAATTACTAAATGTATAATATGGTGACAATATAAATGATAATTGACCCAAACCTACAAAGCGCTAGTCACACTATGCCAATGCCAAACTCATAATAAATATGCAAATAAAACATAAGTGACAATCACTCACCAGTTAATCACCCAAACGCCAATATTAATTTCACAGGAACCACGCTCTGCTACCAAAATGTTTGCCGCCTCGCTCCTGTAAGTACGGTCGGCGACGACGGCTGACTCCCTAACGGCGAGGGTCACGTTACATGCAACAAATAGGCACTATAGAAAAAAAAATAGTCTAGTTTTTATAACGTTCTAGATTTAATATATTGTTGGCGACCTTACCTACCTGGACAGGCGTTGCTGTCCAGTTACAAATGTATACAAACAAAAAAACAATATTAAATTTAACTACGGGTTGTCTCTTCCTTCTCCCTTCTCCTGGACCTCAGGAAACTGCCGTGCTTCGGAAATAGTATGACTAGCATGACCAGTTGTGGAGGTGCGCTACTGGATGGCTTGAACACCAGGTGATCTGATGTCTTTAAAATCAATCGAACCTATTGTTGATGAAAACGAAACCGTAAATTTTCCAACTGAATTTTTATATTCTCTGGATACACACACCAGCGATATCGTCGGTATCTCCAACACCATTCAAAAGACTTCAATTTCCTATTCATTTGGCTTTCGCGATGACCATAAATATGTCTCACGGAAAAACAATGTCCAATTGCGGTTTGGACTTGAAAAATCCATGTTTCTCCTATTTCTCCCAATCCAATGTATTTGTGTTAGCAAGACAGATTAATCAAAAATATTGTGCACCGAATAGCGCTTAATTAAATCTTATTAATATAAACTAATAATTTGTATAATTTGTGAGTACTATGTTACAATTGTATTTCTTAACCCGTGTGAAGCCGGGTTCACGGGCATCTAGTATATATATATTCTATATTTATTATTATCAAAAACAACGTAATGACAGCTAAGGTGATTTTATAATTTTATTCAGCAGAAAACGAGATATTTAACATTTTTATGAAGTTTGAATGTTTAAATAAAACATTTAAAAATCACACAGTTAATACAATAATGATCAATTAAAACAAAAACAACCCACACACCCTTTAGAATTTTAAAAACTAATACACACAATTTATAAACAAGCTAACAACAGCATTAAATCTTGATTTTCTTCTAAATAGACATTAATTAAATGCTTTAAAACTTTTGACTTTTTGACTAAAGCGAATGAAGATAGGATGCTGTTATTATTTTGTAGCCCTGAAATATTGATATAAAAATAAATTTACAATGCGATTTTAATACAATATATACCAGTACAAACAATGTACTGTTAAAAGGATGAAAATATTACTTGCCTAGTCGCGGTAAATTTAGACGATGCACCACCGGTCGTTATGATGTTTATGTATAAAACCTTTTAATTGCTCTTTTGTTATAGCCACTAGAAATCATTATAAAAGTATTCACATTAAAATTGATCAAACTAACACATTTATACATATTTTGTTTGTTCGATACACGTGGAAAATTCATACTGAATTAAAAAAAATGTTAATCATAAAGAACAGTTGTTATTTTGCCGTTTGACATACCCAAAAAATGTACCTATTACTTGTTTACAAAACCGTCTTTCAATGTAATTTAATGTTTTAAATTCACCTACATAATAATAGAAGGGATTTCGGCCCGGATTTCTGTGAACAAAATTAGCCGCCGCATTGTTGACCCAACCGCCGCACAGTGGTCCGAGAGTGAATTTTAGGCCCTCGAAAGTCCTATTATTAAATATGCCAAAAAAATTAAAAACAATTATTAATTATTGATTTTAATATGTTTCTCAGACATAATATAAAATTTCAAGGTCATATGTGTACCTGGACGTTTTTTATTGCTATTTAAAGCTCAGTTTTTATAGTTAGGCGGTTATTTCGATTTCAGAAAATAATATTTCGCAAGTGCAACTAACGATTAGGTATACTCAGTATACCGGTGTGGAATCTTTGTAGCTGGTCCGGCTAGGAAGCACTTGTCTATGTTTTATGCCTTTTGTAGAAACTGGCCAAATGTTATGCAATACATATTTAAGAGCACTGTTGTTCATGAAAGTAGGAGTGTAGTAAGGTTATATATTAAAGAATGAGCAGACTTAATTACAATCTAGATGTGTCACTACTTTGATAGGCTTGGTTTGGTTTTTTGTTGTGTAATATTATTGCTATTATTTATTATAACTTTTAGAAGGAGTTGTTCTTATTTATTATGCTTTACTATACGTGGTACAGCGAAAAAATCTGAAAATAAACACTAAAAAAACATCTGTGTTTTGACCTAATTATAAAAACAAGTTCTAAATGGCTACAGCCTAGTATGTAGTATAAAAATACAAATAACGAAACAAAACAACTGAATATTTTACCTTAAAACATATGTATCTTTTAAACTTAGCGGTAAGCTAATATAAAAAAAAAGGATGTTGTTTTGAATCACACCTAGAATATAACAAAAAAATACAGTACAGTGGGTTCGGGCCGTCGGGGTATAGTGGGGTAGAAACATTGAGTGGATAATTTAAAAATAACTACCTTGTGTTACTGGTTATTGATATTCTTTTTTCTTTAGGGTTTTTATACTTTGTGATCTCTTCCCATATTGTTTCAAGTAATAGGTTGTTTCGGTTATTACCCATTGAAAATCACGACCTTTCCTTTATATTAACTCGTATATTCAAATCAAATAATATGGTATGTCTTTTATAAAATGTGTAGGCAAAATAATATTTTCTGTTGTTTTTTTAAACCGATATATTTTTTGAGTACTGTAAGTAAACATGTTTTCTTATTATTTGAACAATACTTATGCACATTATTTTTCTACTTATTTACTAAACCTTTAGATTTTTAAGACGCCCCTATCCCAAGAAGATTTCAATTCCTGACAGTCTTTTAAAACATTTTAATAAAATTTACATTATAATTTTTACCTACAAAAAAATATGATTAAAACGTTAAAATTGTATGACATACTGATAGCATAACTGAGGTTGAGCTTGTAAAACAAAGTTAAACAAGAACATGTTGAAGTAAATTTAGCTATTTCGGACGATATAAAAAATTACATGGTTTGGTATAGGTACATAGTTTGAAATATATTTTTGGTGTTTAAAACATGTTAATTTGATAGTATCCTATCAAGAAGCATTCCTATAGTATAAAAAATCCGATAATACAAAATATGTTTGTTGTTTTTTTTATTTTCAATACTACAAATTCGTATTTAGGTCACCATCATATATTTTGAGTTTGAATAGGTATGGCTTTTATAAAATGTGTAGGCAACATTAAAATTTCTGTTGTTTTTCAAGTCAATATATTTTTTTCGGTCAGTGAGAAATCATGTTTTTTTTATTATTTGATCAATACTTGAGCACATTATTTTTCTACCTATTTACTACACATTTAGACGCCTCTATCTTTAAGCGGATTTCAATTCCTGACATTCTTTTAAAAAATTTAAATAATATTTATATTATATTATTTATAACTACAAAAAACGTTGATTCAAACGTTAAAATTGTATGACATACCAAAAGCTTATCTTGGTTGAGCTTGTAAAAAAAATTTTAAATAAGAATATGTTGATGTTAAATTAGCCATTTGGGACTATATTAAAAGTTACATGGTTTGGTATAGGTACTTAGTTTGAAATATATTTTTGGTGTTAAGTAAAACCATGTTTGTTTGCTAGTATCCAACAAAATATGTATGTTATATACATTAGTATATATGTCATCTTCATTTTGGATATCCGCTTTTGTATATATAATTATTATAGTTAGTAATTATAATTTTAAAACGATATATGTATAGATAGAATGACTCTCAAATAAACATTCCAGTTTTAATCACAATTATTATGTGCCCTAACTTGTATTTTTAGTATTATGGTGAATACGATTTGGTCAGTGTTATTCTCCAATTGTTTTGGATTTTCCAAAAATGTAGCACAACTGTTAACATCACACATTTTTTACGAATATTTTAGAAAATACCAATTTTGTATACAATACAACAATAATATTTAAACAAATAGTTTTTTACCTACGTATGTGCTGTATTCCAGTTAATACTTTTTTTTTATTGTATTCATATTAATTAATGTTTACATTAGGACAATTTCATAGAAAAATATTGTGTCTTAATGTAAATATTAGATAGAAAATACAACAATCTACGTTTTATATTATCAAAAACAAAGTCACTGGAGCAGCTAAGGTGAATTATAATTTTATTCTGCAGAAAAATAGATATTTAACATTTTTATGGAGTTTAAATGTTTAAATAAAACATTTACAAATCACACAATTAATACTATAATCAATTAAAACAAAAATAACCCACACACTCTTAGAATTTTAAGAATTAATACACACAACTTAAAAATAAGCTAGCAACAGCATAAAATTTTGATTTTTTTTTTTTTTTAATAGATATAAATTAAATATTTGAAATATTTCGGATTTTTAACTAAAGTGAACGACGATAGGACGTTGTTGTAATTTTGTGGCTCTGAAATATTAATATAGAAATAAATTTATCATACGATAATAATTCATGTACCAGTACTTACAATGAACTGATAAAAGGGTAAAAAAATATTACTTGCCTAGAGGCGTTACATTTTTAAATCCACCACCTGCTGGTGTTGTAGCGTCCTTATTGAACACTAAACAAATCTCTTAATTCTTCTTTTGTTATATGGCCCTCTAGAAAACATTATACAAGTATTCACGTTAAAATTCACCAAAATAGGTATATTATGTTGTAACTTGTTGACTGGTTGCAATTATTATAACTGCGTTTTTATGTACAACATTTGGCTAATTTTGTTACGAATAATAATTTATGTAAAATATCAGTTATGATTATTACTTACAAGTGATTATTAGTTATTGATATTTCACTTATATATATTTAATAATTTGTATTACTGAATTATTATTATTTAACGTACTCGCCGGCAAGTGTTCTGTAAGGTCATCCACTTGGTAGTCACTTAATGCATATTTTATGTTGTCATATAAGTATTGTCTTATTCCATCTCTGGTAACTTTTCCTCTATTCAAAAATTTAATATGTTTTAGCAAAAGCTCAGAAAACTTGGAACATTGTGATCTGGCCTCTTGATCCGCAAGAAGTACCTCATCATACATTATACCCACATTCTAAAATCATTAAATTTTTATTTTTAATACACAATGTGAACATTATTATTACAGCAATTATGTGCTTCGAATTATTACTAGTGTATTATTCATTAGGCGTATAGAATATTTACTTATTATTATTATTATTTTTTTTTTTTTTAATGAATCATACGTTTAGATATGAGATCAATAATAATTTAATTACCTCATAATTAAATACTTCATTTGGTTGATCTGTTGCGTTTGCTAGTTGATAATAATAAAAAAAGTATAAAAAGAATATACCAGCATATTTAAAATGCATTATGATCGGAACACGTTAGACACGTCTTGAAGCTTTGCAGGAATTTAAAACTTTAATGATTCTTATTCTTTTTGGTGGCTTCTGTTATAGCGATTTCAGTGTAAAGCCGAATAAACACATATATATTTTGTTTGTTCAATAAACGTTTAAAATTTACATTGAATTTTAAAATATGTTAACCATAAAGAACAGTTGTTGTTTTGCCGTTTGAAAAACCCAAAAAATGTATCTAATATTTGTTTACAAAACCGTCTATTGTAATTTTATTTTTTGCCTTTATACACCAAAAAGTTAGGAATACTTGATTTTTTTTTTTCTGTAGTTTTTCAAAAAGAATGAAGCAAGGTTTTAACATAATAATATCATTGAATAGTACTTTGGTATTGTACTGGTGAAACTATATGAAAGATACAATAAATTAATATTGACCTATAACATTTTTACGAAAATTTAGCTGATTTACTGACTTAAGTTTATTTTTTGAAAAATATAATTCCACGGTATTACATAATAAACAAAAAAATACTGATGGTTGAAAAAATGATTCAATTGACATACAATGATACAGTTACCAGGCTATAATACTCATTGTTTAATATTGCTACTAAATGCTTACTTAAGGTTTTTCAAAATGTTCATGTCATTTACTTATACTTAAAAAAATGTCCTCAATATGCAATTATATACTTTTATTGAAATTGGCTGAAAATGTTAGCCGACTTGACACAATTTAAATAACATTTTATACAGGATAATTATTTAAAAAGGTATTTCATGTATCAGGACAACATTGAGTTACAATTATTTTGATGGTGTTTTCAAATTTAAAAGAACAATGACGATTATTTAAGAAATTTTGGACAGTATAATTTTATATACAGGATTTTCGTTTAATACTTTTCCTCATATTGTGTATATAAGCTTTAGCTCATACTCGTAAACGCAATAAAATATTTTTATTTATTATACTTACGAATATGCTACTATACCTAGAAATAAACATTATTGACAAATATATTTTTGGATTGAAATTATATTTGATTTCACTTAAAAAAAAATATGCAGTCATCAACATCCGAAGCTTTAGACTTGTGTGAAAATGGAATCTTTGTAACGGGTCGGGCCAGGAAGCACTTTTCTATGTTATGCAATAAACATTTAAGAGCAGTGTTGTTCATGAAAGTAGGAGTGTAGTAAGGTTATGGACTAAAGGAAGACTAGACTTGGTTACAATTTAGATGTCACTATTTTAATAGGCTGACTTGTTTGGGAACGGTCTGGAATTTTTGGTCAAGGTTTGGTTTTTGTTGTGGAATATTTTTACTATTATTTATTATAAATCATATAAAGGTAGTGTTTTTATTTATTTTGCTTTACTATACGTAGTTCAGGGCTCATATTTGAAAATAAACACTAAAATAACATCAACATAATATGGTATGGCTTTTATAAAATGTGTAGGCAAAATAATATTTTCTGTTGTTTTTTTAAACCGATATATTTTTTGCGTACTGTAAGTAAACATGTTTTTTTATTATTTGAACAATACTTATGCACATTATTTTTCTACTTATTTACTAAACCTTTAGATTTTTAAGACGCCCCTATCCCAAGAAGATTTCAATTCCTAACAGTCTTTTAAAACATTTTAATAAAATTTACATTATAGTTTTTACCTACAAAAAAATATGATTAAAACGTTAAAATTGTATGACATACTGATAGCTTAACTGAGGTTGAGCTTGTAATACAAAGTTAAACAAGAACATGTTGAAGTAAATTTAGCTATTTCAGACGATATAAAAAATTACATGGTTTGGTATAGGTACATAGTTTGAAATATATTTTTCGTGTTTAAAACATGTTAATTTGATAGTATCCTATCAAGAAGCATTCCTATAGTATAAAAAATCCGATAATTTGGTTTCGCTACAATAAAATGTGTACTAGTACAAAATATGTTTGTTGTTTTTTTATTTTCAATACTATAAATTCGTATTTAGGTCACCATCATATATTTTAAGTTTGAATAGGTATGGCTTTTATAAAATGTGTAGGCAACATTAAAATTTCTGTTGTTTTTCAAGTCAATATATTTTTTGCGGTCAGTGAGAAATCATGTTTTTTTTTATTATTTGAACAATACTTGAGCACATTATTTTTCTACCTGTTTACTACACATTTAGACGCCTCTACCTTTAAGCGGATTTCAATTCCTGACATTCTTTTAAAAAATTTAAATAATATTTATATTATATTATTTATAACTACAAAAAACGTTGATTCAAACGTTAAAATTGTATGACATACCAAAAGCTTATCTTGGTTGAGCTTGTAAAAAAAATTTTAAATAAGAATATGTTGATGTTAAATTAGCCATTTGGGACTATATTAAAAGTTACATGGTTTGGTATAGGTACTTAGTTTGAAATATATTTTTGGTGTTAAGTAAAACCATGTTTGTTTGCTAGTATCCAACAAAATATGTATGTTATATACATTAGTATATATGTCATCTTCATTTTGGATATCCGCTTTTGTATATATAATTATTATAGTTAGTAATTATAATTTTAAAACGATATATGTATAGATAGAATGACTCTCAAATAAACATTCCAGTTTTAATCACAATTATTATGTGCCCTAACTTGTATTTTTAGTATTATGGTGGATTCGATTTGGTCAGTGTTATTCTCCAATTTTTTTGGATTTCCCAAAAACAGCTATTTATATATAACAACATTCAATTTATTGTAAAAGAAAATTATGAAAAAGTATGTTGTATATTACACGTGTCATTCACATTCTTTTATATTACAAGTCTTATTTATTTATTACAAACCAAAACAATTTTTTTTTTATTAAATATGCAAATATTAATTAACTTATAATACTTTTAAATTAAGAGAAACCAGGGAAAATATTGATTTAGTTTTACTCATTTTTAAACAACAGTTGCGGCTGATAACGGAACTATCAGCTGATCTGACATATTTTTTAATATCAAAAACTTCTCGATTTATCCGCTAGTTAGCACTAGTAAGATGAAAAATAACAAATTAAATAAAGAAAAAGGAAAAAAAGATTGTTGCAAATAAGCAACATGGCGCATTGAAGGGTTAATATTGACCTATAACATTTTTACGAAAATTTAGCTGATTTGCTGACTTAATTTTATTTTTTGAAAATTATAATTCCACGGTATTACATAATAAACCATCCATTTTAACAAATGATTACATTTCACATGGCGTTAATAATAATACATTTTTCTTTTCTCACATTTGGTACACCTTTAATAGAGTAAGTTTAAGACTATCAGTGTATATGGGCGTACTAAATAAATATTCCTTAGAAATTTCCACTCGATCCAAATCTTTTTTTCGATCTTACAGCCAGTAAAAGTTGAAACTTTTAAACTATTTATTTATAAATTTTTTATGATTTTTTAAAAAATATTTTACTGTGAAAAAGTGAACTTTTTCAAATTTTACCCCTAGAAAGTATTAACTAGATAAAATCTGTGATTTATAGAGTTGCTACTCGATAGAATTGGTCCAGATTGAAAAAGTTACAGTGTATACCGACACAAAAAAATGTCCACATCATTGTAAAACCAATAGCATCATCGCTCCGCATATAGAATTGTTTGTAAACAGGTAATAGGTGCATTTTGCGGCTATAGCTTTAATGTAAATACTTTCATAATGAATTCTAGATACGCCTATGTCACCAAAGATGTTTAAACGATTAATAAGAAATGGTTTTATGAAAGATGTTAAAAATGTGAATGGTACAACGCCTGCCAAAAGGTCGATTTAAACATTTGTCGCCTCTAGGCAAGTAGATTTTTTATCTATTTACCAGTACATTTTTCGTTTCTGTATAATATATTGTTTTGGTATATATATATATATATATATTTTTTTTTAGTGTGATAAACAAAAATAAGAACTATGACGTACAATACGCTCGTATAAGCTATTTTTTTTTAAATAATATATTTTAATAATAATGTGCTATGTTTTATTGAAAAAAATTCAAATAACTACCAAATTTGTATAGAAGATTCTTTAAGCTCTGAAGCTGAACTCTTTTGTACTATTGCTATATCGATAGGTATATATTGACAAATCAAACAAATATTAAAATTATAAAACGATTAATCATGTATTTTTCTGTATAACCTTTTTTACCTAATTAACCCTAACCGTATCGAAGTACAAAAAATATAATATTATGCATAATTACTGTCTTCAAGTGTTTTTTTTTTTTGGAGAAATTTGATCTTTATTAGATATATAAATTATTCCAGAAGACTGCTGACTACCCCGTCCGAAGGATATTACAATTTAGATACCTAAAATTACATATGGCATTATTAAACGCATTGTAAATTTATTTTTTTATCAATATTTCAGGGCTACAAAACTACTACAACATTCTATCGTCGTTCACTATACTCAAAAAGTCAAACGATTATAAGTATTTAGTTGATGTCAATATAAAAAAAAAAAATCTAGATTTTATGCTGTTGTTAGCTTATTTTAAAAATTATATGTATTATTTCTTAAAATTCTAAAGAACGTGTTGGTTAGTTTTGTTTTAATCAATTAATACTACTACTTCTTGTTATATTTTAAATGTGAACATTTTATAAAAATGTTAAATAACTGGTTGGGTGCTGAATAAAAATATAAATTAACCTTGACTACCGCGGTTTTGTTTTTGATAATATAAAAATAAATACAGTATTTATATTTAATACAGAGCCGAGAATAGAGTCGAAATAAGACAAAGTCAATTTTTTCAAAATATAAGAGCAGAAAGTTAGAGTGGAGGTCTAATTTGTCTATTCTATGACAAGGATAAAAACAAATTGTATAGGGGTAGATACTTTACAAAATTAAAAAAAATTTCGACAATTTCATAGAAATACTTTTATCAATTTTAAAAATGTCCATCTCCACGTTTCACTCAATTTCGATATATTTTAGTTGTTAAAAAAGTTAATGGAAAAATTTGAAAAAATAGTGGGAATCTTCCCTATATATTTTGTGTATTTGTATTGAATCGTATTTTGTTGAACAAAATATATTGTAACCATTTAAATTTTGCATCTGAAATTTTGCTAAATTTGCTTTTGTACACCACAACTGTAACATATGCGCAAAAATATGTTGTTTTTGGTTACCTTCCAAACATAACTGTTTGAATTAGTCAACACAAAAAATGGATTTATTTTACTAAGCCAAGATTAAACGAGATTAAGATTGTTTTACAAGCTCAACCTGAGTTAAGCTATCAGTATGTCATACAATTTTAACGTTCTAATTAACTTTTTTTGTAGGTAAAAATAATGATGTCAATTTTATTTAAATTTTTTAAAAGACTGTCAGGAATTGAAATCTTTTTAGGGATAGAGGCCTCTTAAAAATCTAAAGGTGTAGTAAATAAGTAGAAAAATAATGCGCATAAGTATTGTTCAAATAATAAAAAAACATGTTTACGTACAGTACGCAAAAAATATATCGGTTTGAAAAAACAACAGAAAATATTATTTTGCCTACACATTTTATAAAAGACTTACCATATTATTTGATTTGAATATACAAATACTGATAATACAGAACTCTTGATATTTAACGGGTTAGACTCGGAAAGATAATAGGCCAGGTACCCGGATACCTGGTTATCCAAAATAACCGGGTACCCAAAACGCAAATGGTTGAGATCACATAATATATAAAATTTATGCTTAGAAAAAAAAATTTCAATAAATGATTCAATCGAAGATCACCTGTGGATAAAAATTTGGGTGGGGGCACCTGTTTTTTTCTAATACATTTTGCAAATTTGAGATATTAGATATAATTCGAAAAAACAACAGAAATTTTTAATTTTGTCTACACATTTTATATGCTATACTATATTATTTGATTTGATTATACGAATACCCTATCAAGTAGAGCTCTTTGTATTTAATTGGTAATACCCTTATAGATAATTAACCCGGTACCTGGATAGACATAAGTACGAGTAATATCTAAAACAGCCGGGTACCCGCAGCGCAAGGGGTTGAAACCACATACTATAAAAATATATCGGTATGAAAAAACAACAGAAAAAATTACAGTAAGCATATCATGTTTCAGGCTAATATTTTAGTGTTTTCATAATATCTGGTCTTTACCAATTCATAGAGAATTGGGCTTCTTAAACTATTTTGAATTTTTTTTCAATTATAATTTAATCATTGTGAATACAACACATACTTTAAAATAACAGCTTTTTCGGTAACACTTTTTTCGGTTATGTGCCAGAGCTAATTCCCACCCCAAACCCCAACTCCATCCCTCATCAATAATCTCTTATCTCTTATCTCTTATCAGATACCAGCGTATCGCTCTTTTCATGACAAAATTTTTCGTTATCAACACTGTGCCAGAGCTAAGACATGAAAATTACAATATGTTTTTCCTACACATTTTGTAAAAGACATACCATATTATTTGATTTGAATATATGAATACCTATAATACAGAACTCTTGATATTTAACGGGTTAGGTTGAGATCACATAGTATAACAATTTATACTTAGGCAACAAATTTCAATAACTGATTCAATGGAAGGGCGCCCGAGGATTAAAATTCAGGGGAGGGAGGCACTTATGTGAAAGGAAGCATTGTCGTATTAAGTTCTCAGAAGTCATAGCCCATACCTAATAATAACAATAATAATAATAAACAGTTATTTAAAATAATAATTTATTTAAACGAATTAACGTGATAGAACGTGCTGTAGTTACAGAAATTATTACAACCGAATGTGATAAAATCACTTTCAATTAAACGCTTCAATGTGAATCAGTAGTTAATATGTTCAACCCAGTACAGCCCAAAACAAGCACAGTTATCCGAGCTACCGCAAGTACGCCTAAGTAGGCATAGAGTATAACATAATTTAACAAAGTAATAATTTAAAACAATCTATCAATAAACACATTAAAATATATACAGAAAAAATACTTATAAAGATATAAGGTAAATTGATACGAAGACCAAATAATAGATCCGTATTCTACAATAGATCGATCCAGCTGGCAACATATAGTTAAATATAATTAATATATATATATTTAGGTAAATAAGGATTGCGAACTCCCAATATGATGTGTAATTAGGTTTTCGAATTCTAAACATTCAAAAAAATGTATTTTTCAATTTTCTAATTTAAATTAAACTGTATATAGTAATGGGCTAAATTTTCGTACAAATTTTTTAAATTAATATTGTTTTGTTGTATTATTTATTTGATGTTACCAGTACAATACTAAACTATTGTTTACCGATATTTTCGAAGAACCTTGCTTCATTATTTTAAGAAGAAAGGGGTTAACAACTGTGGAATTAAAATCAGGGATTCCTAACTTAACTTTGATAAGTTCATCAGTGTAATCATGTGATAGAAACTTAATACACCAAATAAAACTTCCACAATATCATCATTAATATGGAAGTGATTTGATGAAAAATAATTTTACTACAAAAAACGTGGTTTGCAAAAAGCCAAAATATAACATTTTATTATAAGAACGTTGTGTAAACAAGAAATAGGTACAATTGTCGGGCTTGTCAAACGGCCAAAGAACTATTTTTTTATGACTCATATGCAATAGCCACGATTATATGTTTAAACATTTAATATTTTTCAAGCTATTGACCCAAAAAAAACACATATGCGTATGTTTTTCACTGAAATCGCTATAACAGCAACCGTTAAAAATAATAATAATCATATGAAAGAAACCTTATACAACCAATAAAACGTCCAAAAAATTAATACTGAAATGCAAGTTATCTGAAAAAAAAAAACGTTTGGTTTGCAAAAAGCCAAAAAATAACATTTTTTCGACTTCTAAATATTATACAAAAAAAAATTTATTTTTTAATTTCTAATTTAAATTAAGCTGTAAATTGTAATCTGGTTAATTTTATTGTTGCATGTTCCATACAGGGCCGGACTTAGAGGGGGGGGGGGTTGACACCCCCCCACTCGGAAAACTCAAGTATACACAGTCGGCACATTCGGAACAAAAAGTCGGTAAATATCATAACCCCCATAAAATTATACAAATAAGATATTTATTATTTTAATTTTATTAAAGTAGGTAGGTACATAATTTTTATTGGAATCTGGCGACTGCATAGTAAATAGTCGGCATACGGACGACCATACGAAAATATAATTTTAGTTTTTAGTATAAAAAAACAATGCATTTTCGGTTATTCCCGATTTTAGCAGAAGTATTATTATTTGTTTATAATAACTGTGGTGTATATTATATAAAACTATGTTCGATTATGGGACCTATTGGTCTATTGTAAACAAACATTCTATCCCTCTATAAGTATATATTTTTATTTTCATCAATCCGATCGACTTTGTAAAGATATTACAATTCCTCCTATTTCATAGGTTTGCCAAAAAAACAGTGGCCGTCGTGATCTCAGTTAAATTGCAGTTTCAACTGCAATACGTTATAATTATGTTAAATAATTCAAACATTTTTAAAATAATGCTTTTAATGTAGGGCTCAAACTGTTTTAGTATTGGTGACTGAGATCTGAAAAATTTAGTAATAGATAAATTTGGTAGCTGCCTAAAATATTTCTATGCTCCGAAAAACATTTTAAAAATAAAAAAAATCTAGTCACAATTTATAACAATATCACATCATTATCATTTTTCTTCTAATTCTTTTAAAAATAATAAAAAATGACCCTCATGATTTTAAACTCCACCAGAGATATTCTCGATGTAATTGATTTGGAAGAAATAACAAAGAAATAGTCCACATTAAAAAAAACACCGTATTAAAGTTTAGCATCTTCATTTTGACACCCCCCCCCCCTTGCATATTTTTAGCACCGGCCCTGATTCCATATGATGTTACCAGTACAATACTAAACTATTTTTGATTTACCCTGAATTTATTGATGAACCTAGATTCATTCGTTTAAAAAAAAAACAGTGGAAATAAAATCAAGGATTCCGAAATTAACTTGGATAAGTTTACTAGTGCAATCATATGATAGAAACCTAACACAACCAACAAAACATCCATAATGTCAATATTAAAATGAAAACGTTTTAAAAAAAAACATATTTCTATAAAACATTTAGTTTGTAAAAAACTAAAATATAATTATGGTGGATTCGATTTGGTCAGTGTTATTCTCCAATTTTTTTGGATTTCCCAAAAACAGCTATTTATATATAACAACATTCAATTTATTGTAAAAGAAAATTATGAAAAAGTATGTTGTATATTACATGTGTCATTCACATTATTAAGTATACATGTATTGTTGACATAAATTAGTATAACTTAAAGTGATTTTATGTAATACCAATATAATTTTTAATAAACGCGTTAATGCCTAGGCTTTTTTTGCAACTTTCTAATACTTATAACTAAGTAGAACATAGTCTAAGCTCCGCTTCAAAGTAATGCATGTACAATATAAATCATATATAAAAAAAAAAAAGATAAAGTTAATTATTAATTATTCTAACTCCCAGGAGCAGTTCTTTATTTTATGTTTTTCTTTATTTAAAACATTTTGAAACATTTTTGATTGTAGTTAAATGTAGCACAACTGTTAACATCACACATTTTTGACGAATATTTTAGAAAATACCAATTTTGTATACAATACAACAATAATATTTAAACAAATAGTTTTTTACCTACGTATGTGCTGTATTCCAGTTAATACTTTTTTTTTATTGTATTCATATTAATTAATGTTTACATTAGGACAATTTCATAGAAAAATATTGTGTCTTAATGTAAATATTAGATAGAAAATACAACAATCTACGTTTTATATTATCAAAAACAAAGTCACTGGAGCAGCTAAGGTGAATTATAATTTTATTCGGCAGAAAAATAGATATTTAACATTTTTATGGAGTTTAAATGTTTAAATAAAACATTTACAAATCACACAATTAATACTATAATCAATTAAAACAAAAATAACCCACACACTCTTAGAATTTTAAGAATTAATACACACAACTTAAAAATAAGCTAGCAACAGCATAAAATTTTGATTTTTTTTTTTTTTAATAGATATAAATTAAATATTTGAAATATTTCGGATTTTTAACTAAAGTGAACGACGATAGGACGTTGTTGTAATTTTGTGGCTCTGAAATATTAATATAGAAATAAATTTATCATGCGATAATAATTCATGTACCAGTACATACAATGAACTGATAAAAGGGTATAAAATTATTACTTGCCTAGAGGCGTTTTTAAATCCATCACCTGCTGGTGTTGTAGCGTCCTTGTTGAACTAGAAACAAATCTCTTAATTCGTCTTTTGTTATATGGCCCTCTAGAAAACATTATACAAGTATTCACGTTAACATTCACCAAAATAGGTATATTATGTTGTAACTTGTTGACTGGTTGCAATTATTATAACTGTGTTTTTATGTACAACATTTGGCTAATTTCGTTTGTCCGCTTGTTTAGTTTTTAAACAATCTACAATTTTGTCACGGGGTACGTAATAATATGAATATTTCAGTATTATATACAATTAGTCTAACAGTTATAAAATTGTTTTCTATGATATTATTTTTTAGAAAACGAAGATGTTTCATATTTTATAACTTTTCCTGCTAAATACCTTTACAGACGACTTCTGCATAAAATGATAAGTACACATCAGTAACTTTGTAAAAAAATCACTCTTGTTATGAATAATAGTTTATGTAAAATATCAATTATGATTATTACTTACAAATGATTATTAGTTATTCACATTTCACATATATATATATATTTAATAATTTCTATTACTGAATTATTATTATTTAACGTACTCGCCGGCAATTGTTCTGTAAGGATTTTCACATCTGTTGTAGTTAATTTTAATCCAATTAAATTTTCTGAGTTGCCATACAAGTATCGTCTTATTCCAGGTCTGGTAACTTTTCCTCTATTCAAAATTTTAAAATTTTTTAGAAAACACTCAGAAAACTTGGAACTGTGTAATCTCTTCTCTTGATCCGCAAGAAGTACCTCATCATACAATATACCCACATTCTAAAATCATTAAATTTTTATATTTAATACACAATGTGAACACTATTATTACAGAAATTATGTGCTTCGAATTATTACTAGTGTATTATTCATTAGGCGTATAGAATATTTACTTATTATTATTATTATTATTTTTTTTTTTAATGAATCATACGTTTAGATATGAGATCAATAATAATTTAATTACCTCATAATTAATAACTTCCTTTCGTTGATTTGTTGCGTTTGCTAGTTGATAATAATAAAAAAAGTATAAAAAGAATATACCAGCATATTTAAAATGCATTATGATCGGAATACGTTAGACACGTCTTAAAGCTTTGCAGGAATTTAAAACTTTAATGATTCTTATTCTTTTTGGTGGCTTCTGTTATAGCGATTTCAGTGTAAAGCCGAATAAACACATATATAATTTGTTTGTTCAATAAACGTTTAAAATTCACATTGAATTTTAAAAAAATGTTAACCATAAAGAACAGTTGTTGTTTTGCCGTTTGAAAAACCCAAAAAATGTATCTAATATTTGTTTACAAAACCGTCTATTGTAATTTTATTTTTTGCCTTTATACACCAAATATTTTGTAGAAAACATTTTTACTTAAGTTTAGTTAGGAATACTTGATTTTATTTTTTCTGTAGTTTTTTAATAAGAATGAAGCAAGGTTTTAACATAATAATATCATTGAATAGTACTTTGGTATTGTACTGGTGAAATCATATAAAAGATACAATAAATTAATATTGACCTATAACATTTTTACGAAAATTTAGCTGATTTACTGACTTAAGTTTATTTTTTGAAAAATATAATTCCACGGTATTACATAATAAACAAAAAAATACTGATGGTTGAAAAAATGATTCAATTGACATACAATGATACAGTTAATAGGCTATAATACTCATTGTTTAATAGTACTACTAAATACTTACTTAAGGTTTTTCAAAATGTTCATGTCATTTTCTTATACTTAAAAAAATGTCCTCAATATGCAATTATATACTTTTATTGAAATTGGCTGAAAATGTTAGCCGACTTGACACAATTTAAATAACATTTTATACAGTATAATTATTTAATAAGGTATTTTATGTATCAGGACAACATTGAGTTACAATTATTTTGATGGTGTTTTCAAATTTAAAGAACAATGACGATTATTTAAGAAATTTTGGACAGTATAATTTTATATACAGGATTTTCGTTTAATACTTTTCCTCATATTGTGTATATAAGCTTTAGCTCATACTCGTAAACGCAATAAAATATTTTTAATTATTATACTTACGAATATGCTACTATACCTAGAAATAAACATTATTGACAAATATATTTTTAGATTAAAATTATATTTGATTTCACTTAAAAAAAAATATGCAGTCATCAACATCCGAGCTTTAGACTTGTGTGAAAATGGAATCTTTGTAACGGGTCGGGCCAGGAAGCACTTGTCTATGTTATGCAATAAAAATTTAAGAGCAGCGTTGTTCATGAAAGTAGGAGTGTAGTAAGGTTATGGACTAAAGGAAGACTAGACTTGGTTACAATTTAGATGTCACTATTTTAATAGGCTGACTTGTTTGGGAACGGTCTGGAATTTTTGGTCAAGGTTTGGTTTTTGTTGTGGAATATTTTTACTATTATTTATTATAACTCATATAAAGGTAGTGTTTTTATTTATTTTGCTTTACTATACGTAGTTCAGGGCTCATATTTGAAAATAAACACTAAAATAACATCAACATAATATGGTACGTCTTTTATAAAATGTGTAGGCAAAATAATATTTTCTGTTGTTTTTTTAAACCGATATATTTTTTGCGTACTGTAAGTACACATGTTTTCTTATTATTTGAACAATACTTATGCACATTATTTTTCTACTTATTTACTAAACCTTTAGATTTTTAAGACGCCCCTATCCCAAGAAGATTTCAATTCCTGACAGTCTTTTAAAACATTTTAATAAAATGTACATTATAGTTTTTACCTACAAAAAAATATGATTAAAACGTTAAAATTGTATGACATACTGATAGCATAACTGAGGTTGAGCTTGTAAAACAAAGTTAAACAAGAACATGTTGAAGTAAATTTAGCTATTTCAGACGATATAAAAAATTACATGGTTTGGTATAGGTACATAGTTTGAAATATATTTTTCGTGTTTAAAACATGTTAATTTGATAGTATCCTATCAAGAAGCATTCCTATAGTATAAAAAATCCGATAATTTGGTTTCGCTACAATAAAATGTGTACTAGTACAAAATATGTTTGTTGTTTTTTTATTTTCAATACTATAAATTCGTATTTAGGTCACCATCATATATTTTAAGTTTGAATAGGTATGGCTTTTATAAAATGTGTAGGCAACATTAAAATTTCTGTTGTTTTTCAAGTCAATATATTTTTTGCGGTCAGTGAGAAATCATGTTTTTTTTATTATTTGAACAATACTTGAGCACATTATTTTTCTACCTATTTACTACACATTTAGACGCCTTTATCTTTAAGGGGATTTCAATTCCTGACAGTCTTTTAAAAAATTTAAATAAAATTTATATTATATTATTTATAATAACAAAAAATTTTGATTCAAACGTTAAAATTGTATGACATACCAAAAGCTTATCTTGGTTGAGCTTGTAAAAAAATGTTAAATAAGAATATGTTGTTGTTAGGTTAGCCATTTGGGACGATATTAAAAGCTACATGGTTTGGTATAGGTACATAGTTTGAAATATATTTTTGGTGTTAAGTAAAGACATGTTTGTTTGCTAGTATCCAACAAAATATGTATGTTGATTTTTTTGTGCAAAATATTTTTCTACTAATGTAATACAACTTAAGATGTATGAGGGCCTCTGTCACTCCGAATTTCCAACCTCAATTCACCCCAAACGTGTTTATCCATACAATGAACTTGAAATTTCAATTCCTCGCGAGCCTTTTTAACATTTTAAGAGTTACTTTATTACTCAATTCTAGTTTGGCGCTTAAGTTTAACAACAGTGGAAATAAAATCAAGGATTCCTAAATTAACTTGGATAAGTTCACTAGTGCAATCGTATGATAGAAACCTAACACAACCAATAAAACGTCCATAATGTCAATATTAATATGAAAACGATTTGAAAAAAAACATATTTCTATTAAACATTTGGTTTGCAAAAAACTAAAGTATAATATTTTGTTGTAAGAAGGTTGTGGAAACAGGTAATAGGTACATTTTTCGAGTTTGTAAAACGGCAAAACCACTATTTTTTATGATTCACATGCCATTGCCACGATTATTTCTTTTAAAATTCAATATGACTTTTTAACCTATTGACAAAAAATTGAAAAAAACACATGTGTTTTTAAGCAAGTTTTACACAGAAACCGCTAGAAACAGAATGCATAAAGAAGAATGAGAATCATATAAGTTTCAACTGCAAAACAATATTTGTGTGCCTTTCAAGTTGAAAAAAATTACATAATGAACATGAAATATTTTATTCTTTTTTTATTCTTTATTTCCTATATTAAAATAGGAAACACACTACATGAATCAGTAATTATATATTTTTTTTTCTGAAAATATGATTTATTAAAAAAATAATAACTAAATATTCTAGTAACGTGGTGAATAATATAGTAGTAATAACTCTAGACACCCTATATATATAAAAAATATTTTCACACTGTGTATTAAAAATGAACATGTACTGATTTTAGCAACTGGATGAAATGTATAAACGTTTAATATATGCAAGTTTGACACATAATAGACACAAAGATGTTACCAGAAGTGTAGTAGAAAGGTATTTTAGTGACCCCAAAATGCAAGAGTTGTATGGAATCAATGCAAGCGAAGCCAACGAGATAATTAATTGCATGTGGAGTACGTTGAGTAATAATAATTAAGTAACGGTTAGACTAATTTTAAATGATACTGATATATTCATTTTTCATTCAGAAATTTTTTTTAACACAATTTTATGTTGTTTAAAACCTGAAAACGGACAAATAAAATTATTTTTTTTAGGTGAAATGTAATAGGTATTTTAAATATTGTTCATAATTCGCAATAATAATAATTGAAACAATTTAATACGTTGAAGCATAATATAGATTGGTAAAGTTTAATGCGAATACCATTAAAATGATTTCTAGATGTTGATATGTCGCGGAAGCAATTTAAAATGTTAATAAATGCAAAACTTACAGATCAGGTAATTATTAAAAAAACTCTATAAACTTAATAAATGATATAATAGTAATAATTAGAGATACATTATTTATATAATAATTTTATTTACAGTATGTATTAAAAACAAAAATTTAATGATTTTAGGAACTCGGCAGGATTTTTGATGAGATACAAAATAGTAAAAAAACAAGCAGTTTATCCAGTTGTTGTACTAGTAGAATTAGCAAGGGAAATGTTCAAACATATTTAACTGATCACTTTCCTAGACTAACCAAAGACGAAATCAAAGAGTTAACTAAATCCTTGACTTGTACGTAGAATAATAATAATTTAATAATAGATATTGTAACATATATAGTATGTAAACTGAGGATAACTAATAATCACATTAATTACAACCACATTCGTGCTTAAATTACTATCGAAAGGTGGGTAGTGTTTTTTTTAAACACATTTCTGAGGAGTATTTAGATAGCTTTTCATTTTACCCGTTGGGCCTAAATATTGTACATAACAGCGCAATATTAATAATTGCAACCAATTAATTCGTTACAGCATAACATAGTTTAATACATTTTAATGTAAATACTTTTGCAATGATTTCTAGTTTTGCCAGTGTCAAAAGAACGTTTCAGAGTAATTATGATTGACCGAGAATAATGTATACGTTACATTAGCAGCCGGTGGTGAATTTAAACTTTTTTATTTTCTGGGTAAGTTATTCGTTCACCATCTTACCAACACATTTTTTGTTTTTTGAAATGATTATATTGTTTAGTATATAGATTTTTTTTTATGTGATAAATAAAAATAGGCCTATAGCTGAACTCTGTAATATTACTATATAGATATGTGTGTATAAGCAAGTCAAACAATTATCAAAAAATAACTAAGAGTAAACATATATTTTTTTTAAATTTAGCTTTTCTAAATTTGTGTCTGAGGTCTGAAAATTAGTTTGCTTTGTTAGGGTAATTTTTTTACTCTTAGTTATACCTAACTATTATTCTAAAAGACTGCTGACTTCCAACCGAAGAATATTACATTTTATATGACTTTACATATTGTATTATTACGCATTTCATTTTTTTATTTTTTTATCAATATTTCAGGACTACAAAATTACTACAACATGCTGTTGCCAGTCTCTATATTCAATACGTCAAACAATTTATATATCTATAGTATTTAATTTATGTCTATTAAAAAAATAATTAAAGTTTTATGCTGCTGTTAGCTTGTGTTTCAAATTATATGTATTAGTTCTTAAAATGTTATAGGGTGTGTGGGTCATTTTTCTTTTAATCTATTACTGTACTATTTGTGTGATTTATAAATGTTATTTTTAAACATTAAATAAAACTGTATGAAAATATTAAGCAACTCGTTTTTTGCTTATTAAAAATATAAATTAACCTTAGCTACCTCGTTTTTGTTTCTGGTAATAAAAAAATACATAAATAAAATATAAAGTATTTATTTTCAACTATGAGAATAATATCAAAAGCAGAAAAAATCAATTTCTTTATAATTTAAGAGCTGAAAATTAGACTTGAGATATATGATTAATCTGTATTCACTATAACAAGAATAATAACAAATACTTTTATACAAGAACAATAAAAATCTTATTTTTCTATTTTGGTATCGGCATTTAGATCATGCCGCTAAATATTAATCTTGCCATCTGTCTCTGTCTTCTGAAGCTTTGGATTTTCGGCTTCACCTTATTGCATCGAGACCAGAAACTGAACATCTTGGACCAGTATGTATACGCAAAACTAACTTATCCACTACCAATTTCTCCAGACGGCCTGCTAGAGCAGAGTTCCCTGAAATATGTAGATATGTTGGTCAGACAGGAAGTTAAGGAGATATTTGGCCATTCCATCGATACTCCGGTGTACTACACAGATATACAATATTGTGGCCTCAGTATGTTGAGGATAACATGGGAAAGTTTAGTTCAACACATAGTTATTGCTCAAAAGAATGCGCGTTTCTGGGACCTACACTTGTTGGTTGTTCGTGATCTACGTCATAAAGAGGCACAGTAAAAAAGGGTTCGAGGTATACATGTTTGGTTTTGAACTTATTTAAATTTTTGTCAAAAATGTATAGCATTGAAGAGTATAAAAGTGGTCAATGCATTTTGAAACGGAAAATGCGAACATATTCAATGTTTTATAACGACACTATAACTTATAAATTGGTTATATCAATTAAATATAGGAAAATGGATATCCGAAATTAAGATGGTATATTTTTAACATTTTAAGTGCTAGGCTAGAATTTAGTAATTGTGCTTACAAATATATTAACACGGTTCCTGAAGAATTAAAAATACTTATCGGGATATAAAATATATTAAAATAATACAAATTCGATGTATGGATGAAACTCGTTTGTGGTAAATGGAGATTGGAATTTTTGAGAAACAGAGGCCACTCAAAAATTTAAATTTCTATCACATATTAAGTAGAAAAATATTTTGCACGTATATTATTATTCAAACAAAACATGTTTTATGGAGAACGAGTTTTTTTTTACACTTTAATTTGGTTAATTATTTAACGTTTGAATTTGCGTGCATGATGATATCATATTGTTACAAATATTATAGCGAATACAAATGGCGTATAAAAACCAATAATAATACTTAAACAAATATTTTTTCACCTACGTACTTAAACAAATGATATTGTGTTATGATGTACAAAATAGTTAACCGCTATTATTATTGAAACACTAAGGTTCTAAGGACACGAAAGAACATAGTTCCTACATTTGTACCAATACATATTCGCATCGTAGCGCTTAAATAAATGTGATTTTATCACTTTCAGTTGTAATAACTCATATGGATTTGTGACCTCCCAGTCATAAGGTGCTCTGTCCACATTATGGCCTGACCCCACAGCAGTACTGGCTATTTTTTCAAAAAATACTTTATCTTTGACTTTTGATGCTAAAAGTAATTTCTGTTGGAACTCATATGTACACAGCTTTGAACTATCTAAATTAAAAAAAACAAACATCTCAATATTTTACTTTCAAACTTGTACACCTCGCTAATAAAAAAAAACCTAGGTTACGACCTTAAAATAAATCAAATTCTGAAGAATTTAACATCTTAAGCGCTCGCCAGTCTAGCAAATCTGTTCAACTCAATCTTGCGCATAGGCATCTTTCCTACACCATGGAAACACACACTAATCATTGCTATTCATACACCAGGAAAACTACCCAACCCATCAACACAATAATTTTATTTTAAAAAAAAGACAAAGGCTCTCGTGTATTTAAAGTTGTAGTACATAAGCAGGAAAATATTTGGCACGTGTATTGTTAAAATAATAACATGTTTTTATATAAAACTAACAAATATGAAGAGGACCTACATAAATACGAATATATCGGTTGAAAAACCATTTGGTTGCTGTTTATTTATGGCACGAGTGTCCGTATCTAAAGTATTATTTTAAAACCTTAAACAGATATATTGTTACTAGTAAACATTTTATTAAATCTATACCAAATTATCTTATTTAATATACTAGCCCTAAACGTATGCACCCCAATACTAAAAATACAACGCTACGCACACTATTGACAATACTTATAATGTATCCATGTGTAGTTAAAAAACTTCTAGACTAAGAACTAAGTGTGCTTCTAATTTAGAAAGTATTTGTATTTACATTTTATTAAGCATCATTTTTTATTATTGTGAAAGTTTGATGAATAGTTTAAAATTAATTGATTGGCATTACAACAGAATAGGATTATCGATTACAATAAAATCCAAGTAGAATTAAATATCCTACTTAGGCAATAAATATATTTTTTTTTTAATAATTGCTTTCGTAGTTACACATTACAGTACAAATTGTGTCATAATATTTTGGCTGAATCAAAAACGGCATACATTTACTATACAGACGCCCTTATTTTGCCATCTTGTAGTGTTTTTTACATGAATCAGAAATCGGTGGAATCCTCTAATACACAAATTATAGCCACTTGATCTATATAACAGTCAGCGGTTCCGACGGTGGATATTAGGGCCCAGAGTCTAGCTAGTTACGAAGGGTAGATTAGGTTAGGTTAGGTTTAGTTTCATTAAGTCGCTGACGCTTTTAGATCAGTATCAGCTTAGTAAAGTCCTATAGGCAAGCTATTTTATCCTCTGGGGGTTTTAGCGCGAGAGCTCCTGTAATATATAAATATCGAATGTATTTATCATAAGTATTTGGTCATAGCTGGGCGAATCGATAATAGATTTAATGGACCTTAATCGGCTGTACAGTCTTGACCTCAATGGACTTTGTGGGCCGTAAAATCCTTGATAATACAGCAAGGAAAAATTGTAAATTTAATAAATTGATCGATATGTTAACAATTAAGTTAGGTCAATTTGCATAAGTACAGATAAATTATATTGATGAAAAATATCATCAGTTTAAAAAGACGATAGTGTAGAGTGGTACGACAACATTTTATATTTAAAGTGAAAGGTTTTAAATTAAATTAATATCATCAACGTCAGATACAACTTCATTATAATTGCTGGACCGCAGCAAGGTAAGTGAAATATTATATATGATTAATTTTAGCGCTATAATAGAATTAGGAGAATTTAGGATAAATTAATAACAAACACATATATATCTCCCATAACGAAAATTATATTTCCATTTCTCTATTATACAACCTTGATTTTCCTATTTTTATTATTACACCCCCATCCTAATGAAGAATCCCGTAGAGGCTTGAGTCGACTCCCGGATCCGGCAGGTGTAAGTAGTCGTTTTATATAGTTATTGTAATTAATAAGTTTGCATTATTAATTTTCATTAAAACGAGAACACGAAATCATACCTAAAAAGAAGCTAAATTTGGTTATTGAACATTTTCTATTTGATTATTATGATGTAAGGCATCAGTTTAATAAATATTTTACTTGATGTTACAAATATAATATTAGTGTGTATGTATTGATATTTTTTGTCGTTTTTAGAAGTTTTGTTTCCACATTACTCATTAAAAAAAAAAAACAATGTTCCTTAATCACAGCCTAATGTTTTTTTTTTTAATTTATTTATTTGAAATAGAACGCCTAAGTGGGTATAGATCATACATACAATATAATATAATTTAACAAAGTAATTATTTAAAACGGTCTATCAATAAACACATTGAAATATATACAGAAAAACTACATAGGAAAATATAGGGTAAACGGATACGGAAACCAAATAGATCCGTATTCTACTATAGACCGAACCAGCTGCCAATTTATAATATTTAGGCAAATAGGGGTCGTGAACTCCCAATATGATATATAATTAGGTTTTGTATATTTTTTCGACTTCTAAATATTATACAAAAAAAAATTTATTTTTTAATTTCTAATTTAAATTAAGCTGTAAATTGTAATCTGCTTAATTTTATTGTTGCATGTTATATTAACTAAATACTCTATCTACTAAACTAGATACTCCAAATATCCTCTTAAATATACTATTTGAATTTAAAATGTATTAAATTCTCACTTATGTGTTAAATTTAAAAACTCAACACATGACATGGGGTATAAAAATAGAAGATGTTAGATTTATTTTAAATAGACTTCGTCAGGAATTGAAATACTACTAGGGAAAGAGGCCTCTTAAAAATCTAAAGGTGTAGTAAATAAGTAGAAAAATAATGTGCATAAGTATTCTTCATATAATAAAAAAACATGTTTTCGTACTTAACACAAAAAATATATTGGTTTGAAAACATCACAGAAATTATTATTTTTCCTACAGATTTTATAAGACAAACCATATTATTTGATTTGATTATACGAATACTGATAAAACAGACCTCTTGATATTTAACGGGTTATACTCTTAGAGATAATGAGCCAGGTACCCGGATACCCGGTTATCCAATATAACCAGGTACCCGAAACGCAAGTGGTTGAGATCACATAGTATATAAACTTATATTTAGAGAAAAAAAATGTCAATAACTGAAATTGCAGGGGATTTCTTAAATTTTTAGTAGACAGTTTTGGCGATTTTGTTTACATAATTCATTTGAAGATCAGAATGAAGACTTTTATCTGAAATATACCAAGGGAAATTTGTAAGTGTGCGTAGGCAAATATATTGAAATTACTGGATTCTTTGGATGTTGGATGGAGCGGCTTAGCCTCAGAATGGATACCATAATACCATGGGGAAGGGAAGAGTTTTATAGATGAGTGTTTTGAATTTAAGATTAATGTTTGGAACGTAAAAGAGGTCGAAGTAGATGAAGTATGGTGTTTAATTGTTTTCTATTTTCAGTTATATGATCTTTCCAAGTTAGGCGTAATGGAGTAACTCTTAAAGTGTTAAAAAGCCTCGTGAGAAATTTAAATTTATTAAACAAATTCAAGTTCGGCGTACGGATGAAACTCGTTTGGGATGAATTGAGAATGGACATTCCGAGATACAGAGGCCTCTCATACATCTTAAGTTGTAGTACATAATAAAATTTTAATTTTCCATTTAGCAAACCATTTTTCTAAAAGATTGAGGTGGTGTTAGTGGTTTAAATTTTTTTAATTAACTTTTTAATTTTTAAAAATATTTATCGAAATAAATGGAATACTCCGTTTGGATGTGAATATAACGTGATGTTTTGAAAGTATTCAAGTATTCAAATAGTTATCTGTTGAAGATACACACAAGCGTCCAGATACAAAAAATGTATTTCCAAAAACAATACATATGTTACAGTTGTTATGTTGTACAAACACAAATTTTTTCACTTTCAGATTTAAAAAATCCTGTAAACCTGTGAACTTCCCGTACCCGCTATTCCCCGACCACGCTGTACTGAGTTTTTATTTAATGACTGAGTTTTTATTCATTGTACAATACAATTTTTGTTCAATGTAATATAAATAAATGCATTTAACTATGTTTAATATATTTTTTTGTAAATAAAATAAATTTACATTTGCCTCATTTGATAATAGGTACTCCAATAATTCTCTCATATTAATTACTCAGATTTAAAATGTATTCATTTCGCTTTTATGTCTTAAATTTAAATATTCAATACATGAAATAGGGTATCAAAATAGAAGATATTAGATTTATTTTAAATAAACTTCGTCAGGAAATACTCCTAGGGAAAGAGGCCTCTTAAAAATCTAAAGGTGTAATAAATAAGTAGAAAAATAATGTGCTTAAGTATTGTTCATATAATAAAAAAACATGTTTTCGTACTGAACGCAAAAAATATATCGGTTTGAAAAACAACAGAAATTATTATTTTGCCTACACATTTTATAAAAGCCATACCTATTCAAACAATTACCTGCTGGAGATTCATAAATGCGTGCAGTTACAAAAAATGTATTTCCAATAACACTATATTTTAGCGCACACGTTACACTAGTTGTGGTGTACAAAAACAAAATTAACAAAATTTAAATGGTTACAATATTATTTCTACAAAATACGATCTACCTTCTGTACGTATACAAATAATGGAATATAGCGTTTGAAAAATAGTTTTGTTAAATTGGTAACATTACCATACAATATGATAAACAATGGCACTAAATTATTATTAAAAACGATCAACCCCAATCGTATCCAGCCAGTGTCACATATTTTATAATTATATTAATTTATATTATGTAACGGACCTACTTGTCTAGCTGGCTAGACTAGGCAAAGTGGCCGTCGATAAGGCTAAAATAGACGGAGCACCCCGGGAAAACGGTTGGCTAGGCCACTGTATACGTCTAATTGGCCTTAAAGTCTCCCTTAATAACTTAATATATCGCCCGAGGAGATAGAACGGGCAGTCACACTGTTAAATTATCTAACTCTCAGCTGCAGGCTACAAGGTCTTTATTAAGGTTACTGAATAAAATAGAATTATAGTACATGCATAAAATAAATATACAATTATTTACACTCTGACACAAAAAATACTAAAGAGAAGCTAGGGAGGGAGTTGTCATATGAGGAATACCTAATTAAAAAACCTCTATATTTATTACGAGACTTTATAACTTATTAATTGATTATAATAATTAAGTTATGAAAATGGATAACTAAAACGATGATATTATGTTACCAATACATATTTGGTTGCTGTTTATTTGTGGCACGAGTGTCCGCATCTGAAGTATTATTTTGAAACCTTAAACTGTATGCCATAAAAATTAAAATAACAATAATCAGGCACACACATTTTTTAGACTAAAATGCCTAAGCCATTGTAGCCATGATGAGTTGTATAAACTCTGGTTCAAAATACCTTTGACTTTTGGAATAAGATCACAAACGAGACCCCTCCACCCATCTATACAATATGAAAATTTCAAAAGGTAGAATACACTAGTAATAGTAACAGTTACTAGTTTAAAAATAGATAAATACAGTTGTATGTTTTTGTATTTGAGCATCGATTCATTTTTTATTTAATGTACAATAGAATTTTTGTTCAACGTAATATAAATAAATGTATTTAATTACGTTTTATTAATTTTTGTGTATATGAAACAAATTTACATTTGCCTCATTTGATTACAGTAATTCTCTCATATAAACTACTCAAAACTAAAATGTATTCATTTCGCACTTATGTCTTAAATTTAAAGATTCAATGGGGTATCAAAAATGAAGATGTTAGATTTATTTAAATAGACCTCGTCAGTAATTGAAATACTCATAGGGAAAATCTAAAGGTGTAGTAAATAAGTAGAAATATAATGTGCATAAGTATTATTTAAATAAAAAAAAACCTGTTCTTATACTGAACGCAAAAAATATATCGGTATGAAAAAACAACAGAAACAATTACAGTAAGTAGCTAGTAAGCATATCATGTTTTAGCCTAATATTATAGTGTTTTCATAATATCTGGCCTTTACCAATTCATAGAGAATTGGGCTCTTTAAACTATTTTGAGTTTATTTTTCAATTATAATTTAATCGTTGTGAATACAACACATAATCTAAAATAACAGCGTAACGCTTTTTTGGTAACACTTTTTTCGGTTATGTGCCAGAGCTAATTCCCACCCCAAACCCCAACTCCATCCCTCATCAATAATCTCTTATCTCTTATCTCTTATCAGATACCAGCGTATCGCTCTTTTCATGACAAAATTTTTCGTTATCAACACTGTGCCAGAGCTAAGACATGAAAATTACAATATGTTTTTCCTACACATTTTGTAAAAGACATACCATATTATTTGATTTGAATATATGAATACCTATAATACAGAACTCTTGATATTTAACGGGTAATAGTTATCGTTAAAGATAATGAGCCATGTACCCGGGGATACACAGTTATTCAAAATAACCTAGTACCGAAAACACAAGTGGTTGAGATCACATAGTATAAAAATTTATACTTAGGCAAAAAATGTCAATAACTGATTCAATGGAAGGGCGCCCGAGGATTAAAATTCAGGGGAGGGAGGCACTTATGTGAAAAGAAGCATTGTCGTATTAAGTTCTCAGAAGTCATAGCCCATACCTAATAATAACAATAATAATAATAAACAATTATTTAAAATAATAATTTATTTAAACGAATTAACGTGATAGATCGTGCTGTAGTTACAGAAATTATTACAACCGAATGTGATAAAATCACTTTCAATTAAACGCTTCAATGTGAATCAGTAGTTAATATGTTCAACCCAGTACAGCCAAAACCAAGCACAGTTACCCGAGCTACCGCAAGTACGCCTAAGTAGGCATAGAGTATAACATAATTTAACAAAGTAATAATTTAAAACAATCTATCAATAAACACATTAAAATATATACAGAAAAAATACTTATAAAGATATAAGGTAAATTGATACGAAGACCAAATAATAGATCCGTATTCTACAATAGATCGATCCAGCTGGCAACATATAGTTAAATATAATTAATATATATATATTTAGGTAAATAAGGATTGCGAACTCCCAATATGATGTGTAATTAGGTTTTCGAATTCTAAACATTCAAAAAAATGTATTTTTCAATTTTCTAATTTAAATTAAACTGTATATAGTAATGGGCTAAATTTTCGTACAAATTTTTTAAATTAATATTGTTTTGTTGTATTATTTATTTGTTGTCACTAGTACAATACTAAACTATTGTTTACCGATATTTTCGAAGAACCTTGCTTCATTCTTTTAAGAAGAAAGGGGTTAACAACTGTGGAAATAAAATCAGGGATTCCTAACTTAACTTTGATAAGTTCATCAGTGTAATCATGTGATAGAAACTTAATACACCAAATAAAACTTCCACAATATCAACATTAATATGGAAGTGATTTGATGAAAAATAATTTTACTATAAAAAACGTGGTTTGCAAAAAGCCAAAATATAACATTTTATTATAAGAACGTTGTGTAAACAAGAAATAGGTACAATTGTCGGGCTTGTCAAACGACCAAAGAACTATTTTTTTATGACTCATATGCAATAGCCACGATTATATGTTTAAACATTCAATATTTTTGAAGCTATTGGCCCAAAAAAACACATATGCGTATGTTTTTCACTGAAATCGCTATAACAGCAACCGTTAAAAATAATAATAATCGTATAAAAGAAACCTTATACAACCAATAAAACGTCCAAAAAATGAATACTGAAAAGCAAGTTATCTGAAAAAAAAAACGTTTGTTTTGCAAAAAGCCAAAAAATAACATTTTGCTGTAAGAAGGTTGTGTAATCAGGTAATAGATATATTTTTCTGGTTTGTAAAACCGCGAAACAACTATTTTTTTATGAAACACATGCTATAGCCACGATTATTCACTTTTAAATTCAATATTTTTCAAGCTATTGACCCAAAAAAACACATACCTATTTGTAAGTTTTTCACGGAAATCGCTAAAAACAGAAGCCTTTAAAAGGAATGAGAATCATATAAGTGTCAACTGCAAAACAATTTTCGTGTGCCTTACAAGTTGAAAAAAATTACACAATGAACGTGAAATATTTTATTCTTTATTTCCTATATTCAAATAGGAAACACACTAAATGAGTCGGTAATTATGTATTTTTTTTTATCTGAAAATATGATTTATTAAAAAAATAATAACTAAATATTCTAGTAACGTGGTGAATAATATAGTAGTAATATCTCTAGACACCTTATATCTATAAAAAATATTTTCACACTGTGTATTAAAAATGAACATGTACTGATTTTAGCAACTGGATGAAATGTATAAAATATTAAAAGCTGAAGTTGATGCAAAACCTTACTTAAGTGCTGAAATAAACAGGCGTGTAGTAACCAGATGCTTAAATTACCAAAAAGTGCGCGAGATGTTTGAAATCAATGATAGTGACGCCAAAGAGATAATTGATTGCATGTGGAGTACGTTGAGTTATAATAATTAAGTAACGGTTAGACTAATTTAAATGATATTGAAGTATTATTTTTCTTTAAGAATTTTTTTTTCAACGCGATTTTAGGTTGTTTAAAAACTGAACAAATCGACAAATAAAATTATTGTTTTTAAGAGATATGTAATAGGTACCCTTAAATATTGTTCATGAAAAAGCAATAGTAATGATTGCAACAATTTAATATTGTTGCAGCATAATATAGTTTGGTAAATTTTAATGTGATTACTTTTATTATGATTTCTAGAAGTTGATATGTCGAAGAATCAATTTAAAATGTTAGTAAAAGCCAAACTGACTGATGAGGTAATTTTGAATTGTTTGTATCCAAATATAGGATACTTTTTAAAAACAAACTCTATAAACCTTATGAATAATATAATAGTAATAATTAGAGATACATTATTTCTATAATAGTAATATTGACAGTGTGTATTTAAATAAAAAATTTAATGATTTTAGAAACTCGGAAGAATTTATAATGAGATATGTAAAAGTAATCCAACAAGTCGTTTTTTCGTTGTTTTCGGTTCCTCAGCCTGTCAAGTTGACAAAGGAAAAGTTAAAAACTACTTATTGAATCACTTCTCTTAACTTACTGAAGAGGAAATCGATGAGATAACTAAACCATTGCAGGGTACGTTGAATAATGATAATTTAATACTCACAGCCACAATGTAATGGTGCTAAAATTATTATCGAAAGGTCGGTATTGTTTTTTACAACATTTTTTAAGAGTACTTAGATGGCTTTTCATAATACCCGTTATGACTAAATATTGTACATAACAGCGCAATAATAATAATTGCAACCAGTCAATTCGTTACAGCATAATACAGTTTAATACATTTTAACGTGAATACTTTTGCAATGATTTCTAGATTGCCATATGGAAAAATATACATTTCTAACAGCAATGATGACTCGACCAGGATATAAGAACTTAGTATAAGTTACAACACCTGCCGGTGGTGGATTTAAACATTTGCAACCTCTAGGTAAGTAATTTGCTCACCATCTTACCATTACATTTATCGTTTCTACATATGATTATATTGTATAGTACATACATTTGATTTTAAAGCGATAAATAAAAATAAAAATTAGGACACATTTTAGGGTTGTAGAAAAAATAAAAATAAAAAGCCAGTAACATGGCATAATTGAGACGGAACAAATTGAATGGGTTTAGAGTACCGACCCTTAGAATGAAAAATGAAGATAAAATGTCCCTTTTGGAGGGTTAGAACTTCTGTTATTTTATTGGATTGCCAACGTTTTTTCAATAGTACATTATCGAACGAATATAGAAGTACTATAGAAGTGATTTTAAAAAAGTCATAGCGAGCCATAAATTTAATTTAAAATATTTTAACAATTTCTTGCAGTTTTTCTAAATTTCTAAGGGAGAAGGATGAACTTTTAACATTTAAGACCGATTAAAGTGACTTTCAAGCACCATAATAGAATACAAAATCTTTACGTTGTTCCTTTAAATGCGAACAAAAAGTCTCAAAACATTACATGATTTTCAAAATAATATAATAACTTGCTTCTTAAAAAATTCAAATAATTGTCAAATGTATGGAATATTCTTTAAATCCTATAGCTGAACTCTGTAATATTACCATATCACATATGTACGTGTTGTCAAATCAAACAATTATAAATAGTTATAGGCAGCCGACCAACCATAAACGTATCAAAGTACAAAAAATACAGTTTTATTTTAAGAGCAAACATGTTTTTGTTTAATTTACCTTTTTTTAATTTGTGACTGAAGTCTGAAAATAAATTTGCTTTGTTAGTGGTTTGATTACTTTTAGTTGTACCCAACTAATTTTCATAAAGACTGACATTCCCACAAAAAGATATTACATTTTATATAATTTGACATATTGTATAATTAACGCATTGTAATTTTTTATATTTTTATCAATAATATAGGGCTAAAAAATTACCACAACATTCTATCGCCGTTTTCTATATTCAATAAGTCAAGCTATTTAAAGTATTTTATTTATGTCTCTTTGAAAAATAATCAAAGTTTTATGCTGCTGTTAGCTAATATTTCAAATTATAATTTGATTATTTGTTAAAATTCTATTGGGTGTGTGGGTTTTTTTTATTTCAATCTATTATTGTACTATTTATGTGATTTATAAATGTTATTTTTAAGCAATAAAACTATATTAAACGTTAAATAACTCGTTTTCTGTTTATTAAAAATATTAATTTACCTTAACTACAACGATTTTGTTTATGATAATAAAAAAATACATATTATATAAAAAATATAAGTATTTATTTTTAACTGTAGAGCTGAGAATAATATCAGAATCAGAAAAAATCAATTTCTCTATGATTTAAGAGCTGAAAATTAGACTTGAGATATATGTCTAATCTGTATTAACTATTACAAGAAGAAGAACAAATATTTTTTACAAGTACAAACATATCTTCTTTTTCTTCTTTGGTATTGGCCTTTAAGACCATGCCGCTAAATATTAATCTTGCCATCTGTCTCTTTCTTCTAAAGCTTTAGACCTTTAAGATAATTAAATACATGTTTTTTTTAATGTACAATGCATTAGTTAATCAATGTAATATAAATAAATGCATTAATGCATTAATAATGTATAATCAATTTTAGTGTACATTAATGATATACATTTAAATTTGCCTCATTCGATTAAAATTAATAATTGATGTGTTAAATAAAAAAATAAAATATATGAAATGGGGTATCAGAAATGACGATTTCATAATTATTTTTTATAGATTATTCGTTTTAATACTACACTCCACCTTTAATCCTGCCCTAAACTTGAAACTTCAATAACTTTAAAAATTGTATCCGAAACTGGTTATCAACCAATCAAAATTGTTGATATATTATTCTCAATTTAATTTTATTAATAAGTTAATAAAATATACTTTACCATTTAAGTATCAAAAGTTTAAGTCTTTGATTTTATGATAAAATTTTCAGAAATTTAAAACGGATCAAAATCTATTTTTTTTTAAAAATAACTTTAAAAACCTCTATTTTTGGGGCAAAAAGTAGTGATAGAAAAAAAAAAAAATCTTATATTAGACCAAAAGAATTTTAAAAACAAATTTGAGGAGATCAGGCCGATGACCGCATGGTTTGACTCAAAATGCCCCATATATATTCATTTAAAACCTTTCGAAAATATTACATGAAATTTACTATCGGTATTATTTTCCTATTTTTTTTTTTTTTTATTAAAATAAATAATACAATCTGTAAAAAGTATACAACAAGTATTCGCGATAAAACGATAATACATATAAATTGGAATATTTTGTGGAGGACCTCCCAGTGGCGGAACTCCTATTGACATTAGTAACTTTAATTAAACTATAATTACGTTTATATTACATTTTTGGGAAAATTGCTATTACAAACATATTAACACCTATTGGTGCCAATAAAATACTAACTAAACTATTATTCAATGATATTATGTTTGGACCTTGCTTCATTCGTTTTAAAAAGAGTTTAACAACAGTGGAAATAAAATCGAAAATTCTTTACTTGGTTTGGGTAAACATTTTCGTAAATACACATAAATACATTTTTTTTTCATATACAAGTAGACCATAGATTTAGGATAGAAGAGCCATAGGTTCATAAATGGACAGCGGCAGCAGTCTGAAGGGTAAGCTTTCGGTCATAAATCATGATACACCCTGTTAAATTAAAAGAAGTATTGTTTTTTAAATTAAAGAAAACAATTTGTTTTCAAAATCTGGTGCCCTACGAGATATCATCGTTTTCCCCGACTTGTAATTTTTAATTTAACTACCAAATAGCTATTATTAATTAGAAAAATTGTATACGTTAAAAAATTTGAAACTTTTGTAAGAATTGTGCTAAAAATAAATTGGCACGATCAAAGCTTTATGAAAATCAAATCCAAATATATTTAATGGTGTTTTGATCAAAAATTAATTTTACTATCATTTGTTGAATTTTGTGCCCAAAATTTTTTTTTTGTACAGTTGAAATATTGAAATATTTCTTATCTAGGTAATCGTGTCGAACCATATATTTTTATTTAAGTTATAAACTACACCGGGAAAACATAACAAATAGAGTTTTAACTCCAACCAATGTTTAAGTTTTAACAAAAATACCTAACACCTACAGAGTTATATTGCATAGTCAAATCATGCCGATGCAAACATATTTTATTTGTTCACATTGTACATGAATGTGCGTTAGTGTTTAAGAACTACAGACAATTTAAATATCATATAATGTTTATACACCTTTTTGGTTAAAAAAAACATTCAAAGAGACTGCTGACCATATTGTACTACAACGTTTTCTATATTTTTTGTAAGAAACAACTAGAGCAAACCACATACCATTTTAAAACGTTCATAGTAATTCAGTGGTCGTGCTTTTTCCCGTGCTTCTAAAATGTATAAAATCATTTGTTTATTGAGTGCGCTTATTATTTTGTGCTTGCCTATTTTTGGGTCAGAACTTGAAATCGAAAATGACATCAAAGAATTCGATCTAAATGCGATAACAACAATTGTAACTGATGATGATGATAACATGGTTGATTTTCTTAAGCAAAACGTGAACATCACTGACGAGAATCGTCCTTTATTGGGTTTTATCGGAAAAAAAGAAGATACTATGTTGAATATTTACGAAGTTCTGGATTTATATACGAAAAGTGACCAAATCCGGAAAAAAGTAAATATCTATCAGGTTCAGAACTTAATTCGACAAGGATTCGGCTGTGCGGTATCGAAAGTGACTAGTTTATATTTGTTCGTAATGTTGCACGATTTGAAGAAACTCAAAATTGATATAAAGTCTCAGAAGGAAATTGCCGATGAAATTAAAGAATATAACGAAGGACCAACACAAACAGAACACACGGAATACGGCGGAGAGGTTGCACTTAGAAAAGAACTTTTTTTTGAAAAAGATTATGGTGAGGATCTAAAACCGGCTTTGTTTAAAAGCATTCACAATACAACCGAATACAAGAGACTTGGGGAACGGTTCGGCATCAGATCAAACATCGATCCAAAGGATGACGGACCTAGTATTCCGTTTTTTGTTTATTTTGTGTATTATTCGGAATATTTGTGGGCAGGAATACTACGAAAACAAGTTATATATCAAATCAACAATGCTGTCCAATTTGAAATGTTCAAAGTTGTTTTTGGTCCTGGAAATTCAGATTCCCTAATGACTGATGACCATATAAACGACGTCGTGTGCGTCCTGGAGGAAATGTTGAAAAAAGTCGATGACGAAATATCAAGTCAGTGTGTCGATCACAATAGGAGTTTAGTTAAAAAATATGAAATATTCTTCAAAGTCTTCGGTGATGGATTTACGGAGTATTTATCTGGTTTAGATAACGGAAGAGAGCAGGATTTTTCCCGATTTCACTTGAATAAAACTATAGATGCGCTAAGACAATTAGTTCATTTATATGGTAAAGGCGAGTTGAAAGACGTGGAACCGCCAGCCAATGAATTAAATATTTCCAATCGTCCACAACGTTATACTTCGTCTACAAAAGATGACGTAGTAGCGAGGTTAAGAAAAATTTACATCGAAAACGATAAAGTAACGAATGCAACTACAGGACAGAAAAGTGACAGGTGAACAGTTTTAAAGTACTAATAAGGATGTACGATATTATGTAAAATTAGTACGGGTCTTCGAGAAAATAGAAAATAATTTATGCCTATCTCCAATAAAATTGTAGAGAAAATAAATTGTTTTTATCCGGGTGAAAACTTGTTGTCGACTAATCAATATTTTCAGTAAATTAGGTTTCAAAAGTTGGTAAAGCTCTAAAAGACAAAATTAATATACCAGCTAAAGGTCATAACAGGTTAACTGTTATAACTTTTTATTTTTATTAATTATAAATTTTAGATAACTTAACAATGATATTAATGAAAATTCCATATTATGTTTGTTTAGTTTGGAATCAATCGAAGACAAAGATGTAACTGTAGATGTAACTATAGAACAGGAAATTGACAGGTAAACAGTTTAAAAGTAGATACTAAGTATGTAAGATATTATATAAAGTTGTAACCAAAACAATAGTACGGATCGATCCGCACGGATGAAGTGAAACTTCTTTCAGAGTCATTCAACTGATACATTTAACTAGCGATATCATATTATTGGCCAGGCTGTAACTTTTAATCACATATAATGAATTCCGATAAGAGTTTCCAAAAATTATTCAATTTTTTATTGATTGTGTAATCTGGTAAAAATGTCTTTTATATTTTTTGTTATTCCATTCTTTATACCATGGAGTTCATTAAAAATATGTTGATAATACCCCTTGTTTGAACAATTTAATGCAATTAAATTTAAAAAATACAATTGATCACCAATTATTTGAATAAAAATCCACCGTCAGTGTTTCCCACTCGTTAGCCGAACAAAATAAACACAAAATTACAATTGTTAACGCGTTATCTATATGTATATAATCTTATATATATGTATATAATCTTATATATATATACTCGGTAACGTTCAGCGTTCGCACAGATTTTCCAATTTACCCCCAACCCAATGACATATCCATGTAAAAAAATTAGGGGCCTCATTTTAGGTCAAGACGAACCAATAAGTCCACTGATCAACGGAATCTCACAAACTCTGTAATACAATAATGATAATACGCTTATTTTTTTTTTTACACAAACTGAAGTGTCTCCAATTACCAAAACTACAAGAATTACAGGTTTTAGTAGCAAATTTAAAAGTACTTGTATATTATTGTAAGGTGTATGTTTTACAACGATATATTATTTTGTTTTTATCATCGATGAGCAAAAAGTAGTCAAAGTAAACGAATGTAGGCAAATAACAGCTAAAAACGTTTAACACTTTTTCCGGGGGTCTAAAAATGGTGGACTTTTTAAACTTTAATGCAAACTTATACGCTTGATTTTCTTTTTAAATAAAGAATATTTTTCCGAAAATACACAGCAATCTTTAGCAAATGATATTTTGATTATTTTTTTATGCTAACCACTAAAAGTAACGATAATTGTGTAAAATATTGAAATTTGCCATAAACGGTCGAACAAACGGTGGCCTTGGTTGACAGTTGTTAAAGTATACTTATGACGTGAGTCATCTTTTTTTTTTTGCGATTCAGCTGCTACGGCTGACGGTACACAAATACAAATTTATACGTCTTAGGACAAAATATGTATTATAGGCAAATTGTGAAATGTAGTACCTACATTTTTTTTTATGTAACTTACTAAATGTTGTAACAGTAAATCATTAAAAAGCTCTCTTTATTGTAATTTAATACATAAAAAAAAAGGTAAAAGAAATAAGTAAAAAAAAAATCAAAATTATGGATAAATGCAAAAAAATTAAAAAGTAACACTAAGATGTGCAAAAGAAAACAAAAAAAAAATGGAAATTCAAACATTGACAATTTTATATACGGTTTTTGTCGTTAAATCGACGTTTTTTTCTGCCTAAAATGTATGAATATTTATCGATGAAAAAAAAAATGTACTAAGATATTCTTGTGTGTGCACAAGTGCCCAAATTGTATGTTTTTTTGAAAATATTTTCGATTTATTATAACCTTAGCATTTTCAATATAAAATGGGCTATCGACAAAATCGCACATGGACAAACCGAAATCTTGACAATCCCCCACCCCCTGCCAGTAAGGTTGACATATTTTTGGCGCATTTTTAAGATTTAAGAACTGATAATTAGTCTGAAGATAGGTCTAACAAACAACATAAAACATGAGTGTAGTGTATATTTTATGAATAGGACGTTTACTTTTTATTTTAATCTGTAATTTGATTTAAAGTTTTTTTTTTTTGTAGATCAAAGTAGGACAACGAATGATACAAATTTTGGTTATATATTTTATTAAATCACATATCCATCTTAAGTAAGGGGAGTCCAATCATAGTCATCGTGTCGAAAAATATAAGAAACTCAGACTCTCAGTTTGGTCATACAATTGAAATTACAGCTATAGGTTTTTGGGTAGAATTTTGAAAACGTTTACTCATTTTTGTTATTTTACCATTTAGTACGTAGTAGTAATGCTTATAACGTTTTTTTCTCATTTAATGTTATTTGTATAGCAAACGGGTATGAAAATTGTGCTAAAAAAAATTGTGTTTTCGTGTAAAAGCTTAGGCGAGAATTCGATAAACAATACTTCAAATCATAATTTTAAATATTCGTTTACTTTTGAACTCGGTGTCGCTTTTAAATCACGTGTACCGATTTGCGAAAATATACAAAAACTTTTCTAACAATAAATTGAAATAATTTATAAATCGCATTGACCTAAAATGAAACCACTGATTTGTTGAAAGTTCACCACGAACTTTTGATGTTACCGTAATAGTAAATATTGTAATATTGAGTGGAATACAAAGCAATGAGCGTTTTTAAATTGATAGATCTATTTTATAACTTCGACGTGGAGCAGCGATGCTATTGGTTTTTGCAACGGTGTGAGCTTTTTTTGTGTCTGTATACATTGTAACTTTTTTAATACTGGACCAATTCTTTTGAGTGGCAACTGTATAAATCACAAAATTGATTTACTTGGTATTGAGCCGGATCGATTAGCAATTGAAGTTTCAACATTTACTGGCTCTAATTTTTATTTTTATTTAATAAATAAAAGATCAGGGTATGGTATATTATTATTGGAAACTAATTTGTCCAAAACATTATTGCATTTTTATATATTCTACGGCTGTTTTTTTTTGGTTATATCGAGATGCAAAAGTCAAACTACGGTTGCATTTCACATGTGTTTTGCGTATATTTGATTAAGCCAAGGTTAGACGACAAAAGATGTTAACACCAACGTTAAAAATTAAATATAGTAGATAGTAAACCTATGTATAAAAAATGTTTCACAGAAAAATACTTCAAATATTATAATATTTGCAAAACATCTACGATGTTCAACATATTTCATGTATTAAGAGGACACCACACCGGCCATTTATAAGGAGTAAAGTATAGGCAATTTTTTGAAATATCTTAATTTAGAGTTTGAACTATAATGTATACTTATTAATACAGTGATGAGGATACTTTATTAAATGCCATTTTTTTTTTGTCAGACTATCACAGACATTTCTATAGGATAAAATACAATTTGTTTGCCATCAAAACTGCTTTGATAAATACAGTTGATGTGTATTTAATAAAAACTACAATTTATGCATTTGACACATAAAATAACAAAAAATAATAGATAATCAGATAACAGAGCATTACACAACTTTACTATTTATCTACTAATTTTTGGATTACGTATACAAAAATTGCCCGAAAAGAGTAAACAAGATTTATTTTAAACTTTATTAAGATTTGCGACTGAGGTCTGAAAATTTGACTGAGGGTAGATCTAGAGCAGGGTTATAAAATTTAAAGAGAAACGAGGGAATTTACTCTTGATAGTGGTAAATTTTTGGTTGTTTTGTAAGAAGAGAGAAACGGTGAACAGGTATCTGAGAAATAGCTTTATTATGTGGTTAGTTACGATGATGCCACAGTACAATTAAGCATCTAACTTGGCTAATAAATGAGACAAAATATGTAAGCATAATTTGTGTCATAATATTTTAGCTGAATCAAAACCGGCATACATTTACTATATAGGACGCCTTTCTTTTGCCATCTAGTAGTGTTTTTTACATGAATCAGAAATCGGTGGACTCCTCTAATACAAAAATTATAGCCACTTGATCTCTGATCTTTCTACGTACATAACAGTAGGCGGTTACGGTGGCGGATATTAGCGCCCAGAGTCCAGATAGTTACATAAGAGCCTTGAGCAAATTATTTTTTTTAATTTACAAAGGGTGGGTTAGGTTTAGTCTCATTAAAATCGCTGATGTTTCTGGAGCAGTATCAGGTTAGTTTAAGCCTTAGAGCAAGCTATTTTTTCCTATGGGGGTTTTGGGGCATGAGACCTCATCCTAATGAAGAATCCGGAAGGATAAGTAAACAAGTAATTTAGTTTTAAAAATGTTTTATCTTCGATGCTATGGTATTTTTAATTTATTTGATTTTTAAAAAATATCCTAATTTTAATTTATCTTAATTAATACAAATAAACATGCTTATATACATAGTTTAAAGAATAATAACTATTCTACATAAATTATAAAATACAATTAACATTTCTTTTTTTTTTACTATGATACAAATGTCAAATCCACGTAATAAAAATTGTATAATATACATATTATGTTAAAAAGTGTGAAACTTTTGTATGAATTGTGCTAAAAATAAGTTGGCACGGTCAAAACTTCATAAAAATCCAAATGTTTATTGATTGATTAATTTATCAAACATTTATTTTAATATAAATTGTTTAATTTTGTGACCAGAAGCTTTTTTTTTGTTTAGTTGGAATATTGAAATCATTCCTTTCTAGCTCATCGTGTTAAAGCATATTTTTTTTAATTTATAAAACTACTGGGAAAACATAATAATATAAAGCCTCAACTCCAACCAATGTTTAAGTTTTAGCAAAAATACCAAACACCTACATATTTACATTGCATGGTCACGTCATGCCGACATATTTTATTTGTTCAAATTGTTCACGAATGTGCGTTAGTGTACATTTACACTATTTACACGCCTTGCGGTTACTCCCATTTGGATATCTTGACTGGTTCACCAACGTTTCAAAATGGGAGTAACCGCAAGGCGTGTAAATAGTGTAACTATTGACAATTTAAGTGTCTTACAATGTTTTTACACCTGTTTGGTTAAAAAAAAAATTCAACGCGACCACTGAAAATATTGTACTACAACGTTTTCTATATTTTTTGTAAAAAAACCACTAGAGCAAACCACATACCACTTTAAAACGTTCATAGTAATTCTGTGGTCGTCTTGTACTGTATTTTTTTCCGTGCTTCTAAAATGTATAAAATCATTTGTATATCAAGTGCCCTTATTATTTTGTGCTTGACTATTTTTGGGTCAGGACTTGAAATCGAAAATGACATCAAAGAATTCGATCTAAATGCGATAACAATGATTGTAACTGATGATGATGAAGATTACACGGTTGATTTTCTGAAACAAAACGTGAACATCACTGAAGAGACCCGTCCTTTGTTGGATTTGATCGAAAAAAAAGACGATACTACGTTAAATATTTACGAAGTACTGGATCTTTATACGAAAAACGACCAAATCCAAGAAAAAGTAAGTATCGGTCAGGTTCAAAATATAATTCGACAAGGATTCGGCTGTGCGGTTTCGACGGTGACTAGTTTATATTTGTTCGTATTGTTGCACGATTTGAAGAAACTGAAAATCGATTTAGAGTCTCAGAAGGAAAACGCGAAGAAAGAAGAAGGCGAAGAGGTCGCAGTTAGAGAAGAACATTTTCTTTTAAAGGTTTATAGTGAGAAAGAAAGCTCAGATTTACTTGAAATCACTCCAGATGGACCTAATTACGATGTAACCGAATACAACAGACTTGGGGAACGGTTCCTCATCAAATCGAACACTAATCTAGACGACGCAGGACCTAGTAATCAAATAAACAAACCATTTACTCATCCGATTTTAGTTTATTTTTTGTATTATTCGGAATATTTGTGGGCAGGTATACTACGAAAACAAGTGATATATCAAATCAACTATGCTGTCCAATTTGAAATGTTCAAAGTTATTTTTGGTCCTGGAAATTCAGATTCCCTAATGACTGATGACCATATAACCGACGTTTTGTGCGTCTTAGAGGAAATTTTGAAAATGGTCGACGACGAAATATCAAGTCAGTGTGTCGATCACAAAGGAAGTTTAGTTAAAAAATATGAAATATTCAACAAGGCCCTCGAAAAAAAATTTAAGATGTATCTATTCGATTTAGATATCGGAAAAGAGGAGGATTTATCCCAATTTCACTTGCAAGAAATGGTAGACCCGCTAACACAATTGGTTGAATTATATGGTGAAGGCAAATTGAATAGCGTGGAACCGCCAATTGTGGATTTAAATTTTCCTAATTGTTCACAACGTTATACACCATCTACCAATGATGAAGTAGTAGCGAGGTTAAGACAATTGTACACCGAAAACGATAAATTAACCGATGCAACTACGGGAAAGAAAAATGTCAGGTAAACAATTTAAAAGTAGTAATAAGGATGTAAGGTAATATCATGTAAAGTTAGTAACAATTGTACGGATCTTCGAAAATATAGAAAATAGTTTAAGCATAGGCATATGCATAGGTATAGACCTAATAAAATTGTAGAGAATATAAATTCTTATTATCCTACAATATTTTAAAATTATTAGATATTTACATTTTTTAATATTTTCCATAGCTATGCTAACTTTTAGAATTTAGACAGAAACATATACATGTATATATATATATATATATATATATATATATAGTTTAATTTTTAAATTACGAATAATTAACTGACTATTTGGATTAATCGATAACCAGTTTTTAAAAAATAGTTTTAAAGTTATTAAAGTTTAAACGCATTTATCCAAAAATGGTTATCGACGGGTCAACATTTTCAGCAAATAATTCTTATTTTTAACTTAATTATTAACATAATTAAATTATAAAGTTAATCAAATATAAACGCTTCTATTTAGGTTTTAATAGTTAATAAAGTTTTAAGAAATATTAAAATTTGTATATTGTCTAATATTGTTGTATAGCATAAACAAAATTGATTTAAAAAAAAAAAATAACTACAAAATTATAATTATTTTAAGAGTAATGTAATGTAGAACGTTCTAAAATAATCACCCGGTATATAATATTATGGTATTTCAAAATTATCTGCATAACGAGTGCTGTGTTGGCTCAAGAGCTATTGGTTGATATTAGTATTTTTTAATCAATGAGTGGTTACAATAGGTTATTATATAAAAAAGAATTAAAACATTGAATAAGAAAATTGTTTTAGTTTCTCTTGATTTTGGTTAAAAAATAGTGAACTTGACAAAATAGCTATAGCAGCATTCAGGTTAACTGTTATAACTATTTATTTTTATTAATTGTAAATTTTAGATAGTTTAGCAATGAAATTAATACAATTTATGTTTTAAATTCGATATTATGTTTGTTTAGGATGGAGCCAACCGAAACGAATTAGACAGTCATTGAGAATCGCACCTAAGTTTTGGAAATGTATGTAAGTGTTTGACATACGTTTTCTTGTACACATAACAACAGTCCAGCTAAATCAGTTTTAAAATTGTAATACTATTATTGTTAGATGTTAATATTATTATATATTATTATTTATTAATTGTTCTTTATTAATGTAATAATACATTTAATTATTTTTAAAAATATAAGAAATTGTTATGGTATCGTTTTATAATATTGCTATATTTTAAACTGCATACATGTAATAAATCAATAAATTCAAGTACTTCTAAATAGTTGTGTTATAAATAAAACAGTTTTACCCATGTATTTTATTTATGTATAACATAAATAATTAGAAAAGTTTAATGTTATTTGATAAGTTATTCCGTTATATATTATAAATTTATACACGGCCGAGCCATCGGATGTAAGACACTCATTATTTTCTTAGAAAATACATTGTACTTCATTTTTCAATTGGGAACATAATATGTTTTTAATTCTGTAAATATGAAGAACCTGTTCAAACACAGCGACGGTAACAGAGTTATCGATGGTGGTCAATATTATTTAATGGGTAACTCTTGTGCTACTCGTAAACCGAACAAATTTTGATCTTGATGTAGACCCTGATGATCAATAATTATAGCAAATAACTACTTTGTACGCAATATATTTTAAAGTGTAAATATTAGAAACATTATATAATACAGGAGTGTATTATTCAAAAAATGGTTACTATGTGATAATTTAAATTATACATTTTATGTTAAATTTTCGTACAAATATTTAAATTAATATTTTTTTGTTGTATTTTTCATATAGTGTCACCAGTACAATACTATACTATTGTTCACTGATATTATTGATGAATCTTGCTTCATTCGTTTAAAAAAAAAAAAAGAGTTTAACAACAGTGGAAATCAAATTGAGAATTCATAACTTAACTTGGATAAGTTCACCAGTGTAATGGTGTGATAGAAACTTAATACAGCCAATAAAACGACCATATCAATATCAATATCTTCCATATTAATATCAGTATTAATATGGAAGCGTTTTGAAAAAAAAATCGTATTTCTATAAAACATTAGGTTTGCAAAAAGCCAAAATATAATATTTTGTTGAAAGAAGGTTGTGTAAACATGTAATAGGTACATTTTTCGGGTTTTTAAAACGGCAAAACCACTATTTTTTATAATTCACATGCCATAGCCACGATTATTTCTTTTAAAATTCAATATGAATTTTTAACCTATTGACTAAATAAAAAAAAACACATGTGTTTTTAAGCAAGTTTTACACTGAAACCGCTAGAAACAGAAGCCATTAAAAAGAATGAGAATCATATAAGTTGTAACCGCAAAACAATATTCGAGTGCCTTATAAGTTGAAAAAAGTAACATAATGAACTCGAAATATTTTATTATTTTTTTTATACTTTTTTTTTCTATATTCAAATAGGAAACACAATTCCTGATTGGGGAGTTATGTATTATTGCCAATTGAAAAAATGATAATAAATTAAGTATTCTATTAAGATATAGTAGTGATAATTCGAGACACATAATTTCTATAAAAGCTGTACTCATAATGTATACTAAAAATTAAATTATAATGATTTTAGCAACTGGACTATATATATAAAAAGTTAATAGGTGCAAATTTGATACGTACACACAAAGATATTATCAGAGATATAGTAAGAGAACACTTAAGTAACCCCAAAGTGCACGAGTTGTATGGAATCAATGAAAGCGAAGCCAACCGGATAATTAATTGCATGTGGGGTACGTTGAGTAATAATAATTAAGTAACGGTTGATCTAATTATAATTAGTATTGAAATATTAATTTTGCGTTAAGATTTGTTTTAAACGCGATTTTAGGTTGTTTAAAAACTGAACAAAAGGAAAAATAAAATTATTGTTTTTGAGTGTTATGTAATTGGTATTATAAATATTGTTCATATAAACGCAATAATAATAATTGCAACAATTAAATACGTTGAAGCATAATATAGATTGGCATGTTTAGTGCGAATACCTTTATAATGATTTCTATGTCGGAGAGGCAATTAAAAATGTTAGTGAAAGCAAAACTTACTGATAAGGTAATTATTAAAAAAAAAAACCAATACAGTGGGGTCGGGGCATAGTGGGGACGGAGAGGTCACAGGTTTACAGATTTTATTATAACTGAAAGGGATAAAAACACTTTTAAATAAACGCTTCGATGCGAATCTGTGGATAGTATGTTCAAACCAGTTATAGCGGTTTAGAAGATATCGTGAGACCAGCAATAATGTACTTAAAATTTAATATTTTGTCTAGAAACTGACTACGGCCAAAGTGTAAATTTACCCTATTTTTGGAGAGATAACTGAACCCTTGTGGAGTACGTTGAATAATAATAATTAAATAATATATATTGTATGTTGTAACATATATAGTATATGAACTATGAGTATTTAATAATCGCATCAATCACAACCACATTGATTTCATGCATAAATTATTATTAGAAAATATAAAAATAAAAAGCCAATATGGTGAAATCGGGCATAATGGAGAGGAAACACATTGGGGGGTTGGTAGAGTACCTTCTATCAAGCAAAAACGCGCCTAGAAAAAGTAAACATATTTTTAAAAAGAATTAAACTTCTACATTTTTAACTGACGAAGTACAAAAAATACAATTTTACGCACATTTTGCTGTCTTTTAAAAAGTTTAACTCAGAAAGAGCAAACTTGTTTTTGTTTAATTGAACTTTTCTAAATTTGTAACTGAGGTCTGAAAATTAGTTTGCTTTGTTAGAGTTATTTTTTTACTTTTAGTTATGCCTAACTATTATTCTTAAAAAACGCTGACTTCCCACCCGAACGATATTACATTTTATATAATTTTACATATTATTGTATAATTAATACATTTTTATCAATATTTCAGGGTTACACAATGGCTACAACATTCTATCGCCATTCACTATACTCAATAAGTCAAACTATTTATAGTATTTAATTTATGGCTATTTGAAAAATAATCAAAGTTTTATGCTGCTGTTAGCTTTTGTTTCAAATTATATGTATTAATTCTTAAGTATTTATTTTCAAGTGTACAGCTGAGAATAATATCAGAAACGGAAAAAATCAATTTCTCAATGATTTAAGTGCTGAAAATTTGACTTAAGATATATGTCTAGTCTGTACTTGAGTCATTGTAAAACAATTAAACTCTCAGCTCCACATCAATGCGATTAGTGTAAAACGTTAAAATACATTTAATTGTTTTTGAATTGAGGCATTGATACATTTTTAACATGTTTTTGGGCTGGGGGTCATTCTGAAATACACTTGGGTACCAGGATTCTAGAACAAACGCGTGTTTATTGTCATCGCCACCATATTGACCAGTCGTTTCTGAATAGTGTGAGGGAACTCTCGCGGTTGCTAGGACCCTGGACATTTTGTTGTGTTACTTGGTTTATTTTAAATAATATATATATATACATATTTCACGCATAGGACCAATTAACTTAACAAAATAACATACTAAATAATATTAGTTTTTAATAGGCTCATATAAGTTATCATCCGCTACAGCTACTGAGCAATGCATAGCAAACTTAACATAGGACCCTGGTACTTTGGAAGTGCGACAGTGGTGGCCGTCAATTGGCAATTTATATTAATTGTACGTCATACAAATAAAATCTTTATGGGTATACGGATCCGTAATGCAAAAACATATTCACGATTCAATGTTTTTGCGTGGAGCAGAGATAATAACTAGAGTTTTTTTCAAATTAATCGCGTGTTATTTTTGATGTATCATACATTAATTGATCAACGTATTATAAATAAATGCATTTATAATATTATGTATTATATATATATTATACATTATATATTATATGTTATATATTATGTATTATCAATTTTAGCGTAAATGAAACAAATTTACATTTGCCTCGTTTGATTACAATTACTCCAATAATTCAATAACGTATACTACTTGAATTTATTTCGCACTTTATAAATTATGTGTTAAATTAAAAGATAAAATATATGAAATAGGGTATCAGAAATGAAGAAGTTATAATTATTTTAAATAAATGATTCGTCAGGTATCTTCCTAGGCATAGGGGCCCCTTAAATATCTAAAGGTGTACAAATAAGTAGAAAAATAATGTAAATAAATGTATAAATATTGAAACAAACACGGGTTAGTACAAAACGTAATAATAATGTGCATAAGTTTTGTTCAAAAAATAAAAAAACATGTTTTCGTAATGATCGCAAAAAATTTATCAGCTTGAAAAAACAACAGAAATTTTAACTTCACATACACCTATGAAAGCAATACTATATTATCTGATTTGAATATACGAATACTTATAAAACAGACCTCTTTATATTTAGCCGGGTACTCTCAATGGGTTGAGACCATATGGTATAAAAAATTACACTTAGGAAAAAAAAAAGTGAAAAACGATTTAACACAAGGGCACCTGCATGTGAAAATTTATGATTTTGAAATACATCTATTCCTATCTAGGTCATCGTGTCGAACCATAATTTTAAGCTATAATATACACTAGGAAAACATAGTAAATAAAGTCTCAACTCCAACCAATGTTTAAGTTTTAGCAAAAATACAAAACAGCTTTAGATTAACATTGCACAGCTAAATCATGCCGATGCAAACATATTTTATTTGTTCCACTTGTACATGAACGTGCGTTAGTGTTTAAGGACTATTGACAATTTAAGTATCTTACATTGTTTATACACCTTTTTGGTAAAAAAAAAAAACGCTCAAAGCGACTGCTGACCATAATATTGTATTACAATATTTTCTGTATTTTTTGTAAGAAACAACTAGTGAAAAACCATATTCCACCTTTTTGGAACGTTCCTAGCTATTCAGTGGTCGTGTATTACTGTGGCTTTTTCCTGTGCTTCTAAAATATATAAAATAATTTTTAATAATATTGCCCTTATTATTTTGTGCGTGCCTATTTCTGGTATAGAACCTGAAAACATACAAGACATCAATGAACTCGATCTCAATGCGATAACAATGATTCTAATTGATGATGATGATGATGATGATGACACGGTTGTTATTCTTAAACAAAACGTGAATATCACTGACGAGAATCGTCCTTTGTTGGATTTGATCGAAAAAAAGAAGATACTACGTTGAATATTTACGAAGTACTGGATTTTTATACGAAAAACGACCAAATCCAGGAAAAAGTAAATATTGGTCTGGTTCAAAATTTATTTCGACAAGGATTCGGCTGTGCGGTATCGAAAGTGACTAGTTTATATTTGTTCGTAATGTTGCATGATTTGAAGAAACTGAAAACCGATTTAGAGTCCCCGGAGGTTACATCTTTAGTAGTTAATGGAATTTGGAATTTTGATATTGTTTATGGTGATGACCTAAGATCAGCTAATATTGAAATCCCTTCCGATGTAACCGAATATAACAGACTTGGAGATCGGTTCCGCATCGGATCACGCCGCACCGCTATAGATAATGCAGGACCTAGTAATCAAATAAACAAATGTATTACTTATCCGATTTACGTTTATTTTGTGTTTCTTTCGGAATATTTGTGGGCAGGAATACTACGAAAACTAGTTATGTATCAAATCAACTATGCTGTCCAATTTGAAATGTTCAAAGTTATTTTTGGTCCCGGAAATTCAGATTCTCTAATGACCGTTGACCATATTAACGACGTTGTGTGCGTCTTGGAGGAAATGTTGAAAATAGTCGATGACGAAATATCAAGCCAGCGTGTCGATCACAAAGGAAGTTTAATTAAAAAATATGAAATATTCTTCAAAGTCGTCGATGATGAATTTACGGAGTATCTATCCGATTTAGATGACGGAAAAGAGGAGGATTTATCCCGATTTCACTTGAATAAAATTTTAGAAGTGCTAGAACAAATGGTTCAATTATATGGCGAAGGCGAGTTGAAAGACGTGGAACCACCAGCCAATGAATTAAATATTTCCAGTTGTCCACAACTTTATACTTCATCTACTAAAGAAGACGTAGTAGCGAGGTTAAGAAAAATGTACACCAAAAAACATAAAGTAACGGATGAAACTACAGGACAGGAAAGTGACAGGTAAACAGTTTAAAAGTACTAATAAGGATGTAAGATATCATGTAAAATTAGTAACATTAGTACGGGTCTTCGAAAAAATAGAAAATAATTTATGCCTATATCTAATAAAATTGTAGAGAAAATAAATTGTTATTACCCGGGTGAAAACTTGTTGTCGACTAATCAATATTTTCAGTAAATTAGGTTTCAAAAGTTGATAAAGCTCTAAAAGACAAAATTGATATAACAGCTAAAGGTCATAACAGGTTAACTGTTATAACTTTTTATTTTTATTAATTGTAAATTTTAGATAACTTAACAATGATATTAATGAAAATTATTTTGAAAATTCCATATTATGTTTGTTCAGTTCGGAATCAACCGAAGACAAAGATGTAACTGGAGAAGTAACTATAGAACAGGAAATTGACAGGTAAACAGCTTAAAAGTAGATACTACGTATGTAAGATATTATGTAAAGTTGTAACCAAAACAATAGTATGGATCGTCGAAAAAATAGAAAATAATTTATGCCTATATCTAATAAAATTGTAGGGAACATAAATTGTTATTATCCTACAATATTATACAATTATTAAATATTTACAATTTTTGAATATTTTCCAGAGCTATACTAACTTTTAGAATTTAAACGGTAACATTTATAATATATTCAGTTTATTTTTTAAATTAAAAATAATTGACTGACTATTTTGATTGACCGATAACTAGTTTTTAACAAACAGTTTTAAAGTTATTAAACTTTAAACGTAATTATCCAGAGCTGGTTATCAATTTGTCAAAATGTCAAATCTACCAGTCAAAATTTTGAGCAAATTATTCTTAACTTATAATGTTAATTAAATATATAGGGTTATATTTAGGTTTTACAAGTTGATAAGCTCTAAAAAATATAAAAATTTGAATATTGTCTAATATTGTAGTATACCATAAAAAAAATGTTTTTGAAAAACAAAATAACCACAAAATGTAATTTATTTTAAAATTAAACTAGTGCAGCGCGTTAAAAGAATCACCCCGTATAAAATATGTTAAAATGATGAGCATAACGAGAGCTGTGTTGGCTCGAAAGCTATCAGTTGATGTTAATATATTAAAATTAATAAGTGGTTATAAAAAAACAAATTAAAATAATTAATAAGAAAATTGATTTTGGTTAAAAATAGTGGACTTGACAAAATACTTATAACATCTAACAAATTAACTGTTATAACTATTTATTTTTATTAATTGTAAATTTTAGATAGCTTAACAATGAAACTAATAAAAAGTATGTTGTAAATTCGATATTATGTTTGTTTAGGAAGGAACCAACCAAAACGAACTAAGCCGTTATTGAGAATTGTACCCGAGTTTCAGAAAATAAAAATAAAAATGTTTGACATACGTTTTTTTGTACACATAACGACAGTCCAGCTAAATCAGTTTTAAAATTGTATTACTATTATTGTTAAATGTTAATATCATTATATATTATTATGTGTTAGTCATTCATCATTGTTGTATAATTAGCTATAATCATTTTTAAAAATATAAGAAATTGTTAAAGTATCGGTTTATAATATTGCTATATTTTAAATTGCATACATGTAATAAATTAATAAATTCAAGTACTCCTAAACAGTTGTATTATGGCGGTTTTCCACTAAACGGAAAACCGCCAGTATAAATAAAATAGTGTTACCCATATTATTTAATTATGTACCACATCAAAAATTAGAAAATTCGAATGTTATTCGATGAGTTATCTTGTTATATATATATCATATAAATTAATCAACATAAATTTTACAGCACAGCTTACATATTTTTTTTAATGAGCTAGAACGATTTTTTTATTATTAAAAAATTGTTTTTAGTTTGATTTTTTTTACATACTATTTATATTTAGCTTTTGTCATTTACCTATAAATCGACTTAACTGTTAACCAGAGTTCAATAATATAAAAACGTTAATTGTATAATTTATTTATCAGCTACGAGTTTAATGACAGCATTTTGTTACACATTTTTAAACATAATATAAAATATTATGACACACATCGCCACAATAACTTAAGCCTTAATGATTCAAGTGTATTTACCGGACAAAGAAATTATAGTTTTGATTATTTTAATGTTTTCTTCATAAACTAGATCAAAATTTGGCTAAATAATCAAATTCCTTCTATAAGTTTAAATTAATTTTAATTTTAAACCGTTTATGTTGGAGAATAATTATATTATAAGTCAGTGCCAAATATTTTATATGTTATACTACATACTGTAAGTACAATTTTAAATTATCTCAAAGTAACCATTTATTGAAAAATACCCTTGTACACTCTGGTTTTTATTATCTATGTTTTATAAAATATTGCGAACAAAATTATATATCTGCACAAATAGCTAAATTTACAAGCAATACCATATAACATTTTACGGATGTTTTTCCTTAAAAACAAGTGTTTTTTTTTAGCGTATTTTGTTTTGTTGTAAAAATGGGTATTTATTCTAATGTTTGAACTATGTTCTTTCGTGCCCGTAGAACCCTAGTGTTTCAACAATAATAGCGAATAACTATTTTGTACATCATAACACAATATTATTTTTTTACATACGTAGGTGAAAAATTATTGGTTTTTATTCACCATTTGTATTCGCTATAATATTTGTAACAATATGATATCATCATGCACGCAAATTCAAACGTTAAATAATTAACCAAAATAAGGGGGAAAAAACACTCGTTCTCCATAAAAAAAAATGTAGAAAAATTATAAAAATTCAATTTGTAAAATACAACAGGTCGCTTAACGTAAGATCTTTAAAAACTGTGTGATGCCGAGTGCTGACATTTCGCCACCATTACGATATCCCTCTATTCTTGCCATTTAAGAACTAGTCTCCTCCACTCTCGTATTCCTATTTACTTGTGATCTTCTTATTCATCCATTTCTTAATAGGCCGCCCGCGAGGTTCCATTTTTGTAGGTTAACATTCTAGTACCACTCTACCCGTATCCTCTTCATTTCTGCACATTACATAACCATAAGCCATTGGCATACCACGTTATTTAAGTATACATATATATTTGGAATATTTAGGTGGGGGAACTCATAGGTCAACATGAATTATTATAACTAAAAGTGATAAAATCACTTTTAATGTAAACACATCAACGCGTAGGTATTTGTAGATATATTAAAAGAATTCACAATAATGTGCTTAGAATAGTCTGTCTTCCCTATTGATTATCCGCCTTACCCACTCGGCCACTCCTCGTTGTTTATATATTATTTCATAGTTAAATATAAATATATACAGGGTGATCAACTTCTCGTGAACCATTCAAAATCTCACTGGGTTCAATTAATATTTGAATTATTTTTTCCACTATATTTATATACAATGTGATGCCAATTTCTCGCAATTTTTTTTGTTTTTATCCCCCTCCCTCCCAAACTTAGTTTTTTTATAGAATTTTTGAAACTTAAATGGTTACCATTTAATATATACTTTCATTTAACATATACTTTTAATGCATACATTTCATTAACTTTTTAATTGAGAATGAAGTGCTAAAAATGTTGACTAGTCGATAACCAGTTTTGGATAACAATTTATAAAGTTATAAGAGTTGAAAGTTACGATGGGAGGGGAAGTATGGCTAGGATTATTTTTATAAAATTTGTTGTTATGCTATAACGCACGCTTCAAACTTGGGGAGGCGCCCGATGTCAATATTGTGCTAAGCGTTGTGTTCTTAGTATTAGGGTGTATACGATTAGGGTTAGTGTATTAAATCAGATAATTTGGTATCGCTTTAATAACATTTTTACTGGTATAAATATATCTGTTGCTTTATGTTTTTTTTTTCAAAATCGATGTATTTGTATTTAGGTCACCTTCGTATTTTTTAGTTTTGCGAAATGTTTTTCTGGTCGCCGTGCAATAAGGTGAAGTCGAAGGTCTAAAACTTCAGAGGACAAAGACAGATGGCAAGATTAATATTTAGCGGCACGGTCTTAAAGGCCGATACCAAAGAAGAAATAGAAGATTTGTATTGTACTCGTATACAAATATTTGTTCTTATTCTTGTTATAATAAATACAGATTAAATATATATCTCAAGTCTAATTTTCAGCTCTTAAATTATAAAGAAATTGATTTTTTCTGCTTTTGATATTATTCTTATAGTTGAAAATAAATACTTTATTTTTTATATATGTATTTTTTTTATTACTAGAAACAAAAACGGTGGTAGCTAAGGTTAATTTATATCTTTAATAAGCAAAAAACGAGTTGCTTAATATTTTCATACAGTTTTATTTAATGTTCAAAAATAACATTTATAAATCACACAAATAGTACAGTAATAGATTAAAAGAAAAATGACCCACACACCCTATAACACTTTAAGAATTAATACATATAATTTGAAACATAAGCTAACAGCATCATAAAACTTTAATTATTTTTTAAATAGACGTAAATTAAATACTATACATTTTTTGACGTATTGAATATAGAGAATGGCAACAGCATGTTGTAGTAATTTTGTAGCCCTGAAATATTGATAGAAAAATAAAAAAATATCATGCGTTAATAATACAATATGTAAAGTCTTATAAAATGTAATATTCTTCGGTTGGAAGTCAGCAGTCTTTTAGAATAATAGTTAGGTATAACTAAGAGTAAAAAAATTACCCTAACAAAGCAAACTAATTTTCAGACCTCGGACACATATTTAGAAAAGTTAAATTACACAAAATCATGTTTGCTCTTAAAATAAAACGGTATTTTTCGTACTTTGATACGTTTATGGTTGGTCGGCTGCCTATAATAATTTATAGTTGTTTGATTTGACAACACATACATAGGTGATATGGTAATATTACAGAGTTCAGCTATAGGATTTAAAGAATATTCCATAAACATTTGGCAATTATTTGATTTTTTTGTAAAGCACGTTATAATTTTAAGTTGAAAATCATGTATTGTTTTGAGACTTTTTTTTTTAATTTAAAGAGGCAACGTAAAGATTTTGTGTATTAGATAAACATTGTTATAAAAAGTTTTAAAATGCTCTTTAAAGTTTTGTTTTTATTTAATGCATCAAATGCTGTATTGATTAAAAACACATCAAATGTATTTATTGTATACTGTTCCACAAAATGTTTTAGCCGAGAAGGTTTATTGTTTTTACAATGTTGTATTCTATTATGATACTTAAAAGTCACTTTAATCGATTAAAAGTACTTCATTTTTCAAATTCATCCTTTCCTTTTAGAAATTTAGAAAAACACCATAAAATTGTTTGAATTTTATAGCTTAAAATTACGACTCGCTATGACTTTTTTAAAATTACTTCCAAATTTCTATAGTAGATATTTATTCGATAATGTACTAATATTATCAACGTTGGCAATACAAATAACATAACAAAAGTCTTTTTCCACTAAAAGGGATGGATACATCTTATCTTTCTTTCCAATAAATATATCTGTATTTCTGTTATACGGATAACTAATTATTAACTTAGACATGCCTAATATCTGTCCTGATTTTTATTTTTATTTATCACATTAAAAATAAATCTTAAATGTACTAAATAATATAATATAATCATATAATTTATTTATATAATAACACGAAGAAACGAAGGAGATACTGGTAAGATGGTGAGTAAATTACTTGCTTAGAGGTTGCAAATGTTTAAATCATTTCATCATACAAGCCTTGTCGATTAATCATTAGGTCTAAAAAAGTTGATTTTGCCATAGCGGAATCTAGAAATCATTGCAAAAGTCTTCACATTAAAATTTATTAAGCTGTATTATGCTGTAACGAATTAACTGGTTGAAATTATTATTATTGCACTGTTATGTACAATATTTAGCCAAAACGGGTATTATGAAAACCTATCTAAGTACTCCTAAGAAATGCTGTAAAAAAAACAACACTACCTACCTTTCGATAATAACTTTAGCACAACATTAATATGGCTGTGATTAATGTGATTATTCGTTTTTCTCAGTACACATAATATTACATATGTTACAATATCTATTATTAAATTATTATTATTCAACGTACCGTACAAGGGTTCAGTTATCTCTTGGACTTCCTTTTTAGTAAGTATAGGGAAGTTTTTCAAAATGTATTTTTTAACTCTTTTCTTGTTAACTCTACAGATTGGGGAATTGTAATGGACCAAAAAAGCACTTGTTGGATATCTATCACATATCACATCATAAACTCTGCCGAGTTTCTAAAATCATTAAATTTTTTATTTAAATACACACTGTCAATATTACTATTATAGAAATAATGTATCTCTAATTATTACTATTATATTATTCACTAGGTTTATGAAGTTTGTTTTTAAAAAGTATCCTATATTTGGATACAAACAATTCAAAATTACCTTATCAGTTAGTTTGGCTTTTACTAACATTTTAAATTGACTCTCCGACATATCAACTTCTAGAAATCATAATAAAAGTAATCACATTAAAATTTACCAAACTATATTATGCTGCAACAAAATTAAATTGTTGCAATCATTAATATTGATTTTTTATGAACAATATTTAAAGGTACCTATTACATAACACTTAAAAACAATAATTTTATTTTTCCTTTTGTTCAGTTTTTAAACAACATAAAATCGCGTTGAAAACAAATCTTAACGTAAAATTACTTTTTCAATACTAAAAAAGAATAGTCCAACCGTTACCTAATTATTATTACTCAACCTACCCCACATGCAATTAATTATCTGGTTGGCTTCGTTTTCATCGATTTCGAACATCTCGCGCACTTTTGGGTCACTTAAGTATTTTCTTACTACATTTCTGTTCATATCATTATTTGGGTGTACCTTACATACATCTTTTAACATTTTATACATTTCGTCCATTTGCTAAAATCAGTACATTTTCATTTTTAATACACAGTATAAAATACATTTTTTTTAGAAATAATGTGTTTAGAATTAATACTACGATATTACCATGGTAATAGAATATTAAATTATTATTTTTTTAATGAACCATATAGTTAGATAGAAAAAATACATAATTACCAAATCAGTTAGTGTGTTTCCTATTTGAACATAGGAAATAAAGAATAAAAAAAGAATAAAATATTTCAAGCTCATAATGTAATTTTTTTGTCAACTTGTAAGGCACACGAATATTGTTTTGCAGTTGAAGCTCATATGATTCTTATTATTTTTAAAGGCTTCTGTTTTTAGTGATTTTAGTGAAAAACCTACGCATAGGTATGTGTTTTTTTGGGTCAATTGCTTGAAAAATATTAAGTTTTAAAGAAGATAATCGTGGCTATGGCATATGGTCATGAAAAATAGTTGTTTTGCCGTTTGACAAACCCAACAAAAGTACCTACTACTTGATTACACAACCTTCTTATAGCAAAATTTTATGTTTTAGCTTTTTGTAAACCAAGTTTTTTTTTATAGAAAAATTGTTTTTCTCAAATCACTTCCATATCAATGTTGATATTTTAGACATCGATTTGATTTTCACTGTTGTTAAACTCTTTTTTCTTAAATGAATGAAGCAAGATTTATCAATAATGAACGAGTGTCACCCATATGTCAAATTAAAATTTTTTAACTAGATTTCAATTCTTGACAAGTCTTGCTAACACTTCAGAAATCGTGTATATATAATTGTATACACAATTACTTATACTTAACATGGCACTTGGACATGGCACTTATGTTAGAGTTATGACATATCCGTTTCGGTTATCCATTTTCATAATTTAATTATTATAATCAATTGATAAGTTATAAAGTGTCGTAATAAATATAGAGATTTTTTAGTTAGGTATTCCTCATGTGACTACTTCCCCCTAGCTTCTCTGCTAGTTAAAAAAAATTATATCCAATACCGCAAATTCGAAACATTTATTACAAAATCATAAATTTTCGGCTGCAGGAGCCCTTGTGTTAAATCAATTATTGCAATTTTTTTTCTAAGTCTATTTAAAATAAATCTAACATCTTCATTTTTGATACCCCATTTTATGTATTGAATATTTAAATTTAAGACATAAGTGCGAAATTAATACATATTAAGATTTTCACTGTTGTTAAACTCATTTTTATTTTTTTATTTATTATATTTTAATTGTTTCAACATAATCTTGTTTTAACAATATATTAATTAATAAGTTACATAATTAGGTAGGCATAATAGAGTAATAAAATAATTTATAATTATTTTAATTTAGCAAATTGTACATAAATTACGAGTTGTTTTAATTAGGTCATTAATCTGATGATACCGATGATGAAGATGACGATGATGATTCTGGAGGTAGTAAGATATCTTGTGGGAGACGTGGCTTTAGTCGGCGGTTTTTGGTTCTTTTCCCAATTTTGAAGTGAAGGGCTCCTTCTATTGTGTTTAGTTTCGAATGAAATTTTTTAAATTGTTCATTTATCCATGTGGTTAGGTATACCATGGGGCTTTAAGAGCTATTCTGAGAAATTTGTTTTGTATTGTTTATAATTTTGTAATTTTTGTTTGGGATGCGGCTGCCCATATTGGGCATGCATATGTTTCATTTTTCTTAAACGAGTGAAGCAAGGTTCATCAATAATTTTGTTGAACAATGGTTTAGTATTGCACTGGTGACATCATATAAAAAATACTACAAAAAAATATTTATTTAAACAATTTGTCCGTAAATTTAGCTGATTCAATGTACAGCTAAATTTAAATTAGAAAATTGAAAAATAATTGTTTTTGTATATTTAAAAATCGAAAAAATGTATGAAAACTTACTACAAATCATATTGGGAGTTCGCTAACCCTATTTGCCTAAATATTATAAATTGACAGCTGGTTCGATCTATAGTAGAATACGGATCTATTATTTGGTCTCCGTATCAGTTACCTTATATCTTATGTATATATTATAATGGATTTATTGATAGATTGATTTAAATAATTACTTGGTTAAATTATATTACAATCTATGTCTACTTAGGAGTACTTGCGGTAGCCCGGGTAACTGTGCTTGGTTTGGACTGTACTGGGTTGAACATACTAACTACTAATTGACATTGAAGCGTTTATTTGAAAGTGATTTTATCACATTCGGTTGTAATAATTTCTGTAACTATAGCACGTTTTTAACATGTTATTCATTTAAATAAATAATTATTTTAAATAGTTTTTTATTATTATTATGATTATTATTATTAGGTATGGGTTATGACTTCTGAGAACTTAATACGACAATGCTTTTTTTCACTAAAAGAATTTTATTTATACAAGGTGATCATTTTAAAGAGATCCACTCTTAACTGTTGGGGTTGAATCAAGAAAATAATAGGTGCTCCCCTCCCCTGAATTTTAATCCTCTGGCACCCTTCCATTGAACCAGTTATGGGGACGATATAAAAAATTACATGGTTTGGTTTACATAGTTTGAAATATATTTTTGGTGTTTAAAACATGTTTATTTGTTAGTATCCTATCAAGAAGCATTCCTATAGTATATAAAATCCGATAATTTGGTTTCGCTATATTAAAATGTGTACTAGTACAAAATATGTATGTTGTTTTCAATACTATAGATTCGTATTTAGGTCACCATCATATATTTTTAGTTTAACATCAAAACAAGTTATTATTTAAACAATACAAGTGCAAAATATTTTTCTGTTATGTACAACAACTATAAATCTACGAGAGGCCTCTGCCTCTCGGAATTTCTAACCTCAATTCACCCTAAACAAAATTCATCCATACGCCAAACTTGTATTTGTTTAATGAATTTCATGTGGTGTGGTGTCTGGGCATAGTGAGAACACAAGGTAGGAACACAAAATATTTCGACAGAGCACTATCTTGACAAAAATGTGCTTAAAGTTGTATTTTTAGTAAAAGCAATATCGGGTGCCGAAAGTGACAACTATCTTTTGTGTCAGAGTGTAAATAATTGTATATTTATTTTATGCATGTACTATAATTCTATTTTATTCAGTAACCTTAATAAAGTCCTTGTAGCCTGCAGCTGAGAGTTAGATTATTTAACAGTGTGACCGGCCGTTCTATCTCCTCGGGCGATATATTAAGTTATTAAGGGAGACTTTAAGGCCAATTAGACGTATACAGTGGCCTAGCCAACCGTTTTCCCGGGGGGATCCGTCTATTTTAGCCTTATCGGCGGCCACTTTGCCTAGTCTAGCCAGCTAGACAAGTAGGTCCGTTACATAATATAAAATAATATAATTATAAAATATGTGACACTGGCTGGATACGATTAGGGTTGATCGTTTTTTATAATAATTTAGTGCCATTGTTTATCATATTGTATCGTAATATTATCAATTTAACAAAACTATTTTTCAAACGCTATATTCCATTATTTGTAGGTAGATCGTAGAAAGTTATTTTATTCAATTTTATCACTTTTACTTATAATAATTCCTGTAGACCTGTGACCTATCCGTTTCCTCATTGCTTTGATTACATTATGCCTATACTCTACTGTACTAGTCCTCTCGGATAAAATCACTTTCAAATTAACGCTTTGATGCTCATTTGTAAGTACAGAACCTTAATTAAAAACTTTCTAACTTTGCTGGTTTATACTGTGCTTGGTTTGGACTGTCCTGGCTTGAAAATACTAACTACCGATTTGCATCGAAGCGTTTTTTTGAAAGTGATTTTATCACTTTCAGATTAAAAAATTCCTGTAAACCTGTGACCTCCCCGTCCCCACTATGCTCCGACCCAACTATGCTCCGTCCCCACTATGCCCCGACCCCACTGTACTGGTTTTTTATAATAATTTAGTGCCATTGTTTATCATATTGTATCGTAATGTTATCAATTTAACAAAACTATTTTTCAAACGCTATATTCCATTATTTGTATACGTACAGAAGGTAGATCGTATTTTGTAGAAATAATATTGTAACCATTTAAATTTTGTTAATTTTGTTTTTGTACACCACAACTAGTGTAACGTGTGCGCTAAAATATAGTGTTATTGGAAATACATTTTTTGTAACTGCACGCATTTATGAATCTCCAGCAGGTAATTGTTTGAATAGGTATGGCTTTTATAAAATGTGTAGGCAAAATAATAATTTCTGTTGTTTTTCAAACCGATATATTTTTTGCGTTCAGTACGAAAACATGTTTTTTTATTATATGAACAATACTTAAGCACATTATTTTTCTACTTATTTATTACACCTTTAGATTTTTAAGAGGCCTCTTTCCCTAGGAGTATTTCCTGACGAAGTTTATTTAAAATAAATCTAACATCTTCTATTTTGATACCCTATTTCATGTATTGAATATTTAAATTTAAGACATAAAAGCTAAATGAATACATTTTAAATCTGAGTAATTAATATGAGAGAATTATTGGAGTACCTGTAATCAAATGAGGCAAATGTAAATTTATTTTATTTACAAAAAAATATATTAAACATAGTTAAATGCATTTATTTATATTACATTGAACAAAAATTGTATTGTACAATGAATAAAAACTCAGTACAGCGTGGTCGGGGCATAGCGGGTACGGGAAGTTCACAGGTTTACAGGATTTTTTAAATCTGAAAGTGATAAAATTTGTGTTTGTACAACATAACAACTGTAACATATGTATTGTTTTTGGAAATACATTTTTTGTATCTGGACGCTTGTATGTATCTTCAACAGATAACTATTTGAATACTTGAATACACTCAAAACATCACGTTATATTCACATCCAAACGGAGTTTTCCATTTATTTCGATAAATATTTTTAAAAATTAAAAAGTTAATTAAAAAAATTTAAACCTTTATCACCACCTCAACCTTTTAGAAAAATGGTTTGCTAAATGGAAAATTAAAATTTTATTATGTACTACAACTTAAGATGTATGAGAGGCCTCTGTATCTCGGAATGTCCATTCTCAATTCATCCCAAACGAGTTTCATCCGTACGCCGAACTTGAATTTGTTTAATAAATTTAAATTTCTCACGAGGCTTTTTAACACTTTAAGAGTTACTCCATTACGCCTAACTTGGAATGATCATATAACTGAAAATAGAAAACAATTAAACACCATACTTCATCTACTTCGACCTCTTTTACGTTCCAAACATTAATCTTAAATTCAAAACACTCATCTATAAAACTCTTCCCTTCCCCATGGTATTATGGTATCCATTCTGAGGCTAAGCCGCTCCATCCAACATCCAAAAAATCCAGTAATTTCAATATATTTGCCTACGCACACTTACAAATTTCCCTTGGTATATTTAGATAAAAGCCTTCATTCTGATCTCCAAATGAGTTATGTAAACAAGATCGCCAAAACTGTCTACTAAAAATTTAAGAAATCGCCCTGCAATTTCAGTTATTGACATTTTTTTTTCTCTAAATATAAGTTTATATATTATGTGATCTCAACCACTTGTGTTTCGGGCCGTTATTGCGGGTACCGGTACCGGCTCATTATCTCTAAGAGTATAACCCGTTAAATATCAAGAGGTCTGTTTTATCAGTATTCGTATATTCAAATCAAATAATATGGTTTGTCTTATAAAATCTGTAGGAAAAATAATAATTTCTGTGATGTTTTCAAACCAATATATTTTTTGTGTTAAGTACGAAAACATGTTTTTTTATTATATGAAGAATACTTATGCACATTATTTTTCTACTTATTTACTACACCTTTAGATTTTTAAGAGGCCTCTTTCCCTAGTAGTATTTCAATTCCTGACGAAGTCTATTTAAAATAAATCTAACATCTTCTTTTTTTATACCCCATGTCATGTATTGAGTTTTTAAATTTAACACATAAGTGAGAATTTAATACATTTTAAATTCAAATAGTATATTTAAGAGGATACTTGGAGTATATAGTTTAGTAGATAGAGTATTTAGTTAATGGAACATACAACAATAAAATTAAGCAGATTACAATTTACAGCTTAATTTAAATTAGAAATTAAAAAATAAATTTTTTTTTGTATAATATTTAGAAGTCGAAAAAATATACGAAAACCTAATTATATATCATAATGGGAGTTCACGACCCCTATTTGCCTAAATATTATAAATTGGCAGCTGGTTCGGTCTATAGTAGAATACGGATCTATTATTTGGTTTCCGTATCCGTTTACCCTATATTTTCCTATGTAGTTTTTCTGTATATATTTCAATGTGTTTATTGATAGACCGTTTTAAATAATCACTTTGTTAAATTATATTATATTGTATGTATGATCTATACCCACTTAGGCGTTCTATTTCAATAAATAAATTTAAAAAAAAACATTAGGCTGTGATTAAGGAACATTGTTTTTTTTTAATGAGTAATGTGGAAAAAAACTTCTAAAAACGACAAAAAATATCAATACATACACACTAATATTATATTTGTAACATCAAGTAAAATATTTATTAAACTGATGCCTTACATCATAATAATCAAATAGAAAATGTTCAATAACCAAATTTAGCTTCTTTTTGGTATGATTTCGTGTTCTCGTTTTTATGAAAATTAATAATGCAAACTTATTAATTACAATAACTATATAAAACGACTATTTACACATGCCGGATCCGGGAGTCGACTCAAGCCTCTTCGGGATTCTTCATTAGGATGGGGAGTAATAATAAAAATAGGAAAATCAAGGTTGTATAATAGAGAAATGGAAATATAATTTTCGTTATGGGAGATATATATGTGTTTGTTATTAATTTATCCTAAATTTTCCTAATTCTATTAAAGCGCTAAAATTAATCATATATAATATTTCACGTATCTTGCTGCGGTCCAGCAATTATAATGAAGTTGTATCTGACGTTGATGATGTTAATTTAATTTAAAACCTTTCACTTTAAATATAAAATGTTGTCGTACCACTCTACACTATCGTCTTTTTAAACTGATGATATTTTTCATCAGTATAATTTATTTGTACTTATGCAAATTGACCTAACTTAATTGTTAACATATCGATCAATTTATTAAATTTACAATTTTTCCTTGCTGTATTATCAAGGATTTTACGGCCCACAAAGTCCATTGAGGTCAAGACTGTACAGCCGATTAAGGTCCATTAAATCTATTATCGATTCGCCCAGCTATGACCAAATACTTATGATAAATACATTCGATATTTATATATTACAGGAGCTCTCGCGCTAAAACACCCAGAGGATAAAATAGCTTGCCTATAGGACTTTACTAAGCTGATACTGATCTAAAAGCGTCTGCGACTTAATGAAACTAAACCTAACCTAACCTAATCTACCCTTCGTAACTAGCTAGACTCTGGGCCCTAATATCCAACGTCGGAACCGCTGACTGTTATATAGATCAAGTAGCTATAATTTGTGTATTAGAGGATTCCACCGATTTCTGATTCTTGTAAAAAACACTACAAGATGGCGAAAGAAGGACGTCTGTATAGTAAATGTATGCCGTTTTTGATTCAGCCAAAATATAATGACACAATTTGTACTGTAATGTGTAACTACAAAAGCAATTATTAAAAAAAATATATATTTATTGCCTAAGTAGGATATTTAATTCTACTTGGATTTTATTGTAATCGATAATCCTATTCTGTTGTAATGCCATTCAATTAATTTTAAACTATTCATCAAACTTTCACAATAATAAAAAATGATGCTTAATAAAATGTAAATACAAATACTTTCTAAATTAGAAACACACTTAGTTCTTAGTCTAGAAGTTTTTTAACTACACATGGATACATTATAAGTATTGTCAATAGTGTGCGTAGCGTTGTATTTTTAGTATTGGGGTGCATACGTTTAGGGCTAGTATATTAAATAAGATAATTTGGTATAGATTTAATAAAATGTTTACTAGTAACAATATATCTGTTTAAGGTTTTAAAATAATACTTTAGACACTCGTGCCATAAATAAACAGCAACCAAATGATTTTTCAACCGATATATTCGTATTTATGTAGGTCCTCCTCATATTTGTTAGTTTTATATAAAAACATGTTATTATTTTAACAATACACGTGCCAAATATTTTTCTGCTTATGTACTACAACTTTAAATACACGAGAACCTTTGTCGTTTTTTTAAAATAAAATTATTGTGTTGATGGGTTGGGTAGTTTTCCTGGTGTATCAATAGCAATGATTAGTGTGTGTTTCCATGGTGTAGGAAAGATGCCTATGCGCAAGATTGAGTTGAACCGATTTGCTAGACTGGCGAGCGCTTAAGACGTTAAATTCTTCAGAATTTGATTTATTTTAAGGTCGTAACCTAGGTTTTTTTTTATTAGCGAGGTGTACAAGTTTGAAAGTAAAATATTGAGATGTTTGTATTTTTTAATTTAGATAGTTCAAAGCTGTGTACATATGAGTTCCAACAGAAATTACTTTTAGCATCAAAAGTCAAAGATAAAGTATTTTTTGAAAAAATAGCCAGTACTGCTGTGTGGGGTCAGGCCATTATGTGGACAGAGCACCTTATGACTGGGAGGTCACAAATCCATATGAGTTATTACAACTGAAAGTGATAAAATCACATTTATTTAAGCGCTACGATGCGAATATGTATTGGTACAAATGTAGGAACTATGTTCTTTCGTGTCCTTAGAACCTTAGTGTTTCAATAATAATAGCGGTTAACTATTTTGTACATCATAACACAATATCATTTGTTTAAGTACGTAGGTGAAAAAATATTTGTTTAAGTATTATTATTGATTTTTATACACCATTGTATTCGCTATAATATTTGTAACAATATGATATCATCATGCACGCAAATTCAAACGTTAAATAATTAACCAAATTAAGGTGTAAAAAAAAACTCGTTCTCCATAAAACATGTTTTGTTTGAATAATAATATACGTGCAAAATATTTTTCTACTTAATATGTGATAGAAATTTAAATTTTTGAGTGGCCTCTGTTTCTCAAAAATTCCAATCTCAATTTACCACAAACGAGTTTCATCCATACATCGAATTTGTATTATTTTAATATATTTTATATCCCGATAAGTATTTTTAATTCTTCAGGAACCGTGTTAATATATTTGTAAGCACAATTACTAAATTCTAGCCTAGCACTTAAAATGTTAATAATATACCATCTTCATTTCGGATATCCGTTTTCCTATATTTAATTGATATAACCAATTTATAAGTTATAGTGTCGTTATAAAACATTGAATATGTTCGCATTTTCCGTTTCAAAATGCATTGACCACTTTTATACTCTTCAATGCTATACATTTTTGACAAAAATTTAAATAAGTTCAAAACCAAACATGTATACCTCGAACCCTTTTTTACTGTGCCTTTTTATGACGTAGATCACGAACAACCAACAAGTGTAGGTCCCAGAAACGCGCATTCTTTTGAGCAATAACTATGTGTTGAACTAAACTTTCCCATGTTATCCTCAACATACTGAGGCCACAATATTGCATATCTGTGTAGTACACCGGAGTATCAATGGAATGGCCAAATATCTCCTTAACTTCCTGTCTGACCAACATATCTACATATTTCAGGGAACTCTGCTCTAGCAGGCCGTCTGGAGAAATTGGTAGTGGATAAGTTAGTTTTGCGTATACATACTGGTCCAAGATGTTCAGTTTCTGGTCTCGATGCAATAAGGTGAAGCCGAAAATCCAAAGCTTCAGAAGACAGAGACAGATGGCAAGATTAATATTTAGCGGCAAGATCTAAATGCCGATACCAAAATAGAAAAATAAGATTTTTATTGTTCTGGTATAAAAGTATTTGTTATTATTCTTATTGTAGTGAATACAGATTAATCATATATCTCAAGTCTAATTTTCAGCTCTTAAATTATAAAAAAATTGATTTTTTCTGCTTTTGATATTATTCTCATAGTTGAAAATAAATACTTTATATTTTATTTATGTATTTTTTTATTACCAGAAACAAAAACGAGGTAGCTAAGGTTAATTTATAATTTTAATAAGCAAAAAACGAGTTGCCTAATATTTTCATACAATTTTATTTAATGTTTAAAAATAACATTTATAAATCACACAAATAGTACAGTAATAGATTAAAAGAAAAATGACCCACACACCCTATAACATTTTAAGAACTAATACATATAATTTGAAACATAAGCTAACAGCAGCATAAAACTTTAATTATTTTTTTAATAGACATAAATTAAATACTATAGATATATAAATTGTTTGACGTATTGAATATAGAGACTGGCAACAGCATGTCGTAGTAATTTTGTAGTCCTGAAATATTGATAAAAAAATAAAAAAATGAAATGCGTTAATAATACAATATGTAAAGTCATATAAAATGTAATATTCTTCGGTTGGAAGTCAGCAGTCTTTTAGAATAATAGTTAGGTATAACTAAGAGTAAAAAAATTACCCTAACAAAGCAAACTAATTTTCAGACCTCAGACACAAATTTAGAAAAGTTAAATTTAAAAAAAATATATGTTTACTCTTAGTTATTTTTTGATAATTGTTTGACTTGCTTATACACACATATCTATATAGTAATATTACAGAGTTCAGCTATAGGCTTATTTTTATTTATCACATAAAAAAAAATCTATATACTAAACAATATAATAATTTCAAAAAACAAAAAATGTGTTGGTAAGATGGTGAACGAATAACTTACCCAGAAAATAAAAAAGTTTAAATTCACCATCGGCTGCTAATGTAACGTATACATTATTCTCGGTTAATCATAATTTCTCTGAAACGTTCTTTTGACACAGGCAAAACTAGAAATCATTGCAAAAGTATTTACATTAAAATGTATTAAACTATGTTATGCTGTAACGAATTAATTGGTTGCAATTATTAATATTGCGCTGTTATGTACAATATTTAGGCCCAACGGGTAAAATAAAAAGCCATCTAAGTACTCCTCAGAAATGTGTTTAAAAAAAACACTACCCACCTTTCGATAGTAATTTAAGCACGAATGTGGTTGTAATTTATGTGATTATTAGTTATCCTCAGCTCACATACTATATATGTTACAATATCTATTATTAAATTATTATTATTCAACGTACTAGACAAGGATTTAGTTAACACTTTGATTTCGTCTTTAGTTAGTCTAGGAAAGTGATCAGTTAAATATGTTTTAACACTTTGCTTGCTAATTCTACTAGTAAAACAACTGGATAAACTGCTTGTTTGTTTACTATTTTGTATCTCATCAAAAATCCTGTTCAGTTCCTAAAATCATTAAATTTTTGTTTTTAATACATACTGTAAATAATATTATTAAATAAATAAAGTATCTCTAATTATTACTATTATATCATTTATTAAGTTTAAAGAGTTTTTTTAATAATTACCTTATCAGTAAGTTTTGCTTTCACTAACAGTTGAAATTGCCCCTCCGACATACCAACTTCTAGAAATCATTATAAAGGTATTAAACTTTACCAATCTATATTATACTTCAACGTATTAAACTTGTTGCAATTATTATTATTGCGAATTATGAACAATATTTAAAATACCTATTACATATCACCTAAAAACAAATTGAATTTAAACAATACTTGTGCACATTATTTTTCTACCTATTTACTACACATTTCAGCCTTTTAGACCTTTTAGACGCTTCTATCCTTAAGAGGATTTCAATTCCTGACAGTCTTTTAAATAGTTTTAAATAAAATTGATATTATTTTTTATAACTACAAAAAACGTTGATTCAAACGTTAAAATTGTATGACACACTAAAAGCTTAGTTGAGCTTGTAAAAAAATGTTAAATAAGAATATGTTGATGTTAAGTTAGCCATTTGGGACGATATTAAAAGTTACATGGTTTGGTATAGGTACATAGTTTGAAGTATATTTTTGGTTAAACATCAAAGGGCTTGCCCTGTGTACATATTTATAATATATATTATTTATCATATAACATTCAGCTCTCTAATTATTATTGTTGTACATAAATAAAATACATGGGTAAAACTGTTTTATTTATAAAACAACTATTTAGGAGTACTTGAATTTATTGATTTATTACACGTATGCAGTTTAAAATATAGCAATATTATATTCCGATACTTTAACAAGTCCTTATATTTTTAAAAATTATTATATCTAATAATACATAGTTGATGAATGAATAAATAATAATATATAATGACATTAATATTTAACAATAGTAATAGTAATATAATTTAAAAACTGATTTAGCCGGATTGTCGTTATGTGTACTAAAAAAAGTTATGTCAAACACTAATATCAAATTCCAAAACTCGGTTACGGTTCTCACTAACCACCTCATTCGTTTCGGTTGGTTCCTTCCTAAACAAACATAATATCGAATTTAAAACATAATTGTCATTAGTTTCATTGTTAGCTATCAAATATTTACAATTAATAAAAATAAATAGTTATAACAGTTAACCTGTTAGCTGTTATAACTATTTTGTTTAGTCCAATATTTTTTAACCAAAATTAAAGGAAAAGCCTATACAATTTTCTTATTCAATGTTTTAATTTTTTTTTTAATAATAACCCATTGTAACCACTTATTATTTAAAAAATACAAATATCAATCAATAGCTCTCGAGCCAACACAGCAATCGTTATGATGACAATTCTAACATACTATAATATATACCGGGTGATTCTTTTAACAACATTCTACTCTAGTTTACTCTTAAAATAATATAGAATGTTGTATTTATTTTTTTTTGAAAACATTTTTGTTTATAATGTACTACAATATTAGACAATATACACATTTTTATATTTTTTAGAGCTATATCAATTTTTGAAACCTAAATAGAAACATATATATTTGATTAACTTTATCAGTTCAGAAGTATTTGCTGAAAATTTTGACTAATCGATATCCAGCTCTGGATAATTACGTTTAAAGTTTAATAACTTTAAAACTATTTGTTAAAAACTGGTTGTCGATCGATCAAAATAGTCAGTCAATTATTTTTAATTCAAAAAGTAAACTAAATTTATATATCTATATATCTATATATATATATATATTTATATATATATATATATATATATATATATATATATATGTATTAACATGTTTAAATTCTAAAAGTTAGTATAGCTCTGGAAAATATTAGAAAAATTGTAAATATTTAATAATTGTATAATATTGTAGGATAATAACAATTTATGTTCCCTACAATTTTATTAGATATAGGCATAAATTATTTTCTGTTTTGTCGACGATCCGTACTATTGTTTTGGTTACAACTTTACATAATATCTTACATACTTAGTATCTACTTTTAAACTGTTAACCTGTCAATTTCCTGTTCTATAGTTACTTCTCCAGTTACATCTTTGTCTTCGGTTGATTCCGAACTAAACAAACATAATATGGAATTTTCAAAATAATTTTTATTAATACCATTGTTAAGTTATCTAAAATTTACAATTAATAAAAATAAAAAGTTATAACAGTTAACCTGTTATGACCTTTAGCTGTTATATCAATTTTGTCTTTTAGAGCTTTATCAACTTTTGAAACCTAATTTACTGAAAATATTGATTAGTCGGCAACAAAATTTCACCAGGATAATAACAATTTATTTTCTCTACAATATTATTGGAGATAGGCATAAATTATTATCTATTTTTTCGAAGACCCGTACTAATGTTGCTAATTTTCTATAATATCTTACATCCTTATTAGTACTTTTAAACTGTTCACCTGTCACTTTTCTGTCCTGTAGTTGCATTCGTTACTTTATCGTTTTCGGTGTACATTTTTCTTAAACTTGCTACAACGTCATCTTTAGTAGATGAAGTATAACGTTGTGGACAATTGTAAATATTTAGTTCATTGGCTGGCGGTTCCACGTCTTTCAACTCGCCTTCACCATATAAATGAATCAATTGTCTTAACCAGCCTATAATTGCGTCCAAGTGAAATTGGGATAAATCTTCATTTTTTCCGTTATCTAAATCGGATAAATACTCCGTAAATCCATCATCGACGTCTTGGAAGAATATTTCATATTTTTTAACAAAACTCCCTTTGTGATCGACACACTGATTGAATATTTCCTCGTCGACCATTTTCAACATTTCCTCTAAGACGCACACAACGTCGTTTATATGGTCATCGGTCATTAGGGAATCTGAATTTCCGGGACCAAAAATTACTTTGAACATTTCAAATTGGACAGCATAGTTGATCTGATATATCACTTGTTTTCGTAGTATTCTTGCCCACATAGATTCCGAAAAAAACAAAAAACGGATGAGTGAACCGTTTTGCGTTTATTTGATTGCTAGATCCTCCATCGTCTAGATCGGTATTTGATTTGATGCTGAACCGTTCTCCAAGTCTGTTGTATTCTGTTATATCGTGAATGATTACATCGTCATCGGGTTCAAACAAATCTGATCTTTCTTCCTCATAATAAATGTTATCAAAAAAATGTTCTCTACCTGCAACCTCTTCGCTGTCTTCTGTGGGTTCCGATTGAGTTGGTCCTTCATGATGTTCTTCACTTTCATCGGCGTTTTCCTTCAGAGACTCTAAATCGATTTTCAGTTTCTTCAAATCGTGCAACATTACGAACAAATATAAACTAGTCGCTTTCGAAACTGCACAGCCGAATCCTTGTCGAATTATATTTTGAACCTGACCGATACTTACTTTTTCCTTCATGAGGTCGTTAGTTATGATAAACTCTAGTGCTTCGTGAATATTGAACGTAGCATCTTCTTTTTTCCCGATCAAATCCAACAAAGGACGATTCTCGTCAATTATGTTCAGGTTTTGTTTAAGAATACTAAGCGTGTAATCATCATCATCATCATCAGCTAGAATCATTTTTATCGCATCTGTATCGAATTCTTCGATGTTATTTTTTATTTGAAGCTCTTCACCAAAAGTAGGCAAGCACAAAATAATAAGGGCACTTGATATACAAATGATTTTATACATTTTAAGAGCACGGGAAAAAACACAATAAATCACGACCACTGAAATGCTAGGAACGTTCCAAAATGATATGTGGTTTTGCGCTAGTGGTTTATTACAAAAAATAAAGTAAACATAATAGAATACAGGGTGGGGCGCGGTTACTTCCTTATTTGAAACTCGCACCACAAAGTGACTATTACTCCTAGAGTGTTGGTATCTAAAGTTTTTTTTATGACTAGTTTAATGTCAACAATGCAGTGGACAAAGGAGGAGCGCGCGTTCGCCGTGGAGGCCTACTTTTTCTTCGGCCGTTTGGTCATCACAACTCAACTTCAGAAAGCAATTCAACATCGCCCCTGTAGGTCGTGTGCCTGGTCGGAAATCGATTTGTTTATGGGATGACACGTTTAGGGATACTGTTAGTTATGAAAAAGAAATGTGATGGACCATCCAGAACCGTCAGGACGCCAGAAAACATCGGGAGGATAAGGGCGGCGCTTTTGAAATCCCCTAGGCAAACTGCACACAAACATTCGGCGGCTAAAGAGATTTCGGCCATCTCAGTGCATTGACGAGGACGGTGGCCACCTTCGAGATGTCGTTTTTAAAACCCAATGAAATGAAACTTTAAACGTACCCCTGTACAATGAAAAAAATATTAAATCGATATTTCCAATACTTTTTGCGTTATGATTTTTTAAAATAAGGAAGTAACCACGCCCCATCCTGTATTTTCAATAGTCACGTTGAATATTTTTTTACAAAAAAGGTGTATAAACATTGTATGATACTTGAATTGTCAATAGCCCTAAACACTTACGCACATTCATGTACAACTTGAACAAATAAAATATGTTTGCATCGGCATGATGTGACTATGCAATGTAAATCTGTAGATGTTTGGTATTTTTGTTAAAACTTGAATACCTATTGGTTAGAGTTGAGAATTTATTTATTATGTTTTACCAGAGTAGTTTTTAACTTAGAAAAAAATATGGTTCGACACTAGATAGGAATGATTTAAATATTTCAACTAAACAAAAAAAATTCTAATCACAAAATTCAACAATTGATAGGAAAATATATTTTTATCAAAAAAAAAACAATTAAGAGGACGCTACCCACCCGTAATTTATCCGCAAAAAATGGCTTTGCGGGGGACAAGAATGTGAAGGCGGTATTTACAGTAGCCGTATACAATTTTTACAATGGATAGAGAAGAACTTTATTTACGGGGTAGCGATTTTAGTTTTTTGATAACTTAATCACAATTAAAATTATTTCTTCGTGAAGATTCTATTTTTTTTTCAATATTCATTTGCTTATAAAAAAATATTTAGTATAGATATCAAACAAATAAAATCGCTACCCCGTAGATAAAGTTCTTCTCTATAGATTGTGAAAATTTGGTAAATCTACTGTTAATACTGCCCTCACATTCTTGTCCCGCGCAAAGCAGTTTTGATGGGGAAAAAATTGTAATTTATCCTATAGAAGTGACTGTGATAGTCTGACGAAAAAAATGGCAATCAATAAAGTATCCTCATTACTGTATTAATAAGTATATAATATAGTTCAAACTCTAATTTAAGATTTTTCGAAAAATTACATATACTTTACTCCTTAGAAATAGCCTGGGTATATTAATCCTCTTAATATACATTTGGATTTTTATGAAGCTTTGACCGTGCCAACTTATTTTTGGCGCAATTTATACAAAAGTCCTACATTTTTAAATACCTAATTTTTATAATGAATAATAGCCATTTCGGAAATGGAAAAAAATTTACTTCTTGGGGTAAACGATGACGTCTCGTATGGTGGCCAGATTTTGAATTGAAATTGTTTTCTTTAATTAAAAAAAATAAAACAAGACTTTTTTTCATTCGAAGTAGTGAGGATTATGGTCTGGAGCTTTCCAGCGGGCCTAAGCCTCTTCTATTCTAAATCTATGTTCTACTTGTATATATATATATAAAACAAATTATTTTCCTAATGACCTTTTGAGTGTACATATCAGAAGACACTAACATCATTACTGATTACCTCCTCAAACAATCCACCATGTCTAGTACTTGTAAACAATAATTTTACATGTTGTGTTATTGTATATTTTTATTCAATTGTATAATTAATTTTCTTTAAAAATTTTAAAAAAACACCATTTTTTTATGACAATATGATTTTTGTGCGTTGCAAATGCAACGGGACGCAATAAAAAAATCGATATTCTTACAGCTGAGAACTTCCTCAACAAATTGCATATTTTGGATAAAATTGAGTAAATTTTAACTGAAGTCTTTGAAAAAAAAAAACCTTAAATTTTTTTATGATTTATAACCGCTAGGGAATTAAATTAAAAAAAATATATTTTTATTTTATAATCTTTATATGTTACTTAAAAACCAAGCATTTTATTTTTTTTATTTTATATATTTCAATAGCCAAAACAAATTAATGAATTATCGGCATTTTTATTTTCAACATATTTTCAACTTAAGTATTTACTTTTCAAATACATAGCTATTCTATATAATAATAACAATAAGACATTGCATAGGATGAAATTCTGTTTTTATTAACAAAATTTGTTTTTATATTAAATGTCAAGAGAAATTGATAACAAAAAATAAAAATACCTTCTCAGCTCAGCCACAAAGTTAAAATATTTTTAAAAGAGATTTTCTTGTAAATCTATTTATATATATAAAATAATGACATCACAAGTTATGTATTTGGTGTTAAAGATGCCGAATTTGGTATCAGTTTTCAATTATTTTACCCTGTATTTTTGGTATAAGGTCATTTTGATACCTTTTCAGATCCGCACCGAAGAAACAGAACATACGATCATGTTTATTCGTTTAAATAAATGATTATTAAAATGATGTATACAATGACTATGAATTGTATTTATACAAGGTGATCATTTTAAAGTTATCCATTCAATAACTCATGGGGTTGAATCAAGTGCACCTGCTGGGAGTAGCAGGGGGGACAAAACTCCTCCCTAGCTTCTCTGCTAGTTAAAAACAATTTTATCCAATATCGCAAATTAGCAAAATGTATTACGAAATCATAAATATTCTCCTGCAGACAATTCTCTTGTGTTGAATAAGTTAATGCAATTTTTTATGTAAAACATAGTATGGCTTTTATAAAATGTGAATGTAAAACAAAAATTGTTGCTGTTTTTTCAAGCCGATATATTTTTTGCGTTTAATGTGAAAACATGTTTTTTTATTATTTGAACAATACTTATGCACATTATTTTTGTACTTATTTATGACACCTTTAGATTTTTAAAAGGCCTCTGTCTCTAGGAGTATTTCAATTCCTGACGAAGTCTATTTAAAATAAATCTAACATCTTCATTAATACATTTTAAATACAAGTAGTATATAAGAGTGGATTATTGGGGTATTTGGAAACAGATGAGGCAAATATAAATTTGTTCTATGCACATAAAAATGAATGTTACACAATTAAATGTAATTATTTATATTATATTGAATGAAAATTACAATTAAAAAAACACAAACATTAAAAAAAAAAATAAGTCGATGCTTAAAAGAATGCAAAAACAAACGACGTGTCATACTTGTCCTGTCATATTTTGGGGAAGGTATGAACGATAAGCGGGAAAGATAGATTTAACCGCGAAACAAGTAAAACTAACGTCCAAAACCGGCTCATCGTAACAGAAACTGTTATTATTACTAGTGTATTCTACTATTTTAAGTTTTTTTATTGTATAGATGAGAGAGGATCTCGTTTGTGAGATAATTCCAAATGTCAAAGTTTTAAATCAAGTTATTACCCGTTAAAAATCACGAGCTCTACTTTATATTAACTCGTATATTCAAATCAAATAATATGGTATAGTCTTTTATAAAATGTGTAGGCAAAATAATAATTTCTGTGGTTTTTTCAAACCGAAATATTTTTTTGCGTCGAGTACAAATAAAGGTGTTTTTCGTTAGAACAATTCTTATGCAAATAATTTATATGCTTATTTACTACACCTTTAGATCTTTAAAACGCCTCTATCTCTAAGAGGATTTTAATTCCTGATAGTCTTAAAAAAATTGAAATGAAATTTACTTTATTTTTGATAACTACAAAAAACGTTAAAATTGTATGGCATACTGAGAGCTTAACTGAGGTTGAGCTTGTAAAAAAAGTCAATTAAGACTATGTTGATGTTAAGTTAGCCATTTGGGATGATATTTAAAATTAAATAGTTTGGTTTACATAGTTTGAAATATATTTTTGGTGTTAAGTAAAAACACGTTTATTTGTTATAAGCAACGCTATAATAAAATGTACAAGATTTATCTGTTGTTTGTTTTTTTTAATACGATAAATTCGTACTTAGGTCACCATTATATTCGTTTAGTTTAACATGAAAACATGTTATTATTTAAACAATACAAGTGCAAAATATTTTTCTGCTCGTGTACTACAACTTTAGATCTATGAGAGGCCTCTGCCTCTTGGAATTTCCAACATAAATTCGTCCCATACATTTTTATTTATCAAAAAAAAAAGGCCAGTACAATTTATTACAAAGAAACGAAAAATTTGTTGGTAAAAGGGTGAACAATTACTTGCCTAAAGGCTACAAATGTTTAAGTCCATTACCGGCTCTATTATAGAAAACTATTTCCAAAAATCTATAAATTTCTATAATTTTTTATTTTGTTTAATTTTAAAAAAAAAAATTGAATATAGCCATTGTATTACGAATAGTTTGCTGAAATATTTGACTGACCGATAACCAGATTTGAATAATTACTTTTTAAGTAATTACAGGTTAAAGAGTAGGATGGGAGGGGGAGTGCGGCAGATTAATGCATGCAGATAAAAAAATAGCTCTACGCGCTTACTCTGCCGTACTTCACCTACCATTTTACCATTTACCTTATCATATTGGTAGTTCACGAACCCGGTTTCTTAAATTTTTTTTCGGTCTATAGTAAAATACGAATCTATGTATTTTGTATTGCATGTGTTAATGTATGACTAACATACACGTGTTATATTGTTACAAGTATTGTAGCAAATACAAATGGTGTATAAAAACCAATCACAATACTTAAACAAATGTTTTTTCACCAACGTATGTAAAAAAATATTACACATATGTTGTATTTTAATGTACAAAAATGTTATTCGCTATAATTGTTGGAACACTAGGGTTCTCAGGGCCACGAAAGAACATAGTGCAAACATTTAAATAGGTATCCATACAAACAATAACACAAAATACGCTAAAAAAAACACTTGCTTTTGATAAACAACATCCGTAAAATTTTGTATGGTATTATTTGTAAATTTAGCTATGGACTATCAAAAAAACTAACATTTGAATATTTTACTTTCAAACTTGTACACCTAGCTAATAAAAAAAGCCCAGTTTTAAAAAAGCCTATATTTGTATAAAGAAAAGCTACTAAGGGGTCAGGCCATAATGGGGATGGAGCATCTTAGGGCTGGGAGGTCACACGTATGAATTATTACAACTGAAAGTGATAAAATCACATTTAATTAAACCCTACGATGCGAATCTGTAATGTCGGTGGTCTGACGAAAGAAATAATTTTGGTAACGACAGAAGCCTCAAAACCATATTGAGTACCGAGAATGTTCCCAAATTGTTCAATTATTTAAAAAAAATCAACATGTATAATAATTTGTAAATGTATTGTATTGTAAAAGTTCAATTATATTGTAAGTAATTAACCAATGTCTGGCTAATAGCCTAGCTGCTGAAGCCATAATAAAAATCAAAAAAAAAATCTGTAATGGTATAAATACAATTATCGATCGAAGTATTGTACCTAATGACAATAATGTGCTTAAAAAATGTAATTTTATTATTTGGATCAATACGATTATGGTTTATCATCTGCCTTTAATACAAATTTTGATAGTTTTAATTAATTTTATATCTACACATTGAATGTATAATTTTAAATTATTACAAAGTAACCCCCCCCCCATTCGATTCGTAAAAAAATTTAAGCCAACTTTGAACTTTCTATTCCGATCCTAATCATTCCCTGTAACAAGGAGAAGTTTTCCATTTAAAATACATGCAATTTCCCTATTTTAACTTGATTATTGTATTACAAGGGCAAAAAATTAATGACGAAAAAAATTTAATTTTATGAAACTGTCGAGTATTAGTGATACTTTTAATCATGAATAAATAAATTATATTAATTCGTGCTTTTAGGTAAAAAAAATATTGACGTCTGCTTAGTACCGTATAGTTCAATAACAACAAAGAATGAGGATCACAATCCATAGCTGAAACTGATTGTGTCGAAATTTCATAGGGTATTTACTGATACCAAAAAAGAAACGATTATAAAGAATTTTTAAAATGAGCACTCAATAAATTTCAATAACTTTATAATTCTACTAAAAATTTATCGTGCTAGATTTTTTATTGTTACCTGTTTAGTTCAGAGTTTTAGATATGAATAGAAATAAATATATTTTTGTCTGTAAATGAATTATGAATTTATTGATTTATAACATGTATACAGTTAAAAATATAACAATATTATATAGGTACTTTAACAATTCCTGATGTATTTATAATTGATGGATGATTAATAAATAATATTATTAAATGATATTAACATTAAACAATAATAATAGTGATAAGATTTTAAAACTGATTTAGCTGGATTGTCGTTATGTGTACTAAAAAAACGTATGTCAAACACTTATATCAATTTCCAAAACTCGGGGACAATTCCCATTGACTGCCTAATTCGTTTCGGTTGGTTCCTTCCTAAATAAACATAATATCAAATTAACAACATAATTTTCAATAGTTTCATTGTTAGCTATCTGATATTTACAATTAATAAAAATAAATAGTTATAACAGTTAACCTCTTAGCTGTTATAACTATTTTGTTAAGTCCAATTTTTTTTAACCAAAATCAAAAGAAAAGCCAAAACAATTTTCTTGTTCATTGTTTTAATTTTTTTCATAAAATAACCCATTATAACCACTTAATAATTAAAAAATACTAATATCAACCGATAGATTTCTAGCCAACACAGTACTCGTTATGCGGATAATTTTAACATACCATAATATACACCATTTTGTAGTTATTTTTTTTTTGAAAATTGATTTGTTTTTGCTATACTACAATATTAGAGAACATTCAAAATTTTATATTTTATTAGAGCTATATCAACTTTTGAAACTAACTAACTTTATAAGTTCTCTATAATCAGTTTGGATAACTACGTTTTAACTATAATAACTTTAAAGCTACCTATTTGTTAAAAACTGGTTATCGATGAATCAAAACAGTCAGTCAATTATTCCTAATTTAAATTTATATAATATACCTATAAGTATACATATAATAATATATATATATATATAATAATAGCTATACCAACTTTTAAAATTTAAACGGTAACATATAAATATGTATATATATATATATATTATATATATATATATTATATATATATATATATATATATATATATATATATATGTATTTATATGTTACCGTTTAAATTCTATAAGTTGGTATAGCTATTATTACTTTCAAACTGTTTACTTGTCATTTTCTTGTCCCGTAGTTGCATTATCGTTTTCGGTGTATATTGCTCTTAACCTCGCTACTACGTCCTTTTTAGTGGATGTTTTGTAACGTTGTGGGCAGTTGGAAAAATGTAATTCATTGGCTGGCGCTTCTACGCTTTTCAACTCGCCTTCGCCGTATAATTGAAACAATAGTCGTAGCGCCTCTGCAATTGCGTCCAAGTGAAATCGGGATAAGTCCTCGTTTTTTCCGTTATCTAAATCGGATAGGTACATCATAAATTTTCGACTGACGGTTTCGTTGAATATTTCATATTTTTTAACTAAACTCCCTTTGTGATCGACACACTGATTGGATATTTCCTCGTCGACCATTTTCAACATTTCCTCCAAGACGCACACAACGTCGTTTATATGGTCATCGGTCATTAGTGATGCTGAATTTCCAGGACCAAAAATTACTTTGAACATTTCAAATTGGACCGTATAGTCGATATTATATATAACTTGTTTTCGTAGTATTCCTGCCCACAGATATTCCGAATAAAACAAAAAATAAACCAAAAACGGATGAGTAAATTGTTTTTCGTTTATTTGATTACTTGGTCCTGCATCGCTTGGATAGGTTTTTGATCTGATGCCGAACCGTTCCCCAAGTCTGTTGTATTCGGTTACACTATGTTCGGGTACACTGTGATTGGGTTTAACCAAATCTTCCTCAACATATACTTGTTCAAAAAAATGTTCTTCTCTACCTGCAACCTCTTCGCTGTCTTCTGTGGGTTCCGATTGAGTTGGTCCTTCATGCTGTTCTTCACTTTCATCGGCGTTTTCCTTCAGAGACTCTAAATCGATTTTCAGTTTCTTCAAATCGTGCAACATTACGAACAAGTATAAACTAGTCGCTTTCGAAACTGCACAGCCGAATCCTTGTCGAATTATATTTTGAACCTGACCGATACTTACTTTTTCCTTCATGAGGTCGTTAGTTATGATAACCTCTAGTGCTTCGTGAATATTGAACGTAGCATCTTCTTTTTTCCCGATCAAATCCAACAAAGGGCGATTCTCGCCAATGATGTTCACGTTTTGTTTCAGAAAATCAACCGTCTCATCAGCTTCATCATCAGTATCAGTTAGAATCATTTTTATCGCATCTGTATCGAATTCTTCGATGTTATTTTTTATTTGAAGCTCTTCACCAAAAGTAGGCAAGCACAAAATAATAAGGGCACTTGATATACAAATGATTTTATACATTTTAAGAGCACGGGAAAAAACACAGTAAATCACGACCACTGAAATGCTAGGAACGTTTCAAAATGGTATGTGGTTTTGCTCTAGTTGTTTCTTACAAAAAATATAGAAAACCTTGTATACTTAAATTTTCAATAGTTCTTAAACACTAACGCACATTCGTGAACAACTTGAACAAACAAAATATGTTTGCATCGGCATGATGTGACTATGCAATGTTAATATCTGTAGGTGTTTATTTATTAGGAGACTTTGTTATGAGTACAAAAATTCTTGTGTGAACAGTTACATGTTAGTCATACATGAACGCGTGCAATAAAAAATACACACGAAAACAACAGTATTGAGTTATTGAAGTTTCAATCTTAGGACGGGACGAAAAGTGGAGTGCAATGTATAAGTTTTATCTTCGCGCACTTCCCCACCTGTCATAACTTTAAAAATAGTTGATCAAAACTGGTTCATTAACCAGTCAACATTTTTAGTAAAATATTCTTAATTTAATAAGTTAATACAATATAATATATACAATACCATATCAATTAAAAAATTAGATATACAAAAAATTAGTTTAGGAGGGGGTAAACACAAAAGAAATAAGATCACATTGTATAAAAATGATATAAAAAAAAAAATGAAATTTCAATCAAAGATTGTTAAAATGTATATTACCATACATTTTTTTTTTTTAAATACAATCTAATAAAATTAATATAATAATCAAAGGTATATTATATTCGATGTACCTAACGACTATGTCCTTAAATCTTACGATTGTACTGTTAGTGTAAATGAAACAGATGCATTCACTGTCTCACTAGAGCCGATAGGAAAGTCAATTAAAAATATTGCAATTAATTCATCCCCTGGGATTTTTTTAAGATCTATGGCCTAGATAATAACAAAATTAATTGCCCCGAAATTCTTAATGTCATTATCATCTTAATATCTCTTTAGTGTCCATTTTATTCTTACGTTCCACACCTGTATTCTACACCCCTGGCCATCGGCAGAACTTAACAGTTTCCGGTCCGGTAACAACGTTAAATTTTTTCATGATTTGTTAGATCGGCTAAATGTTTATATTATGAAGTATTTTTTGTTTAATACTACATTTTTAAGTTGTTTTAAGACACTCTAAGCTATACCTTATATTTCCCCATATATTTTTTTCTGTACACATTTTAATGTTTTTATTGATGGTTTGTTTGAACTAATTACTTTGTTACTTAATAAGCACTAATATTGTAATTGTTACTTCTAGTAAGGTAATTATCAAATTGACGGTATACGCTAATAGTCAAATTGACGATTTTCAATTTATACAGGTGCATTTTCTACTATTCCATAAATGCATTAATGCAAAATTATACATTTAAATAACGCAAAAGTCATACAATGTTTTTATTATTTTTATTTAAGCATTACTGTAAAATTTGAAGACTTACGGTTCTACCTACCGGAGTTTAAAAACTAAAGGAAAGACATTCAAGACTGCTTATAAAATATATGTTTGAGTTTTGACAAGTAATTTAACTAAAAAAATCCAGGAAATATTGTAAAATAAAAAAAACATTTTTAATTTTAGTCAAAACTTAACCATAACTATAATCAATTTGAAAGTTCTTTTCGTCAGCTTTTAAACGCTGCTAGCTAAACATTTAGATAAAATCACATTCAACTGAACACTTCTATGTGAATCTGTACACGGTAGAAATACAAATAACGATAAAAGCTAGTGCTATCACGGCAATAATATGCTAAAAATTGTATTTTTAGTAAAAGCATTGGCACATTTATAAGGGACCAAAAGGGACAATTGATTGCTCTGGTCGAAAATATTTTTCTAAATTCTATACGAGTGCAGACTGTACAGCTTTTTTTTTGTTGTTGGTGACATCGAGACGCAAAAGTTAAGTAAAATACCACATGTGTTTTGCATATATTTTACCAAGCCAAGGTTAAACGACAAAAGGTATTAACACCAACAGTAAAAATAAAACAGTAGGTACTAATCTGGAGTAATTAGTTAAAAGATTACCACAGTAGATTAAGCTAATTACACAGTAGCTCAATCCCAGTAGATATAGGTAGCTGGTTTCTAATTTTTTAAAGGATTTTTTTTCCTAGCTTTCGATACTTTTTTCAGCTCTGCGTGGAAGCGTAATATAATATACATTTTTTTATTATAACCCAAAACAAAGTGCGGCAGCTAAGGTTAATTTTTATTTTAAATCAGTAAAAACGTGTTGTTTAACATTTTCATGAAGCTTTTATGTTTGAATATAACATTAAAACAAAAATAACTACCGACACACCTTTTAGAATTTTAAGAATTAATACATACAATTAAAAAAATAATCTTACTACCTTGTTTTTTTAATTTTTTTTTTAAGTCATACATTAAACACGGTATAAAAGTTTGGCTTATTGATTATTTATCTTTTAAATAGGCTTTTAACTAAAACGATGGTAGGATGGTGAAACAATTATGAAACTCTGAAAGAATGATAAAACATTTTTTATTTACAATGCGATAATAATATAATATTAAAAATGTACTGGTAAAAGGTGGAAAAATTGACTTGCATAGAGGCGACTAATGTTTAAATCTACCGCCAGTCTTTCAGTAAACCACTTTTTGCTAATTTTTCAAATTTCGTTCTTGACATATGACGATCTAGAAATCATTATGAAAATGTACCAAATTAAGTTATCATGTAGCGAATAGACTGGTTGCAATTATTATTATAATTGCGTTTTATGTACAATTTGTGACCATAATATCTGCCATTATCAAAAGTCATCTAAAAACAATAATTTGGTTTGACTGATTGTTTGTATTTAAATAATCTAAAATCGTATATTTATAAAATTTAATGAAATTATAGATAACTTAGTGGTTCGTGAGTGGTACTTTAAAATATTTTGATGTACCATTAAATTTATTGGTTCTTTATGCGATCCTGCATAATCGTTATAAAATTGTTTTGTAACATAGTTGGAAGAAAAAACAAAATAAAAGCGTTTCATTTTTTTATAACTTTATTTCCTAACTATCTTATCTGACAAATTCTGCATAATATTATGAGTATTGCTCGAAATTTTTGTAAACAAATTACATTATCTATAGATAATTTGTTATGTACATCTAATGATACGTTTTTACTCATCATTCATATTTATATTGTACAATATCCATTATTGCATTATTATTATTATTTAACATACCCGTCAAGTTGTTTGTTATCCTGTTAACTTCCCCTAAAGTTAGTCCATAAACGTGGTGTTCAGAGGTGTCCTTTAATAACCAGTCTCTCACTCCGTCTTTGGTAACTATTCCGTTTCTGATATCGCTAACGTCTTTATAAATTCTATCAAGTTGCTAAAATCATTTCATTTATATTTGTAATACTCAATGTAATTACTACTGTACGATACATAACGTAACTCGAACTATTACTAGTATATTAATAACTAGGTTTATAGAGTATTATATTTATATGTTTTTTTTTATAATATATATTATATATATATATATGTATATATATATAAATTGTAATGTACATATTATTATGTTATATCACAAATTTACATAAAAAAAAAATCATAATTACCTCTTTAGTAAGTTTTGTTTGTATAAGTTTTTTAAATTTCTCATTTGACATCGGAATATCTAGAAACCAGTATAAAAGTGGTCATACTAAAATTTACTTAATTGAACTTAATATTATGCTGCATTTATTTATTGTGGCGTTTTTGTACAATATTTGGCCATGGCGGGAATGTAGTATCATAACTTCTGTTTGTCAGTTAATTTAATTTTTAAATAACGTAAAATCGTGTCCTAATGAAATGTCATAAAATTAATATTGCAATATTAATTGAAATCACTCTAACCCCGTTATGAAATCGTTTTGTAACATAATTTGTAGAGAAATAAAATAACAGTGGGAATCGGACGTCCAGGTCGCCCTTACAGAGGGTCATCAAATGTGGGGGTCATTTCACTAAAATTTCATGTTTTTTCAAATCTTCCAAAATTAATTTAGTAATCTATTCACCAATAACTATTAAGTACCTTTAAAAGGACTAAAAAATAAAAAAATAAGTAAAAAAATACTTTTTTAAAAAATAGTAAAAAGTGAACTAAAAAGTAAAAAATAATTTTATCACAAGAACAATTTACCAATCAATTGTGTCACATTTTAAATAAATAAATATCGGTGATATTGAATTGAGTCCCAAATATTGAAATGAGTCCCACGAATATTTGTGGGTTGTCGGAATTGAGTCCAACAAATATTTTTTGGTTGTTTGAGTTGAGTCCCTTCAGCCTATTAGCGTTATGGAGGAGACACCACATGGAGGTTGGCTGATTAGTCTCCCAAAAATGTGTGTGCTTGCTTACAAATGCTTTGCTTGTTTATAAATGGTCAAAAAAAACTTTCAATTTTAATAATTTTTAAAAATTATTAAAATAATGTCTGAGTTTAAATGGTTGCTGGTAAAAATTTAAATGAAACAGATTTTAAGTAGTCAAATCTGCTAATTTTTTTATTTTGATGTTTGATAATCTGCTCCCGTAAAAATTGTTCTTTTTCCAATGTTTTTTTTACATGTTTTTGTTGTTGCATTGCTTCGTAATTTAATATAGGTATCTGACTGTATGCCTAGAAGAGTGACGGCAAGAATAAAAATATTCGGATGTCCTGAGTGAAACAATGCGTTTAATTTTGCATGAAGACTTTCACAGCTGTTAGTTGTCCGATTAGTGCTTGCTGAAAAAACACACCAAACTTTGGGAGGGGGGGAACTGTCCAACTTCATTGTTTATTTGGGACTCAATTCAATATAATCCGTGCAAATTCCCTCCTAATAATAGCAAAGGAGACTATGCTTACGATCTTATCTATGTAATCAATTCAAACATATTAAGATAAGAAACGGGACTCAATTCAAATAACTAAAAGTAGGATGGACTCAATTCGATGTTATCCATAAATATTTATCAGATAACGTTTTATATTGTAAGTTCTTTTGTAATTTAAATTTAGTTTAATATTTGGGTGTGACACAAATATTTCACAATACTTAACTCAATGAATTTGGACTTTGTTGAATAGGGCCATCGCTTTTCTTTTTAGTCAACAATTAAAGACGTTTAACATTAATACAAATTGTAGTTCATTTTCGGTTGTTTTTAAAGTAGTTGACATTTTAAACTATAAAATGTGATACAATTGATTGGTAAATTGTTCTTGTGATAAAATTATTTTTTACTTTTTAGTTCACTTTTTAATATTTTTAAGAAAACTAAGTTTTTAAAAAAGTTTTTTTTAATTTTTTTTTAAATGTTGGAAAAAACCCGCTACCTCTATTCATTAATAATGTACAACATCAAAGTTATTATTAATCAATCACGTAATATAGTTTTGCACATATTATATATTTTTAAACATCTATTGCTAAAATATTATTATTTCACGTGCCTGTCATTCTTGAAATTATATAGTGGACCTCCTGTTCAGTTAGATTATGTTCCGATCCCATGCTTTTAACACTAAAGTAGTGTTCTACAGCAAGCTTGGTTACGTTTCCTTTTTTAATATTGGTAGGAGCAGAATCAATAGAACATGATTTTATTTTGACACATCTATCTTCGTCTTGAACCGCGTTGTAAAGTTTGTCAAGTTGCTGAAATCATTACCTTTTTTTTTTTAATACACAATGCGAATACTCTATTATAGAAATAATTTTTTCTTGAGTTATTACTAGTAGGTATATTACTCAATAGGTTTATAAAGTGCTTATTTTTTTCTCTTTACGAATCATGTATTTAGATAGAAAGAATTCACAATTACCTCATCAGTAAACTCTGCGTTTGCTATGCAAATATAAAGAAACATGTACAAAAAAATAATAAAATATTTTAAATTCATTATGATATTTTTTTTCAACGCTTATGACACTTGAATTAAATTAATTTTTTGCAGTTAAATAAAACCTAAATGTTTTACTCTTTTTAATATCTCAGTTGTAGTGATTTCAGTGTAAAACTTACTGATAAAACGCATATTTTTTTGGCCAATAAGTTGAAAATTCACATTGAAATATAAAACAAATAATAGTGACTATGGCCTACAAGTCATAAAAAACAGTAGTTGTTTTGCCGTTTGACAAACGCCAAAAAAGTATTACTTGTTTACACAACTGTCTTGCAATAAAATATTATGTACAGTGACGCAACTACTACCATTTTGCAGGCCCGGGGACTGGTGTTAATTTTTAGAGGCACCTTTCGACTTATTAAATAATTGATTTTTCGGGCCCTTAATTACAACAAAAAGTTATTTGAAGTTATTTCACACTTAAAGTTTCTCATGTATCATTATATCTGTTTGAAAAAAAAACAAAACAGAATTTAAAATACTACCTATACATTTTATAAAATCCACATCATATCATCTGAATATTCAATTAACGTTGATAAGTCAAAAGGTCTTCAGAAATATTTATGGGTACTAAATATGTACCAACACAATGAGATAGCAGAAATGGAGATGTCATTATTTTAAAAAGACTTATCAGGAATAAAAATCCCCCTAGAGACAAAGGCCTCTTAAAGATCTAAAGGTACAGTAAATAAGCAGAAATACTCGTATAATATGCATGTGTATTATTCAAACAATAAAAAACATATTTTTGTACTCAACGAGGTATCTAAAGTATGTGTTAAAGTTTCTAATGTATACATATATTATCTGTAAAAAAAAAAACAACAGAATGTATAATATAAGCATCATTTTAACAAGTTCAAACTAAAATCTTCAAAAAGAATTATTCATGGACGCAATTTGTTTATAACCCATTATCTTTTATACGAATCTACTGGTTGTCTCTAGATTTATTTTTAAATTCTGTTTTTACCAAATAATTTTTTAATAAAATATAATTATCCCCAATTGAATTAACCTGACATTTCAAATTTATTTCTTAGATATTTATTATTAATTAAAATGTATAAAGTTTAAATCTATAAAACAGAAATGGAGATGGCATAAATTAGAAAAACTCGTCAGGAATTGGAATCCATTATCAAGTTGTAGTACATATAGAGAAAAATATTTTGGGCATGTATTGTTTAAATAATAACATGTTTTCATATTAAACTAAAAAACATGAAGGTTATCTAAACACGAATTTATCGGTTTGCAGCGATACTACCAAATAATATGATTTAATATAATGTGTATTATACGAATGCTTCTTCTTAGGATACTAACATTCGATTTCTGGCTAGAAACAAATAAAATGTCTTGCCAACAAAAATACAAAATTACAGTTCTTTTAAAGTAATATATTAGTTTATATCTAAAATATTATTTCAAAAATTAAAAACTGTGTCATTATGAAGGGTTGTTTGTAAAATAAAAACTTTAACAATCCTAGGCATTTGTACTACTTGAACCTCAAATGTATTAATATCGCACTTTATAAACAATGTGTTCATTTTAAAGATTAAATATGATGGAACGGGTTATCAGAAATGTTGAAGATGTTATATTTATTTTATATAGACTTCGTCAGGAATTGAAATACTTATTGGGACAGAAACCTTTTAACGATCTAAAGGTGTAGAAAAATATCGAACATAAGTATTGTTCAAATAATAAAAAACATGTTTTTATACTAAACACAAAAAAAAAAAAAATAAGGTTACCGAAGCACAAATATATCTATAGACTATATATATATTGAAAACAAAACAGATATTATAATTTTGTCAACACATTTTATAAAAGTCATATCATATTAACTGATTTAATATACTATACGAATAAGGTTCTCTTAATAAGATAATAACGAATAATCGAGTTGATCCTAATACTAAAAATATATTTTTAAGCACAATATTGTCATCAGTTACAATACTATTTTATAAATAACATTTGTTCTATAAAATCGCTTTTCATTAAGGCCCCTGGATTCCGACCGTTTTTTCAGCCAAAGCACATAATTTTGTGTCCATCGCACAGGCCGAACCAATCATCCGATAAGCAATCTAAAAACCGATATGAATTTGTCATGAAGTTTACTTGAGATCGGTCAGAGCATTTTTTTAAATTTTTAATTTCAACCCTTTCCAAATTTTATTTTAAAATTTGAAATTTTATAAAATGTTCAAACATGCGATGGACAAAGAATGTACTATTATTTGACTAAAATGGCTTTTACTCGTAGACAAAATAATTTAAATTAAAAATAATACCATGAAGTTTGTACAAATTAACTGGTTAATTAATTGACGTTTTCGAAATTTTGTAAAACCACTTTTCTCTTAAATATTGCCTATATAAAACTCCTTAAAAATGGTCGGTATCCAGGGGCATGTACATATGATTTTATTGATGGTATGTTAAAACTAATTATTTTAGTTTAATTATATTATGCAATATAAATAATCCATTCCCAATTGAGCGTAATATTTCAATAAGCAAAAAAGTTTTTAACATATTTATTTTTGGTTTTCAACTAATTTGACTTTTTGCCAATAATGTATGTAAGGGTATGAAAATGGATAAAGCATTTTGGACCGAAAAGTGCACACAAAATTTTTATTTTATATTTTTTAAAGTAGAGGGCATAACTATATTGAATCTGAACGAGCAAAATCTAGAGTATTATAATGCACAATTTAAAATCAAAGAATAATAATTTATGTAACTGTAATAGTATTATAATATACAAAAATTACACTTTTAAAAAATGTGTGGTTTTCATTTCATTTAATAGGGAAATATTGGCTCAAGTTTTTATACTAACGTTGGGTACAAGACAGAATTTTTTTTTTTATTATAAGATAAATTTATTAATTTCTATAAATATTAGAATATTTTAAAAAACCCATGTTCCATGCTAAAATACATAATAGCATAATTTTTCATCTGATCTAAAAAATTATAAAAAAAAACCCTAACTTAACATGGGCGTAGTTCACCAGTGTAATCATAAAAAAAAATCTAATACAAATAATAAAACGTCAAAAATATTAATACTTATATGGAAGTGATTTGCAAGGAAAATCAATTTTCTATGAAACGTTTGGTTTACAAAAAGCTGATAAAATACCATTTTGTTATAAGTTGGTTATGTAAACATTTAGCTGTACATTTTTCGACTTTGTCAAATGGCAAACCAACTACTGTATTTTATGTTTCATACGCTATAGCCTCGATTATTTATTTTTACAAACAAAATCCATATGTATTTATTAAATTTTACACTGAAATCGCTAGAACAGCAGCCATTAAAAATAATAGAAATAGTTTATGTTTTAAACAACTGCAAAACATTATTCGAGTAACGTGTGCGTTGAAAAATACAATAATGAATTTTAAATATTTAATTATTTTTTTGTGTACGTTTGTGTATATTAATATAACAAATGCGATAATTTTCGAAAATGATCAGGTAATTTTTAATTTTTTCTATCAAATTATATAATTTATTAAAAAAAAAAAATGAAACACTATTCCACCTATCGAGTAATATACTAGTGATAATTCGAGACACTAATTTTTATAATAATTGTATCATTCACATTGTGTATTAAAAAAAAAATGTAATGATTTTAGCTGCTTGGCGAACTTTATACAAAGATAAAAAATGAAAGTATGAGACTATATTCTAGTGATAATGTTACTAAGTCTGTAGTTAACACATACTTAAGTAACCCAAAAGCACGCAATGATTGGAGAATGAAAAATTGGGAAGCCAATAAGATAATTAATTCCATGTGGAGTAGTACGTTGAAAAAAAATAGTACAGTAATAGATATTATAAAATATTATATATATATAACATGTGGAATGTGTAAACTACTAATCACTTTGAAGTTGTACATAAATAAATATTGATAGGTATTAAGTAGTGTGTTTTTTCCAACATTTCTGAGGAGTATTTGGTGACTTTTGATATGTAATAGGTATTACATTAGGGTTTAATATCCAGATATAATTCATAAAACCCAAATAATTATAATTAACACCACGCCGTATGTTACAGCATAATTAGTAAATTTTAATGCCAATACTTTTATGATGATTTCTAGAGGAACCTATGTCGAAAGTGCAGTTTAAATTATTAATAAAATCATTATTTACTTTTGAGGTAATTATGAGTTTTTCATCCAAATATAATATGATACCTTAAAAAAAAAATTATAATAATTAAATACTTTATAAACTAGTGAATAATATTATAGTAATAATTCGAGATACACTTATTCTGCAATAGTAGTGTTCACATTGTACATTAATAACAAGAATTTAATGGTTTTAGCAACTCAACCAAATTTATAACGAGGTACTTGAATTTAATGCGAAAATAGAGTATGAATTTGGTGTTCGCATGAAAACAAGCATTGTTGACAAGCAAGCAGTTAAAAAATACTTTTTTCTTCACCCCCATGGACTAGTTAAAGAGGAAATCGAAGAGATAACTGAACATTTGCTTGGTACGTTGAATAATATTAATTCACTCGTAGATTTTGTAACCTATGTAACATGTGTAATGTGAACAACTATTACTTACTTTAATGTGGTACATAAATTACTATCGAAGCTAGAAAATTGTATAATTCTTAGACTAATTTTAATTAATATTGAAATATTCCTTTTATGACGTTTCCCATGACATTTTTTTTAGACACGATTGTAGCTTATTTAAAAACTAAATAAGCGGAAAAACATAACTATTGTTTTTAAATAGCTTTTGAAAATACTCGTTGTGGCCAAATATTGTACATAAAAATGATATAATAATAATTGCGACCATTCATTTTTTTACAGGATAATATAGTTTGATACATTTTAATGTGAATATTTTTATAATGATTTCTAGATAAACATATGTCAAACGAGAAGTTTAGATATTTAATGATATTTAGAAATCCTTATGTACAATATAACACCAGCCAGTAGTGGATTTAAACATTTGCAGCATCTAGGCAAGTAATTTGTATTCAACATCAACTGTAATTACAAATACAATTGATGTGTATTTAATAAAAACTACATTTATTGCATTAAAAATAAACAAAGTTCCTAAGAGCATTATAGAAAATTACTGTTTATCTGCTAATCTTCGGATACAAAAATCGTATATATAAACTCACCCCAAAAATACAGTTTATAACTCTTATTAAATTACCCTTTGACTGTAATACATTTCTGGTTGTTTTATCAGAATACATAAGCTGATAGTTTATCTACATATGTAAACAACTATATGAGAAATTGCTTTTTAATGTTCTTAATTACGATAATATATTATGTATTGTCCACAATGGCAACAAATTTTTTACACAGAATTTACTCTAACCGTATCGAATTACAAAAAAAAATATTTTATGCACATTTTACTGTTTTCTAAAGAGTATAGTTCATTAATTTTAGTTATAACTCAAAATTATTCTTAAAAGTTGCTGACTTCCTAAACCAATGAATAATACATGTTATATAATTTATATTTTGTGTTATTGTCGCATAGTAAATTTGTTTTTCATATCAATATTTCAGGGCTACAAAATTACTACAACATACTATTGTCGTTCACTGTATTATTCAAAAAGTCAAACTATTTAGAGTATTTCAATTTTCATTTATTACTATTTAAAAATAAAATTAAGGTACTATGAAGTTAGCTTATTTTTTGTACAGTATGTATTTTTTCTTATAATTTTAAAGGGTTTGTGTGTATGTGTGGGTTATTTTTGTTTTAATCAATTACTGTATTATTTGTAAATGTTATTATTGAACATTAAAAATTCATAAAAATGTTAAATAACTCGTTTTCTGTTGATTTAATATATAAATTAACCTCATCTGCTGCGTCTTTGTTTCTGATAATAATAAAATATATGCCTCATACAGAAACGAAATGTTAAGCAATACAAAAAAGAGCAGCGTTGCTAAAAATAGTAGGAGTGAAAAGAGGTTATAGACTAAAGAAAGAGTAGACTTTGTCTCAATGTAGAAACCACTACATTGACAGGCTGACTTTTTTGGGAGAAGGACTTGACCCTTTTTTCATGGTTAGGTTTATGTTGGGAATTATAGGCACTATTATTTATTATAAATCTTAAATGGAGTTTTTTGTTTCTTGTATTTTTAGCTTCGATGCGGAGCAGAGATACTATTGGTCTTACAATGATGTAAGCTGTTTTTGTGTAACACCACTGTCATTTTTTTAATACCGGACCAATTTCTTAGAGTAGCACAATCTATAAAACACTTTTTTTTGTGTGAAGTTGGTAAAAGTTAAAAAAGTTCACTTCATCAATCAACCAGTTTTCGCAAATTTCGTATAATGTAACATGAAAACTTTTAATCTTAAAACAAATCAAAAATTACAAAATCCCGCAAGTGTTTTTTGGACATTAATTACTTAGAGTGATCCTTGTAAGTTTGCCAGTACATTGGAGTCGTGGCATAGGGACGCCTGAGCATAGTCGGGTCCGGTAAATAGTAGAGACTACGAGGTCACTGGATTATAGGAATTATTACTATATATTTTAACTATTATTATATTATTTTAAAGTGATTTGTCACTTTCAGTTGTAATAATTCACATAGACCTGTGAGCTCTTCCGCCCACTATATGTATACTTAAAACAAAATAAAACTGTTATCATGGATGGCATACGTACTCAAACTATTGAACATTTGTATCCACACAAACATTAATACAAAATATGCTAAAAAAACTAATTTTTAGTAAACAACAAACCGTAAAGTTCGCATGGTGTTGTTTGTATATTTTGCAATCGTATGTGCAGATATATTATTTTGTGCGCAGCATTTTACGAATCATGATATATTATTAACTTTGTTGATACTTACATGCACGTGTAGTGTGTAATTTTCAAAAAATGGTTACTTTGTGATAATGTAAGACAAGGCAATCTTAGAACCAATATCTATATGCATACAGTCTGTACATAAAAAATCTATTAATATTGCCAAAGCTCGTAACCCCCTAAAAAATGAATTCATCGTTTTCATTTGTATGTACAAATTATTTTACCACTTTCGGTAATCTTATAATTCCTGAAACCCGTCATTTCTTCAAATCGTAATATTTTTTTTTTACAGTTGTATTAGTTGTATATAGCATTGCTCACTTCATGTTTTACAGTCAGCGCTCCGTGTCAGCTTTTTAGATACGAGCACACATAAGTCATAATGTGCACTACACATTTGATCAAACACAAGTTTCCTAATAACATGTTTTTTTGGGTCACAAAAAAACCACTTCAAGCTTACTGACGGAATCAATCGTTTTTCGTAGCAACTAAACGGCGTAACGCCATTTTGATATGTACAAGGCGGTGCATTTAACGTAGGATGACACTAAATATCTTTTAAACTGATAATTAGTAAAATGATTGCAAATATTGCTAATGTTATATCACAATTTTATGAAATGACTAAATATTAACTTTTTTTAGGATTATCCAAAGCTCTGTCAAATTATGACCATTAAACGTTATTTAATCAACGATTAGAAAACCACAACCAATGTTGTTAGTATTGATAAGATATCATTTTATTTCTTAAATAGAGAATGAGCATTAAAAAAAATGCTAATATTTTGGATACATGGCAGGGGTTTAGACCGTGATTTGGTCAATCTAACACACTAGACTCGGCCATTGAACGACTTAATTTTGTAACATAAAAACGAAACGTAATTTTAAATGTGTACCAGCCCAAAAACGTATTCATGTTAAAATCAGCTAGAATCGGGTAATTATACTTAAAGTAATAAAATAAATTCCAACAAAATAATAGAGCAAAACTATTTATAATTTAATCAAAACTACATTTGTATGTGACAAATTACACATATAAATATATTATATTACTTATTTAATAAAAGTTAATAGTTACTAAAACTGTACTGGAAAAAAAAATTCAATGACGATGTATTCAACTTCCTTCCTAGTAAAGTTGCACTCTGCGAGTACAAAATAATATTATTAACTTTTTAACAAACGAATCAGGTCAATTTAATAGCAACTGAGTTATTTGAGATTCGATACACTTGCTAAAAATATTTTTATTTCAAATAATTGTGACGGAAGAATAACAATGTAAATTAAAATTTTACATTGTAGTAAAGTTCAAAAAATTTAAAAAAAATGTTCAGGAAATGTTCTAGTATTATTGAATATTTATTCATACGTTTGTACAACTAACCATACAATTTAAACCACTTTTTATTCATATTTTTGACACACTTTTTGTTCATATTTCAATGTATAATTTTTTTTACCAAGTTTCAGTCTGAGAGCCTTAACCTTCGTTTTATGGAGGAGGTGTTACGGACGCTGTCCTTCACCGCGCCTAAACACACACATATCCACATAAAGAGCACGTATACATTATATTAATGTGGTAAAGACAATGTTAACATTAAAATACAAGCGCAATGCCGGAAGTGTGATTTAACCCTCGTTAGCCACAACCGATATAGTATTGCAAATATACAATCGCATGTCCGCTGTGGCATCCGGGCACGTACATGATTAGATTACCACTACACACCCATATAAATAGGAGTAAATCACAGGCTTCAGACAGACGAACTAGAGCACTCAATTGGACAAGTGGTCTTTTCATTGTTTTGTTTGTACACTTGTTGTTTTACTCTAAAATAAAGTATTTTTAAAACTGGAAGTGTTTTTTCATTATAATATTTTTTAAATAAAACATCTCCCTGCATCGACGAGAAGACTACAAATAATCTTAATAACCTAGATTAATATTTCAGGCTATTACACAGACAAATATGGCGTACAATTGTAGTATATTATAATACAGTATTGAAGTTACAGTTTTCATAGGGAAGTAATTGTTTGTATACAAATATTTCGATGCATATTTTGATTTATATTTAACTGCATACATCAGATAGAGTCCCAAGTCCAAATAGTTGGTACAATAGCTTTCTTCAAAATGTCATCGTACATGAACCCTAGATTTTGGAAATACTTTTGAGTGATTTCGTGTGCAAGTGAATCTATTCGAGCTTTGACGAAATCTGATACAGAGATGTAATGGTTTGAAATTTCTTGTTTGTAAGCTTCTAAAAATATGTTGTAAGTCTGCATACTCGTATCCGGAAACTCGCATCTTTGGAATACAAGTCCCATTAAAACTTGTATATTATCTTTAATGAAAGCAGCTAAACTATCCAAGTTTTCAAAAATTATATTAGTTAAGCTCTGCTCTATATCTATATTGATGTTAGACAGTAAATAATATCTAATCTCAAATAACTGATCTCTGAACTCTTTAATTTTACATAACTGTTCATAATCTGGACACAATTCGTGAAAATAGTCTAATGCGCAGTACATGAGTTCAAACATTGATAATGAGTCTTGCGCTCTCTTCAAAGCACAATTATAACAGTGCGCTAACTCTTGGCCATCAGATATGAAATTTGTCTGACAATAATGTAAATTATGTCTTAATATATTTAAAAACTTAAACAATACTTCCACATACTTACAAAATAATAAAGTAACAATCATAAACAATTTTGCTTCGACATTTTTGTCGTTTACTGCCGATTCGTGTGGGTAGAGAGTTTTTAACAGATCTTGTGATGAAAATACAAAATAGTTGTTGTATTTCACCATGAACATACCTCGGACGTTATCGATTTCTTGCCATCCGTTAAAATTGTACAAAAGGGAATCAAGACGGGCTATTAGCAGTTGTCTGGGATTATACAAACTAAACGGCCATTGTGTTACAATGAGTGGCACAAATGTTGTCTTTATAGCTGTGATGTATTTGAAACCTAGTTTGTCGTAGTAATTCTGAATAACTTCATTTCGGAGACTATCCATTTGAGTGGCGACGTACTTGTTTATATCCGAAAAGCCGTATTGGAGTTCCATTGAGTCGATGTCATTGAGTAATATACAATTTTTTTCTATGATAGCTTTTAGTAATTGTTTATTATTATTAACAAAATCTGACAATAAATCTTGACCTCTGATAATCTCACCAATGCAAATATTATCTTTTTTACTAAAGTACTGCAATGGTTTTTCATGAATACTAAATTTCAACAATGCAATGAAAGTACTAACTGTATCGCTGAATATTTTTGCGTTGCTTTCATATTCTGGACACAGCTGTATGATGTAACTCAATGCGCTGTGCATTTGGAAAAACATTGGCAAAGAGTCTTTCAATTGATCAAACGTTTCAATAGTATAATCCATGCACTTACTATAGTAAGTGTATTCACTAATTGAGTTCTGTGTTCTCTCATTTTGGCAAACCGTCAAAAATTGTTCTATTAAATTCAAGTACTTCATAAGTACGTCCATATACTGACATCCTAGCAAAGTTGCAATCATAAAGTATTTTGCTATGGCATTTTTCTCAATTACCAGTGGTTCGTCTGGTTCACGAGTCTGAAATAATTCTGTCGAAGTAAACACAAATGTGTCGTTTTCACTTATCTCAGTTATCCCTTTAACGTTTTTTATCTCTCGCCATCCGTTATAATTAGTTAAAAGAACATTTAGCCGGACTGCAAGCACTTTATCATTGCACGAAACGAATGATTGGTGAGTGCAAGTTAGCAACGATATCAGCAAATGTAATATGATGAAATACGGCATTTTAGATTAGAATGATGTGTCTATATTTTACAGTACACCGATATTCTAAGTTGTATAACTATACCTAATATCACACTGTTCTCACGTTATCATGTGTTCTCACTTTTTATTCTGTACACATTACGTACATGTAAACAGGGTGATCGAAATTATACTTTACAGAAATTTGCTCTATGATAAAAATTGTGTTAGTCATAAAAGTTTCAAATGAAATCTTTATTACACTAATAATTATTATTTTGCATGATAAAGCAAACAATTATGTTAAGTTTTTTTGAAGTGTAAATTTAGACAGCAACTTTTAAAAAATAAACATTATTATATATATTTTATTTACTATTTAGAAACCGAATGATGTATGCAAACTTTGACTAGCCAATAATCAGACTTGAATAATTTTGAGTAATTAGCGTTTAAAGTCATTGACAAAGAGGATAAGAGGGTGAATTGTAATGTGTGTTTTTATCCACTCGCATAACTCGCACACACTTCTTTCCATGAAGTATTAATTGAAAACCGGTTACCAATAATTATTTTAATTAAGTTACTATTATTTAAATCATTTTATACATTTATGCTACTATTTAACTTAAACGCTATGTACTAATTTTGCTTTTTTGTATAATAAAGTTCTTACTTGAAAATGTTTTAGCTAAAACAATTACTTTAAAAAACAAATTACTGCAAACTATAATTTGTATCACCCTTTATAAAAATGTAAAAAGACTGTTTGTGATCTACAAATAATCATCATAAAGTTAGCCTAAATAATCAGCTGTATTAATATTTACACAGGCATTAATTAAACAGTGTGAACACGTTTCAGAAGTATGTTTTTGCAAAATATTTTAGTTGCTAGAATATTGTATTTAAATGTTTTGAATACTATAAATTGGTGTTCAGAAATTGTTTTAGCGACAAATTAATTATTTTTGCAATATTATTTACAATGAACTTATCATTTTATTATTAGAGTATTTTTCAAACATTAAAACTCATATTAACATCTCTAACTAATACGTATACCGGTTTCAGTGTCGTTGCTGATAATAAGGTAGTGTACCACAGTATTAACGGGTTAGTGAAAATAAAGTTAATTAAATGATAAATTAATGAATCAAAACATTATACTTTAAAGTAAGAAAGAAGTAAGGAAAGTAAAAAATTATTTACTATAAATAGAACACTAACTTAACTATTCTTACGGCGATGGCCGATGGGAATAAACCTAGCTTGGAACTTCCTGAGAATTTGTAGATAATTTTAGTTTGTAGTTCATCAAAATCGCTCTAAAGTAGTTAAAAAAAAAATAAGAACAAATAGGAAAAATAGGTACATGTTTCCACTAATTATTATACATATACCCTATTCTTCCCAAATCAGGAAAAAAATATAGCTTAAGCGACGTATATTTTTGCCGCCCTTCGAGTCTGGATACTAGGTCCGCTGTAGTTCTTCAGTGTAGAATTTACCCGAAATCGGGTTGCCTTGGTAGTTTTCCAGATAGTATGTTGGTGGGATCACGTGCTAATATAGTATCACGGCAGAGCCGCACGTCGGATATATAGTGATAAAGTATACAGTTGCCCACTGCCGGTTGCGCGGTAAAGATAAGGGGTCGGATCGGGGGAATCCCCACCATTGTTATGTCTAAGCAGCTATACTGTGTCATGCGATTGTTGTGTATTGTGCTGTACCTTGTGGGGTGTTGTTTTTGTGTTTCATTTGCTAATGACAATACTGACGGGTAATACTATATTATTAATACCATATTTTTATATAATAGTATAAAAAAAAAAACTACCGACATCCCAACAAAAACACTTCGTTAACTCAGTGTAAATGGTAGCTAAGTAAAAAAAAGAAGTCTTGGCTAGTTTACCTACGTTTCGGAACACTTCCACGTTCCATCTTCAGGGCTGTGGTTCGATGTTGCTCGTACCGCGCTCTCTAGCAGACTGACCGATTAGCTTCCGTGGGCGTAGGTTATATACCATACCCCCCACCGCATTCTCCGCTTCCTCTTGCCGCTGCCAGCTGTTTTCTACGGCCACGCCCCTTCGCCTTGGCCGGCTATCGCATGACTCTGCAAGTGGGAGTGGTTAACCTCAAGTCATGTAAATAGTGTAAATATAATACCCCACTCAAGTTTCAATAATTTTTTAAAAAAGAAGTGTTTCAACATAGGCCCTAAAATACGTGATATAATATAGGAACTAAGTGAATACCGTAATGTAATATATTTTTTATAAATCGTTGTCAACAAATAAAATCAGTCGGCATATCAAACGAGTTATGAAAAAATCGAAATTTAGTTTACTTGGCTGGAAGTTGCATTTTTTGGGGTCAAAAAGGGCCAATCTCACTTTTGGCTAAAATGAGTTAGTCAACTAAATACAAAATTAATACATCCTCTCTATACTGTGAAAAATGGCACTCTGAGGGCAACAAATAAATAACTTATGAAGGGTTTGGTAAAGAAGTTAACATAGAGCATAATAACAAATTAAAACTTAAAAGTTCATGTTTAAAAGTTACAAAAAGTGAGATTAGCCCCTTTTGACCCAAGTTCCAGAATTAAACACAGTGAGATTTTGACGGGTTCATAATAAAAGAATCACCCGGTAGTTTATTATAATAGAAAATGTACAGTAGTTTATTCAAACAATTATTACACAGTTAATCATTGACTAGTAATAGTATAAGAAGTTTACAAAAGTGTTCAAAATATGGTCTGGTTTTTTGGTCCAAAATAGACAAATTAATATAAAGGGGACCAACATTTGACAGTTTTAATCTATTTTGGCTATATATTACTGTGACAACAAAAATAATAAAATAAGAATTTTCGGTGTTGAAGTAAGATTTGTTGTGTCGACTAAATTAACCGAAATGGGCTTTACATGTTATGATTACATTCAAAATAGTATAAATAATAATAAATAAAAAGTTCACTAAATCCATACTGGTAAACTAACCATGTAAATTCTGCAACTTATTCAATATATTTACACTACATCGTCTATCGCCAAGGATAAAATTATTTTATCGATAAAGATAATATTTTATATGAGAAATACAATTAGCATGTAGCAAATCTAACATATTAAACAGTATTCCTCGTACAATAGCGTTTTTGTGCTACTAATGTTGATTTAATATATATATATATATATAATGTACATTGTATATTCTGATTTCGAAGATAACATTAAGGCAACTAAATTAGCTGTACATGATTCAAAATTATTAATATATATCATAAACAGAATATAGGTAATTATACCTTTACAGGGTGATCCACTTATCGTGAACTACTCAATATCTCGTAGGGTTTAATAAGAAATTACAATATTTTTTTTATACAATGTGACTGGAAAGTGTACACAAAATTTAATTTTTGGTTTTATAAATTACATCGGGTATGATTTTGTAATTAATTGCGTAGTACCATTGTCAAACCATTGAAATCTTAGCTCCGCATCAAAGCTATTAGGCATAATATGGATAAAACTCGGTTGAGGTGAATTGAGGTTGGGAATTCCAAGAGACAGAGGCCTCTCGTAGATCTAAATTTGTAGTACATAAGCAGAAAAATATTTTGTGCGTGTTTTGTTCAAATAATAACATATTTTCATATATTAAACAAAAAAAATATGAAGGTGCCCTAAATACGAATTTATCGGTTTGAAAAAAAAAAACAAAAATAAATGATATTATATAACTAGTACACATTTTATAAAACCGATATAAAATTATTTGACTTAATATACTATACGAGTGCTTCTTGATAGGATACTAACAAATAAACATGTTTCTATTTAACACCAAAATAATATTTCAAACCATGTAAATCATGTTTGTTGTATAATAATATTGCTCCTGAAACGAATTCTTAATATCGTCCCAAATGGCAACTTGACGTCGACATGTTCTTAATTAGCTTATGTAACAAGATTACACTTACAATTAGTTAAGCTATTAGAATATCATAAAATTATTCGTTTTAATCAACATTTTTTGTAGTTATAAAACATTAGGTTCGTAACTTATCATAACGTAATCTATTGAGTATTAAATTGAATTAACGTTTAAATCTATTTGCTATACCATTTTTGTCAAAGATTTTTAACTAGCTTGTAGTAAATCGTTGATAGCTAATTATTTTTAATTATTTTACAATTTTGAATTTTTAAAACCTATTAAAAAAAAAATTGATAGTTGATCATTTCTACCTGTTAAATATAATACACGTGTATCTATTGAGTATTTTTATCATAATTAAATAGCAAAAGAAATAACTAAAATATTACTGCCATAAGACACTGTCAAGAATGTAATACGATTTGTATAGAAAAGTCTTTACACATAGTGCTACGGATTAACGTTGATAAGCCAAAAACATATCATTAACCATTTTCTAGAAAAGAGGTGGAACCTTATTCTTTATTTCGTTTTTTTAAATCATATTTTAAGGTTTAAGTTCTGATAATTAAATTAATAGTAGATCTAAAGTGGGGCTAAAATATATATCATGTTCTCAAAAATCTGTAGCCTAACATTATTGTTATTAATGGAAAACCAAAAAAATGGTATAATTACACTGTGCCTGTTGTACATCTTTGGGTTTCTATGGGCGAATATCAACAGTTAGAATTTTCAGTAAATTATCCTTAATAAAATTAAATTCTTGATTAAAAAAAAAAAGAAATATACGGTTGCTTAAAAAGGTATTAGTTAAAAAGTGTGGGTTTGTTAAACGGAAAACAACTACTTCTTTTTTATGACTCATACGCTATAGTCTCGATTATTTATTTTATATTTCAATGTGAATTTTCAATCTATATTGAACAAACAAAATACATATGCCTTTATTAAGTTTAACACGGAATTCCCTATAACAGCACCCATTAAAAATAATAAAAATCATTTGCGTTTTAAACGAGTGCAAAACATTATTCAAGTAACTTGTAAGTTGAAAAATTCAACAATGAATTTAAAATATTAAATTATTTTTTTTCATACGTTTGCTTATATTAATATAGCAAATGCATCATTTTTCGAAGACGATTTGGTAATTCTTAACTTTTTCTATCTTATTATAATATGATTTATTAAAAACAAATTAAATACTCTATAAACCTATTGAATAATTCTATTTTTTTAATATTCACATTGTGTATTAAAAATAATAATGTAATGGTTTTAGATACTTAGTCATCTTTATTACAAGTTAAGTGGAGAGGACATTACCGAAGGGAAAATTTATAAAGTTACCAGGTCTGTAGTAAAATCATACTTAAGTGACCCAATAGTACGCAGAGAATGGAATATTGAGGATTGGGAAGCCTAAAAGATAATTAAATCCTTATGGAGTACGTTGAACAATAATAATTTAGTAATTGATACTGTAAAGTATATAACATGTGAAATGTGAAAACTAATAACACTTTTATGATTTACATAAATAATTATCGATAGGTATTAGGTAGTGTTTTTTCCAACATTTCTGAGGAGTATTTATTCTATTATGCATAAGAGGTCTGGGGCAGGTTCGAGGCGGAGAGAGATAAGGCTGCAGTGTACCAACGCTGATTCAAACCACGGCGACTAGCGGTTTGTTTCTACGGTCTGGGGAGAGAAATAGCCACCTGAACTTTTCTTTGAGGTCAACTTGATTGTTAAAGTTAGGTCGGTGGCCAGCTCTAAGTCCAAAATTGCCAAATCTAAACCGTCTAAGCCCTGATTAGCGGGAGTTGCAAAAGTTCTATCTTGTTTTTGTCAAAAATCATGTTTCAAAACAATTTTATAACGGTTAAACTAATTGTAATTAATATTGAAATATTCATTTTACGACATTACCCAAGATTTTTTTTAACACGATTTTAAGTTGTTTAAAACTGAACTACCGGGAAAAATGTTTGGTTCTAGGTGACTTTTGATATGTAATACCTTAAATGGCCAAATATTATTCATAAAAACGCAATAATTATAAATACAACTAGTGATGGGAATCGGAAAATCCGGATTTTCACAAAAAAACGCTTTTTAAGCTACTTAAAAATCATTTAAGTGTTAAATAATTTTACAATATAAAGCTCTATATCTAAGTAACATTTTTTTGATAAATATGTGAAAATAAAACAAAACACCAAGGAGATAAACTGCTTTTGAATTTCGGATTTGTTGAAATAGGTACACATCTTTATATTGTAATAGTATTTAACAATTATATGATTTTCAAATGACTTAAAAAGCGTTTTTTTGAAAAATCCGGATTTTCGGATTCCCATCACTAAATACAACCATTACTGTATTTGTTACAACATAATATAGTTTGGTAAATTTTAATGTAGATACAATTATAATAATTTCTAGGGGGATCTATGAGGCAGTCTGAATTTATGCCATTAGTAAAAGCATTATTTACTACTGAGGTAACTATGATTTTTTTATTTAAATATATGGTACATTCAAAAAAAAATTATAATAATTAAATGCTTTTTAAACCTATTGAATAGTACAATAGTAGTATCCCGAGATAGGTAATAAAAGTAATACTCACAGTATGTCTTCAAAACATTTTGTCTATTATTTTAGCAACTCGACTACATTTATAATGAGGTAAGTATTTACTGTGGACAAAAAAAGGAATTATTTGGTATTCACGTGAATACAATACGCCAAAAAGTTAACAAGCAAGCAGTTAAAGAATACTTATTTAATCATCCATATGGACTAACTCCAGAGGAAGTCGAAAAGATAACTGAACACTTGCCTCGTACGTTGAATAATATTAATTTAGTAATAGATATTGTAACATATATCATATGTGATAATTGAACAACTATTAATCACTTTAATGTCATATATAAATTATCATCGTCAGGTAGTGTGTTTTTTTTAATTTATGAGGTGTACCTTTACCTCTCTAAGAAAATAAAAATTAAATTGAAACCTAAAACTAGTGCTTCAATACATAAAATATAATAAGATCACTCTAAATTGGCGTCCATTAAAATTTTGTCAAGATTTGATAATATTTTTTAAAGTTTTAACGTGTTCATGTTAGAATATACAAAATCTGTGAAAATCACAGTTATACTGAAATATTCATTTTATGACGTTCCTCATGACATTTTTTTTACACACGATTTTAGAGTATTTAAAAACTAAATAGTCGGGAAAACATAATTATTGTTTTAAGATGGCTTTTTAAAATATAGTCAACAATTTTACATAAAAAGTCAATAATTATAATTGCGACCAGTCATAATATCGTTACAGCATATTAATATAGATCGATAAATTTTAATGTGAATACATTTATAATGATTCCTAGTTGGTTATTTGTCAAGAAATAATTTTAAAAAATATATGATTTTTGGAGAACATTTTCTACAATACAGGACGGGTTATACGAATCCAGTACCAATAATGGAAAATTGCAGATGCTAGGCATGTAATTTGTTCATTCTTTTAATAGTAAATTTTTCGTTAATATATTATATCGGTTGTTATTTTTTTTTATGTGATAAATAAAAAATTAAAATTGTGTTACATTTTTTTGACTTGTCTTAGTAAATCATTATTTTTCCAAATAGTAAATACAACAAAAAAAATTCAGAACGGTGGGATCGGGCTTGATGGAGACTATTCAAATTGGGGTGGTGAGGAGAGTAGACGTTTTTTAATACTTTAAGAATATTATATACATTGGTAGAAAATTGGAAGTGATTTTATAAAAATCGATCCCATATTCCGTATTCCTAAACTGTACAAAGAAGCTTTTTGGTATCCAACCGTACTTTTATAAACTTCGTCAGTGGCCGTCAGTGTTGTTGGCGTATTATATGGAAGGCCAATTAAAATCCGAGTTAGCAGTATGTGTTTTAATCCACTAGACTAATATGCATGTGCATTTTAAATAATCACACTGACTATAATTTTCGATATGATCATTGCTCCGATATTTGCATCTGATATCCATTGATTGTACTGATTGACAAAAGAACAACATAAAACAATAAATACATTTCTTGAGTATTGAGGAGTGCTTCATAGTTTAAGATTCAATAACTACTGTGTCGAAAGTCTTCTATACTTGGTGCTTCTTGAAGTAAAGAAATATTGTTACTAAAGAAACATGAATTCATCATGTAATAATGTATTCATTTTAGCGATTGGACTCTTTACAACAAACGTTCATGTTGTTGTTGCGTTACTTCAAAGGAACCATTGTTTAGTTTATATTTTTTTTCAGACCACATTTTTTTATTTTAACAATATATGAATTTTGTTATAAATTTGTGTACTGCAAAGCATAAATATAATATTAGATAAAATATTTTTGTTATTGTACAATTAAAAAAAAAAAAATCAAATAGGTTTTTATATTAATCAACCAACGAAAACCGTAATCATAGTAAAACATTTATTATTTGGTTTTTAACCATTAATTAGTACGTACGTTGATACACGATTGGTTATTGTCATAATATAATTAGATTTTGGGTATCATTTGCTTTAATTATATGTTGCCATAAAAACACTGAGATTACTCTGGCATAATATATTGTAATACTTAATAACATATTTGAATAACTAAAAATCTGATTTGTACCCACCTGCTTAATAATGAAATTTTGTTTTAAATAAACTGGTAATTTAAGTGACACGCTTTTAAAAAATAGGTTTCTTAACCATTTAAATACTGGGACAAACTTCACGGGTATCAGCGAAACTGCTATTGACAACATTATTATGGAAATTATACTGAAACTACGTTTCTCAAAAAAAATAAAAGAAGTAGATGATGAATTTGTTGGTAAAATAGAAACCCAGTGACACTCAGGTTGATTTCACCTAAATATAAACAAATGTTGTAGCCAAGATTTTGTTTTCGGGGAGGACTAATCAATGATTTGCAATAATAAAAAAAATTACATTTGTACTGTAATTTAATATAAAAAATTATGGTTCTACCGTTTGTTTTAATGTAAGTGAAATAAACCTGATTTTCACTGGATTTTTTTTTACCAATAGATTGTTTTACATCATCATTGTCAATAGTGAATAATATTTTTGAGAGTTTTATGCTTTAATAGTAGCAATATATTTGTTATCCGCAGTCTTTATGTTTTAAGATATTGCTTCTAACGTCGTATAATTTTGCCATATCACAAAGAAACAATTTTTTAAAAAACACACCTGTATAAACTAAATATCCCCTATATTCATCATATAAGTGGTTTTATAAAATGTTAGTACTAAATAATATATCAGCACACACTCTGTAAAAAATGTGGGTTATGTTATTTCTTTAATTTTCGTCTAGCTTTATTATTGATTTTTTTATCGAAAACAATTCGATTCTCATAGTGACATTTGCGGTGTTAACAATTACACACACTTTTAGGTAGGTATCATGAACTTATATTATGTTCTAACATATTTACCTTCTTTACGGTTGTTGTTTTTTGAAAACAAGTTTTTTTTTAATGCCAAATTTGTATTTGTTATAATATTTGTAACAATAAGGTACTATCAAGCAAGCAAATTCAAACGTTAATAAACACAAAAAATAAAAGAAGGTACGGCCAAAAAACATCCGGTTTTCCATAAAAAAAAACATTAAAACTATAAAAATTGTATATGTACTATACGAGTATAATCGCATTAAAGATTAAAACTTAAAAAACGGGCGATGCAAACAGTCATATGTATTTTGTCTAAATAATCAAACTATACAAAAGGTATCGTAGGTTTTAACAGGTATTATAACTAGAGTTCAAAATGTTAGTAAAATGTGTAATTTTCAAGGGTTGTTTATAAAATAGAAACTTTAATAATCCTTTCATTTATACTACTTGAACTCTGGGACAGAGGCATTTTAAAGATCTAGAGGCGTAGAAAAATAATGTACATAAGTCTTGTTCAAATAATAAAAAATGTGCTTTTATACAAACACAAAAAAATTTTAAGGTTACTGATTTACAAATATAACGGTTTGAAAATACAACAGAATTTAGAAACATTGCCTACACATTTTATAAAAGCCATATCATATCAGTTATTTGATATATACAAGTATATTAAAACTCAGTTAAGTAGGTGAAAGGTCTTCAGAAATAACTATTAGATATTTAAATTATAATAAATTCGCTTCGTGGCTAATCTACAGGTGTCACATAAGGAAAAACTAGTTTAAAAATCTCTATATTTATTACGACACCTTATACATTTTTCACACATGGCATTTAAAGTGTTAAAAAGACTCACGAGGAATTGAAATTTGGATGAAACTCGTTTGGAATGAATTATTGAGGTTAAAAATTCCAAGAGTCAGAGGCCTCTCATAGATCTAAATTTGTAGTAGATAAGCAGAAAAATATTTTGCACGTGTACTTATTCTTCAAATAATAACATAGTAACATGCTTTCATATATGAAACTAAAAGAATATGATGGTGACCTACTTAGTCAAGTAGAACTAAGTATCCTACTTGTTTAATAAATAAGACAAAATATGTAAGCACAATTGTTTGTGTCTTAATATTTTAGCTGAATAAAAAACATTCAACCGAATAAATTTACTTTACCGGTCACCTTTTTTTGGTCATATTGTAGTGTTATTTACACTGATTACGTATCAGAAATCAGTAGAATTCCTTAGTTCAAAAGTTATAGCTACTAAAATGTCGAACTTTATAAGTATATAACAGTAAGCAGTTAATGCGGGGGATATTTTTGGATATTTGAGTCCGACAGTTTTATTAGAACCTTAAGCCTATTATTTTGAGGGATAGATTAGGTGAGGGAGGTTAGGTTCAGTCTCGGGCTTCTAGAGAAATTTAGTTTTTTTTTATATATTTAAGCTCTATGCTAAACTTTAAAGGTATTAATTGATTTTTTTTAACACATTATTTTTAATATATACAGTAAATACAGTATAAGTGTGTATGTATTGGAATAATTCATAATTATTAAGGGCATTATATAAAGTTTTGTATTCTCTTTACTCGTTAAAAAAAAAACAATGTTAGTTGGGTTTTTCGTTGTATATTTTATTTAATGTATAGTTCAATGTTATTATATTTCAACCTCGCTTTATTTTTTTAAAAAAAAAAAGTGGAAATAAAATCGATGATTCCTAAATTAATTTGGATACGTTCACCAGTGTAACCATAAGAAAGAAACCTAATACAAATAATAAAACGTCCAAAATATCAATATTAATATGGAAGTGATTTGAAATAAAAATTATTTTTTTATAAAATATTTTGGTTACAAAAAGCTAAAAAATAACAATATATTATAAGACGTTTGTGTAAACAGGTATTAGGTACATATTATGGGTTTGTCAAATGACAAAAACAACTTCTGTGTTTTTATGACTCACACGCTATAGCTTCGATTATTTTATTTTAATGTGAATTTTTAACCTATATCGAACAAACAAAATACATACGCGTATATTAAGTTTTACACTGAAATCGCTTTAACAGCAGCCATTAAAAATAATAAAAGTCATTTACGTTTTATATAACTGCAAAACATTATTCGAGTAACTTGTGCGTTGAAAAAATACAGTAATGAATTTTAAATTTTTATTTTTTTTTTTATATACGTTCGTCTGCATAAATATAGCAAATGCGTCAGTTTTCGATAACGATCGGGTAATTTTTATAATTTTCTATCTAATTAAATGATTCATTAAAAAAAAATTAATTACTCTATAAACCTGTTGAAAAATCTGATAGTAATATTTCGAGACACTAATTCCAATAATTTAGTGTTTACTTTGACTATTAAAATTATTAATGTACCAAATGATTTTAGCTACTTGAAGAATTTTATAGAAAGTTAGGTTCGTTATATCGTACAATTACCAAGTATAATGTACAATCATACTTAAGTGACTCAGAAGTACGCAAGGCCTGGCAAATGAAAGATTGGGAAGTCGAAAAGATAATTAATTCGATCTGGAGTACGTTAAATAATAATAATTCAGTAATGTATATTGTAAAATATATAACATGTGAAATATAAAAACTAAAAATAATTTTAATGTTGTTCGTAAATAATAATTATGGATAGGTCATAGGTATTAGGTTGTGTATTTTTTCTAAAATTTCTGAGGAGCATTTTTACTACTATGCCAAAAAATGGCCCCCTGAACATTTCTCTGTGATCAACTTGTTTGATAACGTTAGGTCAGCGGCCAGCTCAAAGCCCAAGTATGCCAAATCTAAACCGTCTAAGCCCCGACTAGTAGGAGTACCAGACGTAAAAAAATATTTAAAAGGCGTCTTTAAAGATATTTAGGAAGAACAAGTCATAAAAATATAAAACGCATTTGTCTTGTTTTTCTACAAATCGTGTTACGAAACAAATTTATAACGGTAAGACTAAATGTAATTAAATATAAGTAATACGACATATTTCAAGAACTTATTTTTCAACTCGATTTTAGGTTAATTAAAAACTGAACCAGCAGACAAATAAACTAATTGTTTTTAGGTGACTTTTGATATGTAATACCTTAAAAGGCCAAACATTATTCATAAAAACCCAATAATTATAAGTACTACCACTAAAATTTGTTACAACACAATATAGTTTGGTAAATTTTAATGTGTATACTTTTATAATGATTTCTAGAAGCACCTATGACAGAAGCGGTATTTATGATCTTAGTAAAAGCATTATTTACTAGTGAGGTAATTATGATTTTTTCATCCCAACATTTGATACATAAAAAAAAAAACGTATATCATTTAAATACTTTATAAAGCTAGTGAATAATATATATACAAACAATTTTATTTAAAAAAAAGAATAAATAAAAAGTGGGCTGCTGCACGTCATATTTTGTGTTGCTGGTCGACACAGCATACAGATTTTTAAAGTGAAAGTAAAAAAAAAAAAATTCTAGAATTAAAAAAAAAAAAAATTATTTAAATTATTACAATGGAGATATGAATTTAGTGTGGATAAATATGAAATCATGAGTATCGATGACGGTTTATTATAAACAAAGTGTCTTTTAAACTATTAAATAATAATGAATAGTAATAATTCGAGATACATTATTTCTATAATAGTAGTATTTACATTATATGTTAAAAATACAAATTTAATGATTTTAGCAACTCGAATACATTTATGATGAGGTAGAAAAGAATAGTGGAAAAAAAAAGAAATTATTTGGCCTTATTGTTGACAAGTATGCAGTTCAAGACTACTTATTTAATCATCCTTATGGTCTGACCATAAACGAAATCTTAAAGATAACTGAACACTTACCTGGTATGTTGAATAACATTAATTCAGTAATAGAAATTGTAACATATATTTTATGTAAAAGGTGAAATAAATTATTACTGATAGGTAATGTGTTTTTTTACATTTCTGTGGAGTTCTTAGAATAATTTACAGATGTCGTCTATAAAGATAGATAGGAAGAACTAGTTATACAAATGTAAAATTATTTTATTTTATTTTTCTACGAAATATGATAAAATTAGCCAGTACAGTAGGGTCGGGGCATGGTGGTGACGGGGAGGTCACAGGTTTACAGTAATTATTACAACTATACAAATAAATGCTTCGATAAGAATCAGTAGTTGGTATTCTCAAACCAGCCAAGTCCAAACCAAGTACAGTAAGAGTGTGTAATTAAAGTGAGGTGCAGTATTTACAAATTAACATCAAAGCGTTTAATATACAATGGTTTTATTACTTTTATATTGATATTAATTCCTTTAGACCTGTGACCTTTCTGGCCCCACAATGTTTTGATCCCATTTTACTTCGAACTCACTGTACTGGCTTACTCGGATAAAATCACTTTCAAAAAACCGCTTTGATGCTAATTTATCAGTTAAAACTTTTTGACAATCACATTATTATCTAGATACCTATTTTATAAAATAGTCACGATCGTAGATTATTAGCTCTGGAAAATTGATAACTAGAACTATTATAGTGTGTATTTTGTCAACTCATGTTATCTCACGAAATGTCTGTCAATTTTAAGTTACTTAATTAAATTTAGTTTATCCGCCAAAAAAAAGGAGCTCTGTTCAAGCCATTTTTGACTTAATAAAATTCATATTCAGTTAATCGTCTAGAGTTGACAAATTGGTTTTGGTCGATTAATGAAAATTGATAATTTAATCGTCAAACTGCGTCATATACATTTTACTCTATAATAAAAGTTACAAACAGAATAAAAAAAAAACGTTTTTGAAACTTTAAAACTCTAATGAGTTATTTTTTTCTTTCAAATTTTAACTTTGAAGCAGTAAACTTTTAACTTTTAGATAAAGTATTTATGATTTATAAAGTTGCTACTCGAAAGAATAAGTCCAATATTAAAAAAGTGTATACAGACACAAGCTAAACAATTGTAGCAATTGTAGGCAATAATAATAATTGCGACCAGTCATTTACAGCATATTAATATAGTTTGGTAAATTGTAATGTGAATATTTTTATAATGATTCCTAGAAGGTACTATGTCAAAAAAGAAATTCACAAAAAAAATGATTTTTGGACTACATTTTCTACAATACCGTTTCATTCCGTGGTATATTGATTCTTAGAAGATAGATTAACAGGTATCTTAAAAGTCGCTTAAAAATGTGGTTAATAACGATAACATATTGAGTCACAATAGCAAGACATTTTGTACACCCACAATCAACCCTTTTTTTTTACGCTGCTGAATGGTAGACTTAACACGCCGTTAAGCATTACTTCAAGGGATTACCTCCTACATCGTTTTTTGTGAAATCACACAAAACACATACAAGATATTTACATGAAAAACACAATACAATGTACAAATTTAACAAAATCGGAAAAATCCAGTCTTCTTGTTTGTTTGATCTTCACTCAGAATTACAGATGCTGCAGGACTTGCCGTCCCACTCATTTCTCTTTGGCTTCAGCCCCGTGTCGCAGCCACCACCAGGCACTATCCAGGACCAGGTTTAGCTGTCACTCTTCTGTACGCCTAACACTTTCCTCTCCCTGGACAGTGTTCTGGATGGCGTTCTTCCCGATCTTCTGGCATAGGATACAGTGAGGAGGGGCATTGCAATTTCTCACAATGTAGCCCTCCCCGTCGCAGGTTATGCATATTTTGGTCCCGTCGGGACCTTTGTAATTCCCTGATTTATGTCCGTAAGCATGACACTGGAAGCAGCGGTCCAATTTACGCGCCTGAAATCGGACTCGACACGAGATCATATGACTCTTTTGAGCAACTGGATTGAGGCTGCCTCTGTTAGTGACACTACTGCATTCTGTGCACCTCCGTAGTTGGGCACGAGTCGCCGTACCGCCATCTCTTCTTTATTTGCACCTTCTCTGCAGATTCCCGCTAACACATCGTCCACGTTTGTCAAGGCATTCAATGCCAAAGATTTCTATTTGTATAGGGCTCGCAAATTCCCGGATCATCGCGTCCTTGCCAATATCTTTTCGGCTTCTTTTCTACGCTTTGCAACCCTCATCGCCTTCCCTACCGAAAGGACGATATGGTCCACCTTAGTTCTTCTCATCCCGTCACGGATACGTTGATAGCTTTCCGGTCGACCCCGGCTGTAAGCTTCTTCACCTTATCCTCGTACGAAGGGTTTTCTTTTTTCAGAGCGATTACTACGCCCTGCTCCTTCCCACGATAAACCTTCCAACATATCGAAGTACAAAAAAATACAATTTTATGCTCATTACTGTTTTCTAAAGAGTTTTTTATACAGTAGTTTTATCACTTTTAACTATACCGAACAATTAACATTACAAAACTGCTGACTTCCCCAACCAAAGGATATGACATTTTATATAATTTTACATATATTGTGTAGTACTATCGCATCATACATTTTTTTTATATTATTCCAGGGCTACAAATTTACTACAACATCCTACCGACTTACATTAAGATATTTAATTTGTCTATACAAAAAATAAAATGTATGGTAGTATGCCATTAGGTTTTTTTTTTAAATGTTATTAATGAGTTTTTTAAAATTTTAAGGGGTTTTTGTTTTTTTTGTTTTAATCGATTACTGTACTATTTGTGTAGTTTTTACATGTTATATTTAAATATTAAAACTTTATAAAAATGTTAAATAACACGTTTTCTGCTTATTAAAAATATCGTCTTATAAATACCACGTCTTCGTTTCTGAAAACATGCATATATAAATACGTATAGTATTTATTTTTAAGTGTAGAGATATTGAAGATATTATCAAAATTGGAAAAATTAATTCCTTTAAGATTTAAGAGCTGATAGTTATGCCGAAGGTAGATTTAAAGTGAGGCTAAAACATATACCGTTTTGAATTGGACTCAGCCCCCACCTTTAACAAATAATAACTAACCCAATAATGTCCACATTTTTCTACGTCAATTTAAAGATAAATTCCTAGGCAAATGACATCATTACTAGTCTTCAATAGAAAACAATAAGCTGAGAGAGATCACAGTTAATATTGCACCCTACCGATGTCCACCTGAATTCCACCGGCATAACCAAACCATTGTCAGCCAAGTTAAGTTAGGCCACACACAGCTAATTAATTATTCATTTCTAATGAACAGAGAACCAAAACCCCTCTGCCAAACTTGCAATGTCTCACTGAGCATTCAGCATATACCTAATAATAGACTGCCCGGAATACTCATCAGCTAGAAGTCAACACACACGACATCCCAAATACACTAAAAGATGCTCTCGAAGAATATAATGTACCTACATAAAACCCTTTTATTTGGTTTAATCGGTTTTTCACTAAATATTTTTCTTTTGAGTTATGACACTTTTTTATGCAGACCGTACTGTACTAGCAGTCTATTATTTGTAAATAATATTTTTAAAAAAAAACCAGTACAGTGGGGTCGGTGCATAGTAGGGATGGAACATAGTTGGGTCGGGGCATATTGGGGACGGGGAGGTCACAGGTTTACAGAAATTTTTAAATCTGAAAGTGATAAAATCACTTTCGAAAAAACGCTTCGATGCAAATCGGTAGTTAGTATTTTCAAGCCAGTACAGTCCAAACCAAGCACAGTATAAACCAGCAAAGTTAGAAAGTCTTAAATGAAGGTTCTGTATTTACAAATGAGCATCAAAGCGTTAATTTGAAAGTGACCGCACTTCTCCTCCCATCCTAACATTTAATCTAATAATACGGTTTGTTAAATAAAAAATGTATATATATATATATATATACTTAATCACTCAATATCTCATAGGATTTAATAAGAAATAAAAATAAACTTTTTTATATTGTTGTTATACAATGTGCTCTCAATTTTTTACAATTTATTTTTTAGGAGTTTTAAAGTTAGGATGGGAGGGGAAATGCGCGCAGATAAAAATAATACTACACTCCAGCTTTCCTCCTGCCCTAAACTTGAAACTTCAATAACTTCAAAAATAGTTTACCGAAACTGGTTATCGACCAGTCAAAATGTTTAGTACATAATTCTCAATTGAAAAGTTAATAAAATATATAAGTTACCATTTAAGTTTCTAAGTTTGTTATCAAAAAAAATAAGTTGGGTGGGGGGTAAAAACAAAAAAAAATTGTGAAAAATTGAGATCACGTTTTGTAAAAACGTTATAAAAAAAAATTAAATTATTAATTAAACCCTGCGAGATATTGCGAGATTCATGATAATAGAATCACCCTGTATATACTCAAGGTTAAATATTAAAAAGTAATTTTATTTACAAGTTAATGCACTTTGATTTCTCAGCGGCAAACTGCATAAATACCACAAGAATGAGTTTGGATTTATATCTAAAGAAAAACTATTTATTAAGCATCAGTTTGAAAAATTGGCCTAAACACAATTTTTCGAAAGTAGGTTTTCTTGTTTTTTTTTTTTTTAAATAGCCACACCGCGTTACCTAGCGTGTTAAAATATCGAATATGAAACTAGCCCGTTACTGATATAAATTATGTTGGGAAAATTGTGGTGGGTTTCAACATCACCCGTGTAATGAAATATAATTCGAATGCAGCCGTAATTAACATATATATTTTTCAAAGTAAAACAATTATTGATAAGTGTACATAATATTATTACTATACCATTAAAGAATCAGTGAAAACAATGTTTCGTTGTACCGTATTTTTTAAATTTGACTTTTGAATATTTTGCATTTTTATAGGTACTCGCATACTATATTCCAATTATATAGTATGGTATAGCTGTTGTAAAATGTTTAGGCAATATTAAAAATTCTGTTATTTTTTCCAGAATAAATACCTAGATCATATCTACAGTAACCCAATAAAATCCACTTCGATATAATTTTGGGGCCTCTACACATGTGTATATTCGATCGAAAACAATTGTTTTAAAATTTAACCGTACTATCTAGCGCGTAGTCTGGTAATATTTATGAAAACATAAGCACATTTTTAAGACTTGTTCAATGCATAATTCGAAGTACATTTTTAATGGTCGTTTTAAAACTTATTGTACAGATGATAACAATGTTTGTTGAACAATGCATTGTTAATAATTTGAAGAATACTCCATATATGGATATTGAGGAAAAGCTTATGGGAAAGGGTTTATAATGGTTCTTTAAGATTTTTACTATTTATCTGTTGAGCTATTACTAAGAATGAAAATTATTTGTTGAAAAGTTTTATATTGCCCTTTATTTAAGTTCAAATGTTTGCCTTTCTTAGTTCGTAATTTATATTACTCGATTGTAAAGATTAATGTGTTTCATATAAATATTTTTAATTTAATATAATTAATATTTTAATATAAATAGTTTTTATATTTCTTAAAAATAAAATGATTTTTCGCTGTAAACATATGTCTGCTTTATAATGCCTTTAAGTAGTAAAAATACATAATAACTTGTTTTCCTACATACAAAAATGGCTCACGTTAAGGCTATAATACTAGTACTGAAAAACATTACAATAATGTAAAATATGTTTTATATTATTATTATCAATAAATATTATTTTTCTGGTAATGAGAAGTTTTTGTTTGTATTCTACAGGTTTCTGCTGGTTGGTGCACTCATTTTTCACTTCACTCGTTTAAAACATAGAGTTTAACAACAGTGGAAAGAAAATCAACGATTCCTAACTTAACTTGGGTAACTTCACTAGTATAACCATATGAATGATGCCTATTATAAATAACTCATATAAATAATATTAATAACAATAATAAAAAAAAACCGTCCAAAATGGCAAAAAAAATAATTTTTCTATAAAAACGTTTGGTTTACCAAAAACTAAAAAATAACATTTTGTTATAAGACAGTTGTGTAAACAGGTATTACCTACATATCGTGGATTTGTAAAACGGAAAAACAACTAATTTTCTTTTATGACTCACACGCTATAACTTCGATTATTTGATTTTATATTTTAATGTGAACATTTAACCTATATCTAACAAACAAAATACATATGCATTTATTGCACTGAAATCGCTATAATAGCAGCCATTACAAATAATAAAAATCATTTATGTTTTAAACAACTGCAAAACATTATTCGAGTAACTTGTGCGTTCAAAAAATACAAAAATGAATTTTAAATATGTAATTGTGTTTTTATATACGTTTGTTTATATTAATATAGCAAAATATGCATCAATTATCGAAGATGATATGGTAATTTTTAATTATTTTCATCTAATTATGTGATTTATTAAAAAATAATTAAACCTATTAAATATTACTCAAGACACTAATTTATGTATTAAAAATAACAATGCTATGATTTTAGCTTCTTGATAGATTATATAGAACGTTAATAAGGGAAATGGGGAGAGACAAACATTATCCTAACCATATTACCAAGACTGTAGTTGAATCATACTTAAGTGACCAACGAGTACGCAATATATGGAAAATGAGGGATTGGGAATTCGAAAAGATAATTGATTCCATCGCCAGTTGGAGTACGTTGAATAATAGTAGTTCAGTAATAGATATTGTAAAATATATAACATGTGAATTGTGAAAACTTATAAATGTGGTTACTTTTATAATGATTTCTAGGTGGACCTATGAAACATTTTGAGTTTGTAGCATTAGTAAAATCATTATTTACAAGTGAGGTAATTATGATTTTTTTTATCTAATATATGATACATTAAAAATCAAAAATTATAATAATTAAATTATTTTTAAGCCTAGTGAATAATATAATAGTAATTACCCGAGATATATTATTTCTATAACACTAATACTCACAGTATGTATTACAAATACAAATTTATTGATTTTAGCAACTCGACTACATTTTTGATGAGTCACATATTTATTGTAAGAAAAAAAATAAATTCTTTGGTTTTCACGTGTTAACAAAACGCAAGGTTGACAAGCAAGCAGTTACAAAATACTTATTTGATCACCCATATGGACTAACTCGAGAGGAAATCGAAAAGCTAACTGAACATTTGCCTCGTACGTTGAATAATATTAACTCAGTAATAGATATTGTAACATATTTAATATGTTAAATGTGAACAACTATTGATCACTTTGATGTCATACATAAATTATCATTGATAGGTAGTGGTTTTTTTTACATTTCTGAGAAGTACTTACAATATTATACAGAAGTCGTCTATAAAGTTAGTCTGGAAGAACCAAGTTATAAAAATGTAAAATGCTTTTATCTTTTTTTTCTAAATATGATGCAAAACAGCCAGTACAGTGGGGTCGGCGCAAAATGGGGACAGAGCGTAGTAAGGTTAAGAGAGAGTGGAGACAGGGGGTAGTGGACACGGGGAGATCACAACTCTAAAAACTATCGTACTCGTATGAGTTTTATTTAATTTTAAACTTTGGAGAAGAGAACTTTCTCAAATTTTAACATTTAAATACAATTTGTGGTTTATAGAGTTGCTACTCGAAACAATTGGTTTAGTATTAAAAAGGTTTATAGAGACACAACAAAATGTCCACAACATTGTAAAACCCATATTTTAAAATAATTAGACTAATTTTAATTAATATTGAAATATTATTTTATGGTGTTCCTCATGGCATTTTTTTTTTTGGACACAATTTTAGATTATTTAAAAACTAAATAAGCGGAAAAACATAATTATTGTTTTAAGATGGCTTTTGAAAACTACTGCTATGGTCAAATATTGTACATAAAAAGGCAATAATTTAAACTGCGACCAGTTATTTTTTTACACTGTAATATAGTTTGGTAAATTTTAATGTGAATACTTTTAAAATGATTCCTAGTTGGTTATATGTCAAAAGAGAAGTTCTTAAAATACATGATTTTTGGAGAACATTTTCTACAATACAAGACGAGCCTAACACTGATGGACTATTGCAGATGCTAGGCAAGTAATTGGTTCACCATTTACCAGTAAATTTTTCATTTCTTTATAATATATTGTATTGGTTGTTAACTTTATTTAATGTGACAAATAAATAACATCGTGCCGTTATTTTAAGTTAAAGATTTAAACATTTTTTTGGTGCTTTTCGAAAAGGGAGGAATAAACTTTTTACATTAATGACTGAATTAAGTGTATATCAGGTACGATATTTGATCTATGTAGACTTGCCACGTGAAAAAATGTGTAGAGGGTTTTAGAAGATGTCGTGAGTCCAGGCAAAAAAAAATACATTAATGTAAAAACATATACGTTCCAGAGTAGCAAATTTCGTTGAAAAGTGTATACTAAACATAGTTTATGTATATTTAGTAGTAAAATCTCTTAATAAAAACTACAATTGATGCATTAAATACATAAAAAATATCTGTAGATCTTTAGCTGAACTCTGCAATATTACTATATCGATTTATATATAAACTAACAAATCAAACAATTACCAAAAAATACATTCACTCAGAAAGAGTTGACATGTCTTTTTTTTCAGCTTTTTATGATTTGTGACCGAGGTCCGAAAATTTGACTGAAGGTAGATCTAGAGCAGAGTTTTAAAATTAAAAGAGAAACGGGGGAATTTACCCTTTGATTGTGGTAATTTTCTTGTTGTTATGTTAAACGAGAGAATAGAGGTAAACGGTTAACAGATAACTGAGAAATAGCTTTAATATGTGGTTAATAACGATTACTCATTGGACACAATAACAAGATCACGATCAACCCTAAACATATTGAAATAAAAAAAATACTATTTATGGTCATTGCTGTTTTCTAAAGAGTTTTTTTTAAAGTAGTTTTATCTCTTTTAGTTATACCGAGCAATTATTCTTAAAAGCTGCTGACTTCCCCAACCGAAGGATATGACATTTTATATAATTTTACATATTGTATTGTTATCACATTATACATTTATTTTCACATTAATATTTCAGGGCTACAAATTTACCAAAACATACTATCGTCGTTCACTATAATATTAAAAAATTCAAACTATTTAAAGTATTTTATTTATGACTTTTTATATGCTGTTAACTATTCTGATAATTCTAAAGGATGTGTATGTGTGTGGATATTATTTTTGTTTTATATCAAATACTGTGTTATTTGTGTGGTTGTAAATGTTGTATTTAAATTTTAAAACATCCTATCGACGTTCATTACCTATATTAAAAAATTTAATGTATTAAAATTATATAATTTGATTATTTTAAAAAAAACTTCAAGGTAATATGCTGTTAGCTTTTTTAAATGTTATTATTTAGTTCTCAACATTTTAAAAGGTTCCCGAAGGGTTATTTTATACTTTTTAAGGCGCATAAAAACGTTATTTTTAGATTACTTTTAGCTTCGATGCAAAGCGAGAAGGTATTGGTTTTACTCTGATGTGGGCTTTTTTTTTCGCTGTATACACTGTAACTTTTTTAATACTAGACCAATTTCTTCGAATAGCAACTCTATAAATCACAAATTTTGTCTAGTTTGTACTTTGGGGGGGTAAAAGTTGAAAAAGTTTAAGCCTTCACAGGCGAAAGTTGAAAAAACAAAAAAAAAACCGTACGAGTTTTTAAGTTAGAACTTTTACTGGCTATAGTATCAAGAAAAAGAGTCGGATCGAGATGAAATGTATAAGAAATATTTATTTGCTATGCCCGCGCACGTCAGTTTTGTCAAATTCAAAATATACCCATTTCTTGCCCCCCTAGGGGGGGTACAAGTTTTTTTGTTTTTCGGGGTTTTTAGCCGTAATTTTAAAACTTTTGGGTTGAAAATTTGCCAGTAGTTGGAATTTATATGTATCCATAACATATTAAGCGGGTGAAAAATTCGGCACAACAGTTTTTTTTTAATTGCCGGAAAACCGTGTTTTCGCACATTGCGTATATTTTAACAAAAACACCTAAAATCTTTAAAAAAAATTGATCAAATCATTAAAACAATTTTATTTATATCTATGCAGAATGATACTATTAGGTTTTGTGCTCAAGTACCACTTTTGACTTTAAGTTTACACAAATTCAACTTTTTTTTTTTTTTTTAACTAAAAACCCAGTGTACCAGATGTGAGAAACGAACAGACACTAAAAACTATCAGTTGGTAACGTCTATCCGTGTTAGATTAGGTTAGGGCCCAATGAACGGTATCATAATATTGTGTTTATTACATGATATCACAGGCGACTAAATCGTGTGACTGATTATAGTAGACACTCGATTCATTGGGAAAAAAACCTTCCCGTGTACTTATTAAGACACTTAATGATTCTGATACGACAAAACCACTGTCGTTATCTCGTTATTTTATAGCCTGCGTTATATAACCTTACCGAAGGTTAACTATGAGTATTTAATGTCCAACTACCTGCAAACAATGAAGGGGACTGTTGTTTTTTGGATTCAGATTAAGTGTTGGTTTTTATGCAGTATACCGCCTCAAAATGTTTTTTTTATTACACAATTTTTTTAAAGGAAAACTAATGTTTTGTATATTGTTATACTGTTATTCATTTAAAGAGATTCACGCTTGATTTTTTAAATTGTCTAATATTAGATAATCTGCTTCGTGCTAATTTTATTTTTTTAGTTTATTAACTTGTAGCTCTAATTTTGTAAAAAATATTTTATTATTTTATTACTATGTACTATTACTATTAAGATAAATTTTAATAATAATTAAGTCATAAATGATAATACTTTATTTTATGACTAGATCAAATCTCGTGAACATTTAGCATCATGATACTGCTCCTATGCTATTATTAAAAAAACACAATTTTTAAAATCTCCATAAAAGGTTATTGTTAAATAACAGGCAACAGCCGACCGCTAGTGGCTATACACGTTAGTAATATTTAACTAATAAGTAATAAATGTAGGTAAAATTTATTGTTTTCTCTATCACAGTACCAGTATACGATTTATTTTAATTTAAATGTAAGAAAATCGATTTTTCTTTAGAAAATAACAAGAAATTAATATACAGGATGAGGCAGTAAAACGGCGATTTTCTTATGTATTTAAATGGTAAAACCCGTTTCACTATCCCACCCTTTACATTTTAAGGATCTATGAAAAGGTTTTTTTAGTTGCATTTTATTTTGTACATCGTCAATCTAGTAAAATAGAAGTATAATATAGCTTTGAAATAATATAATCTTGGAAGTATAAATAGTTTGTGTGAAATTGCTTTAATGGAAGTATATAATACATAAATATTAATTTTATTGAGAATAAGCGATTATAATTTAAACTATGGAGTACAAACGATTGAAACATGAATCGTCGACCATTCCAACAAAATATAACAAGACATTGTATATGTGTTATTTCGTCCACTGAGTTTTTGCAAAAAAAAAAACCAGTACAGTGGGGTCGGGGCATAGTGGGGACGGAGCATAGTTGGGTCGGGGCATATTGGGGACGGGGAGGTCACAGGTTTACAGGAATTTTTAAATCTGAAAGTGATAAAATCACTTTCGAAAAAACGCTTCGATGCAAATCGGTAGTTAGTATTTTCAAGCCAGTACAGTCCAAACCAAGCACAGTATAAACCAGCAAAGTTAGAAAGTTTTAAATGAAGGTTCTGTATTTACAAATGAGCATCAAAGCGTTTATTTAAAAGCGATTTTATCCGAGAGGACTAGTACAGTAGAGTATTGGCATAATGTAATCAAAGCAATGAGGAAACGGAGTGGTCACAGGTCTACAAGAATTATTATAAATAAAAGTGATAAAATTGAATAAAATCGCTTTTAAATAAACGCTTTGATGCTCATTTGTAAATACAGAGTCTTCATTTAAAACTTTCTAACTTTGCTGGTTTATACTGTGCTTGGTTTGGACTGTACTGGCTTGAAAATACTAACTACCGATTTGCATCGAAGCGTTTTTTCGAAAGTGATTTTATCACTTTCAGATTTAAAAATTCCTGTAAACCTGTGACCTCCCCGTTCCCAATATGCCCCGACCCAACTATGCTCCGTCCCCACTATGCCCCGACCCCACTGTACTGGTTTTTTTAATCTACTTTTTTAATGATGCATATGCTATAGCCATGATTTTTTATTTTTGTTAATCAGTATTAATTTTCAACCTATTGACTACATAAACACTGAATTGTGAATTGTGATTGGAAATTCCGAGAGACAGAGACTTTGTCAGGAATTGAAATATTCCCAGGGGCAGAGGCCGCTAAAAAATCTAAATGTGTAATAAAGAAGTAGAAAAATAATGTACACACGTATTGTTCAAATAATAAAAAAACATGTTGTCGTACTTAAGGCAAAATTGTATAGGGTACCCGAAACGCAACGGGTTGATATCTCATAGTATAAAAACTCTTAGGGAAAATTATTTTTCAATAACTGATTAACACCTATAAGATAATGGGTATCTTTAAAACGATGACCTAGAAATTCAGTTTTAAAAAATATTTTATCATCGATGCTAATCTGAGAAGTTATTAATCTTTAATTGAAATTATTTTTTCTTTACACTTATTATCACACCAGAATCTTTTTAATAAAAGTCGAAGAAGAATTACCTTCCATCAACATACGGTTGACCGGGCCAAAATAAGTTCTGCCGATGCCTAAGGGTGTATAATACAGGTGTGGGAAGTATGGGAAAGAAGGGATATTAAAGGGAATGGTATTAAGAATTTCGGGGCACTCAATTTTGATATTTGCAATATATACTCTTTAGGCAAACTGGTTCGGGATATCCCAATATGACGTATCTTTTTTCGACTGCTAAATATACAAAAAAATCATTATTTCTTAAATTTTCTAATTCAAATTAAACTGTACATTGTAAATCGGCTAAGTTTTCGAACACATTTTTTAAATGCATGTGTTTTTGTTGTATTTTGTATATGACATCATCAGTACAATACTAAACTATTGTTTAACGATATTATATTTTAATCTTGCTTCGTTCGTATAAAAAAAAAATAGTTTCACAACAAAAACGTCTGGTTTACAGAAAGCTAAAATATAACATGTTTTTATAAGACGGCTGTGTAAACAGGTGATAGGTACATGTTTTGGGTTTTTCCAACGGCAAAACAACCACTGTTTTTTTTAAGATTCACGAACACAACCACGATTATTTATTTTAAAAGTCAATATGTATTTCCAATCTATTGACCCAAAAAAATTGAAATCGCTAAAACAGCAGCCGTTAAAAGAATAGGAATCATTTTAGCTTTATACAACTTCAATACATATTCAAGTATCACACCCGTTGGAAAAAAAATCACAATGAACTTTAAATATTTTGTATTCTTCTTGTGCGTGTTTCTTTATTTTAACACAACAAATGCATTTTCTGATAAGGTAATTTTGAAATTTGTTTATCTAATAATACGGTTTGTTAAATAAAAAATGTATATATATATATATACTTAATCACTCAATATCTCATAGGATTTAATAAGAAATAAAAATAAACTTTTTTATATTGTTGTTATACAATGTGCTCTCAATTTTTTACAATTTATTTTTTAGGAGTTTTAAAGTTAGGATGGGAAGGGAAATGCGCGCAGATAAAAATAATACTACACTCCAGCTTTCCTCCTGCCCTAAACTTGAAACTTCAATAACTTCAAAAATAGTTATCCGAAACTGGGTATCGACCAGCCAACATTTTTAGTACATAATTCTCAATTTAAAAAGTTAATATAACATATACATATACATTACCATTTAAGTTTCAAAAGTTGCTATCAAAAAAACTAAGTTAGGAGGGGGGTAAAAACAAAAAAAAAATTGTGAAAATTGAAATCACATTGTATTACAACAATATGTAAAAAAATATTTTAATTTCTTATGAAATCCTATGATATATTGAGTGGTTCATGATAAAAGAATCACCCTGTATACATTATAAATATACAGCGTCGTCATACCGGAAGTGATGACTCATCGTCAATACGTTTTGTAAATTTTAACAAAATGTTTTGTAATGGAATTCTAATTTTCAACATTATTATTGCCTTCCTAGTATTAAATTCTTTAGAGTTATTTACATTTTTTAGTAATTTTACAGATTTGATGCTGTGTTTAGTGTCCAATAAATGTTCCAAAAAACAGGAGATTTGTGTACATCTTGGTTTTTAATGTTCCTTATGTGTTCTTCAAACCTAACCCCAATATTTTGTTTTGTCTTACCTACATAGCATATTTAATCACGTCATTCTTCACATTGTATTTTATAAATCCCGGATTTTTTCTCTTCTCCTGTTTTATCTTTGGTACTACTTAATAAAAATTTGAAGTTATTACTTTTAGATGCAACTAGAGTTATACCGTAATTTTTAAAAATGTTTGTTAACCCCCTTGAAATACCTAAAAATTAAACCACACCCGATCTTATACATTTTTCATTGTCTCTCCTACTAATCGTGCTGGCTGTTCTAACTTCCCTTGACCGTTTGAGCTTATTAACTAGTCTAAAATTCATATTTGCATCATATCTATTAAATTCAGCTATTTCAGTTAATAATTGAAGTTCTTTATCAGAAACATTTTTTAACTTAGGGATGTTGACTAATTTTATGTTGCCAACTGTGATGTGAATTATTCAGAATGTATCTAAATGTGTGCGTTTTATTACGATAAATCTCAGAACCTAAATTATTGTCCATTCTTTTAATTAGTAAATCAAGGAATGGCAACTTTCCATCGATTTCTTTTTCATACGTTAATGAAATAGAAGAATAATGATAATTTATATATTGAAGAAAAACACCAATATTGAAATCTTTCTCTATTATAGCTAAAATGTCAACTACATACCTAAATCAAACCTTTTAAAAATTATTATTTCTACTTTTAATACTTGTTGCAAACCTTCTCATAACAACTTCCGCTAAAAAAGTTGATAATGGATCACCCATAGCTGTGCCTTCATTTTGGGCAAAGAACCTATTCTGTAATTGAAATACATTTTGACTCATACATAATTTTGTTAAATTTATTAATTCATTGATTTTATCTTTTCCAATATTTTAATATTGTATACCTACAATAACGTCTTATATCGGGATTTTTGGCGGTGTGAAACTTATTTTTAAACCCAGCTTTAGTGTATCAACTTCATTTGTAGAGAACTTAACATCAGAAAAACTGATAACTAAGTTATTTTCCCATTCTATTGCCCAGGAACTACTGCTACTGTTAACTTTATTGTCCCCCCTTCTTATTTGTTCTGAAATTAAATTTTAAAATGTATTATTTAAAGTATTTAATTCAACCTCATATTTATGTTCGATCACACAAAACATTTTTTCTTCAAAAATGTCCCAACGTGAACGATGTAAATACTTAGCTAATTTTAAATGGATTTGAAATACTTGGCTAGCTTGCTTCTATTACGATAATGTTTGGCTATTTCTAGTTTTAAGAATTTATCCTGTGCGTAACCTATAGATTTGGAAAAATTAATATTGTTATTTGACTTCTGAACAATCTATCAAATTTCGGTGTGACTTTAAACTGTATACATTTTTCTTAAAAAAATAAGTATTTGGCCTAATTAACCGTCTCTTCGTCTTTGTTTACATGAGTGTATTATATTCTATAATCCTACAAAATAATATAGAAGTAATAATATTCGTGACGCATTAATTCTATAATAGTAGTATTCACATTTTGGATTAAAAATACAAATTTAATGATTTTAGCAACTCAATAAACTTTTTGAATCGGCAACGGAAGCCTACCCAAACCCCCGAGGCAGACAATGTTTAGGCATTACCCGAGAAATGATAACAAATTACTTATCAGACGAAGCAGTATACGTGAAACATGGAATATCAAAACCGGAAGCTAGTCACATAATTGAGTCGATGTGGCGTACGTTGAATAATAATAAATCAGTAATATATATTGTAAAATATGTAACACGTGAAACGTGAAACCTAATGATCACTTTAATGTCGAATCTCGGCCACTGGCGGTTTGTTCCTCCGGGCGGGCAACTGCCTGGAGAAAAAAATGGCCACCTGCACCTTTCTCTGGAACCAAGTTCAAGTTAGAAAGAACAAAAAGTTACAAAAATATAAAACGCTTTATATCTTGCTTTGACTAATCATGTTACAAACAATTGCATAATAACGGCTATACAAATTGCATTTAATACTGAAATATTGATTTTACGACATTACCTAAGAATTTGTTGTTTAAAAAATAAAAATCGGACGAATAAAATGATTGTTCTTCGATGACTTTTGATATTTAATACCCTTAATGGCCTAATATTGTTCATTAAATGCAATAATAATAACTGCAACCACCCCTCAATTTGTCACAGTATAATAATTTAGTTTGGTAAATTTTAATGAGAATATTTTTACAAAAATGTCTAGCTGTAATTATGACGAGAACAGAATTTAAAAAATCAATAACATCAAAATTAAGTTATGAGGTAATTTCGAATTTTTTCTATCTAAATATGTGAAACATTAACAAAACAATATATAACAATTAAATACTCTATAGACCAATTGAATAATATCATAATAGTAATAATTTGAGATACATTAGTTTTATAACTGAATTGTTTACATTATGTGTTAAAAATAAAAATTTAATGATTTTAGCAACTCGTCAACATTTATCAAGATGTAAAAAATAATCCAGAAGAAGAGGCAATATTTGGTTTTATCCCGTACCCGAACCAAAGAGTTACCAAGCTTAAAGTTAAAAACTACTTACTTAAGAATCTCAATAAGTATGGACTAACTATTATAGATCTCGAAAGGATAATTCAACCCCTGTCGAGTATGTTGAATAATAATAATTCAGTAATATATTTTTTTATTATGTGAATAACGTATAATAACTAGATAAATTATTATTAATAAGTAGCTTGTTTTTTTACATTTCTGAAGAGTACTTGAAATATTATGCAGATGACCTAATATTTCACATAAGAAGCAATACTAATAATTTCAAACAGGCTATTCCTTACATTATAATATAATTGGCTAAATTTTAATGTAAATACTTTTATAATGATTTCTAGAGAGTCATATGTCATGGAAAACATTTATAAACTTAATTTTGTTAATGTGAGACTAATGTATACGCTACCAGCCGGGTGTGGAGTTAAACATTTGCAGCCTCTGGGCAAGTAATATGTTCACTGTTATACCATTACATTTTTCGTTTCTTAATAATATATAATTGTTATGGTTGTTGGCTTTTTTGTTTTATGATAAACAAAAATAAAAATTGTAAAATAATTTAGGCTTGTCAAAATTAATTATTAGTTTTCCAAATAGTAAATAGAAAAAGAAAATTCTAAAATAGTTCGATCGGTCATAATAGATAACTGAAGGTTATTACATTTGATATAATTTTACATAGTGTATTATTTTCGCATATTAATTTATTTTTTATATCAATATTTCAGGGCTACAAAATGGCTACAACATACTATCGTCGGTCACCATATCATTCAAAAATTCAAACTATTTTAAGTATTTCGTTTATGACTATTTAAAAAATAAAACTAAGGTAGTATGCAGTAAGCTTAATTTTTTAATTTTATGGATTAATTCTCATAATTATAATGGGCGTGTGTGTGTGGGTTATTTTTGTTTCTATCGAATTCTGTACTATTTGTTTGAAATGGAAATATTATTATAAAACATAAAAACTTCATAAAAATGTAAAACAACTCGTTTTCTGTTGATTAAATATATATATAACTATATCTAATTATGATTAAAGCTGGATTAGTGACTATATCTTTTATATTGAACCTTAGAGGTATACTTTCTATATTTAGAAGTGAACCACTGGGTGAATATAACTAGCAAGTGGTAAGGCGAAGCCTCCAAATAAACACACAAAAAGAATTAATACTTTGAAAGCAATAATAATAACAAAAAAAACCTCATGTTTCATAAAACACAATTATTATCGTATACCGTACAATGAATGTAAAATTAAACGCAACGATTTTCCCTTAGTCTCGACTGAGAGAATCCTCCTAGTATTATTTTTCATTTGCCTTAAATAGTAAGAATAGTTGCTATGGTTTTGTTTATGCTACATAAAAAATAATGTGGTTCATTTGTACGATATTTTATTGAATTAGCATAATTGTCAAAATATTATTTACACTATGAGTGCTTAATTTATTTTCTTATATTTTACTACATGCTACAATACAAATATACAAAAAAAAGTATTTTTATTCAACTGTAGAGCCGAAAATAGTATCAAAATCTATAGGATCTTTGCCCTTTTTTCATGGTTATAGGTTTATGTTGAGAAATATTATTAATTTTATTTATTATAACTTCTAGGCAGAGTTCTTTATTTCTTGTTTTTTTAGCTTCGATGGGGAGCAGAGATGCTATTCGTTTTACAATGATGTGAGCTTTTTTTATATCTGTATGCACTGTAACTTTTTTAACACTGGACCAATTCCTTAGAGAAGCAGATCAATAAATCACAAATTTTTGTTTTAGCTTCGATGCAAAGCGAGAAGGTATTAGCTTTACTCTGATGTGGGCTTTTTTTTTCGCTGTATACACTGTAACTTTTTTAATACTAGACCAATTCCTTCGAATAGCAACTCTATAAATCACAAATTGTATCTAGTTTGTACTTTGGGAAGGGGGGGGGGGGTAAAAGTTGAAAAAGTTTAATTCTTCACAGACGAAATTTGAAAAAACAAAAAAAAAACCGTACGAGTTTTTAAGTTAGAACTTTTACTGGCTATAATTTCGAGAAAAAGAGTCGGATCGAGTTGAAATGTATAAGAAATAATTACTTTGTATGCCCGCTCACGTCAATTGTGTCAAATTTAAACTATACCCATTTCCCACCCCCCTAGGGGGGGTACAAGTTTTTTTGTTTTTCGGGGTTTTTAGCCGTAATTTTAAAACTTTTGGGTTAAACATTTGACAGTAGTTGGATCTCATATGTATCCATAACATATTAAACGAGAAAAAAATTGGGCACTACAGTTTTTTTTTAATTGCCGGGAAACTGTGTTTTCGCAGATTTCGTATATTTTAACAAAAACACCTAAAATCTTTAAAAAAAATTGATCAAATCATTAAAAAATTGTTATGTATATCTATGCAGAATGATACTATTAAGTTTTGTGCTCAAGTACCATTTTTGACTTTAAGTTTACACAAATTAAATTTTTTTTTTTTTTTTACTTCAGTTCTTTCTGGATGATTAAAATTGAGAACTGATATTAAATTCGTAATCACCGACCCCAAAAACATATAATTTGACCACTTTTGATGTCTTTTACACAAAAATCCAGAAAAATGTTTTAGCTTCGATGCAAAGCGTGAAGGTATTGGTTTTACTCTGAAGTGGGCTTTTTTTTTCGCTGTATACACTGTAACTTTTTTAATATACAACATATGTTGTGGTTCTTGAGAGACAAAAAAAAATGAATTAAATTTATAAAAAAATAAACACATTTTAACGGATCTTTTAAAATTTATTTGAGCATATCAATACATATTATTATTATAGTATAAGTAATATGCATTGTGTGGTCTATAGCAGTTTTGAGTTTGGCATCATGGAATTATTTCATTACCATTTCTGAAAAACTAAAGTATTATTAGTTTAACATTATATTAAATATATACCTATATATATATTTTAACCCCTTCATGCATGACTTTTTTTTTTCTCCAAAAAAATTGTACTGATTCTAAAATATATCAGGATTATGGGAAAAATATTAAAAAAATTATTTGAGCACAACTTCCCCTTAATTCTCCTCAAAGTTTAATTCGTGCCTAATATGGCACAACGCGCACCAAATGTATGTTTGTGCCACTTATGGCATCATGCATTAAAAAACACAACTTTTGTTTGTGCCATTTCTGGAACAATATGCACTCAAAACAAATTGTTGTCATAATTGGTATTCATTTTTTGGCATATTTGTGGTATATATATTATACAAGATAATTAAAAAACATGATTTGTGTAATTATCATTTTTTTTTTTTTAATAATGTAAGTAACAAATTATAATAACTTTTTATGCATGTTGTCCCATATTGGGCACACAATAAGTTTTTGTTGTATTTCAAAAACTATTATACTTAAAAAACTGTTCTTACTTTTAAAATATTTTCTACAAAATTTCCTACAAGGTAGTAATTTTTTTTTTTTAAATTCGGTAGTTTCAATTTTTTGTTATGATAGCATGAAAGAAATAGTTTTTACCCGACGCAGTGATAATATTTTCAGTTGTTTATTGGTCATCTATAATTCACAATTTTAATGCTAGTTGGAGGTACTTGACATCAGAATGGGTCAGTTTTTTGTGCCAAATTTGGCCATCTATACAGTTATGTCATAAATTCATTTCCAAAGCAACAAATAACAAAAAACTAATTTGTGCCGTATACGGCACAACATGCACGAAGGGTTTAATACATTTCTAGTATTCAACTAAATTTTCGTATTTTCAATTATTGTCAATGCTATTATAGGTACTGCTGTCTTATATTATAAAACTACATTGTATTTTTTACTAAATATAGTTAAAAAATAAATTAAAAAATACCTATTCATATTTAATTAATCGTTTTACGGGACTAATTTTTATTTAAATTAGTGACAAAGATGATAATATATTATTGTAAAAAAAGTTGTTATAAAGAAATCAATAAAAACTATAAAATCATAAAGATATTTTAGAAGGAGTCTTAGTAAAAGTGTGTCTAATAATTATACAAATCAAATTTATACATGGAAAAAAACTAATAAATTACTAGTTAGACTATTACTAAATTAATAGTTTTTTTACCAAATATTAAGCTGATAAAAGAATTTATACAGTTATACCAGCTAGACATTTATTGTGTTCCTATAATAATCATAATTGTAGTTGGTCCAACTATGTATTTTTTCTGTGTTATGCAACAAAAAATATTTAAACTAGTATAAAGTATTGCAAATTAGATTTGGTTAGGTTAAGAGACCATTAGTTTATAGAATGCTCATGTCACAATATAAACATATTATTATTTTGATTACATTAAACTAAACTCTTTTTAAAACAACATCTACTTCAAAAGCTTCTGGTATTAAATTTGTCACTTTAAGTGTAAGCGTAAAAGTTATTTTCGGTAAATGGAATAATACACATTTATACTATACATATATTATATGCATACAACAACTATTAGAAACGAATTGGTTAAATCCAATCGTTAGGGTTGTAGTTTGAGATTTTCATATTGTATTTAAATTTTGCAAATTTGGCGTAGCTAAAAACTTGCCATGGCTTGGTTAACAGCGGAGCTGTTGGTCTTGGCGACAGTCTTGATGGCTTTGCCGGATTGCACTTGTCCGACGACAACGATGTTCATTGATACCTTTTCTGCGCCCATTTTTGGTTTTTGAGTTGGTTCTTGGAGAACTTGCAAAGGAAATACTGAAATAACGAAATCAGTTTTACTATCACATATAACAATATTCGAACAATAGTATTACATTATTACACAAAGAAAATATTGCCGTTTAGCACTTACCAAAGTATAGATTTTCACAAAACAACGTGTTATGCTTGATCTGAAATGCCGCACACCTATTTATACAAAATATATTTGAATTGGCTGATAACGCAATCGATATGGCGTGGTCTCGTTACCGTCACCCGATCAAGTGGCGCCACATTTTCCGCGTTCAAAGTTCGACACGGAAGACGGATTATGCTAGCTACTCACAATTACACACTTAATTGTGGTCAACAACAAGTGCTAATATTCACAATAGCGACGCAAACAAAACATATTTATTTCAGAAAAACAATAACGCCAAATGCTTAACGATTCGGTAGTTAAATGTTGTTGTATAGGTATCGTTAACAAGCTATTGCATTATGTTGCAGTAGACATCGTCAAATTATGTAAATATCTCATGGAGAAAATTTTTATTGAAACGTAACAGCAAAATCACTCTAAAAGGTTTTTTATAATGTAATGAACGATTAAAATATCGATTGCTACAGATTAGGTTAGATTATTGAAAAGAAATATTATTAACAATTTGTTGTTTAAAAATATTGAACAACAATAGCTGTTCTCTACAATAATAATATGCAAGGTCTGCAGTATTGCCGGAATTTTTTTAATCCTTGCACTTCCACCGACAAGTACTACATGATCTATAACAGTATTTTTCGATTTAGCATCAGTCATCGCTCTTTCTACTTGCTCAAGAGTTAAATTGAATAAATCTCCACAGAGGTTATCAAAACAAACAAATGAAACCATTGTCTGGAAATCAATTCCATCGTTTAACGCATCAATAGAGTCCATGAGTTTGTGCAAAGATCTTTTGGCTTTCTCCGTAAACGCCTTAGAGCTATCGGGCGGCCCAAAACATCTTTTATGTTACTAATCTATTGTCAAAAATCTTCGCCCCCTAAATAAGTATCACCAGCAATAGCATTCTATGAACATCAAATTTTTCTTTTTCTAAAATATATACATCAAATGTGTTTTGGTCGACCTCTATCTATAGGGTGGCCATTAAAATAAAATAAAAACACTAGACTGAAGCGTTCGTTAGAAAGTGATTTTATCATTTTCTTTTACTTAGAGTAATAATTCTTGTAGACCTTTGAACTCGTAGTCCCCACTATGGCCCGACCCCACTGTACTGTTTTTTTTTAAATTTTAGGTGTGAATCAATAAAACACATTTTGTTTTTTTTATATTGCCTTATCGCTTAGTTTAAAAGATACATACGTTCTAAAGTAAAATATTCAGTTGTTTTTTGTTCGTTATGGTTTTTTTTATACTACATACTAGGTCGTAGCTGTTTAGAACTTGTTGTTGTAATTGGGTCACAACGCAGATGTTCTTTTAGTGTTTATTTTCAGCTATTAGTTCTGTACTACGTATAGTTAATCGAAATAAAGAAAAACAACTCTTTGTAAGAGTTATTATAAATCAAAGTAATAATATTCCACAACAAAAACCAAACCGTGAAAAAATGGCCAAACTACAGACCGTCTCCCAAAAAAGTCAGCCTATCAAAATAGTGAAATCTACATTATGGCCGAGTCTACTCTTTCTTTAGTCCATAACTTTACTTCACTCCTACTTTCATGAACAACACTGCTCTTTAGTTTTTATCACATAACACTTAGCCAGTTTCTGCATGAGGCATAAAACATAGATAAGGTGTTCTTGACCCAACCCGTTACAAAAATTACATTTTCACACTCATGTATAGATAGATTAGTTACAGTGCAATTTGTGCACTATTTAAAAACATAAAATACTTATGTGGAAATTAAGTATCAACTGTATTCATCATATAATATGTTTTATATAATGTTAGATTTACAAGGTAATTTATCACAATTAGTACATAAAATGTAATAAAATTATTTATGCACACTGAGACGAGGTACAAAATGTACATTGTATTAAACTAACATTTTTATTTCTAGCTAAATTTGTTAAATAGTACAAAAGCAAACGTTACGTTTTGTATCTTTTTTAAAAAAGTGTATACTAATACAATATTTATGGATTTTTTTTTAAGGAAAAGAAATTGTTTTTGGGTCATACCTTGTTTTATTATAAATATTTATAAACGTTTGGATTTGCTTGCATGATTGTATCATAGATATTGTTACAAATACATATTATAGCGAACATATTTTTTTATAAAATTCAACAATGGTATTTAAACAAAAGTTTTTTTACCTACGTATGTATTATGTTCTAGTTGATAAAATTTTTTTATCGTGTTCATATTTTCCGATCTCTTAATATATTAATTTAATTCGTCTTTGGTTTTTTATTAGTCGTAGTTAAGAAAATAATATTGTTTTAAATGTTCTATATAATCAAATAAATGTAATATTAAGTAATAATTATAAATGTTTGAATTAGGACACTTAAAGAAGAAAATATTGTTGCTTAATGTACTGTCTACTTAGAAAATACAATAATCTAGGTTTATAGTGTTGAAGTCACTTTTTAGATTTTTTCGTTATAAACATAAATGTTGACCATAACTCTTAAACCCTGAAACTGAGAATAAAAATTGAAAAAAAAAAAAAACACTTTCACCCCCCCCCCTCCTATGGTGGGCGCAGGGTTGATGAAATTTAGGTTTGAGTTAATGTGTAAACATAGGCATAACTCATCAACATTCTAAAAAAGTTGTTCAGCCGAGTCTGCAACCACGAAAGAGCATTTTCATGTCTCGTTGAAGTACCGAATAAATTTAAAATAGTTGTGGAATTATAATTAAAAAAAAAATTACATGGAGCTTCCAGTTACAGCATAAGGCCAAGGAGATAAAAAAATTATGTACAATCAAGTTTCTGGCTAAAATTGTAGTGTTTATTATCTGGCCAAAAGTAACTTAACAAAGATAATTAAATTATTTTGAATTTATTATTTAGTTCTATGTTGAACGTTGAACGTACAACATATCTTATCTTATCTCATATCAGGTAACGATTTTTTTGGTAACACTTTTTTTTGGTTATGTACCGGCTAATTCTCACCCCTATCTCCTACCCCTATCTCCCGTCTCCAACCCATCTCCGCGTGGTAACGCTTTTTTGATAACGCTTTTTAGGTAACACTTTTTTCGTTACGCTTTTATGGTAACGCTTTTTTCGGTTATTTGCCAGGGTTAAAACATGAAAATGTCAAAAATATTGACTGATTTCGACCGTTTTTGTGAAGATATAACAAATCAAATTTGACGGTTGAATAACCGGTCAAATCGTTCGAGGATTTTCATTTAAAAAAAAAAAAAACGTTGACTATAGATTTAGATATATAAACCTATTTTCAAACTAATTTCAGTCTTAGTGTACAAAACTGTTATTTGCTATAATTATTGAAACATCGGGGTTCTACGGATATGCAAGAAAATAGTTCAAACATTCGAATAGGTACCTAAACAAATAACAAAACAAAATACGCTAAAAAAACACATTATCTTGTTAAACAACGAGCCGTCAATTTTTGTATGGTATTCTTTGTAAATTTACTCTATACAAAAATATTATATTGTACCGTACCATTTTATAAAACATAATAGAAAAAAATGTATTATACACGAGTTTAATTTTCAAAAAATGGTAACTTTGTAAAATTTTAATATTAGACGACCTTAGAACCAATATCTATAATATGTAACATATTTTGACATTTTCATGTCTTAGCTCTGGCACATGACCGAAAAAAAGTGTTACCAAAAAAGCGTAACCAAAAATAATTAATAACGAAAAAAGCGTTAGGACATGGAGATGGGGTTGGGGGTGGGAAATGTGATAGGGATGGAGGTGGGAATGCCATGGTGGAACCCCATGGGTTGGGGGTAGGAGATAGGGAGTAAGAGAAAGGAGATAGGGGGTAGGAGATAGGAGATAGGGGTAAGAGATAGGGGACAAAATGTATTCGGTAATTCAACGAGGCATGAAAATGCTCTTTCGTGGTTGCAGAATCGGCTGAAAAACTTAATAACTACAGAAGTAGTCAAACATTCCTAACGGCTAACTTAGGTAAGTATGCCAGTGCGACCATATGAAAAAAATAACATGTTGTTATAAGACGGCAGGGTAAACAGATAATAGGTACATCAATGGGCTTGCCAACCGGCAAAACAACTACTGTATTTTTTTTATGATTCATAGGCCATAGCCACGATTATTTGTTTTTAAATTCAATATGAGTGTTTAACTTATATTCAACAAACAAAATACATATGGGTTTATAAGTTTTACACTGAAATCGCTAAAACAGCAGCCATTTATAAAAGAATAGGAATCATTAAAGATTTAAATTCCTGTATACCTATTCAATTGACTTACGCATCAAAACAATTTCATAATGAGTGTTACATTTGTTAGTATTTTTTTATACATGTTTCTACATTATTGTACAGCAAGACGAATTGTTGGAATTAAAGATGAGGTAATTTTGAATTTATTCTATCCAACTATTTAATTCTTAAAAAAAATAAAGTTTATTTATTAAACCTATTGAATAATAATAATTTGATCACATTGTGTACTCAAAAAAAAAAAATTTTGACATTGTATTGTTCTTACAATGGTTTGTATTTTTTTTATACTGAACATAATATGATAGTATATTTATATTTTATTAAATTATTTGATATAACAATGACGCTCCTTGGGGCAAGAGTACAGACACGTTTTAAAACAAGTTAATTAATTAATACAAATAAATACTAGGAACAAAAATCACTAACAGACTCATGCTGAATAGTTCAAAACAAACAAGCCCATTATTATATAATACTATAATAAACATATTTTCATTACCTATTGACTGTTGATTTACTTACCCATAGCAACTTATAACAATAGTAATTTCCCTATTTTGGGGGTTGTCCATAATAAAAAAGAAAAATTTGACTACAAATTTTTGTGAAAATTGTACGTTATGGTTCCTCTCTAGATCTACCTCTGACCTAGATCATAGATTCAGTGACTGAAATACTGTATTTTTCTTATCCCTGTATATTATAAAAGTACCTAATGTTCAAACAAAATCATAATAATTAAAAATACACCAAATATCATAATAATAGTAATAATAATATGATGATAGTTAATACCTATATCATAGAAAACTATTTCAACTATTTTGAACCTACTGTGTTCGTTTTTCCATGTTTTTAAACTTTTCAATGAAATATATACAGGTATTTTTAAACTTTTTAATCTCTACTTCAGAACGCCATGATTGATGAACTTATTACTTCTTAATCATTTTTGCTCAGAAACAATGGTGAAATTTGAATAGAAAAGTTAATAACAACGGAAAATTCTCTTTTTTTTTACACAAAACTATTTCAACTATTTAGATTTCCTACTATGTTTGTTTTCCCAGTTTTCCAACTTTTTTAATGATACATTTATTTTGGTAGAAAAAAATGTAGAAATTTAATAAGAATATTACATTAATATTGTTATAAATTATTATGTTTGCTTACATAATATGATCACATAGCTTACCATTAGGTATTTTTAAAACTTTTTGATCTCTCTTTTTTCCTTTAGAACTCCATGAATAATAAACTTAATACTTCTTAATAGTTTTTGCTTGGAAAACATTATGTACTGAGAAAAAAGCATTTTACATAACTATATTTATGTAAAAATAGAAATGAAAACGTTGTCGAAAACTATTAACGAATTAGGAATCGACTATTTGTAATAATATCTATAATTGTCGAGCTGTAATACCTTTTGGTGTAGGCTAATTAAAAAAAAAATAGTAATAATCGACCATATTTTTCTTATAAGTTAAAAAATATATACTAGGTGATTTTAACAAATACTGACTATGTCGACTTTCTAATTACATATGGGGTATAACATGTACTTAAATATATTTCAATTGAACATTAATGATAAAGTAAAAGAGTAACTGTGTTAATTGTTGTAATGTACATGTCGCCAATGGAGAGTATTAATTTAAATAAAATAAATAAAGTTGATGGACTATATTCAGAATGTAATTCAATAATAAGTCATTAACACACAGTTTCTTATTGTGTTATTTACTTAAGGTTCAAAGTTCCCTAATAATCAATTATCGTAATTAACGTTGTCACGTTTAAATGTGCTTACCAAATAATCAACTGTCATATAAAAAAAAAAATTGCCAAATGAATGATACAAAACAGGTATAAATAGAAATAAAAAATGTATATTCAAAACCAAATAATAAATTATATGACTAATAATAACAATATATTTATGATACAAATAATACCAATATCAAACTATCGATAAAAATAAGGCTGCAGAGTACTAACCCGCTTGTTAAAACAACATAATAATTAATATTACTTACAATTAAGTTTCTCATAAATGTGCCAACGTTTGTGCTTTTGTTAGATGTTATTTAAAAAAAAAAAAAATTCAAGCACGATGTATACTTTTAAATTTAATAAACATTTCACCAGCGTGCATGCGTTTATTATGTCTTGTGAGGTCGTGTTTTCGAGAAAACGATTTCGAGCACACCAAACATTTATAAGGCTTTTCGCCAGTGTGCACGCGTTTGTGTAGTGAAAGAGAGGATTTTACAGAAAATTTCATTAAACACACATTACATTTGTAGGGTTTCTCTCCTGTATGCACGCGTTTGTGTTGTTCAAAGTGGACTTTTTGATTAAATGATTTTGAGCAAACGTCACAGTTGTAGGGCTTTTCATCAGTGTGCAGGCGTTTGTGTTTTGCGAGAGTGGATTTATCAGAAAACGACTTTGAGCATACAACACATTTATAAGGCTTTTCGCCAGTGTGCGCGCGTTTGTGTACTGTAAGAGTGGATGTATCAGAAAATGACTTCAGGCACACGTTACATTTGTAGGGCTTTTCGCCAGTGTGTACGCGTTCGTGTTTTGTGAGGTAGGGTTTCAGAGAAAACGATTTTGAGCACACAACACATTTATAAGGCTTTTCGCCAGTGTGCACGAGTTTGTGTACTGTAAGACAGGATTTTATAGAAAATGATATTAGGCACACGTTACATTTATAAGGCTTTTCCCCAGTGTGAACGCGTTTATGTACTGTAAGAGAGGATTTTGCAGTAAACGACTTTAGGCACACGCCGCATTTATAGGGTCGTCCAATGTTGCCAGTGTATCCATCAGTTACTCCAACAGTCGTATGATTGACACTACAACAAAACGATAAACAATAACGTTTTACAAAAATTTATTCTTGTCACAGTTATACGCATCAAATCATTTGTGTTTATTAACATGTTTTCGGCAGCCGCCCGATCTGGAGAAGTTTTTAATTATTATTTATATTTAATTTACTAAAATTAATTTTAATTTTAATTAATATTGAGCGTGAAACTTACAAAATTTCATTACTTATTTTTTGCTTTAATGAGGATGTATTGTTCTCAAACTGACGTTTTTATTTCATTACTTTTTTGTGAGTCACAATATCTTTGTTAATTATCAATGTGTAACTATGGCGTAAAATTTTATAGACAATCGATCATCCCTAATCCTATCATTCTAATATTAAAAATTAAAATTTGTTTTTAAGCATCTTTACGAACAATGCATTTATCGATAATTGTGTTTCTACCATTACAGATACGCATCGTGGCTTTTATTTGAAAGTGAATTTATCACTTTCAGTTGTAATCATTTATATACACCAGATAATAGACTGCAAATTAGGCAGTAGGTACTTAAATAACGAGTGGCATAATGAATAATATGATCAATTTGTCTTACGTGATATTATTTTCAACGTCTTGTTTTCCAGAACTTTGCTGGGTTGTTGAGTGCGCACTATGTGAATGACTAATGTGCCAGGCCACTCTCCTTTTGGTCTCGAATGATTTTTTACACATATCACAGACAAATGACTGTATCTCCTCCAGATCGTTTTTTGTTGTTTGTACATCCGACAAACTTTTTTTTTTAATTTTAATCACAGATTCGAAATAATTGCCAACCCCTAGGTCGGTTTCTTCTTTGACTATAGTTTCGTTGCACGTTTCTCCGACACTAAAAAACAAAAATAAACAAACTCAAAACTGTAATAGAAAATAATGGCTACGATCAATGAATGTTAACATAGCACTGTGTACTAGTTGCTATCAGTGAAACTGGTAAGAGCAATTTCAAGACTAGGATCAATTATTATAAAAATGTCCTACACACATTTCTGGAACTTTCAGCAGGTTTAGTAAATATTTAAATGCAGACAAAATGAAATATGTAAAGTTTTTTGACACAACACTATTGGCTCTTCATATTTTTTTTGTTTATTTAAATTAATTTAAAACAAAAACTTGTTTATTGCCCTGTCCGTTATTCCTCCGAGCATAATGTCGTGCCAACAGAAAAAGTACAGTGACCCTAATATTACATCAAAATAACAATATAAATTATTTGTAATTTAAAAAAGTCATTACTAGTATGAAATCCCGTCGAATGTTTTATAACGATAATTTTGGACCGTTCCGCAACTATTATATGATTTTTCAAAGCAAGTCAGACTTGGTTTCATCATTAAGGCTTCGATAATGTTCTCTTTCGTATCTTCATTTTCTTCATCTATTCTGTTCATGGGACAGCTGTTATAATCATCAGTTTCTTCTTTAATTTCAACTTTAATTTTCTCTTCAGTAAATCTAAAAAATAAAACACATAATATGGATTTTAACTATAAGAGTTTCTAATATATTTTTTTGTTTTAGATTTGTAACTGAAAATACTAGGATATTCAGGGGTGGCCAAATATTATTATTAACTAACATTTATTTAAAATATTTGATTTTAAAAGTTATATTACTCGTACGAATTGCCATCGATCGTTTTTTGTTGCTCATTGTTTTCTTCTTTTTCAATTATGGATTTACAGTAATAATCATCCGTCTCACCTTCTTCAATTTTAATTCTTGGCACATCTCCTGTTTCATTAAGTCTAAAAACACAAAGAACAATATAACAAATTAGGTTGTTAACTTTAAATGTATATTTTAAGTAAAGTATTAAACTACAAGTGTTAGCCTCAGATTTTTTTTTTCTATATCAAAAACTGATATAAATTATCTATATCCATGATTGGCATTGGTAAGACATGATACATGAATATTTAAATCAAAACCTAATCGAACAAAACATTTACTTGGACTGCTGACAAATAAAAAACAATGAGAGTACAAAAGAAACTAACCTAATAAAAATATATTGTTTTTTTAAATTTTATTATTTATTTAAAATAAATTACAAACGCCTAGTTATCTGCTCTAGCTACCTTTATCATGTTATAGTTTTTTTTAAATAAAATGTATTTCAAATCACGTTACTTATAAGAATCCTCGTTTATTGTTTTTTTATCGTTGTGGGTTGTAAAACAACTCTTATATGTTTTTTCAATGTTACTCGGTTTTGATTCTTTCACTAAGGCTTCAGTAAAGTGCTTTTTTGTATCCTTGTTGTCTTCCTCTATTTTGATCAAGGTACCGCAGTTATAATCACCCATTTTAATTTGAATTCTTGGCTAGTTTCGCACTTCTTAAACTCTAGAACACAAAGCATATATCCAATAATTAGCATAATATCTCATAATGTATATTTAAAAATGACTCTAGCTGAAGTTTAATCTTATTTAAATGAATCAATGCGAGCGAGACGTCTTAGTAAAAAAGTCCTAGATATATGACCAGCAACATATTTCCATTAGTTTACCAACTTGTTTGACAAAATACATAACAACAGATCTGTAGACTGTAGGTAAATTACTAATTAATTAGTATTTTTTATTAATAAGAATAAATACAAATTATATAATCAATGAAAATGTTTGTCGGTACTTATTATTATTTAGATATTATGAAGCCGCTTCCAAGGATACGACCCATAGACGTGAATACACAGTTGTGAAATTACACACTTAATACCTACCAATTGTGTTTTTAAAATTATATTTAAGTTCTTGTCAACACACAACGACGACACAACTTTTCGAAAAATCAACAACGAGCGCTTTAGATGAGAGTTGTGAATGCAAAAAAGTTACAGACAACAATCTAGTTGATAATGGTGTTTATGCGTGTGCGACAATTAATGATAACAACCAAATGTATTTACCTTCACTCCGTTCTACCTCTGACCATTCGATGGCCGCTGTTATCACACGCATAAACATCATTATCAAGTAGATTGTTGTCTGTAATTTTTTCGTCTCACCCAAAGTGATCCTTATTGTTCTTTTAAAATTATAACATAATTGTGTGTTTACTGTTCAAATATTGCTAAAAAACATATTATTATTAAATGTTAAACTATGTTTTTACGTCCATGGAAACTGTCTCATAATGGCTTAATAATAGTAAGTACCGACAAACGTTTTTATTTAATATATAATTTTTATTTATTCTAATGAATTTATTAGTTAGTTATTTACCTTCCGTTAATGGATTTGATATAACGTATTTTGTTAAACAAGTTAAATTATTCACATACATTCATTTTTTAACTTAACACTTTTAGCGTCAAAAGCACTATCAACGGTCGTAGGGATGATAACACTTCTAGTTTACAGCTCAGCAAGTGCTACCTTTTTCTAATGTAATAAATTTACTTGTTGATCACAAATAACGCATTGGAAATGTTTTCTATTGACTTATTTTCAAGAAGAATTAAATTTTTTTCCTTTATAAATGTTTTTTTGTAAAAAATTAATACCAAATTTTAATTTTTTGGTCCAGTAAATATGTGATTTGTTTATTTACATTAGTAAGAATAGTATTTTCTTTAAAAAGTATGGTGAATTTTTTACTGACTATAAATAATACAATTTTCTAATATTTTAATCATTCGTCTCATTACGGGATCAGCCTTCTAGTAGTGTGAATCACTGGTAAAACATCTAGGGCTTTTTAGGCCCCACTCATATTTATTTAAATATACTTACACTGAGGTCTCGGGCTAAGGTCATTTTGATGGATTAATTATAAGTTCTTATCTTAATTTTTAAAAATAAAGTTGTATTTTAGAGTTAAAGAAGTGAGAAACTAGCTAAGGATCAAAATTAAAATGGATGATTATTGCTGTGAGACTGTGATCAAAATAGAGGAAGAAGATGAAAATAGGAAAGAACAAATTACCGGAGTCTTAGTGGAAAAAACAAAACCGAAGAACATTGAAAAATTATATTATAATTGTTCTACAACGACCAAAAACAAACCTCAACAAAATATTAATGGAAATCCATAAAAGTAATGTAATTTATAATTAAAGAATTTGAAATAAATTTTTTTAAAGAATAGTAATAAAAATAATAATAGGTACTAGTTAAGGTATCAATGGGCATTCCATGGTGAATAACTAAGTGAATAACTAAGAGTAAACACCAATATTATGTTTTTTTTTAATCTAACTTTACCTAACCAGTCTAGTTCCAAGCAGACCCTGACCGAACCAAAAAAAGCGTATTATGTGCTTTGAGAAATATATATTATTTTACAATATACTAATGGCAAAAATGGCAATAAGCGAAACAGAAAAAAAAAATTTGGTTTGTTTAATGTTACTATTTTATTTCATACTTAAGTAAGTCATCTCATTAAACGGAAGTGCAACAAATTAGCTACCTCCCATGAACTATTAATTATTAATTACTTATACATTTAGAGGAAATAATTAAAATGCTTAGTAAGTTATGCCGTATAAGGCTACAAAAAAAACATTGTAAGTTAACAACCTAATTTTTTTTAATGTTCTTTGTGTTTTTAGACTTAATGAAACAGGAGATGTGCCAAGAATTAGAATTGAAAAAGGCGAGACCGATGATTATTACTGCAAATACATAATTGTAAAAGAAGAAAAAAATTAGCAACAAAAAACGATCGACAGCAATTCATACGAGTAATATAACTTTTAAAATCAAATATTTTAAATAAATGTTAATTAATAATAAAATTTGGCCACCCCTGAATATCCTATAAATTTCAATTACAAATCTAAAACAAAAAAAGGATTACATACAGTTTTTGTATCAATATTTTGTAATAAAAAAAAAAAGATTACTGTATAGCTTTGATTTTTGGTAAGGACTTTGCTTTACGTATGAAACAATAGTACTCTTTCTTTATCATAATTACTGGTTGTAAAACACTCTACGCACCCCTAGAATTTCTACTGCAAATTATGTTAATTATTAAAATGTATGTGTTTTGCCTACATTTGACTTGTATAATTTTTACAAACGACCATTGGCAACGTGTTTGATTTTTGGGAACACCCACTAATTTATTGACATCTATTGAATGTACCAATTAACCAACAACATTAACGAACATAATAAATAGTCGGCTTAACTACATGACCGCTGAAATTATTACATTAGAAACTTTTATAGTTAAAATCTATATCATGTGTTTTATTTTTTAGATTTACTGACGAGAAAATTAAAGTTGAAATTAAAGAAGAAACTGATGATTATAACAGTTTGAACAATATAGATGAAGAAAATGAAGATACAAAAGAGAACATTACCGAAGCCTTAATGATGAAACCAAGTCCGACTTGCTTTGAAAAATCATATAATAGTTGCGGACGGTCCAAAAGGTTCGTTATAAAACATTCGATTTCATACTAGTAATGATTTTTTTAAAATACAAATAATTCATATTATTATTTTGATGTAATATTAGGGTCACTGTACTTTTTCTGTTGGCAAGACATTATGCTTGCAGGAATAACGGACAAGGCAATAAACAAGTTTTCGTTTTAAATCAATTTAAATAAACAAAATGTTAAACAAAAAAAATTTGAAGAGCCAATAGCGTTGTTTCATAAAACTTTACATATTTTATTTTGTCTGCATTTAAATATTTACTAAACCTACTGCCTAATTCGCAGTCTCTCATGTGGTGTATATAAATGATTACAACTGAAAGTGATAAATTCACTTTCAAATAAAAGCCACGATGCGTATCTGTAATGGTAGAAACACAATTATCGATAAATGTATTGTTCGTAAAGATAATTATATGCTTAAAAACAAATTTTAATTTTTAATATTAGAAGAATAGGATTAGGGATGATCGATTCACTATAAAATTGTACGCCATAGTTACCCATTTATTATTAATAAAGATATAGTGACTCACAAAAAAGTAATGAAATAAAAACATCAGCATTGGCGAACCAGTCAAGATATCCAAATGGGAGTAACCGCAAGGCGTGTAAATACTCTAAATATAATACCCCATTCAAGTTTTAATAATTTTTTTTTAAATCATCAGTTTATGAACAATATCTTCTTTAAAATCGACATTGTTACTAATAAATAATAATAATATATAAAAATGATTGGCGCTTGATCTGTTGGACTGTCACTGTGAAAGAATAATGGACTTTTGTAAGTTTCTCGCACAATAATAATTAAAATAACAATAAATTTGAGTAAATTAATTATAAATAACAAACAAAAAATCGTCCAAATCAGCAGACGGCTGCCAAAAACATGTTAAACAAAAAAAAATTGTTTGCTGCGTAATAATATGTTTTTGTAAAACGTTATTATTTATTGTTTTGTTATAGTGACAATCATACGACTGCTGTAGTGACTGATGGTTACACCGGCAACGTCGGACGATCTTACAAATGTGATGTGTGCTTAAAGATATTTTTTAAAAAATGCCACTTTGAACGACACCAACGCGTGCACACAGAAGAAAAACCTCAAAAATATTTTGTGATAACCTTTTTCAATAACTTAAAACATATTGCAAAAATTAAAAAAAATGTCAAACAAAAATTGTTTATGACATAATTTTCTATTAAAAAGCCCTCTAACAATTTTATTTATCGTACATAATATTACACATGTAACGTGAGCTACATGTTACATATTATTTTAGCTTCGGTGCGGAACTGAGAAAGTATTGTTTTTACAATGATGTGTTTTTATTTTTTTAATTTTATTTTTGTGTCTGGACCCACGAAAATATCATAAACCCTTTCCCGTAGATGGGATAGAATTTTTTTCTTTATTTCACTTTTTAAAGCAAAGTTTTAGAGATTAAGATCTGAAAATTAGACCGAAGGTAGATCTAAAATGGAACTATAACATATACAATTTTCTCAAAAATCTGTATTCAATTTTTTTTTTATTAAAAGGACGCCACACCGGCCATTTGTAAGTAGTAAAGTATAGGCAATTTTTCGAAAAATCTTAATTTAGAGTTTGAACTAAAATGCATACTTATTAATACAGTAATGAGGATACTTTGTGATTGACATTTTTTTTGTCAGACTATCACAGTCATTTCTATAGGATATATTACAATTTTTTCCCTTCAAAACTGCTTTGCGCGAATTTATTTTTCTCATGCTTCATATATAGTTAAGGAAAGAAATTCATACATATTATTTATGACAAAATTATCTGTGTTCCATCATCAGTATTTTTTCGATATACCTAATTCAACTAACACTGTATAATTTTTAAAAAAGTCAAAAAGTCCTTTCTTAATCATTTAATTGTTCATTAACTGGTTAAAATATTTAAAAAAGGGCGATGGTAGAACACAGACAATGGTGTTGTTTACCTATATTATGTAAAAATGTGGTTTCTTAGTTTTTATTATAGCCTTTGTAAAATTAATCCGCGCGAGTCGGGATTTTTGAAGAAAATAACGGGTGTGTGACGCCCTCTTATGGAAAAACATTAAAAATAGGGTAAATTTACACTTTGGCCGTAGTGAGTTTCTTGGTTGCTATGGGTGAGTGAATTAACAGTCAACAGGTAATGAAAATATTTTTATTATATTGTTAATTACGATATATGGGTAACTATGACAGTACATTTTTATAAACAGACGATAAACCCTTATCGTATCCACCCTGCACAAGACTAAATATTAAATTTTAAGTACATTATTGCTGGTCCCACGATATCTTCTAAACCGCTATAACTGGTTTGAACATACAATCCACAGATTCGCATCGAAGCGTTTATTTAAAAGTGATTCTATCACTTTCAGTTATAATAAAATCTGTAAACCTGTGACCTCTCCGTCCCCACTATGCCCCGACCCCACTGTACTGGTTTTTTTTAATGTTGTCTTTTAGTTTTAAATCATTAGTATACTACCATTTTATTTTCTCAGTTAAGAACGTTTTAACGTAAGTTGTAGCATTTGCGAGATAATATTACAAATTATTGAATATATACAGGGTGATCCAACTAACGTAAGACATTCATTTTCTCTGATAATATGAATATTTTGAGTTTTTTTTCCCCCAATCCTTATAAGCCAAAAAAGGAGATTTTCGTTTTTTTTAAATGGCAACATATGTTTTTAATTACATAAATGTATACACAAATACATGACTTGGTAAATTTTGATATTTGCATATTTTAGGAGAAAAAAGTGAAAAATGTTCCTTATGAATAACATTAAAAATAATACGCAGGGGCATAGGGTGGGCGCTGTGGAGACTTCAGCTGCCACGCGGCATCTGAGGTTAAGCTGTGTCCGTTGCTGCTTGATCCAGAATGGGTGACCACCCGGAAAAATGTTCATTATTAAAAAAAACTAGAAATAAATCTCGGCCCACTCCGGTTATTAGACAAAAAGATTTGATTTAAGTCTCTGATTTTATGATAAAAATTTCAGAAATTTAAAACTGGTCGAAATCGATTTTTTTTGAAAATTACCTTTAAAAAAAACCAGTACAGTGGGGTCGGGGCATAGTGGGGACGGGGAGGTCACAGGTTTACAGAAGTTTTTAAATCTGAAAGTGATCATCAAGCTCATTTGTAAATACAGAACCTTAATTTAAAACCTTCTAACTTTGCTGGTTTATACCGTGCTTGGTTTGGACTGTACTGGCTTGAAAATACTAACTACCGATTTGCATCGAAGCGTTTTTTCGAAAGTGATTTTATCACTTTCAAATTTAAAAATTCCTGTAAACCTGTGACCTCCTCGTCTCCACTGTGCTCCGTCCCCACTATGCCCCGACCCCACTTTACTGGTTTTTTTTTTTTGCAAAAACGTAATGGACCAAATAACACATATACAATGTCTGTTAAATTTTGTTGGAATGGTCGACGATTCATGTTCCAATCGTTTGTACTCCATAGTTTAAATTATAATCGCTTATTCTCAATAAAATTAATATTTATGTATTACATAATACCATTAGAGCAATCTCACACAAACTATTTATACTTCATAGATTATATTATTTCAAAGCTATATTATAGTTCTATTTTACTAGATTGACAATGTACAAAATAAAATGCAATTAAAAAAACCTTTTCATAGATCCTTAAAATGTAAAGAGTGGGATAGTGAAACGGGTTTTCCCATTTAAATACATTAGAAAATCGCCGTTTTACTACCCCATCCTGTATATTAATTTCTTGTTATTTTCTAAAGAAAAATTGATTTTCTTACATTTAAATTAAAATAAATCGTATACTGGTACTGTGATGGAGAAAACAATAAATTTTACCTACATATATTACTTATTAGTTAAATATTACTAACGTGTATAGCCACTAGCGGTCGGTTGTTGCCTGTTACTTAACAATAACCTTTTATGGAGATTTTAAAAATTGTGTTTTTTTAATAATAGTATAGGAGCAGTATCATGATGTTAAATGTTCACGAGATTCGATCTAGTCATAAAATAAAGTACTATTATTCATGACTTTTAAATACTATTAAAATATATCTTAACTTGAACACAGTAATTAAATAATGAAATATTTTATACAAAATTAGAGCTACAAAGTTATAAAATTAAAAATTAAAACTAGCACGAAGCAGATTACATATCTTATATAAGATATTTTAACAATCAAGCGTGAATCTCTTTAAATAAATAACAGTATAATAATATGCAAAACATTAGTTTTCCTTTAAAAAAATTGTGTAATAAAAATACATTTTGGGGCGGTATACTGCATAAAAACCAACACTTAATCTGAATCCAAAAAAACAACAGTCCTCTTCATAATTTGCCGGTAGTTGGACCTTATATACTCATAGTTGACCTTCGGTAAAGTAATATAACGCAGGCGATAAAATAACGAGATAACGACAGTGGTTTTGTCGTGTCAGAATAATTAAGTGTCTTAATAAGTACACGGATAGGTTCTTTTCCAATAAATCGTGTGTCTACTATAATCAGTTACACGATTTAGTCGTCTGTGATACAGGCACGGCGCCAGAATTTTTTTCCTAGTAGGGCGGGAAAGGTCAAGTGAATTTTTGGAGGGGCAACCACAATAATTTTACCTACTTCTGTCAATAAAAAACATGTATAATGATTTATCAGTGAATGACTTTAATATTTCAGTGAAATAGTATAAAATATGAATTTATTACAGATTAAGGGACAATATACACTAGTGTACAATTTAAATAAGGCAACCTTTTTAAATAAGCTTTATTTTTACCTGTCGGCCATCATATAGCTCTTTTTGTACTCTATGAAAGTCGAAGTAAAAATGAAGGCTTATAAAACGCCCAACAACCAGTCAGTGGAGTTTATAGTTATCGTGTTATACCTACATTCTATTAAACCAAAACAATCCGTCAATAAACACTGAATTTTTGGAAAACACACACACAAACGTAAATATTATAATTATATATATACATATATACACCAAAACACATAATTATATGGGCGACGGATTATTGATAACCGATTGCAAAAACACTCAAAATATATTGATTAAAAAAGGCCACATTTGGTGACAATGTCATAACTAATAACTAAATTTGTATAGATAAAAAAAAAGTTATTCAAAATCTGGGTTTTAGGAATAATAATCAAATATTTAAAATTATACTATTTAGCAAAATATCTGGGGGGGCGAGAGAAGGGCAAGAATTTGTTATGAGGGGGCGACCGCCAACCCTCACCCCCCCTTGGCGCCGTCCCTGCTGTGATATCATGTAATAAACACAATATTATGATACCGACCATTGGGCCCTAACCTAACCTAACACGGATAGACGTTACCAACTGATAGTTTTTAGTGTCTGTTCGTTTCTCACATCTGTTATACCGTGTTTTTAGTTAGAAAAAAAAAATTGAATTTGTGTAAACTTAAAGTCAAAAGTGGTACTTGAGCACAAAACCTAATAGTATCATTCTGCATAGATATACATAAAATTGTTTTAATGATTTGATCAATTTTTTTTAAAGATTTTAGGTGTTTTTGTTAAAATATACGCAATCTGCGAAAACGCAGTTTTCCGGCAATTAAAAAAAAACTGTAGTGTCGAATTTTTTACCCGTTTAATATGTTATGGATACATATAAGTTTCAACTACTGGCAAATTTTCAACCCAAAGGTCTTAAAATTACGGCTAAAAACCCCGAAAAACAAAAAAACTTGTACCCCCCCTAGGGGGGTGGGAAACGAGTATAGTTTAAATTGGACACAACTGACGTGCGCGGGCATACCAAATAATTATTTCTTATACGTTTCAACTCGATCCCACTCTTTTTCTTGAAATTATAGCCAATAAAAGTTCTAACTTAAAAACTCGTACGGTTTTTTTTTTTGTTTTTTCAAATTTCGTCTGTGAAGACTTAAACTTTTTCAACTTTTACTCCCCCAAAGTACAAACTAGATACAATTTGTGATTTATAGAGTTGCTGTTCGAAGGAATTGGTCTAGTATTAAAAAAGTTACAGTGTATACAGCGAAAAAAAAGCCTACATCACAGTAAAACTAATACCTTCTCGCTTTGCATCGAGGCTAAAAATCCTGCGCGCATAAAGGAAAATGAATTATACCGCAATTTTGGAAATGCTGAATGAATGGATAGAAGGTGGTTAGGTTAACTGTCTTTAAGCTCTCCTATAAAGTTAAGATATATTTTGATTGTTATTTTATAATATTAAAAAATTACTCAATATTTACGTTTTTCAGAATTTTCCAAAGCTTTGAAACTAAAAAACTATTTAAATCAATAACAATTTTCTAAACATTTTAAATTGTCGATATCTTAATATGGGAAATTATTTTTAAGTTATTACAATATACAATTTAGGACAGAAGGAAAGATGGAGTGTATTGTTTGTATCTAAACGTATTACTTTTTCGGACTCAACCTCCATCATACATTTTAAATTTAATAACTCAAAAAATAATTATTTAAAACTAGTTATCGCTCAGTTAACGGTTTTCACGCTAAACCCTTTAGTTAGAGAATTCTTGTCCATATACTGGGGCCATGCGTCAGTTTACCTAGTTTATACAAATAGACAAAATTAAGTATTACATTTTATATTAAACAGTGGGATCAGTTAAAAAATTTATAGTAGGCAAAAAAAATCATTTTTCACATTTGGTACATCAAATTCATTTTTATGGAATATTTCACAAAATCGAGTAGTATGTCATATTAAACCTATATAAATCTAATATCTCTGTCTGTTGCTATGACATTACATACATAGTAGTTTGTATTTTAACCGCAATTCTATTGTTACATTATTATACCTACTATCGCGGTGTACAGTGGTTGTATGAGTGTACTAATGAAATTGAGTCAGTCTAATGCATTTAGATATTATTGTAAAATACAGCGTTTTATACATTCATAATCATATTAGCCTGTGTACAACAATTGTCTGCTATGATAATTTGGTTGAATTTTGAAAGCGATTCGATTATGACTAATAATTATTACGGCAATACTATATTACTATAGTAATATAATAATAATAATAATAATAATAATAATAATAATACTATAACAATATACTATTAGCTTTGGCCTTTGATGGTCTGATGTACTCTGTTTTAAATGTGGACGTTAAAAGGTTTACGGCGGATATTGGATAGCGGGCAGTGGAGGCACTTTTACGAAAACAAAGAACTAATGGAAAGCGCCATATGTTACATAATATGTATATTGGCAATCAGGTCGCTCTTGGTTTCGTCGATCCGCCAACTGACATAGTTCGAACTTGCTCTCTGGACCTAGCATAAACCATCAAATCAAGTTACATTCCCTAAAAAAATTATATGGTGTGTCGCCACTTTTCTTCACCATTCAAAAATTCTCCTGAACAACGATAGTTATAACCGTTTTAAATTATTTATCGTTTACCACGTTCACTAAATATCATTTTGAAATCAGCCATAACGCTATGGAAGTACCTACTACTGAAACTAAATTTTAAGTTTCTATGCACAATTTACAATACTCATAATTATTATTATATGAATAATGTTTCTGGCGCAGTACACCACATATTTCAGATAGACAAAATCAATCGGTGCAATATACCGTTGCCCATTTAACTTATCTATTACTAACCTTACTCATAGTTTCAGTAAATGCCAACTAAATGCCTTTATCCGGAATAAAACTAATATTATTTAATTTTTCATCAAACAATATCACCCTGATGAGAGTATCCCTAGCTGAAGATTTAGGAAAATCAATATCTAGTAATTTTTCCTTTACAGAACAAATTTCTTCTATTTTTAATAGATCAATGAGAATGTTAAAAATTTTATGTAGGGATTACAGGGTATTTAATAATCCAATATGTAGGATGGTTTTTTTCAATTTTTACAAGGTACCAATCAATAGATAAAATTTGTGATTTATAGAGTTAATACTCAAAGAAATTAGTTCAGTACAAAAAAATTATAATGGGTACCGACTAAATAAAAAAACACATTGTTATAAAACCAAGGCTGAAACATTTTTCTGGATTTTAGTATAAAAGTATATGTTGATCAAACTATATATTTTGGGGTCATTAATTTCAAATTTGATATCAGTTTTAAATTTTATTCGGCAAAAAAATATTGGGAACCTATAACCACATTTCAAAAAAAAACCCTATAACACTTAAATAATTTGTATGTCAGTTAAATGAAAATAGCGGTAGTACTTAGTTGATTAATAATAATCATCATACAAACATAATAGTGTAAAATTAAATTAAAGTGCAAACAATAGACAAACTGCAAAAGTGATAACCTTATAACTAATGAACACACAAAAAAGTGAATGGTTTGCAGTCAAATAACAAGCAGAAACAACATAATATCGACAACCCAGCTCAAAGCTGCAACAAATCCAACATTTTCAAATACGAGTTGTATGTTTCATATTTGTTGCCATTTTATATTTTTTTTAGTTCACTAACGAAATCTAAGGTAGCTTTCACATTACCGGTCACAAGAAATGAGTATAGTTTTAAATCATTACACCCGAAAAATAGATTTTCTGAGTTGCTATACATTTATCTGGGGCGTCGATATAATGCAATATGACGGACAAACATTGGTATGGTCAAAACACCCAGAAGGCGGGCAATGCGCACGCAGGACAGAGTGAGGGCGGGTCCATACATGCCTACGGGACTTAATTTGGCACCCCGCCCTCTCTCTCAGCTTATTACCGAAATTGCTGCGTATTGAAATATCCGTCCTTAGTCCATATAATATACAAGGCATATATTATGATATAATTAGTCGCTACGCAGTGTGCGACCTTAATCAAATTTACTATACGTTTACCATATACATAATCGTCGCGTTGACACAGGCCGCCCTGCTTTTGTTTGTGCCAGACCGCTCATATGCAAAAAGTGGCAAAAGCTGCATTTGTTTGATAACGTTGTAATTCCACAACCGGTAAACATTTTTCGATAAATCGGTAAATTAAAAAAAACTATCAGGTCATTTTTTTATGAATTTGTATTGCTTCATTATTTATTAAACATAGCTGGATAGGCTTAAGCTTTATCCCACATAGAAAATAAAACATAATATTGACATTTAGAACATATTTTTGTTTTCATGTGTTTTGAAATATTGTTCAAAAATATATTGTGGGGATATGTTATCAATATTAAAAAAAAATGTATTCTACAAATTGTATTTAAAACATTGTAACAACGTCTTATTTAGATATTCTAAAAAATATTTTTTTTCAAACTTATATTTCAAACATTTCTGGAATTTCATTTAACAATGATTGTCAAAATAAAATAAAATTAATGAATTACAAATATGTACAATATAGCTAAGATATTATAAATAATATATAATGCGCAATCGTGCATGACTTATCAAGAGCTGAAAAATAAATCGAAAATAGGTTTATTACAAATTTATAACTTGTATAAAAAAAAAATGTTAAGCAATTATATGAGTTTATTTACTTGACATTTTGTACACTATATTTTACAAAATTATTGTACAACTAATAATAATTGAAGAAAATTTAACTTATTTTTTTTTATTGTATAGGGGATAAATTAACTCCACGACTCAAATATAGACTAAAGGATAAAATAAAAAACTGATATCAAATTCTAAATCAGCTACCCCAAAAACAAATAGGTTGAAGTCTTTTATAATAAATTAAAAAAAAAAAAGTGTAAAACATTTTTTCTGCGATGTGAAGCTGAGAAAATATTAGTTTTACAATTATGTATTTTGTTTTAAGTCAACTTATAGTACACCAGGGTTTTGAAAAGAAAAAATTACAGCGTGATTCTTTTATCATGAACCAATCAATATCTCACTGGGTTTAATTAATTGAATATTTTTTTTTATAAAATGTGATCTCAATTTTTTACATTTTTTTTTGTTTTTAACCCATTTCCAAATTAGTTATTTTGATATCAACTATTGATTTTAAAATGGGATGACCTGTTTTTTTTAAATTATCAAAAGCTATAGTATATTAAAATATGTACACTTGAATTTTTTATTTTGGATGAGTAGTTACTTTATTACATAAATTTGAATACTGTGGGTCGGCGGGGTACCGTGTAAACGTTCAGCGCGCTGCTGATCGACTCTTATGTAGGTGTTATTGTGAGATACAATATTCACTGTTAGGCAATTTTTAGAAGCAATTTTTCATACACTAGGCATTCGGTCATAGGTTCCCACATAATAAAGTTATCATAGATTTTACAACAGAATAGATAAAATCAGAATTGATATTGATTTACACGAAGAAAATGACATCATTTACACGGACAGCATAATATGCCACCAATAATACTGAAATAATGTATTTTTTTTTTTGGTTGACATTTTATACTTATCAGTTATCACTATTATATTATTATATTGTTCTAACAAACATACTAAATTGATAAAGATATTGTAGAATGTCAATAGTTATGTAATTATCAATTTATCCTTACATAGTACTTTTGTTTTTAATCGGGTATATTTTAAACTTATTATATGGATGAATTTGGATATGATATTTCAATCGATGAAAGATTTAAGACATTTATAACTTAGTATTATTTCTTAACAAGTAGTTTTGTGGTCTACATTAAGAAGTTTTGATGTATGGATTTAATAATTAATATTATCTAATCATATAAAAATAAAATGTCGCAAAGGAAAATCGTGATCAACAATTAACAAAATGAGCGCAATCTTCAAGAGTCACAACCTTTTCTCTTGAAGCAAAAATGAGACATACAATATGCTATGTGTTCGCTGTGCTGCTGTACGGAGTAAAATCTTGGACTTTGACTGATGCCATCACAAAGAAATTGGAAGCATTCGAGTAAATAAAAATGCTTAAGATACTTTGGACTGCTCGGATTATAGACATCAAAGTACTCGGTAGAACGAATAAAGACGCTAAGCTCATTAATATTAGAAAGTTCCAATACCTGGTACACATTATGAGGAATGAGACAGATATTCTGTACTTAAATCTATTCATATAGAAACATACTTGGAAAGAGAGGACCTGGCAGAAAAAGAACATGGTGGCATGTCTTCAAATCCTATAGTGTTAATAATTAAAATCAATACATTTTTGATTTTTTAAATTTATTATTATATATTGGCAATGTTTCTTATTGAATATACACATCCTACATACAGATAATAACCTATAATGAAACAGGTTCAAATACAAATAGTATACACTTCCTAAAACCTTTATTTTTTAGTTTGTGTATTTAATTTTTACAATTCCAAATAATTAGTTAGCATTTATCTATATTTATTACAGTAAATATGCATACAATTTAATACCTTAAATTTCAGTTACTAACATTTTTAAACAAAAATGTATAGCGTACACATAGTGAAAATGAATGTTATAGTTTATGAAAGTCTTATAAATAATGTAAATAGGCATATGTTAGTATACACTCTATAATACAAAAAATACAAATACTCTATAATATAATTAATCAAATTACTTTATATTATTTTAAAACAATTTCAACATTATCTAAAACTGTTTAAGAGACAATATAACATTCAAAACTGAATAACCAAATATGCCATATGATTAAATCATATTATCGGGTAAGGTCAAAACATATTGAACTAAATTAAATACCACCTCTTAAAACAATTAAGAAAATGCTAAAAATTGTCAAATAACGTAAAGTAAGTTATTAGAAATCTAATTATGTTCACTATGAAACTATTCAACATAGGTAATCTAAAACTGGTATTTTAAATAATTAACCATGCAAGTAATTAGCTTATATACAGTTGTAAGAAAATGATTTGAGAAATTACATAAATTGTTTAAAGTAGTTTATTAAAAAAATGAAAAAAATATAATTACAAATGTAATGCTTACAAAAGCTGTGGTTATCTAGGTACTGAAAATTATTATTTTTATTAATAAAAATTTAATGCTGTTTGCATTACTTGAGAACGGCTGGACTGATTTGGCTTTTTTTTTTTAATATTTGTAATAGTCCGAATAAGGTTTAAGCGGGAAGAAAAATTGGAAACGTATCCCGGGTAAAGCCGGGTACACAGGCATCTAGTAATGTAATAAATTGATTTCAAATTAGGTTGCCATACTACTTTTTGGTTTTATTTGGAGTCTTTGTCATATTAAAATACAAGTGTGGAACCTTAAATATATAGAAAAAGTTAATTAAATTAAATGATTTGCTATTGTGTTCGTGTCTTTTGAGATGGCTACTTTGATAAGTAGTTATCTAAAACAAAACATATCAAACAATTGATTGAGTAACCATTTTTAAATTTAAAAACTTGTTTAAAGTTTACCTGAAATCGGCCAACGAGTAATAGATTAAATTACCATAGACAAATGCCATTAAATTTAATGAAGTATAATACGGTTTTAATGTTGGAAGTTGAGACAGATTTTCATTCAATCGGTTACGAAAGTATATAACAGTGTAATGTAAACTTTAATTAAATCGACCTGCAAATGAAAACACGTTAATCGTTATAACTAATTGTTAAAAGTTAAAAGTTAGTACACCAAGCAGATATTGTTGCGTATTTTTAGGTTAACGGTAATGCTTGAATTATCATTATCATATTTCTGTACAGTAAATAAGGTATTAAAATGTAAGTAGATTGTACACTTATCATTTTACTATGTACTGGTAATTGATTATTTACAATGGTAATACGTACAGCTGCAGCTGTAGATTAAATAGGAGATACTATATGATAATATCAGATACCTATTTGATAATTTTATGGGAATACTCATCATTATGGGAATACGTACCATTAGCCTTAACACCGACTTTCGAACTTTGAGTTCCGACTGTTTGCACAAAATACGCGTTAACTGGTTGAGCCAACGCCGACCGGCCGCCGCCTCGCAGAAGTGTAGCCCGTCGTTATTTTTAGACGTTATTATTTTGTTACGCCTCTCCTATACCAAATCTTTAAACATTAATAAATAACCAATGCAAAATGCTATTTTAATTTTAATTTTTGTCAAATTTTTATTTTTTTTAGTTTTGAATAATTAAAAAAAAAAAAACACATATCATCCCGTTTGAAAATCGAAAGTTGAAATCTATATTATCTATCTAAGAGGGGGTTACAGTATAAAAAATAGTAGAAAATTGAGATCACTTACAATAAGAAAGTAAAAAAAAAAAAGGAAATTATTGATTAAACCCAGTGAGATATTGACTGGTTCATGATAAAATAATCACCCTCTATCTGTTGGTGACAACGTTTTCTGGTGTGTTTTCATGATAGAACGCAATGTGCGATCGGTCAAAAATTCGCTTCTGGTTGGTCGGCGTATGTAGGTACGTCGTTATTTTCGATTAATTTTTTTTTTTTTAATAAAAATAATTTATAAATATAAATAATAATAGTTTTATTAATATGTGGGAGAATGAGGTGAGGCTGAGTGTATAAAGCGGCAACATAGCAAAAAAATATTTCCTACGGCCATGGGGGGTTTGTATCTTTACTTTCCGGGCGTCCCTCGTAGAGTCTGTTTAGGATAATATCTTTGGATAATTTGAAGGATTTATATTTCGCATTGTTTTGTATTTTACTGAAATTTGTTAGTAGTCTAGGATATACTTACCCACTCGAGATACACCATAAGTCTAATTTCCAGACTTTTAACCTTAAACTACACTTTACAAAACGAAATAATGAAAAAGTCTACCAATTTTAGAGAGGATGGATTTTAATATTTTTTTATTTGAAAGGGAGCTGAACTTTATTTATAGCCTAATAAAGTACATTTTTAGGTACTATTTCTAATCTATAGAATTGCTACCTATAAAAATAGGTTCAGTGGTTTAGATTATTTGTATGAGTCCAGTCACAAAGATAAAACATAATAATTAATAATCATGCATACTTGTAAAAACAATACCTTCTCAGCTACGCATCGAAGCTAAATGAGGAAAATTTCAACAGAATTGTAGAAGTGAAGTAAATCTCTAGATTGCTATGTAAGTCATTATTTAGTTAATATAATATAATGGAAACAACGGCAAAAAAATAATATTAATAATATTTGGGCAGGAGGATAAATGTTTTAATAATATTATGTATTATGGATAACATGTCATTTTAGTTCTATGAAAATGTTTCCAATATCTTATTATATTTGATATAGTGTGATCATTTTATCGTGAACCACTCAATATCTCATTTGGTTTAATTAATAATTACATTTTTATTTTTCATAGTTATTTTGTAAAATATGATATAAATTTTTCACTTTTTTTTTTGTTTTTACCCCCTTCCATTTAAGTTTTTCCACCAGAAAAATATAATAATCGTATTTGCTGTATTAAAACTAATTTTTATTTTTTTCGGAAATTATGTACAAAAAGAATATATAATATTTATTTTCGATTTTACTTAGCCACCGGTTTTGGTAGGGGATGTAAAATACATCCAGGTTCAAGCGGCTGTACTCGGTTGGTCAGCGGATCGATGAAACCGACATTGTCTCCCGATAAATTTAATTATATAGACAGGGTTTTATATACATAGATTCTGTATTTTCATAAAAGCCCTGACACAGCTATCACAACCGTATCTACCATAGTTACAATATCAAAGGAAAGTACATTATAATATAATGTAATTTGTAAATACGTATGAACGTCATGTTTGACATTATTATTAATCATATTCGGTAGGCGTTTAGAGTGCCGGGAAAAGTTCAAACAAATTATCTGAACACACAATGTAATTGTTGCACTATGCTCCAAAATAATAGCTTTAGCATATATATGTATATATGTGTATAAAGAAGGGAGGTCGCTACACGAAATGTATTACTGTAAATTATAGTAGATGCAAAATTATGAACCCTCTATTATTACCCATTACAGTTTTATGTCGCATGATTGATTTTTGTGAAATATTTCATGCAAAATTATGAACCCTCTATTATTACCCATTACAGTTTTATGTCACATGATTGATTTTTGTGAAATATTCCATGCAATTTAACTCGATGTTATAAACGTGAAACACTTATTTTAGCTGAGCCCTCTATAACTTTAGATCTGTTGTTTTTGTTCATCAGTGCATAATCGACCTGTTCATACTTCATACCAGTTATAATCAGTACCCAGTAATTTAAAAAAAATATATTTTAATCATTTAAATAAAAATATATTATAAAAAGTTATAAATAATAAAAATAGATATAAAACTCTAAATAATTAATTTTTGTTGGTAGTTATACGACCCAATACATTGTATAGCACACTACTACATTTTTTTACTCTCACATTATTTTTTATTGTTTCATCATCAGTTTCTAAAAGCAAGGCCTTGTCGTTGTAACCAAAGAGTTCATTATTTGGTTACATGGTAGTTAGGAAATCCGTGGATCTTTAATGCAGTGGTTTCCCTGTGGACTTCTGCATCCTCCAGCCGTTGACCATCTGATGTGGTTCATCCGTCTTTTCAAGGTAGTTTCCTAAAAAAGTATAGTTTGTGGCTCCCATTTGATTTAAATAGTGAGTAATTGAATTTACAAAATATATCGGTAATTTACAAACAACGCAGACGTTTGACGGGTTTAAACTTTAAACCACTCTTTGATCATCCACAAAGGTGAGCAATTATTTAAAGAAACATTCTATAAAGAACTAAGAAGAAGACAATTACTTTATATCAATTTAAAAACAAAAATATTCATCTATTAATTAGTACAATAAAATTACAAAATATAAGGTCATGTTTCTGTAATCTGTAAATATATTTTTTTTTACAGACACCACCTGTATAATATACAAATATTCAATACTAAAATATTTACTATTCAGCAATTATTACATTATTTAATTACAGTCTTACTTGTTTTTTTTTCTCTTTTTGATTAGCCAATAGAAACTTATGATCTATCACTTCTTACGTATTATGATATCTTATAACTGATATATAGCAGTCATGTGGTAATTTTTATTTTGTCCCCTATAAGTATCTGAATAAAGTGTCACATGACATTTGGTAGAAAATGTCCTATTTCTTTGCTTTTCAGAAATGTCTATTTTTTTTTTCTTAGTTTTAATGCAAAGCTGAGAAAACTTTTGATTTCCAAGCCATGTCTGTACTTGCAAGTATGCACAATATGCATAGAATCTACTTCCATCTTCCGTAGGTGGTAATGAAGCCAAGTTAAATTTCTTCATCGCACTTTTAGTGAAGTTGAAAAATGGAAGGCGCTTATTGAAGTCTCCTTTTCCGGTGCTCCGTAAATTGCTAGCAGGTAGTTAAAGCCATACTGCTAACTTATTGGGAGTTGTGGCGACGAGTCGGGGTTATCAAAAACTTGAGCCACCCAGTCCAATCGATCGCTGTTAAGTATCTTGTGATAATTAACTTTGCTCTTACGATACATGTATAATGTTGTATCACACCCACTCATGTCGTGTGATATGAGGATGTTATTTTTAACATTATTTCCTTGAGAGGTTAGTGCTACTAATAACACAAGAAGATCAACGTCATCGCCCGCTACAACTGTCGTTGTGTTATTGCCTATTGGCAATATGTATGGCTGTTGTTGCAATGAGATAATCAGCATCTGTCTCAGCTTGTATAACGCTATAGCCTTGTTCACGAAAATTATCGTTTAGTTATTCTATAAGACGAGTTTTATTTTTATCCCGTAATAGAAACAGCTCTTGCTTTATACTTGCTGTTGTATTTTCAGTAAAATTCACATCGATGGCTACCGTTTTTAGTGTACGACGATAACGTTCACATAGTTTTAACCATTAAAATAGAAATTAAATATGATTATATTTACGGACACCTAATAAATACATACATCTATAAGTATATAATTGTATAATTTTATTTGTACTTACTAGTAATGGATCAACATTAGCTGATGTTCCAGCACGCTGTAAAAGCACGCTTTCTTGTATACTTTTTTCGACACTTAGTATGAACTTTTACATTATTTAAATTTCTTATTTTTTCTGCATGACCGTCCTTTCGTAATTCACAAACTTCAATTAAAGTTATTAAGCCCTTCTGCGTGACCGTTGTGCACGAATCATTAACATTTGGTTTTTTACAAATGAAACAAAGTTCACTTTTAGTAGTCATCGTCACACTAAATTTAATATTATTCTTTAAAGTAGGTATGTATTAACATACTATTTAATTGGTTTATTTTTTTAAATCACTTTAATATAAATTATAAACACCAAGTATAACGTATTGTAATTAGTATAACGAAAGTTTAATCATTGTACTACAAAAATAATATGATAGCAGCCATCAGTATTTTTTGTAAAATAATGATTTCAGTATGATTTCAATACCCGTTACCGCCACAGGAATTTTTAAGAAGCACATACTTAACAACAGCTTAAAATTATATCCAAATATGACATGAATATCATAACAAGTTGTAATGTTCAATTCAGACCTAAACAAACCCGGACACAGAAATGTGTAGAATTAAAGGATGTTTAGATGATAAAGGCATTTTTGCAAGCAGTATCTTACTATAAAATAGTAGACAGAAATAAATCGTATGTTATTTTAAAGTGGTAAACTCCCTCGATCCTGTGTCACAGATTGTAACGTATTCGTAACTGGACTGCTTTTATTATATAAATATATTACTGTATAAAGTGGTTATATGGGGTATATGTAAATTAGGAGGGAGTCGGCCAGACGCATTGCATTATTGTGAAACAGAACAAATGAAATGTATACAAGGGTGGTCCCTATTATTATATTTATGAAAATTTAAGCCAACACTCCCCAAAAAGATTCAACGATAAGCCTTTACCTACAACAAAAACTTCAGTCAGAATAAAATATCTTTCGGGATGATGACAACCACATCTCATCGATGTTTTAAAGTATTCCTCGGTTAAAAATGTATAGCCAAATGTTAATGATTATCTCATAATTTAAAAAGTTGTCCGACAACACATAACGGCGATTCAGTTGTCAATCTTTCATGATAAATCCAGCTGTAACATAGCCTTAAGACTTCCTCTATTTTCTGTCACATAGTTTTAATCTATTCGAAACCGGACCCCTATTATTATATAATTCTATTACTATTTATATACTAGTTATACAGGGTATATTAAAAGGAAGTCGGTCAGATGCATTGTATTATTGTGAAACAGATCAGATGTATAAACTCCATCTGTTCTGTTTCACTATAAGAGTGTTCCTTTTTATTTATATTATTATTTCAATTTAATTCAACGTCCCTCCAAAAAGGATTCAAGTTGTGAAAAAATATTTCTGTAATTTTTTTGGATTTTAATCTTTCTCCTTTCGTCTTCCTGTTTCAACGATAACCTACAAAAAAAACTTCTCTCGGCCATAAAATATTTTTCAAGTGAACTGACAATCTTATCTCATACATATTTCAAAATACTCCTCGTTTAATTATCTATAACCCTAAGTAAACGCTTCTCGTCAAAATAGAGAGTTTAAGGGATAAAGATAAAAATTTCAAATATTAGAGGAATGTGTTTCATAATTTAAAGCCTTTTGGGGAACGTCGATTAAAAAAAAACCTCCATAATGTATAGTAAACGGTTACATTGTACGGTCCATTGTTTAAAATGCTAAACGCGGACATTTTGTACGGTCCGAATATTGGTTATATAATTTTTTTTTGATCGTTTAAAAATATTAAATATTTCTTATTGAAATTCATCAATATTATAAAAAAAAATTGTTTATCGTTCAAACTTTAAATCAATTTATTTCTCACTATGGCGAGAACTGTGGTGATGGCCGCAACACCTCTCTACTAAGATGTGACTTAATTTAAATAATATACGTTGGAAATGTTCTGTGGTGACATGTCAACTAACGACAAATCGTATACACCGGATGATTGGTTAACTATGGACCACTTAATATGTTAGAAGATATAAGACTTTTTTAAATTTTTTTTTTATATTTTTTAATTATTAGTTGGGACAAATTTGATATATTTTCAAATTTTAACACCATCCTTTATGCGTTAAAGCCATTTCAACTTTGTATTTTTAAATGGTAACCCCTAATTTTTTTTTAATTTAATTTTAGGCGTAAAAACTAGGTAAATTGATTGAGTAGTTAACGAGCTATACAGTTTTAAAATTAAGGGTAGCGCAAAAAATAAATTAAAAATCTTGAAGACGCTAACATGCTTAGTGGCACTTAACTGTACTCTGTTATTATTTATTGACTATTAACTTTGACAATAGCTATAGTAGCGTTAAAAATCATAAACATACCAACTACCACTTACTATTCACTTTAGGTAAATAATTAACCGATAGTAAATAATAATGATAACCGCTATATTAAATGACAAATATTACCACCATTGCACACTTCTGCATTAATTTATTTATTTTGTAAAATAGTATGTATGTTTAATTCGTTATCAATACCTTGTGTATTTTTCCAGCATTTAGAAATTTTTTTTTTGGGTAATTTGACACATTTTGTTTATTTATGCGATTTGTACGTCTTAATTTCATAGTTTATTATAGTATAGTATCATAACTTCCTTGTTCTATGAACAATATGTTGCACCTCTATTTATAAGTTAATTATAAAAATGTTAATTTTATTTAGTCCTAGTTTTTTAATATGATTTATCAAATAAAAATCTTATTCATATCTTAAAAGTGTACTATTTATCTTGTTACTTGGTATTTTTATTTAACTAATATGATAATAAACATAACATAATAATATAATATAGATTTAAATGTTTGTCGGTAATTTCATTATTGAATTTCAAATACAAAAAAAATTTACTTTTTATTGCCACTCTACATTTTTGTTTATACCTCGTACAACGAGAAAAACAACCATTTATTAAATTAAAAGTATTCTTTTACTATTCATATGAACACATTAAACTAAGTAACAATAGTCAATATTATGAAATGTATACAGTATAGACTTAATGTGGTAATATAATAAAGAGTTAATAAATAAATACGGCTTTTAATAATTAAAAATACTGAACCAGAAATAGTTAAAACTGATGCGTTACAACTTTAAATTATAAAAATGGAAATTTATTTTAGTGCACAAGTATTGGATGAACGTACTTCTTATGGAATCCTTTGTTATCTAAACATTTTAATAAACACAATAGATGCCTTATAAAGATGTTGTTTGACATCTTATGTACCTACCATAAAGCGTTTTAAACAAATGCTAAAATAGTTTCTGTACATATTAAGTTTAGTTATTGTTTGTATCTGTATATATTCTGTATTCTGTACCTATATATTATCTATTAACTGTATGTAAATTGTAATACAATGTTATACTGAAAAAACAAAAAATGGTATTTTATTTACTGAAGTTTTTTTAAAAATATTTTCACTAACAGAATTAATAATTTCACTAATTAAAACACTAGTACAAGTTAACAATTATTAACACCAAGACTCTAAATAACAATAATTATTGACAAATTAGAATAAAGAACTTCTTTGATTAGTTTACAAGTAGTCGTATTTTTTGTAAACTATCTCATTTATGCAACAGAAAACGCACAACTCACAAGGTGGATTGTTATTAATCTACGATAGTAACGAATCGTTTTGGTAGAACCACGGTCTATACTCTATTTAAGACCGTGATTAGACCACGGTAACCTATGGTTGAAATTGAAAAAAAAAAACGATTTTCTAGGGCTCATGTTTGTTGATACATAACAGCAGCTAATGATAGTACGAGTATTCAATACGTGCAGGTACACCACACTGCTAGGAACACTACAGAAAAAACTGATAAGAAGACATGACCCATTTATATTATGTATTTATTATTAGTTTGTTTATCGTTTTGACCGACGAACGTCAACCATTAACTTTAATCCTACAACCGTCGACCAATACGGTCGAGATTAATTAACAATACGTTAATTAATCTTATTTTGTGAATCGTGAAATCCGGCGATAAACGATTTTTTTTTTCTTTAGTTGTAAAACTTATAAAAGCATCTCGTATTTATTAACCCTGCGTCAGTCGCGCGTTATACTATTGTAGTACACCGATAATACAATTTATTTTAAATGGTTTTAGGATTTCCTCATCAAAATGATAATTATAATACCTTTAAATGACATTGTATAGTTGGTATCTGTTATGATTTCCGACTTTACTTTTTAGTGTTATTCTGTATATTGAGCGATAAAGTTGCATGTTCTACTATTGTAGATTACGCGATGACTCAAGTACATGATTTTTATACATTGTACGTTTGTGGGTAAATTTAAAATTGTATATATTGATGTTATACACTATATTATATTATAAATAAAAACAAATTATAAAAAAAATTATAAAAAAAATAAACACGATCATCAAAAAACAAAACAAATTGGGGGTTTCCATTTAAAAATCCAAAGTTGATATGGTTTTAACGCATAAGGGATGGTGTTAAAATTTTGAAAATATATCAAATTTGTCCCAAATAATAACTATTAAAGTAAAAAAAAAATAAAATAGAAAAAAGTCTGTAATATCTTCAAAGATATTAAGTGGTTCATAGTTAACCAATCACCCGGTAAATATATATAAACATATACAGAGTGATCAACTCATCATGATTCACTCAATATCTCACCGGGTTTAATTAATAATCGCATTTTTCCCCATAATGCTTTATACAATGTGATTTCAATTTCTTACAATTTTTTTTTTGTTTTTACCCCACTCCAAACTTAGTTTTTTTGATAGCAACTTTTGGAACTTAAATATTAACGCATATAATTCATTATTATTATATTGTATTTTATTAACTTTTTACACATATTACAATTTTCTAATTATAATACTTTAAAATTGTTTTCCTCCGAGTTATGACGAAGGTTTGATAAAAAATTACTTTCGTAGAAGTTATTTTCTGGCGTATCTATTGTACAGATTTAAATTTTGTGTTGTTTTTTTTTAATCTTACTATTTTTTCTATAGGGGCTGAAAGGCCGATTTTATATTTAGTGATTAAAAAAGTAGTTAGATGTATTAGAAAAAACTATAAAAAAGTAAAAATAATAATGCTTATAAGTATTTTTTGAAAACAAAAATAAAAAAGCGTCTTTTTAGACCCCATAGAGATGATGTTAAACTATAAAACAAACAAAAAAATGATTTAAATCGGTTCGGTAGACCCTTCAGAAAATTGACGCTTTCCGTTCCCCTTAATGAAATGTATACGGTACCATTTCAAAAGCGGCTAATAAAAAAACTTAAATGGGAGGAGTCATGCAAACGAGACAGAAACCCATAAGGAATTCACCAATGAACACACACTATACACCCCTCTACAGAACATTATCGACAAGAGCGCCACATCCGGACTAACCAAATAAAACAGCTTGCAACAAGGCATCCGTGATCGGTCCTTCAGTCACCGTTCAGCGTTGTAGGTATTTCTCTACAACAGTCTAGTTTGTGAAGTAGAGCGCCGCCCGAATGATCTTGTACTCATTTTTTCCACAGTTAAGTCCTTGATAATACAGTTAAGTTAGGTAAATTTGCATAAGTACAAAAAAATCATATGGGTGAAAACATCGTTACTTTAAACAGACGATAAGTGTAGAATCGTACAATATTAGTATTATAACAGTGGTATTTTACTTAAAGTAAAATGTTTTAAATTAAATCATCATCATCGACGTCAGATACAACTTCTACATCATCACGAATAAGGTACTTGGAAATATTATATAATAATAATTTTAGAGTAATAATGGAAATAAGAGAAGTTAGGATAAATTAATAACACGCACATATTTATTTTTCATAACGAACATAATATTTACAATGCGTCCTAGCATATTTCTATTTCTTCTCTCCCTCGCTCTCTCTTTCTCTATTATTACAAAATATTTACCCCTAATAGAGAGGTTTTGTATGTTATTTTTCACGAAAATCAGTTTCGACCATTTTTAAAATTCTGAAATTTTTATTATAAAATCAGAGACTCAAACTAAATATTTTCGTCCAAAAACGGGAATGAGCCGAGATTTATTTCTATTTTTTTTTTAAATCTTAAAATAAAAATATAGTGTTATTTTTAATTTTATTCGTAAGGCACATTTTACACTTTTTACTCACAAAATATGCAAAAAACAAAAATTTACTAAGACGTATTTTTTTAATAAAAAAATGTTCATTATTAATAAAATATTTATGATTAAAGAAAAGATTTGATATGATCTGACTGATTTTATGATAAAAATCGAAATCGATTTTTCGTGAAAAACAACCTAAAAAACCTATATTTGTCTATTATGCTTTGTCAAATATAGTTGATAGTTTATTTTTATAAAATTTGTAATAATAATAATAATAATAATTGTAGTAACAAAAATTGATAAACACCCCCGCCGTTGTGCCAACTTATCTGGTAACGACTGTACTAAGTTTATACCGCATTCTGGGCCTTTAAAATTATTTTATCAACCATACATGGAATATAAATAATAAAATATTTTTTTTATGGGGAAATAATAAATATATTGATGTTCATTATAATTTATAATAGATACAATTTGTTCATATCTGGGAAATACTGTCACCTTACGACGAAGATAAGATGTGCACGTCGTAAATATATTACTCCTGATGAACCCAAAGATCTTCATTTTTCATTACCAGAAAACTGGAAAACAGCTACAATGGATGGTAAGTCAACTTAATTTTAAATTTATGACAACGGAAGTGTGCATCTCAATGTCTTGTACATTCTTCTGCTAATGTATGGTTTATGAATATTACATTAATGTGTTTCAGTATATTTGCTTAATTGTACGTTATACGAGGCGAATTTAAAGGAAATGTTTGACATTTGAATACGATTTTATTCCAAATAAATTGTAAAATACTTATCGAGATATATTAACAAATTATATTATAAAGACTTTTTTGAAATTAAAACATCTCTCAAGTCCCTAAAAAAGCGTTTAATGCCATATGTCATTCATAACACTGAAACACATTAGTGGAGAGGGGGTATGAGTTATATTAAATTTAAGTTTGGGTCTACTGTCGGATTAAGGAATACCTAATAAGTATACCTAAAAAATTCTATATTATTCAATTATTTTTCTTCTTTTATTAAGGATAAAATATAAAAAAATATTAACTATTAAACTTTCTTAAAACCTAACTAGATACCTGTAATAAAGATTATAAGTATCTAATTAGGTTGTAGCAACTTAAGAGCTGCTGATCAAGTAAATTAAACCAGTAGAAAAACAAAATCAACGTGTACAGAAAAAAAAACCTTATTAAACCATTTTAAAGTATATTTTAATATTATTATAGACTGCACAAGATATTATTATTATTGTATTGGTTATGTAAAAAAAAAAATTACAAAATAAAAATGGTACTATTTAGTACATACTAATACTATTGCATCCGGTAAAACACAACAATATGAGTTAATGCAATTGTTAAAATTTGTTTACTTAATTAAATAAGCTTGAAATAATTTCCACCAAATCGTATTCCTCTTCCATTCCTTAATTTGGTCTCAAGTCTGCTGTGGTCGTTGTTATATCGTGGTTATTATTATATGGATTATGATGACCTTTTTTTTTTTTTTCCATATCACATGCATCCATAGTAAAACTGGGGAGGTACTTGCCTGATGAGGTAATTCTTCCCCCCCAGTTTTTCCGACGCCATTTATTTTAAATAAACTTACAACTTTGTGTTTGTGGGTGCTCCACACACCCACTTAACATTTGGCTTAGACCTAAACATGTAAACCTTAAATCTAAAACACCCTTCTCGAGTGGGGGGCCAATAACAATATGCACATTGGGCCCCGTAGGAATTGTATTTACATTTTTATCTTACTAACTACTTTATAAAACTATGCTACAATTGTGCTATTAACTTTTATACATGTTCTATGTTACAGCTTCGCGATGTCTTCTCGGGCCGTTGACGCACGCACCCGCCGCCCTGGACTATCCCGTTCACCCGTTGGGACGCTGTCTGTCCCGTTCTGCCTCTTCTTTTTCACGAAGGACGAGTTCCGCAAATGACCATGACGATCTATGTGTAAGCAAAATTTTAGTTAATATAGTTATTTTATTTCAATTCTTTAAATAAAATATCACCGAAAATTACCTGTAAAACTTTGTTGTGTTTGAATAGTTTCCATATGATTGTACTGTAATGTATTTTGATTATTTTGTAATTTATAATCTTTTCTCCACTTGACCCTTCTATTCTGGAACCATACCTAAATAACACAATACATGTTTAGTCAAACCTTCGACTTTCATGGTTTAATTTAGAAAAGAGGTATTTGGTTTAAAGTTTAACCTCTTTCCAAAATTACAGGTAAGGTTAGGTTCAAGGATATTTTCCAGAAAAATGATGGTACCGAGTTAAAATGTATAATGAATTTTTATTTGTTGTACCTCTATACGCTAAAAGTCTCGAATTTAAGTTATACCTTATCCCCTCCCAAGAGTGTTAGACGGTTTTTTACCCATAATTTTAGAACCTTTTGGTTGAAAAAGTTTTTAGAGTTAGTGACGTTGAACGTGAAACTGTGTACAAAACGACAAACAAAAAAGAAAAAGAACAGCATTTTCAGAACATCAAATTTTTGAAATGGAAAAATTGTTCCAATTAACACGTTACCCTACTATTTTTGAATAGTATGAGGTGGCCTACTTATTGGACAAATAAATTTGCATCAAACTACAATTCAAGTAAGAACTTTATATATTTTTCTATCTTTTGCCCCTTAAGAGGACGCCACACCGGTCATAAGATAGAAAAATATATAAAGTTCTTACTTGAATTGTAGTTTGATGCAAATTTATTTGTGTAGCCAGATTTTCTCTTTCAAAAATAGTAGGGTAACGTGTTAATTGGAACAATTTTTCCATTTCAAAAATTTGATGTTCTGAAAATGCTGTTCTTTTTCTTTTTTGTTTGTCGTTTTGTACACAGTTTCACGCTCAACGTCACTAACTCTAAAAACTTTTTCAACCAAAAGGTTCTAAAATTATGGGTAAAAAACCGTCTAACACTCTTGGGAGGGGATAAGGTATAACTTAAATTCGAGACTTTTAGCGTATAGAGGTACAACAAATAAAAATTCATTATACATTTTAACTCGGTACCATCATTTTTCTGGAAAATATCCTTGAACCTAACCTTACCTGTAATTTTGGAAAGAGGTTAAACTTTAAGACCAAATACCTCTTTTCTAAATTAAACCATGAAAGTCGAAGGTTTGACTAAACATATATTGTGTTATTTAGGTATGGTTCCAGAATAGAAGGGTCAAGTAGAGAAAAGATTATAAATTACAAAATAATCAAAATACATTACAGTACAATCATATGGAAACTATTAAAACACAACAAAGTTTTACAGGTAATTTTCGGTGATATTTTATTTAAAGAATTTAAATAAAATAACTATATTAACTAAAATTTTGCTTACACAGGTCATCGTGATCAATATTATAATAACAACTTTAATGACCACGGCGCAGACTTGAGACCAAATTAAGGAATGGAAGAGGAATACGATTTGGTGGAAATTATTTCAAGCTTATTTAATTAAGTAAACAAATTTTAACAATTGCATTAACTCATATTGTTGTGTTTTACCGGATGCAATAGTATTAGTATGTACTAAATAGTACCATTTTTATTTTGTAATTTTTTTTTTTACATAACCAATACAATAATAATAATATCTTGTGCAGTCTATAATAATATTAAAATATACTTTAAAATGGTTTAATAAGGTTTTTTTTTCTGTACACGTTGATTTTGTTTTTCTACTGGTTTAATTTACTTGATCAGCAGCTCTTAAGTTGCTACAACCTAATTAGATACTTATAATCTTTATTACAGGTATCTAGTTAGGTTTTAAGAAAGTTTAATAGTTAATATTTTTTTATATTTTATCCTTAATAAAAGAAGAAAAATAATTGAATAATATAGAATTTTTTAGGTATACTTATTAGGTATTCCTTAATCCGACAGTAGACCCAAACTTAAATTTAATATAACTCATACCCCCTCTCCACTAATGTGTTTCAGTGTTATGAATGACATATGGCATTAAACGCTTTTTTAGGGACTTGAGAGATGTTTTAATTTCAAAAAAGTCTTTATAATATAATTTGTTAATATATCTCGATAAGTATTTTACAATTTATTTGGAATAAAATCGTATTCAAATGTCAAACATTTCCTTTAAATTCGCCTCGTATAACGTACAATTAAGCAAATATACTGAAACACATTAATGTAATATTCATAAACCATACATTAGCAGAAGAATGTACAAGACATTGAGATGCACACTTCCGTTGTCATAAATTTAAAATTAAGTTGACTTACCATCCATTGTAGCTGTTTTCCAGTTTTCTGGTAATGAAAAAAGAAGATCTTTGGGTTCATCAGGAGTAATATATTTACGACGTGCACATCTTATCTTCGTCGTAAGGTGACAGCATTTCCCAGATTTTAACAAACTGTATCTATTATAATGAACATCAATACATTAATTACGGACGGTTCAGAGTGGCCGGACGGATAAAGGCGCCTACGCGTACTGTCGCAGGTTCGAATCCGGTCACGGGCGGTCTAGCTTACTGGCAAAACAACCTGGATAGAAGTAATGACTGCCCCTCTCTACGCTATGCTTTGTAGAAATACTATGCGCTCCCTCGGCGACCGAACTAGGCCACAATAGGGCTTACTCCCGGTATGCTAAAAAAAAATATATATTAATTATTTCCCTAAAAAAAAAAAATTATATTTTTTATATTCCATTACAGACATGTGTGGTTGATAAAATAATTTTATTAGTACTATCATTAGTACCAATTACAGTATCAATGAACAGAATCTCAATGATAAGAAATAACTATTTAAAAAAAATAAAATGCCAACGTTGTTGACAATTTTACCGTTACGGTAACGTCGAGTCTATTTTGCTATCATCCTGGATGGGAAATCAGAAAACCACGTAAAGTTCTACGAATCCACTATCGGAACTACCGACTTAAATTAAGTTGATATTTACTAAAAGTTCTGGTATCCATTATAACTAACAAGATTACTATACTTAACTTTATTACACAGTTTACAAATATCTAAAGTCTTTAGGTAAATCTATCTTTTGGGCAGTTCATTTTATTGTATTATTTTATTAATAGTGGTTTATATTAAACCACTATTAAAAAATAAAAATTCTTTCATTTGTGTAAATTATTTGAGCATAGAGCAATATTTTTTTAAATAAATTGAATTAACTAAAAAATAATAGCGACGCGTCACAATGGTTGTCCACACAAATGTTACACTTATGCGATTGTAAACGACCGTTTTAGTTATTATTATTTATTTACTTTATAAAATATAATAATTTTAATAATAACAAATAACATATTATTCTGTTCTGTGTTGATACTTGTTGAATGTAGAGTATAGATATTGTAAAATAAATGACAACTAGATTTTAGACCATAGAGTGGTAATTCTGGTACCTACCAATATTATATATTATCATCATAGCAGTAGCCAGTAGGTAGCAGTAGGTATAGCATTAGGTAATCTGTAGATAGGAACCGTTAGTCTATCATTATTTAAAAATCTTTTTTTTTGACTTGTTAGTTGTTTGAATGTTATCGCCAATTGGACAGTGCGAACATAAATATGAATTTTATGTGCTACCGGTTTTCGAAAACCGAAGAGATATGATAATTATTAAGTGGAAATGTAGTATATTTACAAAATCATAGCTAATTGTCAGATAAACGAAAATAAAAAATTCAAACGCTGACATATTTTTTATTTTATTCTCTACAAATGTATGTAATTGAAAACATATGTTGCCATTTAAAAAAACCAAAAATCCCCCAATTTGGCTTATAAGAATTGGTAATAAATAATTGTCAAAATATAGTACAATGTGTACCTAAAAATATTGGAAATATATATTGTTCAAAATATTAACATATTCTGAGAAAATTAGTGTCTTATCCTTGATGAATCACCCTGTATATAATATATATTTATATATATATATATAAACGATTTGTCGTTAGTTTTCCTTGACACGTCACCACAGAATATTTCCACCGTATATTATTTAAATTAAATTACAATATAGTATAGTCAAAGTCATTTTTTACAAGTATTTTGGTCTCAACTTGGTAGAAGTTGTTGCGGCCACCGTCACAGTTCTCGCCTTAGTGAAATTGATTTAAAGTTTGTTGGTCTTTTGTGGTATTGAGTATTTGAAATCGGTTTACTATTGTTATCGGAGTTATAAGGAATATTTTTTCAAAACTTGAATCTTTTTTTTTGAGGGGGGGGGGCGTTGAATTAAATTAAAAAAAAAAAATATTAAGGAACACTCTTTTTCAGAGCAGATGTGTAAATTCCATCTGCTCTAATTCACAATAATACAATGCGTCTGACCGATTTCCTTCCTTTATCATATACCCTGTATAACCATTATATAATATACAGTAATATAAATATATAATAATAGGAATCCGGTTTCGAATAGATTACAATCTATGTGACAGAAGACAGAGGGGGTTCACAGCTTTAAAATAGCACACCATTTATTTTTGTCGACTAATTTATAGCTAGAGACCGCTTGCAAAGATACCTTTATCAGTTAAATATCTTTTAATATTGCAGATTTCTGTGTTTGAGTTTGTATAGGTCTGAATTGAAGATCACCCCTTGTTATGATTTTTATGTAAACTTTAGAGACAGTTTTAAGTTGCTGTTTATGGGTCTTTTTCACTTGTAAAATTATTGAATTAGTCTTTATATATTTTCCCACAAACTGTAACTGGCGAAGGTTTATATATTTAATATCTTCGTTTATATAAATATATATAAACGAAATATATAAAAAAATATAATAAATATAATATATAAATATATAATTTAACATGTATGTATATTATATTATATATACATTATTATGTACAAATCAACACATTTTTTTTAAATTTCTGACCTTTTGTATTTTTTGTTTGTTCAAATTTTTTCTATCGTTTGTACAAAAAAAATAATGATGTTTGAACAAAAAAACAACTTTTTGACCGACTGGTTCAAAAGAAATAGGCATTTCAGACTGAGGTAAATACAATAACATGTCAATATTTAAAAAAAATATTAATATTATTAAAAACCACTTTAAAGAATGGTCTAGTCTTAACGATTGCTTTAGTTATTATGTAAAGTTGTAGAGAAAAATATAAAATTTAATCAAAATTTAAAACTTTTAAGTGAGCCATCTATTTGAGAAACAACATACCTTTAATTAAAAAAAAATGAACTATTTGTAAAAATCTTTAAAGTAAATATTTCACACTTTACAAATGGTTAGTGCACTATAAAAATTCATACGGTAGGCGATAGCGTAGCAATATTCTCCGAGTTAAAGTTTTTAGACTTAAGACTTACTTAATTTTTCTAATAGATGGTTCAATTATTACTAATGCTATACGCTTACATTAAATGTTTAAATTATCGACCAATTTGATTAAAACACATTTCCGTTCGCCTCATACGATTTCCTATTGTAATATTAGCTAAATTCATCTTAACTTATTTCCCCACATGTATTCCTTATTTGGTTTTTAAAGTCATCTAAGCTTACTGGTTAAGTTTCGCAAACTTTATATTTTAAATATCTCCAGAGGAAACAATCTAGACAAGTTAAATCTGGACTCCTAGGTTAGGTTAGGTTAGGTATTATGTTAAATTTTTATTTGTACATAGATTACAATTAAATAAAACAAATATTTATACACACCAACTTTATTACACTAGTTTAAAATATTTTATTTAAAAAATATAATAATTAATAACATAAATATTATTTAGATTTAAATTTTTTGCTAAAGTAAATGGTTTTAGCTTAAATTTAAAAAAAAAATATTTATTTTATTAAACATTTAAGTTAAGATATTATTTTGAAGGTTAATACGAAGGGTTGATATAAAAAATTAAATGGAAACCAATGTATTAGATTTATTTATCAAAAGCAAAATGACTTGGCTCTTAGCAGAGCTCAGTATAAATATTAAAAGTATTTTTTTTTTCAATAAAAGAAAAAAACAATAATAAAAATTGAATATGTAATGTTTAGGTAAAAATAATTTTTAAATAAATTAAATTATAGATGTGGATATTGGTGTATACTATATTACTCGGTCTTACTTACAAGTTACAGAGGTATGTGCAGTTATTATTTTATGTTTTTCAACGCCGTTAATTGATTTTGAGTGTCATGGTCCCATGATAGTAATATATGTATACTTCCAAACTGAAGGTCTTTACTTGTGATCTATCCCAATCTTGATTCATACTTATCATTTCATAGATGGAGACTTGACGCTAAATGTCATGGCTTGGTCAATGAAACGGATAGGCAAGCGATCCATATTTTTTTGTCATTTAATTATCCTTGAATGATAGTTCTTTCCATCGGTCTCTTCTGATTACACAACTTAAGAGTTAAGTTTTTCTTGAAGTGGTATTTTGATACATCAATATACCTACCAAAGAATGATCTTTGCTTGCTTTTTTCAGACTTCAAGAAATGTAATAATACATCATTAAACTTGAATGTTGTAAACATTCTCGAAGTAAAATAAAAAGGTAGGTAAAAAAAATTTACAAAAAACATTTTGACTTTTGAGCAAATTAGGTACATGACTCTTAGTGGTGTGGCATTTTCTAGAAATCCGTAGTTCACCGTTGTTACAATTCACACCATACACGTTAATAAAACAAAAGTAATAATCAGTCATAATGTATTATATCAGTCATAAAGTATTATAATTAAAAAGTATATTATATAGTTATTTCTATAATCTTGTATTATATATACTTTATGAAATGCTAGTAAGATATAAGTATCGTATTTGCTGTACTAAAACAAATTTTTATTTTTTTCGGAAATGATGTACAAAAAGAATACAATATATATTTTTGATTTTACTTAGCCACTGGTTTTGGTAGGGGATGTAAATTACACACTGTCTCCTGATAAATTTGATTTAATAGACAGGGTGGGGTGGGCTTTATATACATAGATTTTGTATTTTCATAAAAGCGCTAACACAGCCATCACAACCGTCCCTTCAATAGCCTAATTGCAATATCGAAGGGAAGCACAATATAATATAATGTAGTTTGTAAATACAATAAACGTCATGTTTGACATTATTATTAATAATATCCGGTAGGCGTTTAGAGTTCCGGGAAAAGTTCAAACAAATTATCAGAGCACACAATATAATTGTTGCACCGTGCAGCAAAATAATAACTTTAGCATATACAGGGTTATTCATAATTTCTGTAACAGCGGAAATTTCGATGAAATTATAATAGCCAAAAATTACCAATTATAAATATGTTTTTAAATTACATGTTGTACAATATTTTGGTTTTTCCACAATATTTAAATTCAAAATGAAGTGGAAATTTTAGGGGTAAATATAGAAACTCGAATAGCAGAAACCTATGTTTTAAATTATATAGTTTATTTTTTTACAAATATTGACGTTTGAATTAAGATTTTTTGTTGAGAAATTAATGATTTACAGCCATTTAAATATTTATTTAATTTGAGAGCTTGTACCTACTTAGATACGCAGATATTATGCTATGACTGTCAATCGAACAGAAAACCTACATAATAATTTATTGTCATAAAATTGTTATTATGGTTATTACTTATCTTATCATATTTATTTTTCCTACATAGTACCTATTAAATGGTTTGTCAGTCGATACGGTTATCATTTAGTAAAATATAAATTCTCACTTGACAGCTGTTTTAATACTTGTTACTAACTATAACCGTTTTGAGTTGTACTTCATTTTATTTATAGAAGGACAATTTGAAGAATATGTTGATAAAAACCAATTATAGTACTAGTAAGAAGTTTTATATTAATTTAATTTATAAAGTAGCTTTTCTACCTAAGTTATAATATAGATCTAATGAATTTCTTTACGCTCACTATTAATTAAAAACCATCATAAAATTATATAAGGCGTAAACGTACGGTTTTCAACTTGGAAAACATTTTTGTGTATTTAAAAATATTTTTTTAATTTTCTTACAATGAACGTGTTTGACACTGAAATGTTTACTGTCGATATTGTAATGGGTTACTACAATTAACTAAATAACCGATTTCTCCTCGAACGTTAATAATGCACGACCTAAATGGGTTTTTTCTCTACTTTGTAGCCCAAAGGGTAAAACAACGTAATAAATTGTAAAATCCTATTATAAATTGTAAAAACCAATGTACTCCTACAACTATAAGAAATCGTGTACTCTGTACCTAGCCAAAGGGTAAAACCATGGCATAAATTGTAAACTCCAATTATAAATTGTAAAAAACCGATTTATTTATACACTATAAGAAATCATATACTTTGTTCAAAAAAAGATTGTAAAAACACACGAATAAGCCATTTTAATAAATCAACTATCAGACAATGTTCCACAATTAACAATGAACAGCTCAGCCATTCACCCGCAACCCGGACTCGAGGATTGGCCATTGCACCACTTGGGAGAGGTCAACGAGCCGCCAAAGGACGGCTCCTTCCACGACGATCGGACGGCCATTTGACGTAAATACGAGCCGCCTCGCCATGGGAGCCTCAGAAGTGTTTTTGGCTGCGTATTTGATACCTGCAACAATAATATTCACGATTACTGTTTTGTACACTAAACTTATACACGTTGAAATTACAAAAAACTTACTTTATTTTTGTCTTTGAGAGTTTCTTTTCATTTTTAAAACCTTCAATACCATCTTCAACCTTTTGTGTACAAGTACTCAAAGGCCACGAACTTGCGAGAACTTTACACTGGCGCAGTCGGTAGGATTCGAACCTACGCTCCCAGAGGGAATCTGATTTCACTGGTAATTCCTGGTAATTTTGAGAATGAAAAAGATCCATATTAGACCCAACTCAAAGAATTTCATATTATTTTACTGAAAAACACGATGACACAATAGATAGTGTTTAAATGCTTTAAACATTTAAAAAATAAAATAGTGAAGATCAGAAAGGGGTTTAGGATTCTAAAAACTTTAAGACTTAAAATTAGTGCTTTATTAATTTTTTTTTATTTCACAAAAACATAAATGTAGGTTTTTTTAAAAACACTAATTTTAAGTTAAAAGGCTTTTTAATCCCAGGCCTCACCCCTGATCTCCACCAATGTGTTAATCTAACCTTATCTTTAAATATTTGTATTAACAATTTCTTTGGTGGCTGTTCTTAAAGGCCTATGCTTTTAATAGAGTGACGCTATGCGCCCACTCTTCTCTGCCAATCTAATGATCTCATATAAGAGTTACGATGTATATAATACTTTAATATATTATTGAACAAAAGTTACTTATCTATACTAAAAGACAATAGTAGCAAGTATATAATATAATGTATTGTTGTTTATTAAATATAAGTAGAATATACAAATATAATATTTAGTACAAAAATTAATTTACAATATTTTATTACACAGTGTATATCAATTATTTGTATTATTAAAAAGTGACAAAATGATATTTACTTATGACTATATTTTTGGTTTTTAATTTTCTCATTAAAAAATCAGTGTAATAAGTAAGAGTACTAATTATTTATTATTATTACTGTCTAAAAAATTATTCTAATGGTATACCTAGAGCTTTATCCTATACAAATTTCACAAAACTCTGAAGTCAAACTTTTTATTTTTTATTTATTAAAGGAACAACCAAAAAAGAAGGAAAATTACATTTGGACCGTAGTCAATTTCTAGGTTGCGATGCGTGAGTTAATCAACAGTCAACAGGTATTTGTTAACAAAATATTTTCATACATTTACAATGTATAGATAACAACGGTAGCTACTTATTATAGAGATGACAATAAGCCCTAATCGTATCCTCTATAGTACATAAAATATAATGTGAATTACGTTATAACTTTTACAATTAAATATGTAAGTTCCCATTTAAGATTCAAAAGTTGATAGTGCTGTGGAAAAAAATAAAAAAAGGTATGAATTTGAATATTGTCTTATATTGTAAGGTAACATAATATTAAACTAAAATGTTTTCAAAAAGAAAAGCTATGAAATTGTATTTATTTGACACGAGGTAAACAAGATCTTCAGAATTTCATGTCTCGTTGGATTTCTTATGGTAAATTAAAAATATAAAAATATTACTAATGTAAACCATTGTTTGATTTTTATTACACAATAATAATTTATGTTGAAAATATTATTTTATAAAAAATTTTATTATTGTCTAATATTGTAAAATAACAATGTCCGAAAAGAAATACCATACAGTTTTGATTTTAGGAAAAAACGAGTGTCTTGTCCTTAATTGAATCACTAAGTATTTAAACACATATCAAGAAATTTTCTACCTCGTGAACGACTAGAAGACATATATTTTTTTCCTAATTGAATACAAGAAAACTATTAGAGTTTGTTCAAAAGTTGTGGAGGGTTTATTGCATACGTTGAATGAATCGAACAATCGACTAAGTTATTTCATCTACTTCTGTATTAAATTATTTAGGTTAAATCCTTAATAAAGTTTGAAAAATAAATTTTTTTGGATATAAAATTTTTTTAATTCTCTCTTTCTTAGGAAAAATCAAAATATAGTCGTATAAAGATGAAGCATAGAAAATATAACTAAGCACCTTATTAAATTATTGTGATGAAAAAAAAAGTATTAAAGCATAGTAACTTGTTTTATGTGTCTTGGGTAGCATTTAGCATTAATAAGTAAGAAAGGTTATTATTATTTTTTATTTCTATAGAAAATAAACGTCTGCAAGGGCACAGAGTACAATTAAAGATATTTTCAGTAATCAAGAATTGATAATAATAATATATCAAAAGGATACAATTATGAACAAATTTAAAATTTACAACTGGCACAACCATTGACTACTAAAATATAATTGTTTTTTAAAACGAACGTCCTAAAGGATCAAGTACAGTTAATAAAGTGAGTGCTTATTTCTAGATGTTACAAAAGTAAAAAATATATCTAATATATACAAAAATTAAATACAAAATTCCATATTATACATCCATACTCCAATATAGGACGAACCAAAGCACAAAAAATAATTTTATGGCATAGTACTTTGATAAAAGATTCTATTAAAAAACCTAGTGCTTTACAATTAAAAACAAAAGTAATAGTTTTTTAATACTCGTAGTTTAAAACAATGTGTTGGAAGTTGAATCAATACAAGACATAATAGAAGCATATTATACATAAATGTATACCGAATATGGTACTAAGAAGACTCAGGAATCGAAGATAATCATTGGGTTTTTCTATGTTTAACGCCAAACGATCAACCGTGGCATAATAAGTGTACCCAAAAGTATTGCAGTTTTATTTTGGTAGTCATATATCACCTGTAAAAAATTAAAATTATGTAATTATTAAAAATTAAAGGTAACATTTGACTTTTTATGTGGGTTATTGGCAAAATAAATCTGAACAAAAAAGTACGAGTTCTGATTAAGTGTGCTTAAGGTTTTTACTATTTTTTAAATTTAATTAGGCAACTTTGTTTTTTATAGTAGCGTGAAAACTTTTTTTTAAAAAGTATTAATTCTGTGTCGAAAAATATTTGTAAGTTACTAACGATATTAACGGTTGTAATAGCTATTTAGGAGCTTGTAGTAAGAAAAGAAATTATATAATATTTAACAAAACAATAACAGTTATCTGCTTAATTTATTTAGTAATTTCATAATTTTTTTTTCTCAAAAAAGCCATCCTAATGGGTTTGACTTATTGTGAAACTAGAGAGTTAAAGTGTTTAATAAAATCACTCAAAAAACGATTTGATGCCAGTCTATTCTATGTATGCAGGAAAATCTATTATCATCTATTATAATCTATTACCTGATGTTTTGATTTTTCTCAATAAAAAGTTTGACTACAAATTTTGTATTTTTACAATTTTATAACATTTCTAAGTTTTAATTTATATGAGACAAACAATATGTTATTTTAATAATGTTTTACCTAGATTCCGAAAGGATGGGTTTTTTTTTCATAATATTTGGATTTCTAATTTATAGATTTGGTATAAAAAAAAAATAGGTCCAAAAGTTTAAAATTTATTGTGGGTCAAAACACACAATTATAAAATAGGGTTAAATCAAATTTAAATAAACAATTGAATGCTAAACTGTAAATAGTAAAATTTAGTATTTGTTTAAGTGGTGTTTATCGTATAACTATAATTTTATCGTATAAATATTGTTTTTACAATGATGGGTCTTTATTTTGTGCCTGGACCGCGAAATTTCCTAAACCGCTAATTCGACTTCTTTATGCATTAAATTTATATATCAAAAAGCCTGTACAGTGAGGTCTATGCTGCACTACTGGACCTCATTTTGGTATGTTATTACTGTGTTTGGTTTAAAATGTACTGGTTTAGACTATACTTGCTTAGAATTCTTAATATCCCCTTATTCATATCGAAGTGTTAATTTAAAAATTGATTATATCAGTTTCAGTTATAATAACTCCTGTAAACATGTGACCTCCCTTGTCTATGCTATGCTTTGTCCCCAAAAAATTGGTGTCTAAGACATCGATTGCCACAATATATAATCTTATTTGATGAGAGCTTAAACTTCTCAAATGAAGACGAATAACAAATAATAAATCAAAATAAATTTAAATTTATAATATTATACAATAATAATGAAAATAAAATTGGCACCTATACATTACATAATATATTATTATTTATCTAATTATTGTTACTATATATTATGAAATCTGACTTTGTAAAATTGTATACATATACTTAAGCTAACTGACTTGTAAGAGCATGCAATATGCTGAGACATTTTAATAGAAATTTTAAAAAAAGAACTACCTTAAAATTGTTTAAAAAATTATCAAAATTTGCAATAATTTTTGTATAGGAGAAAATATAAGTTTTACATTAATCTCATTTCAACAAAAAAATTGCATTAAAGGTTCAAACTAAATTTATCAAATAACGCTATTAATAATATGTTTTGTAATAATATTGTTCCACATTGATGAAATTATGGCAAAAAGCTTGTGTAGACAATCCATTTTACCCCAATAACAAAATTCAACGCAGATAGTGCAATTTCAAAATTACATTGACAAAATCAAAGGGTTTTCGATGGAAACTGCTATAACATACTACACCTCTAATAGTATGATATAGGCTTTAAAATCAGAGAAATTACCCTTTCAACCCGTTTTTAATCAACGTTGCGCCGTGATTGGTAAATAGCGCTGAACGTCACTATTTCATGAGCTTTTCCAGTAGGAACAGTCGCGACCGTAGTTTCCCGGTGGCTTGATCAAACGTTCTCGGTTCTCGCATACATTAGTGTCTCTAACGCCAAAAATGTCAATAGAATCCAGTGAACCTGGTTCAGTGTTTAACCTGCAACGCAATCAGATTACCGAACATCGCCAGGTTAGTACATTATATTTTTACTTTTTAATGTTTATAATATTTGAAATACTTAATAATTTAATCACATCTATTAACAGAAAAGAAAACGAACCACATATACGTTACATCAGCTTAATAAACTAGAAGAACTATTCAATACTACGCGGTACCCAAATGAAATACTAAGACAACAACTGGCTGAAACTATTGAAATTGACCCATATCGTGTAAAGGTCAGTTATAACTTTTATTTATTTAAGTAAGTTGTTTACTTCTTGTGTTAAAAAAATAGTTTACACTAACTTAATTGAAAAATGTTGCACAGTGTAGATAAATTACGTTTCATTATTATACGGATCTTGTGTGTGCAATAACAAAAATATTATCCAGTCAAATTTGTTAGAAATTCGAGTTCTTCAACTTCTTGTGTAGCAGTCCTTCGGTTACAAGCTTCATACTTGTAAAAACTATTAAAATATATATAATGAGTAAAAAAACTCTTTTAATAATTTATTATTTTAAACTTTACTAGAATACTATTACTATAAGATATACTTACAGTATATTATAGTTACAGTATTAGTCATAGATAATAGACTGGGACAAAAAAACAAACAACTTTTTTTTGAACGGCACTATGAAAATATTGTTCATGATGATAAAAAAATGATGGTGAAAGTTAGAGCCCTTAATATTAACATTCAGATACCTATCATGACGACTGACGGGTTTTTACACTAATGGCATTTTTTTTTTTTCTAAAACTCGTAAGTTATTGGCCTGAAAAATTCTATTGATACATATTCCTAAAGAAAATTGAGTTTCCTACAAAAAAACTATCTATGTAAATTTTCCTCAAACAAGCTGTTTTTATCGAAATCGCACCTTAAACATTTAACGGTTTTTTCAGTTTGAATTTTTGTAACTACCACAAATATCAATATTTAAAAGGCTTGTTTGACGAAAATTTACAAAGATAGCTTTTTTTAGCTAAAAGAAATATATCTTAACTTAAAAAAAAACAAGTTTTATGTACTTTCGTTGATATAGTAAAAAAAACCTTTGTGAGTATTTTTGTTAGACTATATAATAGTAGCTTATTTCCAAAACTAATTATCAACCCTTTTTAAAATTTTGGGAGAATAAGAAAAAAAACTGTTTAAAACGTCTAAAACAATCATAGATATAATTTGTTTATTAATCTACATACATTTTAAGTTATTTTTCTGACAAAGTTTCAAATCAAACACTTTAAGGCTTTAAGCCAAATGAAAATATTTAAGAAAAATTATTTCAGATAATTAGTATTAGCACTCAAATGTGTGCATATTATTAATTACTAGATTAAAGTGGGTTATTTCCGAGGAAAAATATCATTACGATTTTATTCATGTTATCAACTACAACTTGGTAAACAAATATAATAAAGTATTTTCGTTTTTTTAAATTTAAATGATTACCAACTTTAAAATTAAATTATAATATCAATTTCCCAGGTGTGCAGGTCTCCTTTTTATATTCCCCACCACCCATTAGACGAATGATGACTTTTGTCAATGCGGATCCTTCCTTTTTATTACCTGTTTTTAACTCATAATTTTTAAGATCATAATATGTGAGTATCTATTGGTTAAATTTCTCATTTCTTATTTGTAATTCTATACTTAAGGGTTTAATATATAATTATGTAAACAAGGGCGCCCATATACATTAAAACAAATAAATAATAGTTTTGGAAATAAATTTACAAATAAAGTTAAACTTTATTAGGGAAATAATGAGTTTTGGAAGTATATTTAAAGACCAAATTAAAACAATATATTATTAAAAAACTTTAACATAATATCAGTATTAAGTTTTTGAAAATAAGCTACTTTATTATGATAAACTATGTTAAAAATAGGGTAAGCCATCTTCTGGTAAATAACATGTTTCTTAAATGTGTGTTTACTTTTTGACTTGTGTCACTTAACAAACACATGTCGACTGCCCCAACGAAAAGGGTCGTATCTCGTTTTTTGCAACTTTTCAGGATAAACCAAAAAAACATTCAAATTTAAATTCTTATTCTGTTTTTAACATATCAATTTGAAAATTTGGATACATGTTATAGCATGTTATCCAAATTTTCCAAGTTAAAAACAGAATAAGAATTTAATTTTGAATGTTTGTTTGGTTCATCCTGAAAAGTTTCAAAAAACGATGTACGACCCTTTTCGTTGGGGCAGTCGATGTGTAAATTTCAGTTTTCTTTACTGTTTGTACATTTAACTGTCGTTACATTATTTTACGCCTTTCGTCTCATTGTGCACTAACATTTTTATACTACACATGGCACATATTACAGTAGTATTCTAATTTATGCCACTTTGAACTTAAATAATCACACTTAGCTTAGTCTTCACTTCCTCATCGTCACATAATATCTATATTTTCCAAACTAAGTTGTTCAGTACCTCATAGAGTTTCTCAGGGAATCAACCCCGTGTAAACTCAATTTACCTAAGAGTACTTACATACACCAGCACTTTGAAAAAAAAATGATTAAATTAAAATCTAAATTTTATAATTCAAAAAATGTTTAGTAATAATTAATAAAAGCCCAATCCCACTTAATATTATAAAAAAAAAATGTATAGATTAACTAAAACAGTATCTATCTATTTCATTTGTAAAATACCGTGTATTGTTAAAGTTTTCGACGAAATATTACCGGGGGATTTAGCTTTCAACCCCCCTAACCTCTGAATTTTGGATATGAAAGTCGAAAGTTTGATTGTACAACTTTTTGTTACTTAGATTTGGTTTCAAAACCGAAGAGCAAGGCTGCGTAATGATTTGAATCTACAAAATTACCACAACAAGTTGCAGAACTGGCGAATGAATAATATTGAAGCGCAAGCCGATTTAAGAGGTAACCTCGTCAACATTTAATTTTAATAATTTCAATAAAATAATTATGTTAACTAAAATTTTACCTTCCTAGAGGAGCAAGAAGAGCAGACAAATATAAGTGTATACTTAAATAACTTCTATGAGCCCAGAAACGTTGAGTATCCAATTTATTTTGCGTTATAATGTATAACCTTTAATCATTTTCTAAGTTAGTTAGTTATTAATATAATTTATAACATTAAACCATACTTAACAATGATTTTTTTGTCTGTAACCGCTGTAACTTATTTTTATGTTATTCATTAATTGTTTACAAAAAGGTGTGATATTTTTTTAAACACAAAACAAAAAAATTGTTATAAAACACTAAGTATTATGATTAATAGTTTTAGTAGTAGGATGAAATGTATGCCTAACTATTTATGTTTTAAAAGTAGCTATCAAAAAAACTAATTTGCGATGGGAGTAAAAAGAATTTCTTATTAAAATTCCCTTGTTCAAAATGAAAGAACATTAACTAGGTTCTTCAGTCGTTTTTTTAGAAAACATTAATTTTTCCTTAAACAAGCACTTAAAAAAGTAAAAAAAGGCAGTATTCAAATATAAATTTTGAATGTTGGTTTAACAATTTAAAAAAAAACTGACGAGAGAACCTATAAATAAAGATCTCATTATTTTAAATATGATAAAAATGTATTCTACGATTATTATTTAATCAATATTAGAGACTATGCATAGCTATGTTTCGATGCAACTTTTTTTTAAATATCTGTCAAAGATGCTGTGATAGACAGAAAAAAATTCCTAATTACTGAACTAATAATTAGACATCATAGTTAAACCTTTAAATTAAGATTTTGTAACTCCTTAATAAGACTGGAAGTAGTACCTTATATGTACTTTCTAATGTCAAACATGAAACAATTTGTTTCTTTGCCATCAAGAGCATAAACAATATTTTAAATATGTACACTTTTTCCATTTTAACTTTACGTCAGGATAAAACCTTTTTAAAAATCAACCAATTACTTTTGAATTTGGGTGTCTTTTTCTATAGTATATTTTATACTATTACCAATATACAGAGACAATAATATTAAGCCTTTCATCCAGTGAAGGTTTTATTCTTAATCTTTTGGTTTGGTTTAATGTCTTCAGCTCTAAAATCTAGACTGAATCTTAATCAACTGAATACAGCTGGTTAAACATTTTTTTTTTAAGTTTGAGTATAGATGACCAATAAAATCATTTGTTATGTCATTTTATAAAATGTTAGAGCACTCAATATTTAAAAATTGTGTGTATCATTTTTAAAGATATAATTCAAAGATATTTTCACTGAGCTAAATTCTTTCTTCATAGCTGACATTATCAAAAGTTGTTTAGGTTTTGTTATAAAAACATAACAGAACGAGATGGAATTACTTTTATGATAATGTAAGTGCCTTTTTGGTTAATATCAATCAAGTTCTTTTAAATATAATATAATTATATGTGTAATAATTACATGAAAGTGTTCAAAATTAAAAAAACATGTTTTGTAGCTCATGGTAGAATAGTAAAAATTAGTTCAGCAGTATGCATAAAGTTGAAGATGCTAGTACATTTTTATTTTCATAGCCAAAAATATCGTTATTGAAAATAAATTAGGAGAGTAAAAAAAAAACCTCTACTCAAAGTATAAGAATTTTAAATTCTATACCCACTCTAAAAGAAAAATAAAATCATACATTATAGAAGTCGGTTGCAATTACATTTTGTAATTAGACCTTCTATTCGTCTTTGTCATTGCCGTTGCACCAGTGGAACGAATTTTTAGTGTTGGTAGTGTGGTATAATCTAAAAAAAGACGGAATATTAGTGACAAGAACTAAAATTTAGATTACTTAAATATGATAAATAGTTTTGTACTGCATTTCAAACAGACAACTTTCATGCAAATAATTTCAATTTTAATTATTAAATTAATAAGGTAAAAGTAGATGAAAATTATTTGGTAATGAGGAACCTTTATTGACCATTAGGGAAAAACAGTCAACACCTTTTTATAAATAGATCAAGGGTTAGAGATGGTTAAAATTTGTTTTATTTTAAACAAGCGACACAAAGCATATGACTAAAATTTAATATCGGCTCAAATTTAGTGCGGAAAAACGACCACTTTTTCTGAAGCAATTAAATATGCAACGCTACAACACCGTGTTTGTACTGCCATCAGACAAAGTAAGGTCGTAACAGAATAAACAGAACGTTTAAATTAAAATCAAAAAAGCAATAATTGTCGTCACTGTAGCGTAATTTTATACAAAGCAGTTTTATTGAGCGCATTTAATGTATTCTAATATTATTGATAAGCAAACATTCATGTATATTGGATATGCAAAAACAAAGTAGTCACGTTTAGTAATGATATTCATTGCTTAATCTATATTTGAATATACACACTATAAATCAAAGTTCACATTATGAATAAAACATTTTTCTGTACAGAGAGCTTTTAATTTACAACATTTATTGTAAACTAGTAACTTTTTCTATGAAATATTTGTTGTAAAAGTTTTTCTAGGGGTAGTTTTAGAGCATAACAGTTATAATATATTGTCTTGTAAAAGGATACATTTAAAAAGTATTTTAACCCATTGGTACATTCTGACTAAAACATTAATAAAAAAACGTATTTAAAATAAAGTCTTAAAATAAGACAGAGTTTCCTGATGTACACTTAGGTAGTTGTTTAAGTTTTAAATGCTAACTTTTAGGTATTGTACATATTTTATTTTAACAAACGATCAATTTTTATGATATGGTTTTCAGGTAACAGTTTTTCTATAACCCTATTTACCTACCGCAGAAAAACAGTAAAAGGGATTTTCATTCCCTTAAATTAATAATTCTCCTAGAATAGATTTTAAATAAACCAAAGAGGCCTTGAAAAATACAATTTAATTAAATAGACTTTTTTTTGGAACCAAGGCGCAACAAATAATTTTGAGTAAATTAATTTTGGTGTAGTCACTCTCCTACTTTTTTACTCTGCTTTTTCTTATATATTTTCAATACATAAAGGAGAATATATTCAAAAGTATTGAAATGCTTGAACAAATATTTTATTACAAGTATTTAAACAGAATCATAATTTTATAGAAGAAACAAGTATAAAATCAATGTATTTGTGGTTAAAAACATTGATCATCAAACTAATTTCAACAAATATGTGTTTCATATTAATCGTTCAGTTGTACCTTTGCATTAAAAAAATTTAGTTTGTAATGTTTATAATGTTAAACCTATATTCTATAATAATTTTTTTAGTTAATTAGTTATTAAATATAATTTATAACATTAAACCATACTTTATAATGATTGTTTTTTCTGTAACCACTTTAACTTTTTTTATGTTATTCATTAATGGTTTACAAAAAGGTGTGATATTTTTTAAAATTAAAAACGAAAAACTGTTATAAAACACTAAGTATCAAGATTAATGTTTTGGTAGTAGTCCACTCTGAAACAAAACAAAATCATACATTTTAAAAGTCGATTGCAATTACATTTCGTAATTAGACCTGTCTGTCGTTGCCGTTGTAATTGCCGTTGCATCAGTGGAACGAATTTTTAGTGTTGGTAATGCGGTATAATCTAAAAAAAAGACGGAATATTAATGACAAGAACTAAAATTTAGATTACTTAAATATGATAAATAATTTTATATTGCATTTCAAACAAACAATTTTCATGCAAATGATTTCAATTTTAATTATTGAATTAATAAGGTAAAAGTAGATGAAAATTATTTGGTATTGAGGAACCTTAATTGACTATTAGGGAATAATAGCCAACACCTATATATTTAGAGGCCAAGGTTTAAGGGTGTCTAAAATTTATTTTATTTTAAATAAGCGACATAAATCATATGACTAAAATTTAGTTTAAAATAAAAAAAAATACCCAGACAGTTTACATATCATAACTTGAAATTATGATGCGCTATAACGTTTTAGTTTAAAAATAGTCGAATGTTTATAAATTTGTATGGAAAGTTTTTTAAACATAGTTTTATGAATAGGTATACTTTAATAAACTAAAAAAAGTATACAAATCCATTCTATTCTCACTCTATTAGGTGTAGTTTATGGCTTTCAGACCTGAAAATTAGTCTAAATATAATTTAGCGAAGGGGGGGGGGTATAATATATTTAATTTTCTCAAAAACGTGTGGTCTATATTATTTTTTATTAAAGAAATACAAAAAAAAGAGTTATAATAACTCTTGAATCCCTATGATCTCCAACTATCCAAGATGTACCGTTTCCATTATGCAGTGGTTCGAAATCACTGTTTTTTTTTAAATACCCATTTTTTACACGATACTCTCCAACAAAAAAACTAATATTTATGGGGTTTTGGCCAAATATTTCAGATTTTAAACCACTGTGTCGATCCCACTAAGCTGTTTATTAATAAAAAACATTTTGATTGCAATAAGACAATAATAAAATTATAATTACATTAAGACAATTATAAATGTTATAGTCCCACTCTCAACCATATTTTATAACGAATAAAAAGTTGTTAATTAATTTAACAATTCAATTATAGTATCTTAGCTTCAATTTCAGGAAGAGTAGGTATTGGCTTTATAGTTATGTGTTTTAGCTTTGGGACGGAGCTAAGATGGTATTGGTAATACAACGATGTGTTATACGTTTTGTTTTGTTTTTTTTTGTGTAGAACACACATTGGGAGTTAGTATTAGAGTGAATACATGATTGGTAGATCGGCTGTCAATAACATTATGTTACCGTTGTTTCCCATAAGTCGTAATTGACTACCTGTTGTGTTCACTCTTATAGAGCAACCTAGTAGTATACTATAGTACCTAACCTAACCTAACCTAGTAGTATACTATAGTCAAAGTGTATTTTTCTTCTTTTTTGGACTTTCCTTATATCTCCAAAGGATCTATTCAGTCTAATTATCAGTCCTCGAATCTTAACACTAACCTTAAACATGTAAAAAAAGCTATGGTTTCCACATCTTCTAGGAGTAAGGGTTTATGATTTTTTTTGCCTATTCATAATATGTTAAAAAAAAAATTAACATTCCATAATAATATGGATTAAAAACTTCAAAAAGAAAAATTACAAAATTATAAGTTCCACTAAATCCACATCTTGTTAGGTTGACAAATTATTCCCTTAATCATAAAGAATTTTGAATTCTCTGAAATACTTGTAATTTCTTAATTATTCCGGACTATGAATTGACAGCAAATACTCCATTTGATAACTACAATAGTTGAAATGAGCAGCTATAAGATTGGTTGCTATAAATAAATACTTCCTGAGGGAAGAAAAAAAAAGTTAAAATTTTACAATAACCAATTATTATGTATATACTCACCAAACACGACTATTCTAATTAAAAAAAAGATGACTTGTAGCCACTCAGCAAATTTCACAAAAATTGTTCGCTGTAAATTATGGTGTTCGTTAAAAAAATACAAAAATTAATAATTATTTTAATCATCATTATTTATGGCTATGCTTACCACGAAAGATTATTAAATTTGAAACAGAAGATATGTTGCTAGTCAGCGAAACTTGCAAGAATCGGTTGCCATTATTCAAGTTTCCTAAAGTAAGGTAAAACAATTATTATTTTAAAATTATCAGTTATTTTGTTTATACTAACTATAACTACAACTGTCTAAATCCAGGAATAAGAAATGTTGTATTTCAGCAGGACCCCCAAGAATTGACGGCTGTAAATGAGGTTCCTGCAAAAACAAAAAAATAATAACGTATTATTTACGGTCATGAGGTTTTTGTCATTATACTAGTCAAAAAATGATAAATTTGAACTTTTACATTATAATTTATAAATCTCATCTTTCGACTTTTAATAGCTGCGTGTATTAACAAAATATCTATAGCTGTTTTAATTATAACTTAAAATAAAAATCTATTAAAAAAATTAGCACTGTGTAAACCTGCATATTCTAAACCAATCACAGTCCAAACTAAGCATTGTTTCAACCAAAACTGACTGTCTTCATATTGTCTTTAAATTTTATTCATTTTTTTGAACCGAATGGTATATAAATATAACGGTGGTTTCACCGCACTTCACTAACCTCTTATAATATGATGGATAAGAATTAAAATAATCAAATATTTAAAAAAGTTTAGGCCAAATCTGTTGTAATCCCCGACAATGATAACATTGCTACCAAAATATGCGTATACAATAAAATGCATTTTGTTTTGTAGTTTAGGATTTTTGAAATATTTGATTTTTTCTTAATAACTATAATAACTATAGTTGCTTAGCTGTTTTTTAGATAATAACATAATATTTCTTATTTTCTAAGTCACATTAATGATGTGAATACAAATAAAATGTCTCGATTTTATGTTTTCTTGGGAACTACTAACCACACAAATATATTGAACAAAATTATTTTTACTAATTATTTAATAATAAATGTAAATATTGAAGTAACCATATTCTGCTGATTTGTCCGAATGATATTTATTAATATTGGTCAGGTTAGGTTTACTATCAATCAAACTTAATAATTCTTCGAATTAAAAAAAACGAAAAACTTATTCTAAAAAATATGAATGAAACTACTACCATTGTGTAATCATAATTGCCGAAATAATAATACATTTTATTTTGAATTTTTAACATGGTTCGCATAATTCAAGGCATAAAAATAAAAAAATATTTTTAATTAAAAATCAGTTTTAAAATACAAATTAACATATATTATAAACAATTTCTCTTAAAAACCAAAAGTAACTAAAAAAGACTAATAACATTTTATAACAAAAAATAGTAATAATATTGTTTACCATATTGCATGTGTAGTTTATGAAAATTAAAAAATACATTATAAAAATGTAAAAACTAAACAATTCATGTGACCGTCGAAAAATTAAATGGAAAAAGAACACTTATGTTATTGATCTATTAAACGATAGTAATAAATAAAAAATTATAAGAAAATTAATAAAAATATATTAAATCTGAATTAAATCATTAGTAAAAAAAATGATAAAATAATAACAAATAGATTTTAAAAAACTATTTTTAAAACTGCCAAACAGTCACGTGAGGTGTATGAAACTATGAGCCGTGTGTTTTTGCTTGGTGACTTTTCAGAGTATCTTGGCGACCATATGATTAATTTCCACACACTTCAATTTAAGTACATGTTTGTTCATTTTAGTCAAGAATAAAATGTCAATTTATATGAGTACATATGTTTCTACCAACTAACAAAAATATTAAATACATACATATGTATTCTGTTGGTGATTCTTGTACAACCTGGAGTTACTTAATTTAACAGTACAATTTAACTATCAAATTATATAACATGTTGAACACTGGTTTATAAAGTATAAAACACATTGGTTTCACTAAATGCGGTTGTGCAAGAATATTTGTATATTATATTTTTATAAGTTAAACTTTTTAAAGACTATGTTGATTTTCTACTCATATACGATTAAATAGAAATATTATATGTTGTAAAAATTTTGGAATTTTTATTTTTATTTGAAAACATAAAAATCTAACAAAAAATAGTATTTTTAAATTCCACAGTTATTAAAGTGAATTATGAACATAGGTATTTTAATAAAGAATAGAAACTATATTACCTACTTATTATTTTAAATCTATAATTAACTCAACAAAAAAATAAACACAATTTACAAGTAACACAATAAATTATTATTCTTTAATTTAATCTTTCCATAAACATGATTCGTTGCATAAAAATTAATTAATATTTTTAATTAAAATTCAATTTTAAAATACAAATTTACATATATTATAAACAATTTCTCCTCAAAGCCAACAGAATGACAGAATGTTTTTACACAGACATTACATCGCCGGTATGTGTTCTTTCGTGAGTTTTGAGGTAAGATTGTATACTAAAACTTTGTTTACAGACATCGCATTTATCATAGTATCATTCTGCATAGATATACATAATATTGTTTTAATGATTTGATACATTTTTTTTAAGATTTTAGGGGTTTTTGTTAATATGTACGCAATCTGCGAAAACATAGTTTTCCGGAAATTAAAGAAAAACTGTAGTGCCGAGTTTGTTTTTCGTTTAATATGTTATGGATACATATAAGTTCGAACAACTGGCAAATTTTCAACTTGAAGGAATTAAAATTACGGCTAAAAACCCCAAAAAACTTGTACCCCCCTCCCCCTAGGGAGATGGATGGGAAATGGGTATAATTTAAATTTGATACAACTGACGTGTGAGGGCATACCAAATAAATATTCCTAACAAATTTCAACTCGATCCGACTCTTTTTCTCGAAATTATAGCCAGTAAATTTCTAACTTAAAAACTCATACGGGTTTTTTTTTTTTTTTAATTTCGACTGTGTAGAAGTAAACTTTTTCGACTTTTACCTCCCCAGAGTACCAACTAGATTAAATTTGTGATTTATAGAGTTGCTACTCGAAGGAATTGGTCCAGTATAAAAAAAGTTACAGTGTATACAGATAAAAAAAAAACACATCATACCTTCGCAGCTTTGTATCGAAGCTAAAAGCTGCATAAAAAGCAAATTCCAATAGTTTTATTATTGTTATACATTATAATAAAATATTATTCATGGTTCTTTTGGCGTTACGTTTTATACATGCACGGTTATTCTATTGACCAGAGTCCTTATAATATACGTTTTATACTGTACCTAATATTACGCTGCAACCTTGTGTTCAGTTTTAAAAAATTTTGTAATGCTGTATGACGAATGAGTACGGTGTAAAGAAATAATATGTCATTTGATGAATTTTATCGTAAATTGTTAAAGCATTAAAAAAAAAAAAAAATTGTTCAACGTTTAATGCGCGTATGACGTCGTCTCGTACCGTACTGCAAGGTCATCCGCCATGGTGAAGTCAAAACGGTAGCGTGCGTTTCGCCGTAATAAATCAATAATAACGCTCGGTACCAGCTGAGGGAGTCCAATATGCATTGTTGCTATTGCAACACCCTCGCCACCACCACAACCCCCAAAACGTCACGTAGCATTTTATACCATCGCCGCACATAAAAATAAACATTACACTCATAAAACGTTATGGATTTGTATTAAACAAAAACGTTTGTAATTTAATAATAAATTAAGTTAGATTTTGTGTGATACATTATATTAATAAACATTAAGTATATTAAATTTGTTTTTATTATAATACTCATTCTATCAAATACTAGTTAACTCAATGTTAAATTTATAAGTATTTAATAATTTTATATTACGTATTAGGTAATATTGGCTGAGGGTGAACCGTGAAGTGGTGTGACGCCACTGTTCGGATTGTCTCTTGGTTTTAGGCGTATAGTGTGCAACCCAAGTTTCATCTCCAGTAGAAATACACTTGAGACAATCATCACCCTTCAGTTCATAGCGTTCCAAAAACTCTTTGGAGGTCTGCACTCGATTTCACGGATTTGGCGCGGGTTCTCCACTTGGCGGAAGACTCGATCGACATGTTTCACGAGAAAAATTCCTGTGACCACAGTTTTTGACGTACTGAACTCGTTCTGGTCTTGTTTTGAAGGGGAAAAGATAAGCTAAACGGAATTGTGGCCAATATAGCAAAAAAAAATTTCTACGGCCTTGGGGGAGGGGGGACTTGTATTGGGTTGTATCTTTACTCTCCGGACGTCCTTGGTGCGATATCTTATCTATAGACGTTATTCAATGATAACCAATTATAAAGATGAAAGCATGATTTTTTTCTTACTTGTCTGTCTATCTGTTTATCGTATCTGGGTAATAATATTTATTGATACAAAACTAATTTAGTTTGTGTCGTGCTTCAGTCGGCTTATGTATTATTATGTAGTATGTATTTACGAGCGTCAGGCGTGTAATATTTTATACCTAACCTAACCAGTTTAAGAGCAAAAAAAGTCTCAGAGTCATGATTTAATTTATTTATACTAAAAAGCCTCAAGCTCAAATAGAGCAGCTCGGATAAATGTATTTAAATATGCAATTATATGGGTGATTCTCTGAAACCAAGGAATTTTGACATAATTGTTTCACTTAAAGAAAAGTCAATTTTTTTACAATATTTTTTTTGTTTCTGATTAAGCCACGAGGTTCACATAAAGACCTTTAATGTCCTTCATAGAAATTCTTAGTTTAGCAGAAAATTTGAATTAAACAAATTGTCATTGTGAGGGACTGAACGGCAGTGTGAAGGACTGAGGAAATTATTCAAACAAACGAACAAATTTGTTTAATTAACAAACATAATACATAACAACATAATACTGTTATTGACAAATAGTAAGTTATTAGTTATCACAATTTTAATTTGTATTCTACCAAAACTCTGAACAAGACCGAGTACCGCGCGATGACGAGTGAAAAAAAACGCAGCCTTGAACTTTCACTTAATAATACAACACGATATAGGAAAATATAAAATTTAATAATTCCAGTAACCATGTATATCAGTGTGCTCATTTTACAAATATTCAATGATGTACGGTAATTTAGAGTTCATCCTCATTATGGTTCCTAGCAAACTGGTTTAGGTTAGGTCGGAGGAAATGGCATGTATACCACTATCGATCCGGTATTCGTCAATTCCGCCCATTTTGGGCAACTACCTATATTGTATACATCTATTGCGCCGGTGGAATTAAGGTGGTATACTAAAAAATATAAATCAACAGCGCCGGGGTTATATTATAGATTAAATGTAATATAGATAAACAACGCGTATGGAACAGCTGGAAGCTCTTTTTTAGTTAGTTTTTCTGTCAATAAGGCTCAGAATGGATTTCAAACATATGCTTTTTTGTGGATCATATATAATTTATTCTGGTTTGAGCTATGCCACACGTTTCCACGTTTCCACCACCCTTCCCAACATTGATCGCTCCTAGTGTCCTAAATCTACACTAAAATATTTGTGTTATATGCGTTTCCCATCATAACATGGACATTATTTATCTATAGTACATTTAATGTATAGTTATATACATCAACTGCGCCAGAGTTTGTTTTTTTACTTGTGATTTTTAATTTAAGTTTTCAACGCTATTCATTCGTATGTATGATTTAAGTTAAATTTTACTTAAGGCGTTAAGCCTGTGATCGCCTTCTAGACTTTAGCCAGTAAACCTAGGATTCTTTTAGTTTAGCGTAGCGAGCGAAGCCATCGAGTTACAAAACACTCGGTGGCCGACCGTACGATAGTAGATATCAAAATATGGGCGCATACTAGTTGCATCTGGGAAACTACGAATTGCATCCGATCCTTATCGTAACTAAAAAGGTTAATCTACAGTAGTTGCCTTTCAGGCTTAGTATATATAAATATGAATTGCATCCGAAAAAAATTATTATTAGTTGCATCCCGCTAAAGAAACAGGGGTTCTAAAACAACGCTAAAATTGTATTGAACTTTTCTAATAAAACTGACATTATCGTTAAAAAAGTACTACCATCTACGTTATTTTCCATTAATTCCGTGTGTAATACTTTTGCCGGTCTTTCGCACGATGTAATTTTTACTGGTTTTCCTTTTTCACTAATCATTTCATCAATTTCATGTTCCATTTTAGCAAATAATAAAAAATTATAAAAGCACTCGACGCGTTCACTCTCAGTTTTCTACTCGACGATTGCAACGATAACACAATTTTTATCATTAACTTAAGCTTAAACCTAAGCTAACATGCATTTTTACGGTACAAAAACTAAGTTGGCATTCTTAATACAGCTCTTTTAAAAATTGTCTTGCAGGAACGTTACAAGCTAAAATATGTTTAAACGCTTATTTTTTTTAAAGTTTTAATATAAAAGACATCGTTTCGGCGCAGTTGAAATATACTCTATCGATCGATACCCCGTTGTACCACAACTCACACAGTGACATTTCTAAATAGGGGAGGTGTTTTTGCAGGACCCTGTATAATAATATTCCTTTGTGATGACGTCGCTTGTGTGTATGCACAAAGTAAACACACCAACATAAAATCACGTGAACTGTGCATGCAGCATGCACAATGGTCATCCAGAAGCGACGTTTTTCAATGTACTTTATATTAAAAATAGAAACAACTGAAGGTCTGAATATTAAACTGAAGATAAATCTAGAGTCGGACTAAAACATATACGTTTTTTTTTTAAATCTGTCGTCAAAGTTTTTTTTATATTAAGGAAAAACCAAAAATAGAGAAGATTATAAACTTTGACTGTTGTAAATTTCTAGGTCACTAATGTCTATGAATCAACTATGTCTGAATGAATCAACAGTTGACAAATATTTGAAAATATTTTCATTTTATTATTACGATATAAGTAACAATGGAAACAAATTATTATAGACAGGCGTTGTCTCATCACCGTAATCGGTCCAGAAAAAAACTATAAAACACTAGCACATAAAAAATATAAAATTATGTGAGATTTACTTACCATTTACTTTTAACAGAACCGCTGATAATTGATGATTCAAAATTTGCTCGTTGTCGACCAAATTATAAAGCACCCTAGTAGACATAATTTCGAAATTTTCGCGGCTAACAGACTGGCTAACCGGGGTATGCGTGCGGCTCGGTTAACATTTAATAACAGACTGTCGGGCACTGCCCTGGGAGACTGCAGCCAAAACCCAAGGGAAGGGTCAAGGTGGTGTTAAATTTCATAAAAGGGCTCACCCCTTCCGGTTTTCGTTATCGCGTGGCAACCTTTCGTCCTCATCCTATTCCGTAAGACTACCGAATCGGTGTACGCGTGGTGTTTAAACAAAACATTAAAAAAAAAACTCTCAAAGGGCTAATATGAGGGTTAACGCAACCTCAGATGATAGGACTGGATCAAAAGACTGACAACATTTTAAAATAATATCAACTCAACATAAATAATAACACATTCTATTAAAACTTATTACATATATTTGAATTTTTTTTCAAATTTTTATCTACTACCTGGTGAGTTATAAATTAAAAACAGCTTCCTTAGTGCAGAGTAAACGTTCTTAACTGGCTTTAACTGTTTGTATTTTTTTATCTAAGATATTTTTTGAGCTATACTACTGGATATTCATAGAAATTTTTTTTAATTAAATTGTAAAACACATTCGGCATAAAAAAAATCGAACAATATTTTGGAGTACAGCTCGGTCATAGTTCCCTTATATAAAATAGTTCCCTTATATATGGTTTCCTTATATAAAAGTAATAAAATTGTAAATATTTAGTTAATATACTTAATCTGACAACTTTCCAAGAACTTACAGCAGTTTAAAGTTAAATTTGGAACAGTTAAAATTGTTTTTATAATTTTCAAAAGGAAGTAGTAACCTTGTAGTTATTTATTTGTTATGAATATATACACAATTACATAATATTTTAAACACGTAGCAGTCTTAACTTATAGCCCCTACTAATAGTACAAAAAAGGAAGTTCCCACGAAAACGATGTATTAGTATTCTAACATCCGAGTTCGGTCTCTCCTGAAATAGCCATTTCGGGTTCACGTTGAAAGAAATCTCTTATTCGCGTAGATGACTGTCAAACGCCGAACATAGAAACCGCCTGGAGTGCACAAGCGGAAACCACTTCTCAAAGTACATTTATATACATTGATAGTATATCTGTGGTCGATAGGGATAAAACCAAGTTGTATACAATAATACGAAAATGAAATACTTTTATATGAAGAAAATATGTAATTTTCACTGATATAATTCAGTAATAGCTTTTCCATTGTTGACAATTGAAATTGAAATAAACTGTCGTCATAGTAAAAGTTTAAAACTCTTTCAGTTCACGCGCGTCGTTCATCGAAACCGGTTGTCCGTCTGTACGTAAGCAAAGTTTATTTTCGTCGCGCGTTCCAACGCTTCCCTGGGTATGGCACCCAGTAAAGCAATGCCAACTACTTCAAAAAATAGTTCTGTCAAAAGAACATCCAGTACTGCTCTTTCGCCACCAATAATTAACAGAAACAGATATTCACCTTTACAGACTCAAAATGACACAAACATTGATTCGGATAATGATATCGATTTAGACCCTCCAGAGGTAAGACAAAAAATACCACCACTCTATGTTTATGACATCACAAACTTTATCGAATTCCGAAATACAATTACTCCAATGTTAGTTCACGATTTTAACATTGTTAACAAAAATCAGTTTTTGAAGCTACATCTCACCTCCGCTGATGATTATCGCACAATAACAGCTAAATATTTTCTCGAAATAAATAAAAACGATGCAGTCGGTACGGTATATTGTACATTCAGTACCGATTATTTTTATTAATACTATATTTCATACGTGATTTACAAAAAAAGGAAATATGGCCAAGCCTATTACAAATCCAACAGCGTGTATTTGCATACTTGTTAGTGTTAACATTACTACGGTCAATAATGTTAGAAACAGTCTTAGGTGATTGAGATTTTTGTTTAGGTTCCCTTACACTAGATCTGCTAATATTACGTTGTGAATTATAACATCTATCTATTTCTTTTTCTATTGATTCAACTGACCTCCCCTTAACATCCTTATCTACTACATCGTTACAATCATTTCCTATGTCATTGTTTCCTATTTTAATTAGTTCAGGGGATTCTATAATTTCTGATTCAAAAAATCCTTCATTATTACTTTCATTACTATCGCTTTTGGTCAGGTCTATTAATTGGTCTATAACTTGATTTCCTAAAGTAATTAAAAGTCCAAAAATATTTAAATGGTAAAATCATTAATCATCTGTTATAAAATCAACAAACTAAAAAAATTCAGTACAGTGGGGACGGGGAGGTCACAGGTTTACAGGAATTTTTAAATCTGAAAATGATAGAATCCTGAATCACTTTCGAATAAACGCTTCGATGCAAATCAGTAGTTAGTATTTTCAAGCCAGTACAGTCCAAACCAAGCACATTGTAAACCAGCAAAGTAAGAAAGTATAAAATTGAGGTGCTGTATTTACAAACAGGCATCAAAGCGTTTATTTGAAAATGGTTTTATTCAATTTTATCACTTTTATTTATAATAATTCCTGTAGACCTGTGACCTCTCCGTCCCCTTGTTGCTTTGATTCTATACTCTACTATACTACTCATCTCGGATAAAATTGAAGTACAGTATTTGTAAATACATCAGTGTAAAACTATTACTTTCGCTGCTCTGCATCGAAGCTAATTGTAAAACATATTTCTGGATTTTTGTGTAAAAGACTTCAAAAGTGGTCAAATTATATGTTTTTGTGGACGGTGATTACGAATTTAATATCAGTTTTTAATTTTAATCAGCCAAAACAAACTTAAGTAAAAACCCAAAAATCAAAAAACTTGTACCCTCCCCTAGGGTGGTGGGAAATGGGTTTAATTTCAATTTGATACAACTGACGTGTGCGGTCATACCAAATAAATAATCCTTATAAGTTTCAACTTGATCCGACTTTTTTTCATCAGAGTAAAACTAATATCTTCGCTGCTCTGCATCGAAGTTAAAATGACATAACATAACGGTTTAATAATACGATCTCAATTTTCTTTTGTAGAATAGATTACAGTTGGCTGTCGGGCCTTTTAAAGTCCATCTTTTTTAAAGGAGTTCTTTTGTCCTTGTATACTTTTATCTGGACCTTTTGTCTGGGATTCATATTACACCGATGTTCATGCCAATTAAATATGCGGTCCAAAGGCTTCCTAATGTCCAAGATTAAATCATACACGAGCACCGGGCTGGTCTGAACTAGATTAAGGGAATTCAAAGCGCAAGGGTCTTAAGGAGCTTTATTTATTTTATAATAGACATTATATATAGGGATCCAATTTCATTGAGTTGCCACATTCATTGATAATTGGGTGTTTTCGATAAGAATTGGATAATTTAGTTAATTAAATAGTCGTTATAAAGTGTTTGGTGGAGGATAGTCAATTTGAGCAGTCCGTGTGAGCGGGGTTAAATATCTTACCTTAAGTTTGATTGCCTTGGACTCGGATTACCAATTTGATAAAATCCCTAAACGAGCTGCGAGTAGTCTCTCACAAGTTGTTAAGCAGCTTGGGAGTGGAAAACCAGTTAGCTAATAAGTGTAAAACACAAATACTAATTTGATTTGAGTAAAAGTTATCATACGCTGAATGAGATATACCTAGATATATTATACATAAATACGCATGTTAGAAAGACACATCAGTACCTAAAATAGATGACTGATTTAAACTAGTCGCAAGTGTGTTTCTTTATTAAATCTAAGTAATAAATTAACTTAAGTCTTAATCTACAAGCTGCTACTTCAACATCGTTGCTTAACCACAATCGAGGTACGTACACAACAACATTTCACACATATCACAATACATATTAGCGTAATAGTTTAATTTTGAAGAAGTCAACCTAACCTAACCTAACCTACCATATTTCCCCTCACCATTTCCCCTTTTTAAATTTAAACCATTACATATGGTGTATTTTTTTTGTTTAGTGCCTACTACTACTCGTAGAACAGTTTTGTTGGTTTTTGCACTCACTTGCCATGTGCGCACTGAAACAGATAAAACATCTTTTCAATTCTTTGATTGTTTGATGGCGTTCGGTTGGATCTCTAAACTATTCTTGCTTGTATTTTAAACCAAGTACAACTAAACAAATTTAGTAAAAAATTGAATAATTAACCTAAGTCCGAAAATAATAAATGTATAAAAAATTAAAGTGTATTTTCGTAACCGGTGCACAATGCTCACCTTAAAAGAGGGGTCACTTCATTTTTTAAGTTTTTGAGGTTAAGAAGTCAAAAGGGGCTGAAAATGTTGTAATCTCTCTTTTATGATGAGGATTTTGCACCGTTTACGAGAATACCCTTTAATTCTTTTTTTTAGTTTATTGTTTTTGGACTTTGAAGAGGTTAAGTGTTCGATTTTTGAGATAATCAAAAACGGACAACAACCTGTATAACTCCTAACAATAATAATTTTTATCGTTTTTTACGCATCCTAAAGTTTACCACTCGATATTAAAAATAATAAAATGCTAAGCATGATAGTATGTTAAACTTTTCATATTATATAACTTTAACTATTATAATTCATATTATAGTTAAATAAACTCGGTCATTTATGTTATAGTTATGTTTGAGCTTTATGCAACAAAAAGAAGATGATATGAATTTGCACACAGTTATTTTAGTATACCATTTAAATATGTCCGACACTATATGTACGATTTTTATGAAAATTGCTTTATGTGTAATTTCTGAACGCAAAACTAAACTACAGTTTGTATTTTTTCTAGTTAAAGTGCGGCTTAATAACAAAATTTTTAAATGTGTTAAAATATTTATACATTTTTGTGTTCAGTTTCGTTTTTTGACGTTACTAGGGGTTTCAAATAGTTAAATGAAATTATTTAATATCAATCAAAACAACCATTTTCTTAAAATACTTACATATTTTACTTACAATACTTACTTAAAATACTTACAATACTTACATACTAACATATTTTAAAGAAGACATAATTCAACGTTAACTTTTTTTTGTTTTTAATACTGTTACCATTCAACCAAATAGAATTTCACAACCCCTGTCTACGGACAGCTTTCCCGTTATATTTTACAAAGGGTAAATGCAAAATCCATTATGCATATGATATACAATTGAGTTAGGGAGTATTGCCGCACCCAGGTCCCAGACAGAAATTTAATTAAGCTGTCTGGACTACAATTATATGCTAATAGTATGCATACAAAAAAGCTACGTCCATTTCGGTATAATTGACGAACAGCTATTACAACTTCCCGTTATTTTAATTATTATTTCTTTCATAGGGTTTGACATTGTTTAGCTACACGGACTGTCATTATTTAGCTGCAGTGGATTCTGAAATACCGAATTAAATGGAACACAGAGGTTTTACTATGTTTAGTAATTTTATTCACCGAAAAATATTTTATTTGACAAACGGGATTATTTTAAGATTAAAACCAGTTTAACTTTAAAATTCCGATGTTATTGACTAAGTGCTCTAAACAGTAAAACTGATAAGTATGTGTTAATAAAAAATATAATTAAATGAAATGTATTTTGTGTTATTAAAAAAAATTTTAATTTTGTTTTATAGATTTCTATTTAAATTTTTTTGATTAATTTTTTTATCTATCTGTATTAGTTATCATTTTGCTTCTAAATAGTTTGCTATTTGTGAATATTTTGAATCAATACTGTAACTTTTGTTAACTAGCTTTATCTTTAAGAGTATTGGATTTACAATTTTACCAAATATAATAATGGTTATCTAGGTAACTTTCTAACTAGTGGATTTATATCTTTGAGTAGCTTGCTCATAAATAGTACACTGATGCAACTATGAGGCGAACTATACCAACTTTTCTCATCAAAAGGAGAACAATTTCCTACACATTGATATATTAATATTACATAGGTTTTTACAAAATCGGTAATTTAACTTTTTTATTAAGGATCCGAAAATTAACTACAACTTTAAATAATGTTAAACGTCTTTAATATTTGTCTGAAAAGAAAAGCGTGGGAACCTTTAATCTAATAAAAAATAGTAACACAGAATTTTAATAATATGTTGCTGTTATAATATTAAATTACTAAAATATACAATAGAATATATAAAAAAATAGCCCTTCTGGCTCAACAAATGTGAATATTAATATGAACTCAGCAAAGGCTGGCTAGGTCGGTCCTTCTGACGTCACTAGCCGCCCTCGAACGTCATTCTTCTGGCCGTCGCAACGATGTAAAAAATTCGAATAAAACAAATTTGTATAAAACTTACAGCGAACGCGGAGAACGCAGACGGGCGAGCCGCTTACCTATAACCTATATTACAAAATTTCACACACGCATACAGAAATACAAATAATTAATACATACACAGGAAATCAAATAATACAAGTGGCAACAATACGAAACATTACAGCTGTTCAAGCAGCCTTAAACAACAGTTTGGCTATTACTTATTAGAACCACGATCCACTAGTGAGCTGTACAACGATTAGCGTTACACTCGACTTGCGCGCGTACTTATAACAAAAAAAAAAAAAACAATAATATTTTACCTATTATTATATAATGTAACGATTTGAACGGTAATGCAGCTCTAGTGTTATCATAATTTTAATGAGGTGACCTTCCATCATGACCGCAGTCAGTGCCGGCTTGCAAATCGTTATTTTCAACGTCTAAGTGGTACCTTTCCAAAGGCAATTTACACAACTTAACGACTGGTCAAAGTAGTTTTGTTCCACTCGATGTCCGTAAGCTCACAACTCAGACTATATTATCCGTCCCTTGATGTACCTTTATGATCCGCCTTAATTTAAATTTCGACGGGAGTGTACAATTCTTAAGATCACGTATTAAACACAATCGTTAGATATTTAATGAAGCACTATATTGCGATGCAAATATGTATACACAGTACACACACGACTGTGTAGTACTTCATCGGTCCTTTTGGATAGCCTAACCCGGGGTAGCACAAACAAACCTTATACACATATTATTTTAACTGGCGTGGCGCTGTCAACTAAAAATATTGAAAAAAAGGGAGATAAAATTTGACTTGACCCATAAAAGAACAGACCAAGATTTGCTCGTATAAAATAAAACGGCAAAACCCCTTTCATCCGCCCCATTCATCAAGTAATCTCCTTTACATTTAATCACTTTTTCCATTTCCATTTTTTTTTATTAATTTCCTATTTTATCTTTCATCGTACAATACTACTTTTCTAAAAGCCAATAGCCAAGACAATATTCAATAGAAAAAGAAATGTTAAAAATATAGAATTGCCAAGGGGTTAAGACATTTTTATAAAGAAAATATTCGATATCAAATCTAGATCTGGAAATGTTTATTCGATATATTATTAATAAAAGAATTAAAAATGCCAATAAAATATATTTTACAACAATGGCAGAGAGAGATAAGCACTTTTTTTATTAAGGATGTTATTCGTAGAGTTTTGATTAAATGCAGGTTGATTTACCTAAACACTAGAGAAATTGAATTTAAGAGTTTTCTTATTAAGAAAACAAAACGTTCTGTAAATTATTAATTTACACAATGAATTTCTATCTGCCACAATAATCTTTATTTTTTTTTAATGAAAAAAGTAGTACCCACATATAATACAAAACTATTAAGAATAGTTAATTAATAGAAATAATTAACTACTAAAAGTATTTATTATTGACAAAATTGGTCGTTTATAGTATGAATAAGTAATTAATATGCAAATGCTTCATAATGTAAATGATGTGCCTAGTGGTAATAATTGCTCTTAGCTTGTCATTTTAATAATATAATTCGTCGGTAAATTACCTAGTTTAACGAATAAAATGCATCAGACATATAAAAAATATTGTATAAATTTGAATATTTTTAAACGTAAAAACGATTATCTAAGAGATAATTGATTTTGGGACTTAAGGTTATGTTAGGTCTACAGGGTGATTTCTTTTATCATGAACCACTCAATATCTTATAGGGTTTAATAAGAAATAAAATGTTTTCTTCATATTGTTTTTATACTATGTGATCTCAATTTTTCACAATTTTTTTTTTGTTATTACCTCCCTCCCAACTAGAGTATTTTTAATAGCAACTATTGAAACTTTAATGGTAACGTATATATTTTATTAACTTAAGTTTAAGTTGAGAATAATGTACTAAACATTTTGATTGGTCGATAACCAGTTTCGGATAACTATTTTTGAAGTTATTGAAGTTTCAAGTTTAGGGCAGGAGGAAAGGTGGAGTGTAGTATTATTTTTATCTGCGCGCATTTCCCAACCGCACTTCTCAACAAAAACAACATTATTTATGACAATATGATTTTTGCGGGTTGCAAAAAAATTATACAGGGTGTTCCAGCATTAAAGGTAAGTAATAGGTGATTGGATATCTGGGGGACCCCCAAATAAGCCCCCCGTTTTCATTTTTTTGATAAGTCAAAAATTGAAGATTTCGATAGTTAAGTAAACAAATAATGACTTAAAAATAAAAAAAAATTATTCCCTGTTATTCAATGCAAAAAGCTCACCTTAAAAGAGGGGTCACATCATTTTCAGTCTTTTTCAGCCCCTAACTCTTCTCTTATCACTAATATCTTATTATTTATCTCTTATCTCTTGTTTCTAATTATTTATCTCTAATCTCTTATCGTTTAGCACCTATCTCTTATCATTTATCTCTTATCTCTCATAATTTTTCTCTTACCAATTATTTCTTTTCTTTTTTCTCTTATCAATTATGTCTTAGCATTCATATTTTATCACTTATCGTTTATTTCTGGTCTCTAATCATTTTTCTCTTATCATTTTTTGAGTTAGGGGCCGAAAGGAACTGAAAATGATGTGACCCCTCTTTTAAGGTTAACTTTTTGCACTGAATAACAAGGAATAATTTTTTTTTATTTTAAGTCATTATTTGTTTACTTAACTATCGAAATCTTCAATTTTTGACTTATCGAAAAAATGAAAATTGGAGGCTTATTTGGGGGTCTTTTAGATGTTCTATCACCTATTACTTACCTTTCATGCTGGAACACCCTGTATATTCTTACAGCTGAGAACTTTCTCTATAAAATGCATATACTGGGCTTAGGGTATAATTAAATAAATGTAAACTGAAGTCTTTGAAAAAAAAAAAAAAAAACGTTCGATTTGTTTTAATGATTTGTAACCGTTAGGGACTTAAATTAAAAAAAAAAAAATGATTTTTATTTTATAACCTTTATACGCTACTTAACAATGTATTGTTGTAAGCATTTTATTTTTTTTATTTTATATATTTCAATAGCCAAAAAAAATTAATGAATTATCGGCATTTTTATTTTCAAAATAACAGAAAAAAACCATGTGTGTTTAGTTCACTTGGCTATAACTGCAGTTAAAGAAATGTTATTAAGCTGAAATCATAATCATATACTAATGAGATCTTAAAAAAAAAATTGATATTTTGAACATTTTTAATGGCCTATTTTTGCCACCTAAATTTCATTCTCAGACCACTGTGCGTCGTCCGGCTAACTGACAATAGTCATCTGATTATCAGAATAACGGCAAAATACTGAATAATACAACTGATTGACGGCGGTCCGATGACGGCCGTATTTATATCGCCGGCAGCGGTCACCTTTGCTGATAAGCTGCGCCGGGGTTTTGCTTAAGAGGGCGTCACACCACCCATTTTTAAGGAGTAAAGTATAGGCAATTTTTTACAAAATCTTAATTTAAAGGTTAAACTGTGATGTGTAATTATTAGTCAATAACTAAGACTCTGTTTGGTAGTTAATTAATTTTTTGGACTATCACAGCACCCTTGAAAGCGATTTAAAAATGTTTTTTCATCTCTACTTGCTTAAGCAGACTGAAAATAACTCGCTTAATTTTGAATTTAGAGTAAAAGCACCCATTATAAAATTAAAAGAGAACAATATTTCAGAGGGCAAGACGGTACATTTTTTTCATTCTTCTAAGTATAGCGCTCAATACATAGTTTAGAAAAAACGACTATTTTAACATTTTTAAATGACTGTAACTTTTCAAAAAATGAATTTTGTTAAAAATCGCACCGTCTTGCCTTCCGGAATATTATTGTCTTTTAATTTTATAATGGGTGCTTTTACTCTAAAACCAAAATTAAGCGAGTTATTTTCAGTCTGATTAAACATGTTTTTACCACTGAAAATCACCGGTGAGACGCCCTCTTAATGGGCAATTAGGGAAGCACGGCCCGGTCGGATATTGTCATCGCGGTTCGGTCGGATATTGTCATCGCGGTCCGGATAATAGTCCAGACCGTGGTGATGGCAATATCCGACCGTGTCAATATGTAATAAACTAGATTGCTAACAATAAGTGACGTAATTGTACAATGTACACAGAAAATCATATATATATATATTATTTTATACACACATAAATCCCACAAAAATGGCGGACGTCGACTTCGAATCTTATCACTAGTTAGAAATCTAGTTTATTATATGCTATGTGTCCTCAGTTAAAAACTTTCCTAAGAAAAATCTAACTACCTAATACGGTGAGAAAAAATATTTCTAGAATTTTTACTTCAAAAGTAGAATTTGCAAGATAAATCAGTTAATGACAACGTATTAATCTTCCATTTTTTTCGTTAGTAAAAACAAAACAAATTAATTGCATTTGAATCCCATATTATATCTTTGTAACATATTTTAATAACAAAATAATACATATTTCTTAGTATTAACAATATAACAAAAAAGCAATATTATAATAACCACATTTTTATCAATTAGGTACTTTTGGTAGATTATGTTATAAAACAATATTAAAATAACAAATTAGTCTCAAAGTATAAAATAACATTTCAGAATCTATATTTTAACATTATTTATCATTAAAAATAATTAAAGTATTTAACAATATAATATATCACTTTTGAGAACTATTAACATATTTCTCAATATTCTCAATATAAATTTTAAAAAAATAACATAAAAACCATATAATGAGTTTCAGATATATCCACGTCAATAGTTTTAGGTCGACGTTTTGGATTCTGCAAAGAAAATTTATCCGAAACTCATCCAAATGAATAACAAATAGTCACAACAAGTTTACATTAGCCACAGGAACAGTAAAAAGCTGTGTACGCGGGTGACGTGACAGAATAAAGTTGCATACAGGTACTTCGTATCGCGTCATTACAATTATCTCATATTTTTGTTAATTATTTGAAAGACGGATAAAGTCGGACACAACAATCACAGAAACATCATCAAGTTTACTAGTTTCATAGCCAGTTCCAATTTATTTCAGTCAGACAATAGTTGATAATTTTTATTTGACTCAATTTGAACAATGTTGATTACAATTAATCTGTATAGTTTTATTTTATTTTTTTTGTATTTCGATAGGTAATTTAGGTTATTTTAAAACCAGTACAATAATTATTAGTAGTACATAACATGTAAAATAAAATTATTATAAATCATTTAGAATTTTATTACAGAAATTTAAATTAAAAATAATATTTTTAAATACTCAAAAAAAATGTCCATTACATCAGATTAATGAATATCATTATTTACATTATTATTCGTTTGGTTGGTAAATTTTCATGTGAAAATATTGGGGCAAGTAAAATCTGCTGTGTCAACTAATTCAGAACACATTTCAATAAAATGCCCGAGATTGTCTATTAGTCGCCCCATTGCCACGACACTACCACCGCATCAGCGGTATACACGGCCGCCCGGTAAACACCTCTCCTCCTCCCCACACCTAGTCATACAACCGGCCGGTGACTCATTACAAACAATAGCCAAGTAACCACCGACGGCCGATCAAGCCACCCTACCGCACCTCACCACGCTACACAGGCGACCGGCCGAGCCGCCCCTCTACTCCACCTCACCACGCTACACAGGCGACCGGCCGAGCCGCCCCTCTACTCCACCTCACCTCACCACATAGGCGACCGCCGGCGACCAGCCGTGCCGCCCCTCCACTTCACCTCACCTTACCACACGGGCGACCGGTGACCGCCGGGTCCGTGAAGCTTATCACGCGAGTTCGCCGGCAAACGTAAACAAACGCGTAACCAAACTACTAAAGGGTGTCTCAAAAAGAACGCCGGATTTAAATCTGCTAAAAATTAAATTTGTTTCTCTTAAAAAAACATAACAAATATATCATTCTCTTCAGGAGAAGTTTAGGTTTAACAGCGAAAAACAATATCGGGCATATGACCCCCCCTGCTAGCCCTACAGGCGATTTTTCTTTCCATACAATTTACCATCACTCGATCACACATTGCCCCATCAAGTTCGTTGAGGACACGACGAATTTCTTGCTTAAGTTCCAAGACATTTCGGACTTAGTTCTGGTAAACTCGTGACACCCTATGTTATAGTAGTACACCGGCTGGTACAACAATTCTATTACATTTTTTTTTGTTTATTCAATTATTGTTTAGGACGCATATAAAAACCCGGAAAATTATTACACGGAAAGTAGGATCCCAGAAAGTAATTTTACGGACTATATTGTCACTGACAGTAGAAATACGGGAAAAACTAAACCATAAAATCACGGAAAGTATTTTTCAGGAATCGAGAATTACACAGACCGTATTTGTGCGGAAAGTAAGAATCCGGAAAAAAATTATTTACTGACAGTAATATCACGGAAAGTAAGATTACGGAAAGTAGTTTTACGTAAAATCCCGGAAAATATTGTATCAGAAAGTAAAAATACGGAATTCACATGGTATCCAATTGTAAATCCGATTATAAATATTTTTGTTTATTTTATACGTGGTTCGACTGCCGGCCGCCCAGCCGCCCGTCCTCCCTTTATCTAGTACAACACGGTCGCTGTGGCCGACGCCAGTCACCAGTGCATGTGTTCTCTTTTTATATTTATTTCAATACTTTTTTTTTAGTTTTTTTTTAGACTAGTTGGATAACGTTTGGTTGTGTCATTTTGCACAAGACCACTTATGTTGTTTTATTATATTGGTGCTTGACCGCCAACCGTCTGGTGACAAGACCTATTGAAAGGGTCAGGGAGGGGCTAACGGTTGCTATTGTCATTTTGGACTACTTTTTCACAACTAAGTATAAACAGATACAAAATATAAACATTGTATTAGAAGTTTTATAATGAAAAGACAAATTCAATGGTAAAAGAGATTTCTGAAGGAATATATACATATATATGTGTATCAATAATAAAGAAAACTTATCGCAGATATTATAAAAATAGTTGAAAACCCGCGTTAAAATGAAATGTTTTTAATTTTGCTTATATTGAAATATTTTGGGGTAAAGACATGCTAAGAAAATAAAACCAATTCATTGCCTATTCTACTGACAACCAGTGCAGTTTTATTAGTGTTATTTTATTAGTCTTATTAGTGTTTTCATCAAATTCAATTCGATTTGTTTTAGCAAGTGGAGAAAGTTGTATTCGTAAGTTATATTATAATTACTATAGTAAATTAAAACAAAACAATTTTACAGTAGGTATTATTTTAAACGATAATTGTTGAAGATAACTTTTAGAAGTCAAATTTTTACCTATATATTTAATTCGCCCATTAAGTATAGAACAATAATGTACCTAGTGAAATCAAAGACTGGTTTGTAATAGAATAAATAATTTTTGTGTTATAGACGAAGTATGTGGATGGAAATAATAGTATTACAGCCCTTCTCTCACCTTGTCGAGAACACTAAACTAAATTTTAGGTTTCATTTGACAATTGTAGCTAAAATAAATAGAAAATATAATTTAAAGTACATTTAAGTACATTGGGTACCTATATATTTTCCCTGTTGGGTATATTTTTTTTTATTAAGATAGATATATTTCAAATACATCTTTGTGTGATGTTTAAATCAAATATCATATTTTTCGTTATTTTAATTTTTGCTTAGCTGACAGTTACCAATAATAACAATATAAAATATGTTTTTTTTATAATGGAGAATTATAAATTAATATTATCAGATAAAACGAGAAAAGGAAAAATGTATGGACATTAATTGTGGGTGGAAAACATATATAAATACACGCCTCACTTCTCCATTGACCGAACGGTACGGGCTCTTTACTAACGAGACAAGGGCAGGCAATATTTAGTAGAAATTGATCTAGTAGCCATATAAAAAAAAAAATTAAACACGCCAACTAATTTTAAGGCGTACAAATATTATTTTTATCTAGTTACAGGCACGGCGCCAGAATTTTTTTCCTAGGGGGGCGGGAAAGGTCAAGTGAATTTTTTGGAGGGGCAACTACAATAATTTTACCTACTTCTGTCAATAAAAAACAATTATAATGATTTATCAGTGAATGACTTTAATATTTATCAGTGAAATAGTATAAGATATGAATTTATTACAGGTTAAGGGACAATATATACTAGTGTACAATTTAAGTAAGGCAACTTTTAGCTTCGATGCAAAGCGAGAAGGTATTGGTTTTACTCTGATGTGTGTTTTTTTTTTATCTGTATACACTGTAACTTTTTTAATACTGGACCAATTCCTTCGAGTAGCAACTCTATAAATCGCAAATTTTATCTAGTTGGTACTTTGAGGGGGTAAAAGTTGAAAAAGTTTAATTCTTCACAGACGAAAGTTGAAAAAACAAAAAAAAAACCGTACGAGTTTTTAAGTTAGAACTTTTACTGGCTATAATTTCGAGAAAAAGAGTCGGATCGAGTTGAAATGTATAAGAAATAATTATTTGGTATGCCCACACACGTCAGTTGTGTCAAACTTAAACTATACCCATTTCCCACCCCCCTAAGGGGGGTACAACTTTTTTTGTTTTTCGGGGTTTTTAGCGGTAATTTTAAAACTTTTGGGTTGAAAATTTGCCAATAGTTGGAACTCATATGTACCCATAACATATTAAACGGGAAAAAAATTCGGCACTACAGTTTTTTTTTAATTGCCGGGAAACTGTGTTTTCGCAGATTTCGTATATTTTAACAAAAACACCTAAAATCTTTAAAAAAAATTAATCAAATCATTAAAACAATTTTATGTATATCTATGCAGAATGATACTATTAGGTTTTGTGCTCAAGTACCACTTTTGACTTAAAGTTTACACAAATTCAATTTTTTTTTTTTATACTTAAGTTCTTTCCGGATGATTAAAATTGAGAACTGATATTAAATTCGTAATCACCGACCCCAAAAACATATAATTTGACCACTTTTGATGTCTTTTACACAAAAATCCAGAAAAATGTTTTAGCTTCGATGCAAAGCGAGAAGGTATTGGTTTTACTCTGATGTGTGTTTTTTTTTATCTGTATACACTTTAACTTTTTTAATACTGGACCAATTCCTTCGAGTAGCAACTCTATAAATCGCAAATTTCATTTAGTTGGTACTTTGGGGGGTAAAAGTTGAAAAAGTTTAATTCTTCACAGACGAAAGTTAAAAAAAAACAGTACAGTGGGGTCGGGGCATAGTGGGGACGGAGCTTAGTTGGGTCGGGTCATAGTGGTGGCGGGGAGGTCACAGGTTTACAGGAATTTTTGAATTTGAAAACGATTTTATCCGAGAGGACTAGTACAGTAGAGTATTGGCATAATGTAATCAAAGCAATGAGGAAACGGAGAGGTCACAGGACTACAAGAATTATTATAAATAAAAGTGATAAAATTGAATAAAATCGCTTTCAAATAAACGCTTTGATGCTCATTTGTAAATACAAAACCTTTATTTAAAACTTTCTAACTTTGCTGGTTTATACTGTGCTTGGTTTGGACTGTACTGGCTTGAAAATACTAACTACCGATTTGCATCGAAGCGTTTTTTCGAAAGTGATTTTATCACTTTCATATTAAAAAATTCCTGTAAACCTGTGACTTCCCCGCCACCACTATGACCCGACTCAACTAAGCTCCGTCCCCACTATGCCCCGACCCCACTGTACTGTTTTTTTTAAAATAAGCGTTATTTTTACCTGTCGGCCATCATATAGCTCTTATTGTACTCTATGAAAGTCGAAGTAAAAATGAAGGCTTATAAAACGCCCAACAACCAGTCAGTGGAGATTATAGTTATCGTGTTATACCTACATTCTATTAAACCAAAACAATCCGTCAATAATCACTGAATTTTTGGAAAACACACACACAAACGTAAATATAATAATTATATTTATTTAAACACCAAAACACATAATTATATGGGCGACGGATTATTGATAACCGACTGCAAAAACACTCAAAATATATTGATAAAAAAAGGCCACATTTCGAGGCAATGTCATAACTAATAACTAAATTTGTATAGATAAACAGGTTTAAATCAAAACAACAATTGTTTTCACAATTTCCGTAATAACTAAATTTGTATATATAAAAATACAGTTATTCAAAATCTGGGTTTTAGGAATAATAATCAAATATTTAAAATTATACTATTTAGCAAAATATCTGGGGGGGGGGCGAGAGAAGGGCAAGAATTTATTATGAGGGGGCGACCGCCCACCCTCGCCCACTCTTGGCGCCTTCCCTGACTAGTTATATAGCTTTTTAAGTTATTTTTCTCAATTTTTACGGAAATTAAAAATAAAAAAATAATTCATAATGTAATTTTATAGTAGCGTATTAATAAGATGGACTTCAATTTTCCTATTAATGTGAAGTTTACTGTTTTCTCTATGGGCGTTAAGAGGACGTCGCAGTCAAATATTTCGAGTACTAAAACACCGCTTCGGACTTCAAATAGTACTCAGAAACTATTAATTGTAGAATAAATCTAAGGATACCTAAAGAAAGTCTGGAATGTCTACTATGTGCGTATAGAGCCATATTTCCAAAAAAAAATTGTTTATTTATAGTTATTTCAATAAGAATTTTTACTTTTTTCAAACGTTCATAAAACCATTGTAAATAAAGTTATCGAAAAAAACTCTCTATAGGCACGTAGAAAAAGTTCTGATCTTTCATATGGTACTATAAAAAATTGTCTACTACCAAAAGCGTACGAGTACTATTTGAAGTGCGAAGGGATGTTTTTTGAATTTTTATAATAATTATTACGTCGAGAGCTGGCGCGCCTGCTGCCGATCACTAAAAACGTATTTATCTAACATAAATCTTGAAAAAATAATATTTGTCAAACGTTCCGTAAGTGCCAAAGTATAACAATTGAACTTTATAATTTCAATTGTATTTTATCCATTACCGGAAAGAATTTTGTATATTTTCAAGTAAGGAATAGTTATTTAATAAAAAAAACAATCATATTTAAAACTCAAAAATATGTAATGTTTCCGCTAGTGAATAAAATACAAATCAAATTATAAAGTTTAATTTTTATACTTTAGCACTTGGAACGTTTGACAAATTAACTCTGCAATTATACTATAATTATATTTTCTATATAATTACAATTTATAAATTAAAGAGTTTTGGACGTGGCAGTAGGAGTATATTTCACACTGTATGATATAATCTTCGTATTTTTTTTTTTTTTTTTTTATAACAAAGCTAAATTCCGCAATAATGTCGGCGGTGACCACCATAATTTTCGGGATAACAACAGATAATCTAAGCTTATCTAATTATATTATTTGTAAATATTGTAGAAATATGACTTTACTTGGGAAATACTGTATTTTTGTTGCACAGAGAAGCCACATTTTTATTTTTCCTATTGTGTTGTGTGTTTTATAGATAAAAATTATAATACAAAATTTACATATGTACACATTGTTTTTTTATGAAATAGTATTAGATTTATATATAATTATTATTTAATGAAATAAATCATAGAATATTATATATGACCCGTCCAGCACTTAAAGTTTATAACGGATACTCGTACCATTATACAATTATTATTCTATTGATGAATTTTTATAAACATGTTTTCAATTATTAATTTTGGATTTATAAATGAATTATCAGAAAGCTGAAATGTTTTACATAAAATACTGATTTTTAATGATTTTGTTTGGTGACCTATAATACTATAAAAAAAAAAACAGTAAAAAAGAAAAAAAACTAAAATATTCATTACGACCATGGCCAATATAGTCTAAGCAAATTTGGAAACACGTATTTTATTGTAACAGACATGCAAAATAAGTATGCTCCAATATAAATGTTAATACGTAAGTACGCTATACGAGGTACCAAGTTTATTCTGATATCTGAGAAAATTATTTATACGCTAAAAAAAAGTAATTAAGTTATCAGAATGATTCAAACTATGATGGGTATTGTATTTTCTACTCAGTCCATTGTTATATAAATGTTAATGAACAGTAGCTATAAAAAAGATTTACTCGAGCTTGTAACACGCGCGCGAGCTCGCGAAGTAGCGAATGTTTACCGCGACGAATCATACGTTTCCAGCATAATATTAGTTTTTACTAGATCGGCAGTCGGTGATAGAATAATGTGCCGCTCTGATAATACTACAACGCGCCGCCGCAGCACTCGTATGGGCGTGACTATAAACCGCCGCCGCCGCGCCGAGACGGAGAATAACGCCATCTCTCGGGAGTTGTATACGTAACACTTTACCTGCGACGTCCTCTTAAAAGGCCAATTTTTAAATGAGAGAAAATTAATTGGATTCATAGTTAAAAAAAAATGATAAAATATCTAATTATAAACATTTCTACAGTGGCGTCTTTGGTACTTTGCCTGGGTGGATGCAATATTTTTTGGTATATATAACATACTCCAATTATAATAAAAGTAGTCAGTAAGTGTAAAATATAAATTGACAGTATATTTATAGTATATAGTAATAATTGCGTTATGAGTTGATTATCAACTTCGATCATATAATATTATACATATTGTATCAATGAAAACATATAACAAAATAATAAGTAAAATGTCTGGGGGGGGGGGGGTATCGCCCCTATGGCCCCTCTAAAAGTCGCCACTGTACTTCTAATACAATTATAAAAACCAAAATTAAAAATCGGCCTTTTAGCCACTATAGATTAGATAGTAAACAAACAACAATTTTCGAAATTGGTTCGGTTAATACATCACGTTTTAGTCATTTTCGCATACAATTTGACGCTTTACGTTTCCCTTAAACTACATTTTTTTAAAAGATTTATTTAAAATTTTATACTAAGTATTATTATTTTAATAAATAATTTTTTTAATAACAATATCATTGATATTCATTTTTTTTTTAAATTTATGACCTTGTTGTTTTTTATTTGAATGTTTGAAAGAAAAACTTCAAACCTTATAAAAACTCCTTATGACCTTTAAATTTACACTTTGGAATTTTTTACCAAAAAACCTTCGTCATAAAAATATCACATATTATAATAATATGCACAGTAAATAAGTGTGCAAAGTCTGAGGATGGTCATTTGAATACTTTTAGAGTTAAAGGCTTACAAAGTTAAAAAAAATTGTATATTTGAGGTATGGAAAAATATCGTTATTAGGCATCGTAATAAAACAAATCGGGAAAAATAGATCTTTTGTTTCAGTTATTTTTAACCAGAGTTCTGATTTTTGAACATTGACAGGTATCTTTTTATTTATGCTAGATTAACTTGGTCATGGTCACTTTTCAACCGGTTGGCCAAAACAAATTGTTTTCGTCAAACATCCTTTTATAATTTAGCTGCTTACTATTTATTTTATAGGTTTTATTATTATTTAAATTAATTTATTTCCTTAGATAATGAATCAATCGTTTTTAACACCCTGGTTAAAAAATACGACAAATAGCAATATCGCCGCAAACGAAGTATTGTTTTCTGATCCTGATGACCCCGCCGTAATCGAAGACAGTTTATTAAAAAAAGAAAATTTTTTTACTCCATCAACTTCGTCTAACGAATTTCAGCCTACTTTACCTAAAGATCTTGGTGATAAAAATTCTAATCCCTACCAGCCTTATCTTGAAGTTTATCCCAAGACCCAATTTGGGAAACAAAATCGCTCTTTTTCTTCTAAATTTTATAAAGACTATCCCTGGGTAGAATATAGTATCATAAAAGATGCCATATTTTGTTTTTATTGCCGGCAATTTGGTTCTGCGTCTTCATCTAAATCCGAAGATAATTTTATTCGTTCAGGTTTTAAAAACTGGAAAAACATTTCAGAAAAACTAAAAAAACATTCTATTAGTAACTATCATATGATGAGTACAGTGAAATATGAACAGTTTCAATTATCCAAAAAAACTGGTACAATAAAGGAGAAAATATCTAGTGCATATAAAGAAGAAATTGAAAAAAATCGAGCTTATTTGGCTACTATTGTCGATATTATTCTTCATTTATCAAAACAAGGATTAAGCCTAAGAGGCCATATTGGAAAAAAAGATTATAATAATGAAGGAAATTTTAGAAAACTTTGTAAATTTCTTAAAAAGTATGACTCAAATTTCTCAGATTATTTTATGAACTATTTCAATTACACAGCCCCTAAAATTCAAAATGACATTATTCATATTTCTGCTGACATTTTAAGATTGATCATCACTGAAATAAAAAAATGTGGAATGTTTACACTAATGTGTGATGAAGCTAGATCACAGAAAGAAGAACATTTATCTATTTGCATTAGGTATACCATTGATTTAGTTATTTGTGAACGATTTTTAGTATTTATTAATTGTTCTTTATCAAGAAATGCTTCTAGTTTGTCAAATATAATATTCAACGCATTAATGAAACTAGACCTACATGATGTTCCAATGATAGCTCAAGCGTATTATGGAGCCAGCGTCATGTCAGGACACATTTCAGGTGTTCAAACAAGAATACGTGAAAAATATCCTGAAGCTTTATATTTTCATTGCCTAGCTCACAAATTAAATCTTGTTCTTGTAAGCACTTGCAAGAATGTCCAAGGTGCCAAAAACTTTTTTAACATATTAGAGGCTCTATACGTACATTTTTCTCGTCCTTCGTCCCATCATAAATTTTTAGAAGCTCAAAAAATGATGAATATCACACCTCGTGAAATTACCCAAATTAGTGACACAAGATGGGCATGTCGATATGAAAATATTGCCATGGTCAAGCAGCATTTTAGTGTAATAATTAATGTTTTACAGAATGAAGTTGAAGTCGATAATGACAAGAATGCGATTGAAGCTGAAGGGATTCTTAATAATTTATTAAAATATCGCTTTGTTATAAATTTATTTATTTTAGCTGATACCTTTGTGACAATAAATATATTAAGCAAATCATTGCAGAGCAGAAATGCCTCACTGGGGAATTCTATGGACGCCCTAAATGCTGTCATAAAAACTTTAGAAGACAAACGGAAAAACAAGGATCATTTTTATACACTATGGAAAGACCTCACAATATTTTCTGAAAACTTTGATATTAGTTTGGAAGTTCCTGGAACTATTTCAAAAAAAAGAAAACTTATCCAAAATGTGCATTATAAAGATTATGTTCTGGAGTCTACGGTTGGGTCAACGGGTATTCATGATGAACCCTTAAATTCTTCAGATTTGGAAGAATTTTGGAAAAATCATTTGTACAACCAAGTGTTAGATAATATTATAAGAGATCTTAAATTGCGTTTTTCACCGGAAATATTAACTTTAACTAATTCCCTTGATAGTTTTTAAAACTCGATACCGAAGGAGCTTCCATGTTTGTTAATCACTATAAAACATTGCTGAAAATCAACGAAAATGAGTTAAATGCTGAAATGATAGTAGCCAAAAATTATATAAAAAAAGATAATTGGGAATTAGAGGAATTGCTAACAATTTTAAAGGAAAGCATGTTTCCAAATCTATACAAAATGATGAAAGTTGCATTAATATTACCAGTGAGTACAACAACATGTGAAAGGTCGTTTTCAGTAATGCGAAGAATAAAAAATTGGTTAAGATCGTCAATGAGTCAAGACCGCTTCAGTGATCTTTCTATTTTAAATATTGAAAGTGAACTATCCAATATTAATACAAGTAAAATTGTAGATATTTTTTCCGATAAAAGTGAAAGTAAATTAAATTTAAAGTTCGAAATTTAATTTAATTTTATAAAATACAATTTTAATACACCGTCATAAGTTAACATAATTAAAACTTTGTTTTTTTTTAAATTAAATAGTGTCGCCATACACATAAGTTTATTTTCATATGTTAAATATTTCACCCTCTCTTTTTCCTCCTCTCCCTTTCTCTCTATACATAATAATTACTTCGTAATTACATAACAAAAAAAAATATTAAAAATATACATTGATATATATATTTTTTTCTTATGCATACAGCATATTACATACATGCCTACACATACCGCATACGTAATGCAAAAATTTACGAAAAATAAAGATTTTATAGGCTACATTAGTGTCTAAATATTGTCGGGGACTAAAGCCCCCCCAAAAATCAACTCCTAAGTCCGCCTATGACTGACATACGTGCATACAAAAATTATACACAGAGAACATGCTAAATACTATATAGTAATTATGTTTTGTTTTTTTTTTACTAAAAAGAAAAAAGAAAAAAATTGTTTATAGTTTTTGAATGCTAAAATCTAAATTTATCTTCAGAGTCCTGGATTTCTCTCCGTAGAACAGCAAAGAGAACACATATCATCTTATATGTCTCATAAAAGTTTCAAGATAGTAGTTGTGACTTGAAGATCGCGCTCATTTTGTTAAGTGTTGTTCTCGATTTTTCTATGCAACATTTTATTTTTAAATTATTAAATAGTTTCCGCTGTCAGCGTAGCAGTACACAGTACACACATATACTGCTCCTCACTATGCGTACACCGCCTTCCTCAATTCACAACGGATTTTATTCTAACTTATTCTCAAAGTTCCAGAAAACTAATTCACGCATTTGTGTTAAGTTTTCATTTTAATCGTATGAAAGTTACTATCTTAAAACTGCTAAAAAGTGTCAAAATTAATTGGTTTACACAATTATCAAGTGTTCGGCTCCAGGCACTGCACGACCAGTGGACGACCTTTGGAACCGTAGATTAGATAAAGCCGCAATGCCATCCAAGAAGAAACCTTTAACCGACAATCAGTCCTCCGCACACATCAGTATACAGGGTGAGTCAAGTAATAATCCCCAGCCGCCAAAAATCGTCACAACAAAAAACACGCAGAACACAACTGATGAACCTGCGTGGATAATCAAAACCGGGAAACGTCATTCATGCCCAGGTACGTCACCTATATCAAAAGGAAACAAAGCCAAATTAAATTTCTCATTTACCACTCCCAACCGTTATGACCCACTCAACGCCTATGTCGAAGTTGTAGAGGAAGTCATCGACGAAAACGACCAAATGTAAACAGAAACTGCCCCCCAGCCACCAACTCCACCACCAATATTTATCACCACACCGATTGACTATCTAAAATTCTGCGATCAAATCAAAACGTTAATAGGCGACGAAGAATTTTTATGCAAAACTACTTCCAAAAATCTCAAGTTATCGTTAAATTCTCCTCAATCTTATCGCCAAATAATAAAATTATTAAACGATAATTTAGTTGAATGTTAATTAATATACATATCAAGCCAAAGAAGACAAATCGTATAGAGTAGTTCTAAAAAACCTCCACCACACAACTCCTCCGGAACTTATCATCCAGGAGCTCACAGACCTTGGCTTCTTTGTTAGAAATATTACTAATATAAAAAACTAATCCAGCACTCCCTTTATATTATTCTTCATTGATCTCAACCCGGCGCCGATCAACCCTGCAATTTTCAAGCTGACGACTCTTTGCCACTAAAAAATTAAAATAGAAGAGCCTCACTCTAGACGCGACCTACCTCAATGTCACAGATGTCAAAACTACGGCCATACGCGTACTTACTGTAATCGATCACCGAGGTGTGTTCGTTGTGGTCAAGATCACCTCACCGATATGTGCGTAAAAACTAAGGATCTCTCGGCTACCTGTGCTCTATATGGAAAAGACCATCCAGCCAACTACAGAAGATGTGCTGTTAACAAGGAACTCCAAAAGTCCAGGAACTTGAAAGCAACAGCCTCTTCACATGTAAAAGTTAAGAAACCAACCAACTCCAGCCAACCGGACCAAAATGAACAACACGAATACTTCAATTACTCTAATAGTAAGTCTTTCAGCAACATTTTCAATCCTTTGTCACACCATTAATAAATCTCCTCACAACTCTTATAAGCAAAATTGTATCGAAAAATGACTTCTAACACAAACGTAAACCGTCCTTTAACGATTTTTTCCTGGAACGCCAACGGTCTCAGACAACACAAAAATGAACTCCAGCACATCTTATCTGTAACGAACACCGACATCGCTTTAATATCAGAAACTCACTTTACCCCAAACACTTGCGTTAAACTATACGGCTTCAATGCATACTTCTCATGCCACCCGGACGGAACGGCTCACGATGGTGCGGCAATTTACATAAAATCAAGCATAGCTCATCACCCCTACCCCCTTACTCTACCCCTTCTATACAATCCACCAGCGTCTCAATAGTAATTCACAATAACATACCTATCACCGTATCTGCAGTCTACTGCCCTCCCGGTCTCACCATCACCCTAGATAATTTCGTCAACTTTTTCTCAACACTGGATCACCGCTTTGTCTCAGGAGGTGACTTTAACGCAAAAAATACTGCATGGGGAAACCGTTCATCAAACACCAGAGGAAGGGTTCTACAGCGCTGCATAAACAACAATAACCTCTCACCTTTAGCTCCCCCTGGCCCAACTTACTGGCCCTCTCACAATAACCGATTACTCGACATCTTCGACATTTTCATCAAAAAACTACCAAGTAATATTCAGAGCATCCTTACCAACCTCTACGAATTGTCCTCTGATCACACCCCAACAATGCTTAAACTCGGTTTAAATGTTTCTTCTCACCAAAGAGCCACTCTCACCGCGGGTCAAACAAACTGGTCTACCTTTAAGAACATTTTAAACGCTGATATCAAACTTAGAATCTCCTTAAAATTCACAGACGAAATCAACAAAGCTGTAAAACATCTCGCATCCTCGATACAAAAAGCCGCGACCGAGTCTTCTAAACCTCTAACCATTATAAACACGAAGAAACAAACCCCCTATCACATCCAAGTCTTACTTGCCGAAAAACGTAGAATAAGGGCTCAATGGCAAAACTTTAGGTACCCCTGCGACAAGGCCAGACTTAACCAATTAAACAACAAAATAAAAAAGGCTATCCAAAAAGACAAAAATCACTTATACAACACTTATGTAGAATCCCTAACCACAAAAAATGGGTCCTTATGGAACGCAACCAAATCCATACTCCGTCTAAACCAGCCTACCCCTCCTTTACGAAATGCAGAGAACTCATGGGTTATAACTGACACGGACAAAGCTAATATTCTAGCCCAACATCTTAAAAACACATTCACTCCTCATGATATCCTGCCCAGTCCTACACAGTTAAAAATTGTTAAAAACTTCCTTGAATCTCCTCTCCCAATGTCCCTACCTGCCAAAACTACTTCTCCCGCTGAAATAAATAATATCATTAATAAAATCTCTATCAATAAATCCCCAGGTTTCGACCTAATTACTAACTGCATTATAAAAAACCTACCACGTAAAATCATAATATTCTTATCCTACTTATTCAATCGAATTCGTCAAGAAACCATCTCATGATGGCAGCGTTGGGCCTTCATGGCCCGTTAGCTACATGATGATGATGACTTATTCAATGCACTATTCAGACTCTCATACTTCCCTAATTCCTGGAAGCATTCCGTCGTTATACTTATTCTCAAACCAAATAAACCACCCGAAAATCCAACTTCTTATAGACCGATAAGTCTTTTACCATCCATTTCAAAAATCATTGAAAAAATTTTCTTGAAAAGACTTCTTCACCTTGCCACTTCAGCTAACATCATCCCAAACACCCAATTCGGTTTCAGAGCCCACCACTCGACCACCCACCAACTTCATCACACTGACGATGATATTTCAAATGCACTGGAGAAAAAAGAATTCTGCTCCACCGTATTTCTAGACGTCTCCCAGGCGTTTGACAGGGTCTGGCACGATGGCTTATTATACAAATTAAAAAGTTCCTCCCAGCTCCCTATTACCTTCTAATTAAATCATACTTATCCGACCGTTCCTTCACTGTTCGTCTCAAAAATAGCTACTCAACATGCTATCCTATCAAAGCAGGTGTCCCACAAGGAAGTGACATAGCTCCCTTCTTGTACTCTGTGTTCACCCACGACATACCAAAGACACCCTACACATTCCTTGGCACATATGCGGATGATACATTAATTTCAGCATCACACCACGAACTTCAAATTGCTAATCAGATGCTCCAAAACCATCTCAATATGATTAATTTATGGGCAAACCGTTGGAAAAAAAAATAAACGAAGCTAAGTCCACTCAAGTAACTTTTACTCTGCGCAATGCCGACTGTCCACCTGTTTCGTTCAACAATAAAGTAATACCCGCAGAAAATGAAGTCAAGTACCTGGGGCTAACGTTTGATAAACGTCTTACATGGAGCGCGAATTTAAAACAAAAACGCAAATCGGTCAACTCTAGATTGCACCTCCTAAGACCAATTTTAAAATCCAAATTGTCCCTATCAAATAAGCTGACTATATATAAGTCAATAATTCGTCCAGCCTGGCTCTACGGTATCCAGCTATGGGGGACTGCTAAGCCGTCCAACACCAAAACCCTCCAAGCATTCCAGTCAATCTGCCTACGAATAATTACCTCTTTCCCTTGTAACAAACAATAACCTCTATAAAGACTTAAAACTACCAATCCTCAACGAGCTGGCCAAATCCCACTAATCCAAATTTTACTCTAAACTACACTCCCATTCCAATCCTCTAATTAAAAAATTATCCTCTGTCTCACTTATTCCTAGAAGGCTAAAAAGGCAATGGCACAGGGACCTGCTTAACGCATAAACATTAATTATTCCGGCCAGGTGGCACTGCTGAGAGCCTTCCTATTCATACATTATTGTCACTGTATCTTTGTCATCAGACTTGCTGATTATACATATTTTGTATAGATTGTAAATAAAGAAACTATTTTAATAATAAAAAAAAATATATATTATTAAATAATATTAATTATTAAATCCGTACTTCAAGATTCCTCAACGTAGACCACACAGTTATTTATTAGGTTAAGAAATAATAATGTTTAAAACAAATTCCCGAGCAATAACATAAATTATGTAACTGTAAATTAGTAATTACATTTTACAAAATTATTGACATTCTACTATCTACAAGGCTACAATATCTTTTATCAATTTAGTATGTTTTGTTTCATAATAATAAACCTACCCATCAAAAATTAAAAATTTAAGTGCACATGTTTTAGTGTACTATAACTCTTCATAATTTTAACGAAAAATATATATGTTGCTATTTGAAATTTTAAAGTTGCTATCAAAAAACGAATTTAGATAGGGGGTCATAAAAATGTGTGGAAAAATGAGATCACATTAAAGAAAAACTCAAATATTAATTAACCCAGTGAAATATTGACTTGTCCATGATAAAAAAAATCACTCTGTAGATCTATAGATACTATAAATATATTATTTTTTTAATTTTACATTTAGCCTATAGTTTACACATTAGTTATAGTAGTTGCCTTATATGTATCAGAATCATCATGTATAGTATAAAAATGTTATGTTATCATTAGAATAAAATGTTATGTTAAAATGTTATGTTGTCGATGGAACTTTGTAAAGTTGTCCAAAATTATTATATTAACTCTACAATATTCATGGCAAACAATACAGCAATGTTTCACCTTCTATATATATTCTTCTCCCTAATAAATCCGAAAATATTTAACTTTTTAATAATAGTTATTGAAGATTTAAAATAATTTTAGAACTGAAACCTGATGCTAAGCCGAAATTTATGGAGCTGTTATGAATTTATTGATTTAGACATGACTAAAACAAATAGTTCAGTCGAAGGATGGTATAATTAATTTACTTCTATAATAAATTCATAATATTTAATTTAGTAATATTATAATTTATAAGTCATAATATTGATTCCATAGTTGATTTCGCTGGCATAAACCCAAACTGATTCTTTGATACTGTACTTGTGCTTGTCTTTTTTCTCGATATAATTCCTTTCAATTCTAATATCCTATACGGTATACATGTACATATATTAAAACGAAGCATGTATGTATACCAGGTACGTAATGTTTTAATACTTAAAATGTTTAAAAAGAATAATATCATGTTATATTTATTTTGGTAAAAGATTACAATTTAACTACAAAAAACTGCTGCTGAGTGAAATATATAATTTACTCACGATTTTTTTCATTAATTACTTTTGGCTATATTAAGTATACAGGTATACTTTTTGTATTATTTAAAAAAATTATTATCATTTTTATATATTTTTCTAATAATAGGAGTTTTTAAAAATGATTTAGAAAAAAAAAATATTGATCCACTTAGCTGTTTACTTAAAAATAATGAATATAGTATAATTTGTATTCGTCTTGACCTGGGCAATATAAATTGCCACGGAGCGCGCTAGTACTTGCACGGCGGTGGGCAGAGAGAGTGGTTCAGCTGAATCTTACCCTGGCCGACGGCTTTGATGCTGGTGCAACCACCCTTGGCCGACCAGTCGTGTCGTTGCAGTAGTGCATTGCTGTTGTAGTTTTTCAACAGATTCTTGCCACACTCAAATACGATCAATAGCAAAAAATAAGGTACGTCTATAATAACTTTTTCTTAATTATTTGAATATTTTATTTATTAAATAGTACGATACTTGTTAATATTTTGTTATAATACGATTTTTTTAATTTTTTGTGAAATAAACAGTATTTAATTTGTTTTTATTTGTCATTAAATTTTGTTCAACTCTGGCAATAACTCTTATTGTTTTTTTTATTAATTACTTTTGTGATTACACATTACAGCACACTATATGATACAAAAAAAAAAAAAATACAATATATTTAATATTTACATATATTTAAATAAAGAAGCCAGCGCTTAAAATAACTCATATCATTACACAGTTTGTATTTTATTATTTTTAATGACTTTTTTTTTTAATTTCAGACACAAAATTTCCAAAAATAAAACTTTTATTATCATCAATTTTGAGATATTACGGAATACGTGAATTTTAGTTTAGTTTTTAGTTGATAAAAACGGTGTTTCTTACAACTTTGTGGGTGATTTAAAAAATACCTTAAGAAAGTCATATATACCTTACGGTATGATGATATAATTCGATTTTTTTAATGAAATCAAACCCTAATAATCTTCTATCGAATTCGGAATTACAACTTTTCTATTATTATTATAATATTAAATGCAATATATATATATATATATATATATAATATTATAATATTAATTATACATTTTATTTTTCCAATTAAATATTATTTAAGTTTACTAATTATTAATAATTATGCGAGTGTAAGTTCAGGTTAACACTAGATATAGTCTAAATTTTACAAAGTAACTGCAAAATGATAAAATCCTATTTGCTTATATATTTTTAGAGTTATTTTCACTAGAAACTTGTTTCTAAATATACAGGAGTTATGTCCAAAAGTTTTGAGACACTCAGACTAAGTTGAATTACTAAATTATTAATTCAAATTTAAGTTCTTAACTTTTTTGCCTGAATATTAGAAAATGGTTTTTCGTTGTGAAATTAGGCTTAAGTACTTCGTCTTAAGATGCCATTGTCTTTTTGCTACAAAAAAAAAACTACCCAGGTTATAAATACAATGTAAATTATTTATGCAGCTATACATAATAATATTAGTATTAAACATTACAACGTAGATTCGGACAGGAGGGAGTTATAGTTTCGACGGACGTTCAATAACGAGTTTTTGAATGTTGGGCTTTGGACCAGACGGTTAGGTTAAAATGATCACGGTATACAGGGAAATGTATTGGTTTATTGGTGTTCGGTATTGGCGAATAACCGTCCGTAATAACGCAGCGGCCTTCTGCCGGTTTCTAGGTCAATGGGGCAATACGGCAATGGGTCAAACCAGGCCAGCCCTCTCGCCACTCCACCTGACTCGCGTCAGCTACACCCTCGCCTCGCAACGCCGCTCGCAACGGCGCGGCATCAGTTAGTGTTGCGGCGGATGCTTGTGTGGTGTGTGTGTGGGAGGGGGTGAAGGTACGGTTTACCGGCAGCCGCGCAGACTACAGCGCTTATTATCGTTGTGTTCCAGCGTCGACCGTTTGTCGAGGTGGGTGGCGTGGGCAGTGGCTGCTGCTGCGTTACGTCTGGTGGTGTAGTGCGGGGTGGTAGTTTATCCTATTGCGCGTTGGCCAGAGTTAAAGTGTATATTCCGTGTTTGCCTCATTCGATACTTCCACTAATAGATGCGGTGCTAAATAGGACACGGGATAATTGCTATTGCTGCCTTTCACTAGCTAACGGGAGTGCTTATAATTCGTTAAAGACTCTCGAGGCTTAACTTTGCCAGGTAATCCAGCGGTGTTCTTCCAGGTTGTTGTCACACTGTTTAGATCTTTGTTGGTGAACTAATTTTTGACGCGGATCCGTCTGGCGAATCGCGTGCCCAAAAAAAAAAAAAAAAGGAAACGCGATGGTTGGGAAATGCGCGCAGTTAAAAATAACTCCACTTCCCCTCTCATCCTAACTTTTAAACTCTTATAACTTCAAAAATAGTTATCCGAAACTGGTTATCGACCAGTCAAAATTTGTAATACATTATTCTTTATTAAATGTAATAATATATATATACGTTACCTTTTAAGTTTCAAAGTTGCTATCAAAAAATCTAAGTTGGGAGGGGGGGGAAATAAAAAAATTGTGATCTCATATTGTATAAAAACAATATGAAAAAAAAAATTCAATTACTAATTAAACCCAGTGAGATATTGACTGGTTAAAATAACATGATAAAATAATCACCCAGTAAAGTGGTGTTATTATATTATTTTACTATACCACTATACTAGTGGCGCACTTTCCAGGGGGTTTCGGGTTAACCCCCCCCCCCCAGAAAAAAAAATTGTGAATAAGTAATATATTATAGGTATTTATTGTATAATTGTTACAATGTTACTCTCTGAAGTAATTTAAAACTTGAAGTAAATAAATACAATAAATAATAATTTAATAATTATACTTTAATTATGAAGTGTTTAGTTTTTTGTACAGTTTTGACTTTTGTTAACTATTAAATGTTCAAACATATGCCTATCATCAATCATGATACTAAAAATACGAATTTACAGTAATTTTATATACCTAGCTATTTTACTGTAAACCTATTAAAGAAGATGTACCTACACATAACTGATAACACAATAATAACTATTGTGATTATTAATTTTTATTAATTAATAAATTAACAGAGATAATACACTCCCGTGTAGTTTGGAGTGTAAGGCAAAGATAAAGAAGAAGAATATATTATCAGAAATGGACAAAATAGTTACCAAAATGCATTTCAAATGTAAAATTGCATTTAAAATCAGGGAGTAGAAACGTGTAAAGAAACGTTTTTTAATAATAATAATTATATAATTGTTTAATAATAATAAATTATTATTAATCAGATACATTTTTGTAAATTAACTCAATCCTTTGTGCTTTCTTTTCGGCAAACATATTAATAAGCTCTTCATTAAAATTATAAATACTAGGTATTCATATTTTTTTTCTTTTGACAACATAGATAATTCGGATAGGCGATCTTCTGACATAGTACTACACAAAAAAGATAATCAGACTTTATCAAAGTTTGTACCCCGGTTATATTATGGCCACTTATAACATTGGCACCGTCATAACTTTGTATAATTCGTTTTTGTTTGTCGGTTAAAACATCTTGGAGCGCAGATTTAATACATTCCGACAAACACGTGGCATCATGACCAGTTGTATTAAAGAAACCCCAAAACCGTTCTACAGTTTTTTAAATTTTTTTATTTAAGATACGTTTAGATATGTTTAGTATAATAAGTAAATGAGTTGATAATAACAATATAAAAAGTACATAGCTTGAATGACTTGATGTGGCCACACCTTTAGTGGGCTAATAGATCTCTATTCCACTTTCGCCTGCGGGGTGGGTTCGATGGCAAAGTATTAGTAGACATTTGTGAAACCAGTGGGTTGTTGTGTGTTAATAGATTTGAATGAAAACGTTTATAATGTGTTATAGCTAGTTCTTTGACTGTGTTTACTCGTAGATCTTTGTGTAGGTTTTGATTTGTTGTGTACCACGGTGCTTTGGTGATCAGGCTCAGAGCAATCGAATGAAAAGCTTGGATTGGTCTTATATCAGATGGTTTGGCCGGACCCCAGATTTGGATGTCATATGACCTAACCGGCCGTATGATAGTTTTGTACAGCACAATTATAGTGTTTAGTGGGAGATTGTAAGTAAGAAGAGGACGAAGGAGGTGTAGGTAACCTATTGTTTGCACATTTTCTTTTTAATTAGGAATCCACGTAAGACGTTTGTCTTATAAGATTCCCAGATACTTAATTTCTGTTTGGGGGATGTCGGCTGTGAATACTTTGTAGAAATCTAGAGATAAATCGCCTCCTTGAGGAACTCCTGCATTTATTATATGGTATTCTGAAAAATCATTACCTTGGCGTACTACAGAGTATCTGTTTTCTTAATACGATTTTATGATTAGATAATATGGGACTGGCATATAGTGTTTCAATTAAAATAACAAGCCTTCGTGCCAAACTCTATCGATGGCCTGCACAGTAATGCTTGTTTTCTAGTGATGCTGCAATTCCGTCAGTTAAGCGGTGAATTTGATGTATTGTCGAATGTCTACTTCTATTTACCCCAATAAGTATTATTATCGATAATAATTGACTCCAACTTATTTTATTTGGTCGACTAAATATAATACATAAAAAACAAAACAGCTTATTAGTTACTTCACAGCCAATCAACAGATCCAATCGTTTTTTAGATACGTTTCCATATCAAAACTTATTTCAGCTATTTTATAATTACACTTTGATTCTTTTATAATAAGTGATTTTGGTTCTGGCTTACCTTCATTTTTAATTGCGATTTTTTGTTCAAACGATAACGAAGAAAAATCTATCTTGGTTAAAAAATTAACCGAAGTCTATTGTGACATTTTTAATTTTAATTTTAATATTTCAAAACATACAAATAAACAAAATAGTAAACACACTAATACAACGTCTAATTTCTATGCACTGGGTTCTAAGTTTTAACATCAAAAGACCATCGTTAATCTGCAGAAAAAAACAGTGAATACAAGTTACGATACAAGGTAACAACTTATAATAATATTACCATTGGGTATATATTGTACTCAATGATATTACGTTTATACAATAAATAATATTATTGTATACATCAGTAATGTTGTCATCATATTTTTGTTGATAAAAACGGTATTGGCTGCAATGGTCCGTGGAAGCACAAACAGCTGTTGTAAAACGACTACCACCCATACTCTACCATCAAGGCAAAAGCACTGCTGCAACCGTTTGTACTTTATAAAAAAAAAAAAGTCTTAAGTACAGCAATGTCTGTGAACCAAAAGCCATGCCTAACACAACATATGTTTGGGAGTAGTAGGAATGAAACTGCATATGCACATTCGCGAACCGATCAATTTTTTTTCTTGCCTTGCCCGCTGGCCGTCGCCATTCGTGTTGTCCGTGTACTGTAAATGGTGACAGTTTTAGGTTAGGTAATATTATTTGAAGACATTTATATTTATCGACAAAAATACAAATTATTTTAAGAATTAGCTCGCTTTTATAGTATAGTTTTAAGGAAAGTACCGTAGATATTAGACAATAGACCGTACCACTAAATAATTAATATTCTTCAAATAATAGGTAAAATAATAAATACACGGATAAATGTTTGAGGATAAAATTGACGAGACGAAATATTGTCCAGAAATTTAAATATCTAAGTGCACAAAACTAAATGATTTTTTTAGCTTAATATATATACCAAGTAGTAAAGAAACCTTTTTAAAATATGCAATATGCTCATTCATAAATTCTGTTACAGTAACTCTTCGAAGAAATATTTAGCTAAAAAACCTTCACATAAAATCGTTGTTCTATTATACCAGAAAGAAAATTATGTGTTCAAGTCAATTATGTGGATAATGAGGAGGGTTACTTTAAAAACTTCAAGTAACAACCAATGTATTAATTTTATCTATGAAAAGTTCTATGATGTAACGTAAATAATAGAATGACTAAAACTGTTTTTGGATAAATATATATTTTGAATTAGCAGTATGCAACACATATATATATAAATCATAAGGGGTTGTCAACTTTTAGAATGTACCCTTAATACCACAGAATAAATAAATTATCATATAACAATTTCATGTATTCTGTGTAAATACTTTGAACTTGACGTCATTCACGGTTTTTGTTCGTTAAATACAATAAGTACCTAATTTCGAAATATTTAGCTAAAAAAAAGTAATTCATCGAAAATGTTAATGTAACACGATTCGTTAATGATCCTGTATCAATAATTTAAAAAATATTTTATTGTGTTAGTAGAATATTTTATTATCTTTTATACGACCATTTATTTTTATGTTAAAAGAAATATTTATACAATATTCTGAAACATTAATCAAAGCCGTAATATTATGTAAAAATGGCTGTAAAATATAGCTTAAAACATATCGGTATAAAAACATACTTTTATATTGTAAAAATGTTTTTCATTAACATTGTACGAATAAAATATTTTTTACAAATATTCTATTTACAATACATTATATCTGCAACATTCTAACGTTTTACATACATTATTGAAAACATTTTTTCACTACTTCGGTTAATTAATAATTACTACGGTTGACGTTTACATGGGGATAAAATAATTTACATTTGTCGCTGAGTTACTTTCAGCTCTAAAAGTTAAATACGGAATACGGCAAATCGGGATAACCATGGCAACAAATACGATAGACGAAATGAATGCAATTAGTAAGTACACGAGTAGTTTGACTCGATTCTGTTTTTTAACTACTATTCATACAAATGTATTTTTTAACTATTAAAATTATTTTAGACTCTTGGCTATTTTTTTTGCTATAACGTTTTTTTTTACCGAACCCGTGGTGCAGGCGAGTGGCGGAGTGAGATAAGGGTACCCCCCTTATCTACCGTGTATCAACGCACGGTCGCCGGTTCAAAACTCGGCTACTAGGCACTAGCGGTTTGTTCCTCCGGGCGGGCAACTGTCTGGGGGGCAAAATGACCACCTGCACCTCTCTCTGGGGTCAACTTGTTTGGTAGTGTTAGGTCGGCAGCCAGCTATAAGCCCAAAAACGTCAAATCTTAACCGTCTAAGCCCCGATCGGGGGAATAACGGACGTTAAACGTAAGAGGGGACGTTGTTTTTACCGAACCCAATTTTAAATACTTATTGAATGATAAACACCTATTAATTTAATTTTTCTTGTGTTATGGTGAATATTTGCTAAAAAATTACTTTTGTAAAAATAACTATTTGCCACACCTGTTTCACTAATTCCTATTTTATTATTATTTTTTTATTGAAAGCTTGTAATTTTCTCCATAATATGTAATGACTAATTTAATTTTAACGTGTTATTAGTAAAGTAGTTTTATATATGCTATATAAATTACAAGAAAGAAAAAATGTTTATAGCTCAATTGTAAAAATAATTATAACAATATAGGTTTTCGAACCCCTTGAGAGGAAATACAAATATTTTGTTGGGAAATAACAACGACAAACACAGTTTATGTTAACAAAGGTCGGTTAGGTAGCCTACAAAACGACAAAGGTTATGCCGGCAGCTGTACACCCTCGCCCCTGGTCGCCTCGGCGAGAGCGTACTGCCGGCATGAGAATGACGTTTCAATGGTTGCAATCTAAAATCATTGTAAAGGAAAGGAAAGCAATGTATAAAATGTTATTTTTGTAAAAAGCAATTGAAATATTTTACCCGAGTGCTAGACGTTTCTATGTAATTTTTGTAAGCCCTTTAGAAATTGTGTTTTTTATGTCATATTTGTATTTTATTTCGGATTATGATTTTCAACAATTTGTCTGAGTCCGGTACTAACGTCAAAAAAAAAAAAGGCAGCACAGTAGGTATAAATACTGGAGACGGAGCATATTGGTCACGGATTTTTTGAATTATTAGCTATTATAAGTGAACGTAATGAAATCACAATAAAAAAAAACCTTCAATACAAATGTGTAGACAGCAAAACATTGTAAATCGATAAAACCATTGCGGGTTAGGAGAAGACACAAAAAAAAAAATTGAAGCTACAATACATAATTATTAAACAGTTTTTCACTACTTCGGAAACAGGAACTTTATTTTACATAAATGAATGCGCATACAAGTAAAAAACCTCGAAGTAATGGTAGGTCAACATTTTATGAGCGAAACTTATCTTTGAAATATCGATTCAACCTGGGGAGTAGATTTTACGGATATTATGTGTTTTTTAATTCAACTCACGTGAGTGCACTTGCTTGACTGGCTGCTATAATTTTATTGTAACTATAGTGTATTCTATCGATAATAACGACAAAAGCTGATTGCGCGTAGGGTAATTTTATTATGTCTACGTTAACATCAAACTGAACGTTATATTATAGTACCCTTTGTCATTGAAATTGTGTTTTGTAATGTTTCACTCAAACTATTCAATATTATAATTAAGGTAACAAAGCTCTAAAAGCTTTAGGGTCAATAATACACTATTGATTGACTATACAATATGTAGTCATGTAAAGTCGTAAGTACAAAAGGAAAGTTATCGGGTAGTATAATCAGATATTCTGTTGTTGTGTAATGCTTTTAGACATAAACTTTGTAGATGCTAGGGTTGGGAATAAACTTCGAATAATATTTAATAACTTAAGTTTCATCCTAGCGGTGG